>NC_136061.1:1738028221-1739228221 GCF_964261635.1 Lissotriton helveticus | reverse complement strand
ATAAAGATGGACAAAATGGACGCCTAGACAATGGTCTGGCGCACCTTGGGAGGGAAGACATCTAGCAACAGTCTTAAGCCTCGCAACAGCCCAAAGCAGGCCCCAGCGACAGCTTTCGTTTGTTTAACGAAAGTCAAGCCATTATCAAACCACAGACCCAAGTTCTTCAAACCTCCTTGGGGATTGGGGCGGGTTTGAGGCGATCCAGCCAGCGCTGCTCAGACCATAACTCCTGATCCTTTCCGAACAACAAAATCTCCGACGTACTGGTGTTTAACTGTAAACAATTTGCCGCCATCCATTCGGAGATGTATTTACAACAAGGGGTGGTGATGGACAGAGTCTCTGAATTAAGCAGAGTACTCTCACCCAGTCAAGAGATCAGGGCTAGATCCAACACCGTTTTTTAGCTCATTGCACCATCCCAGTTTCAGAACCTGGCTGTATGCAAATTAGTCTGTCCCTGGCCCAGTGCATCATGGGAACAGGGCAGACCAGACTACAAAAGCCAATTCTTACACTGGGAAGGAAACAAGCTTCCGGGGACCGGTTTCTGCCATTTCAGGCGTCTTCGGCCCGGCTTGCTTGAATCCTGATGGTGCAATGAGCAAGGGACTCACATCTGAGTATACCCTTCCACGCTTAGGGTGGACAAAATTATTTACAACAAGGGGTGGTGATGGACAGAGTCTCTGAATTAAGCAGAGTACTCTCACCCAGTCAAGAGATCAGGGCTAGATCCAACACCGTTTTTTAGCTCATTGCACCATCCCAGTTTCAGAACCTGGCTGTATGCAAATTAGTCTGTCCCTGGCCCAGTGCATCATGGGAACAGGGCAGACCAGACTACAAAAGCCAATTCTTACACTGGGAAGGAAACAAGCTTCCGGGGACCGGTTTCTGCCATTTCAGGCGTCTTCGGCCCGGCTTGCTTGAATCCTGATGGTGCAATGAGCAAGGGACTCACATCTGAGTATACCCTTCCACGCTTAGGGTGGACAAAATTATTTACAACAAGGGGTGGTGATGGACAGAGTCTCTGAATTAAGCAGAGTACTCTCACCCAGTCAAGAGATCAGGGCTAGATCCAACACCGTTTTTTAGCTCATTGCACCATCCCAGTTTCAGAACCTGGCTGTATGCAAATTAGTCTGTCCCTGGCCCAGTGCATCATGGGAACAGGGCAGACCAGACTACAAAAGCCAATTCTTACACTGGGAAGGAAACAAGCTTCCGGGGACCGGTTTCTGCCATTTCAGGCGTCTTCGGCCCGGCTTGCTTGAATCCTGATGGTGCAATGAGCAAGGGACTCACATCTGAGTATACCCTTCCACGCTTAGGGTGGACAAAATTATTTACAACAAGGGGTGGTGATGGACAGAGTCTCTGAATTAAGCAGAGTACTCTCACCCAGTCAAGAGATCAGGGCTAGATCCAACACCGTTTTTTAGCTCATTGCACCATCCCAGTTTCAGAACCTGGCTGTATGCAAATTAGTCTGTCCCTGGCCCAGTGCATCATGGGAACAGGGCAGACCAGACTACAAAAGCCAATTCTTACACTGGGAAGCAAACAAGCTTCCGGGGACCGGTTTCTGCCATTTCAGGCGTCTTCGGCCCGGCTTGCTTGAATCCTGATGGTGCAATGAGCAAGGGACTCACATCTGAGTATACCCTTCCACGCTTAGGGTGGACAAAATTATTTACAACAAGGGGTGGTGATGGACAGAGTCTCTGAATTAAGCAGAGTACTCTCACCCAGTCAAGAGATCAGGGCTAGATCCAACACCGTTTTTTAGCTCATTGCACCATCCCAGTTTCAGAACCTGGCTGTATGCAAATTAGTCTGTCCCTGGCCCAGTGCATCATGGGAACAGGGCAGACCAGACTACAAAAGCCAATTCTTACACTGGGAAGGAAACAAGCTTCCGGGGACCGGTTTCTGCCATTTCAGGCGTCTTCGGCCCGGCTTGCTTGAATCCTGATGGTGCAATGAGCAAGGGACTCACATCTGAGTATACCCTTCCACGCTTAGGGTGGACAAAATTATTTACAACAAGGGGTGGTGATGGACAGAGTCTCTGAATTAAGCAGAGTACTCTCACCCAGTCAAGAGATCAGGGCTAGATCCAACACCGTTTTTTAGCTCATTGCACCATCCCAGTTTCAGAACCTGGCTGTATGCAAATTAGTCTGTCCCTGGCCCAGTGCATCATGGGAACAGGGCAGACCAGACTACAAAAGCCAATTCTTACACTGGGAAGGAAACAAGCTTCCGGGGACCGGTTTCTGCCATTTCAGGCGTCTTCGGCCCGGCTTGCTTGAATCCTGATGGTGCAATGAGCAAGGGACTCACATCTGAGTATACCCTTCCACGCTTAGGGTGGACAAAATTATTTACAACAAGGGGTGGTGATGGACAGAGTCTCTGAATTAAGCAGAGTACTCTCACCCAGTCAAGAGATCAGGGCTAGATCCAACACCGTTTTTTAGCTCATTGCACCATCCCAGTTTCAGAACCTGGCTGTATGCAAATTAGTCTGTCCCTGGCCCAGTGCATCATGGGAACAGGGCAGACCAGACTACAAAAGCCAATTCTTACACTGGGAAGGAAACAAGCTTCCGGGGACCGGTTTCTGCCATTTCAGGCGTCTTCGGCCCGGCTTGCTTGAATCCTGATGGTGCAATGAGCAAGGGACTCACATCTGAGTATACCCTTCCACGCTTAGGGTGGACAAAATTATTTACAACAAGGGGTGGTGATGGACAGAGTCTCTGAATTAAGCAGAGTACTCTCACCCAGTCAAGAGATCAGGGCTAGATCCAACACCGTTTTTTAGCTCATTGCACCATCCCAGTTTCAGAACCTGGCTGTATGCAAATTAGTCTGTCCCTGGCCCAGTGCATCATGGGAACAGGGCAGACCAGACTACAAAAGCCAATTCTTACACTGGGAAGGAAACAAGCTTCCGGGGACCGGTTTCTGCCATTTCAGGCGTCTTCGGCCCGGCTTGCTTGAATCCTGATGGTGCAATGAGCAAGGGACTCACATCTGAGTATACCCTTCCACGCTTAGGGTGGACAAAATTATTTACAACAAGGGGTGGTGATGGACAGAGTCTCTGAATTAAGCAGAGTACTCTCACCCAGTCAAGAGATCAGGGCTAGATCCAACACCGTTTTTTAGCTCATTGCACCATCCCAGTTTCAGAACCTGGCTGTATGCAAATTAGTCTGTCCCTGGCCCAGTGCATCATGGGAACAGGGCAGACCAGACTACAAAAGCCAATTCTTACACTGGGAAGGAAACAAGCTTCCGGGGACCGGTTTCTGCCATTTCAGGCGTCTTCGGCCCGGCTTGCTTGAATCCTGATGGTGCAATGAGCAAGGGACTCACATCTGAGTATACCCTTCCACGCTTAGGGTGGACAAAATTATTTACAACAAGGGGTGGTGATGGACAGAGTCTCTGAATTAAGCAGAGTACTCTCACCCAGTCAAGAGATCAGGGCTAGATCCAACACCGTTTTTTAGCTCATTGCACCATCCCAGTTTCAGAACCTGGCTGTATGCAAATTAGTCTGTCCCTGGCCCAGTGCATCATGGGAACAGGGCAGACCAGACTACAAAAGCCAATTCTTACACTGGGAAGGAAACAAGCTTCCGGGGACCGGTTTCTGCCATTTCAGGCGTCTTCGGCCCGGCTTGCTTGAATCCTGATGGTGCAATGAGCAAGGGACTCACATATGAGTATACCCTTCCACGCTTAGGGTGGACAAAATTATTTACAACAAGGGGTGGTGATGGACAGAGTCTCTGAATTAAGCAGAGTACTCTCACCCAGTCAAGAGATCAGGGCTAGATCCAACACCGTTTTTTAGCTCATTGCACCATCCCAGTTTCAGAACCTGGCTGTATGCAAATTAGTCTGTCCCTGGCCCAGTGCATCATGGGAACAGGGCAGACCAGACTACAAAAGCCAATTCTTACACTGGGAAGGAAACAAGCTTCCGGGGACCGGTTTCTGCCATTTCAGGCGTCTTCGGCCCGGCTTGCTTGAATCCTGATGGTGCAATGAGCAAGGGACTCACATCTGAGTATACCCTTCCACGCTTAGGGTGGACAAAATTATTTACAACAAGGGGTGGTGATGGACAGAGTCTCTGAATTAAGCAGAGTACTCTCACCCAGTCAAGAGATCAGGGCTAGATCCAACACCGTTTTTTAGCTCATTGCACCATCCCAGTTTCAGAACCTGGCTGTATGCAAATTAGTCTGTCCCTGGCCCAGTGCATCATGGGAACAGGGCAGACCAGACTACAAAAGCCAATTCTTACACTGGGAAGGAAACAAGCTTCCGGGGACCGGTTTCTGCCATTTCAGGCGTCTTCGGCCCGGCTTGCTTGAATCCTGATGGTGCAATGAGCAAGGGACTCACATCTGAGTATACCCTTCCACGCTTAGGGTGGACAAAATTATTTACAACAAGGGGTGGTGATGGACAGAGTCTCTGAATTAAGCAGAGTACTCTCACCCAGTCAAGAGATCAGGGCTAGATCCAACACCGTTTTTTAGCTCATTGCACCATCCCAGTTTCAGAACCTGGCTGTATGCAAATTAGTCTGTCCCTGGCCCAGTGCATCCTGGGAACAGGGCAGACCAGACTACAAAAGCCAATTCTTACACTGGGAAGGAAACAAGCTTCCGGGGACCGGTTACTGCCATTTCAGGCGTCTTCGGCCCGGCTTGCTTGAATCCTGATGGTGCAATGAACAAGGGACTCACATCTGAGTATACCCTTCCACGCTTAGGGTGGACAAAATTATTTACAACAAGGGGTGGTGATGGACAGAGTCTCTGAATTAAGCAGAGTACTCTCACCCAGTCAAGAGATCAGGGCTAGATCCAACACCGTTTTTTAGCTCATTGCACCATCCCAGTTTCAGAACCTGGCTGTATGCAAATTAGTCTGTCCCTGGCCCAGTGCATCATGGGAACAGGGCAGACCAGACTACAAAAGCCAATTCTTACACTGGGAAGCAAACAAGCTTCCGGGGACCGGTTTCTGCCATTTCAGGCGTCTTCGGCCCGGCTTGCTTGAATCCTGATGGTGCAATGAGCAAGGGACTCACATCTGAGTATACCCTTCCACGCTTAGGGTGGACAAAATTATTTACAACAAGGGGTGGTGATGGACAGAGTCTCTGAATTAAGCAGAGTACTCTCACCCAGTCAAGAGATCAGGGCTAGATCCAACACCGTTTTTTAGCTCATTGCACCATCCCAGTTTCAGAACCTGGCTGTATGCAAATTAGTCTGTCCCTGGCCCAGTGCATCATGGGAACAGGGCAGACCAGACTACAAAAGCCAATTCTTACACTGGGAAGGAAACAAGCTTCCGGGGACCGGTTTCTGCCATTTCAGGCGTCTTCGGCCCGGCTTGCTTGAATCCTGATGGTGCAATGAGCAAGGGACTCACATCTGAGTATACCCTTCCACGCTTAGGGTGGACAAAATTATTTACAACAAGGGGTGGTGATGGACAGAGTCTCTGAATTAAGCAGAGTACTCTCACCCAGTCAAGAGATCAGGGCTAGATCCAACACCGTTTTTTAGCTCATTGCACCATCCCAGTTTCAGAACCTGGCTGTATGCAAATTAGTCTGTCCCTGGCCCAGTGCATCATGGGAACAGGGCAGACCAGACTACAAAAGCCAATTCTTACACTGGGAAGGAAACAAGCTTCCGGGGACCGGTTTCTGCCATTTCAGGCGTCTTCGGCCCGGCTCGCTTGAATCCTGATGGTGCAATGAGCAAGGGACTCACATCTGAGTATACCCTTCCACGCTTAGGGTGGACAAAATTATTTACAACAAGGGGTGGTGATGGACAGAGTCTATGAATTAAGCAGAGTACTCTCACCCAGTCAAGAGATCAGGGCTAGATCCAACACCGTTTTTTAGCTCATTGCACCATCCCAGTTTCAGAACCTGGCTGTATGCAAATTAGTCTGTCCCTGGCCCAGTGCATCATGGGAACAGGGCAGACCAGACTACAAAAGCCAATTCTTACACTGGGAAGGAAACAAGCTTCCGGGGACCGGTTTCTGCCATTTCAGGCGTCTTCGGCCCGGCTTGCTTGAATCCTGATGTTCATCACCACCCCCTTTTCTGTATCGTTTTTGGCCACTATAGGTGTGGCAGGGTATACTCAGACATGAGTCCCTTTCTCACTGCTCCATCAGGATTCAAGCAAGCCGGGCCGAAGAGGCTGAAATGCCAGAAACCGGGCCCCGGTAGCTTGTCTCCTTTCTGGTGAAGAATTGGCTTGGTAGTTTGGTCTGCCCTGTTCCCATGATGCACTGGGCCGGGGACAGACTAATTTGCATATAGCCAGGTTCTGAGCTGGGATGGGGCAGTGAGATAAATAACGGTGATGGATCAAGCCCTGATCTTTGGACTGGGTAAGAGTGGTCTGTTTAATTCAGACACTCTGTTCATCACCACCCCCTTTTCTGTATCGTTTTTGGCCACTATAGGTGTGGCAGGGTATACTCAGACATGAGTCCCTTTCTCACTGCTCCATCAGGATTCAAGCAAGCCGGGCCGAAGAGGCTGAAATGCCAGAAACCGGTCCCCGGTAGCTTGTCTCCTTTCTGGTGAAGAATTGGCTTGGTAGTTTGGTCTGCCCTGTTCCCATGATGCACTGGGCCAGGGACAGACTAATTTGCATATAGCCAGGTTCTGAGCTGGGATGGGGCAGTGAGATAAATAACGGTGATGGATCAAGCCCTGATCTTTGGACTGGGTAAGAGTGGTCTGTTTAATTCAGACACTCTGTTCATCACCACCCCCTTTTCTGTATCGTTTTTGGCCACTATAGGTGTGGCAGGGTATACTCAGACATGAGTCCCTTTCTCACTGCTCCATCAGGATTCAAGCAAGCCGGGCCGAAGAGGCTGAAATGCCAGAAACCGGTCCCCGGTAGCTTGTCTCCTTTCTGGTGAAGAATTGGCTTGGTAGTTTGGTCTGCCCTGTTCCCATGATGCACTGGGCCAGGGACAGACTAATTTGCATATAGCCAGGTTCTGAGCTGGGATGGGGCAGTGAGATAAATAACGGTGATGGATCAAGCCCTGATCTTTGGACTGGGTAAGAGTGGTCTGTTTAATTCAGACACTCTGTTCATCACCACCCCCTTTTCTGTATCGTTTTTGGCCACTATAGGTGTGGCAGGGTATACTCAGACATGAGTCCCTTTCTCACTGCTCCATCAGGATTCAAGCAAGCCGGGCCGAAGAGGCTGAAATGCCAGAAACCGGTCCCCGGTAGCTTGTCTCCTTTCTGGTGAAGAATTGGCTTGGTAGTTTGGTCTGCCCTGTTCCCATGATGCACTGGGCCAGGGACAGACTAATTTGCATATAGCCAGGTTCTGAGCTGGGATGGGGCAGTGAGATAAATAACGGTGATGGATCAAGCCCTGATCTTTGGACTGGGTAAGAGTGGTCTGTTTAATTCAGACACTCTGTTCATCACCACCCCCTTTTCTGTATCGTTTTTGGCCACTATAGGTGTGGCAGGGTATACTCAGACATGAGTCCCTTTCTCACTGCTCCATCAGGATTCAAGCAAGCCGGGCCGAAGAGGCTGAAATGCCAGAAACCGGTCCCCGGTAGCTTGTCTCCTTTCTGGTGAAGAATTGGCTTGGTAGTTTGGTCTGCCCTGTTCCCATGATGCACTGGGCCAGGGACAGACTAATTTGCATATAGCCAGGTTCTGAGCTGGGATGGGGCAGTGAGATAAATAACGGTGATGGATCAAGCCCTGATCTTTGGACTGGGTAAGAGTGGTCTGTTTAATTCAGACACTCTGTTCATCACCACCCCCTTTTCTGTATCGTTTTTTGGCCACTATAGGTGTGGCAGGGTATACTCAGACATGAGTCCCTTTCTCACTGCTCCATCAGGATTCAAGCAAGCCGGGCCGAAGAGGCTGAAATGCCAGAAACCGGTCCCCGGTAGCTTGTCTCCTTTCTGGTGAAGAATTGGCTTGGTAGTTTGGTCTGCCCTGTTCCCATGATGCACTGGGCCAGGGACAGACTAATTTGCATATAGCCAGGTTCTGAGCTGGGATGGGGCAGTGAGATAAATAACGGTGATGGATCAAGCCCTGATCTTTGGACTGGGTAAGAGTGGTCTGTTTAATTCAGACACTCTGTTCATCACCACCCCCTTTTCTGTATCGTTTTTGGCCACTATAGGTGTGGCAGGGTATACTCAGACATGAGTCCCTTTCTCACTGCTCCATCAGGATTCAAGCAAGCCGGGCCGAAGAGGCTGAAATGCCAGAAACCGGTCCCCGGTAGCTTGTCTCCTTTCTGGTGAAGAATTGGCTTGGTAGTTTGGTCTGCCCTGTTCCCATGATGCACTGGGCCAGGGACAGACTAATTTGCATATAGCCAGGTTCTGAGCTGGGATGGGGCAGTGAGATAAATAACGGTGATGGATCAAGCCCTGATCTTTGGACTGGGTAAGAGTGGTCTGTTTAATTCAGACACTCTGTTCATCACCACCCCCTTTTCTGTATCGTTTTTGGCCACTATAGGTGTGGCAGGGTATACTCAGACATGAGTCCCTATCTCACTGCTCCATCAGGATTCAAGCAAGCCGGGCCGAAGAGGCTGAAATGCCAGAAACCGGTCCCCGGTAGCTTGTCTCCTTTCTGGTGAAGAATTGGCTTGGTAGTTTGGTCTGCCCTGTTCCCATGATGCACTGGGCCAGGGACAGACTAATTTGCATATAGCCAGGTTCTGAGCTGGGATGGGGCAGTGAGATAAATAACGGTGATGGATCAAGCCCTGATCTTTGGACTGGGTAAGAGTGGTCTGTTTAATTCAGACACTCTGTTCATCACCACCCCCTTTTCTGTATCGTTTTTGGCCACTATAGGTGTGGCAGGGTATACTCAGACATGAGTCCCTTTCTCACTGCTCCATCAGGATTCAAGCAAGCCGGGCCGAAGAGGCTGAAATGCCAGAAACCGGTCCCCGGTAGCTTGTCTCCTTTCTGGTGAAGAATTGGCTTGGTAGTTTGGTCTGCCCTGTTCCCATGATGCACTGGGCCAGGGACAGACTAATTTGCATATAGCCAGGTTCTGAGCTGGGATGGGGCAGTGAGATAAATAACGGTGATGGATCAAGCCCTGATCTTTGGACTGGGTAAGAGTGGTCTGTTTAATTCAGACACTCTGTTCATCACCACCCCCTTTTCTGTATCGTTTTTGGCCACTATAGGTGTGGCAGGGTATACTCAGACATGAGTCCCTTTCTCACTGCTCCATCAGGATTCAAGCAAGCCGGGCCGAAGAGGCTGAAATGCCAGAAACCGGTCCCCGGTAGCTTGTCTCCTTTCTGGTGAAGAATTGGCTTGGTAGTTTGGTCTGCCCTGTTCCCATGATGCACTGGGCCAGGGACAGACTAATTTGCATATAGCCAGGTTCTGAGCTGGGATGGGGCAGTGAGATAAATAACGGTGATGGATCAAGCCCTGATCTTTGGACTGGGTAAGAGTGGTCTGTTTAATTCAGACACTCTGTTCATCACCACCCCCTTTTCTGTATCGTTTTTGGCCACTATAGGTGTGGCAGGGTATACTCAGACATGAGTCCCTTTCTCACTGCTCCATCAGGATTCAAGCAAGCCGGGCCGAAGAGGCTGAAATGCCAGAAACCGGTCCCCGGTAGCTTGTCTCCTTTCTGGTGAAGAATTGGCTTGGTAGTTTGGTCTGCCCTGTTCCCATGATGCACTGGGCCAGGGACAGACTAATTTGCATATAGCCAGGTTCTGAGCTGGGATGGGGCAGTGAGATAAATAACGGTGATGGATCAAGCCCTGATCTTTGGACTGGGTAAGAGTGGTCTGTTTAATTCAGACACTCTGTTCATCACCACCCCCTTTTCTGTATCGTTTTTGGCCACTATAGGTGTGGCAGGGTATACTCAGACATGAGTCCCTATCTCACTGCTCCATCAGGATTCAAGCAAGCCGGGCCGAAGAGGCTGAAATGCCAGAAACCGGTCCCCGGTAGCTTGTCTCCTTTCTGGTGAAGAATTGGCTTGGTAGTTTGGTCTGCCCTGTTCCCATGATGCACTGGGCCAGGGACAGACTAATTTGCATATAGCCAGGTTCTGAGCTGGGATGGGGCAGTGAGATAAATAACGGTGATGGATCAAGCCCTGATCTTTGGACTGGGTAAGAGTGGTCTGTTTAATTCAGACACTCTGTTCATCACCACCCCCTTTTCTGTATCGTTTTTGGCCACTATAGGTGTGGCAGGGTATACTCAGACATGAGTCCCTTTCTCACTGCTCCATCAGGATTCAAGCAAGCCGGGCCGAAGAGGCTGAAATGCCAGAAACCGGTCCCCGGTAGCTTGTCTCCTTTCTGGTGAAGAATTGGCTTGGTAGTTTGGTCTGCCCTGTTCCCATGATGCACTGGGCCAGGGACAGACTAATTTGCATATAGCCAGGTTCTGAGCTGGGATGGGGCAGTGAGATAAATAACGGTGATGGATCAAGCCCTGATCTTTGGACTGGGTAAGAGTGGTCTGTTTAATTCAGACACTCTGTTCATCACCACCCCCTTTTCTGTATCGTTTTTGGCCACTATAGGTGTGGCAGGGTATACTCAGACATGAGTCCCTTTCTCACTGCTCCATCAGGATTCAAGCAAGCCGGGCCGAAGAGGCTGAAATGCCAGAAACCGGTCCCCGGTAGCTTGTCTCCTTTCTGGTGAAGAATTGGCTTGGTAGTTTGGTCTGCCCTGTTCCCATGATGCACTGGGCCAGGGACAGACTAATTTGCATATAGCCAGGTTCTGAGCTGGGATGGGGCAGTGAGATAAATAACGGTGATGGATCAAGCCCTGATCTTTGGACTGGGTAAGAGTGGTCTGTTTAATTCAGACACTCTGTTCATCACCACCCCCTTTTCTGTATCGTTTTTGGCCACTATAGGTGTGGCAGGGTATACTCAGACATGAGTCCCTTTCTCACTGCTCCATCAGGATTCAAGCAAGCCGGGCCGAAGAGGCTGAAATGCCAGAAACCGGTCCCCGGTAGCTTGTCTCCTTTCTGGTGAAGAATTGGCTTGGTAGTTTGGTCTGCCCTGTTCCCATGATGCACTGGGCCAGGGACAGACTAATTTGCATATAGCCAGGTTCTGAGCTGGGATGGGGCAGTGAGATAAATAACGGTGATGGATCAAGCCCTGATCTTTGGACTGGGTAAGAGTGGTCTGTTTAATTCAGACACTCTGTTCATCACCACCCCCTTTTCTGTATCGTTTTTGGCCACTATAGGTGTGGCAGGGTATACTCAGACATGAGTCCCTTTCTCACTGCTCCATCAGGATTCAAGCAAGCCGGGCCGAAGAGGCTGAAATGCCAGAAACCGGTCCCCGGTAGCTTGTCTCCTTTCTGGTGAAGAATTGGCTTGGTAGTTTGGTCTGCCCTGTTCCCATGATGCACTGGGCCAGGGACAGACTAATTTGCATATAGCCAGGTTCTGAGCTGGGATGGGGCAGTGAGATAAATAACGGTGATGGATCAAGCCCTGATCTTTGGACTGGGTAAGAGTGGTCTGTTTAATTCAGACACTCTGTTCATCACCACCCCCTTTTCTGTATCGTTTTTGGCCACTATAGGTGTGGCAGGGTATACTCAGACATGAGTCCCTTTCTCACTGCTCCATCAGGATTCAAGCAAGCCGGGCCGAAGAGGCTGAAATGCCAGAAACCGGTCCCCGGTAGCTTGTCTCCTTTCTGGTGAAGAATTGGCTTGGTAGTTTGGTCTGCCCTGTTCCCATGATGCACTGGGCCAGGGACAGACTAATTTGCATATAGCCAGGTTCTGAGCTGGGATGGGGCAGTGAGATAAATAACGGTGATGGATCAAGCCCTGATCTTTGGACTGGGTAAGAGTGGTCTGTTTAATTCAGACACTCTGTTCATCACCACCCCCTTTTCTGTATCGTTTTTGGCCACTATAGGTGTGGCAGGGTATACTCAGACATGAGTCCCTTTCTCACTGCTCCATCAGGATTCAAGCAAGCCGGGCCGAAGAGGCTGAAATGCCAGAAACCGGTCCCCGGTAGCTTGTCTCCTTTCTGGTGAAGAATTGGCTTGGTAGTTTGGTCTGCCCTGTTCCCATGATGCACTGGGCCAGGGACAGACTAATTTGCATATAGCCAGGTTCTGAGCTGGGATGGGGCAGTGAGATAAATAACGGTGATGGATCAAGCCCTGATCTTTGGACTGGGTAAGAGTGGTCTGTTTAATTCAGACACTCTGTTCATCACCACCCCCTTTTCTGTATCGTTTTTGGCCACTATAGGTGTGGCAGGGTATACTCAGACATGAGTCCCTTTCTCACTGCTCCATCAGGATTCAAGCAAGCCGGGCCGAAGAGGCTGAAATGCCAGAAACCGGTCCCCGGTAGCTTGTCTCCTTTCTGGTGAAGAATTGGCTTGGTAGTTTGGTCTGCCCTGTTCCCATGATGCACTGGGCCAGGGACAGACTAATTTGCATATAGCCAGGTTCTGAGCTGGGATGGGGCAGTGAGATAAATAACGGTGATGGATCAAGCCCTGATCTTTGGACTGGGTAAGAGTGGTCTGTTTAATTCAGACACTCTGTTCATCACCACCCCCTTTTCTGTATCGTTTTTGGCCACTATAGGTGTGGCAGGGTATACTCAGACATGAGTCCCTTTCTCACTGCTCCATCAGGATTCAAGCAAGCCGGGCCGAAGAGGCTGAAATGCCAGAAACCGGTCCCCGGTAGCTTGTCTCCTTTCTGGTGAAGAATTGGCTTGGTAGTTTGGTCTGCCCTGTTCCCATGATGCACTGGGCCAGGGACAGACTAATTTGCATATAGCCAGGTTCTGAGCTGGGATGGGGCAGTGAGATAAATAACGGTGATGGATCAAGCCCTGATCTTTGGACTGGGTAAGAGTGGTCTGTTTAATTCAGACACTCTGTTCATCACCACCCCCTTTTCTGTATCGTTTTTGGCCACTATAGGTGTGGCAGGGTATACTCAGACATGAGTCCCTTTCTCACTGCTCCATCAGGATTCAAGCAAGCCGGGCCGAAGAGGCTGAAATGCCAGAAACCGGTCCCCGGTAGCTTGTCTCCTTTCTGGTGAAGAATTGGCTTGGTAGTTTGGTCTGCCCTGTTCCCATGATGCACTGGGCCAGGGACAGACTAATTTGCATATAGCCAGGTTCTGAGCTGGGATGGGGCAGTGAGATAAATAACGGTGATGGATCAAGCCCTGATCTTTGGACTGGGTAAGAGTGGTCTGTTTAATTCAGACACTCTGTTCATCACCACCCCCTTTTCTGTATCATCCATTCGGAGATGGCCAGGAGATCATCCTTGAACTTGCCCAAATTGGAATTGCATTTCCTCGAGAAAGCAATCACCAATTGGGTGTCGTCAGCGTACGACACCTAGAAGAGCCCCCTGCCCTTTGCCTCCTCCGCCAGGGGTCTGGCATACAGGTTAAACAAGAGTGGACTTAATACGGAGCCCTGCGGCACCCCCCCCCCCGATGTATGGCAAACTTCTGAGAGTTAAAAGGAGGTACTAAAACCTGGAAGGACCTATCCTCTAGAAAAGACCGAACCCAGGCCAAAGCCACAGCTATAATCCCAACTTCCAGAAGGCGTTTCAGAAGTATTTCATGGGAGACAGTGTCGAATGCGGCACTTAAGTCCAAAAGAACAAGTGCCGCCGAGTCCCCAAAATCCAGGCTGCCCGAATGGCTTCTGACACAACCAATAACGCAGGCTTGGTACTGTGCCTAGGTCAGAAACCATGCTGTGATGGATCAAAAATGGCGTTCTGCTCAATGAATTTGGCCAGAGTAGAATTCACATGAAATTCCACCAACTTGGCCAGAAAAGGGAGCTGGGAGATGGGCCAGTAATTGCCAGAGAAGGTTTTTTTAGCAATGGAACAACTTTAGCGTGTTTCCATGCCCAAGGAACTGAAGTTGACCTCAAAGACAAGTTAGCCAGATCTAAACTTACAGGAGAGATCAGAGAGTGAAACTGGCGCAAGAGGGCAGCTGACATGGGATCAGCCGGGGAGCCTAATTTAATTTTTAAACGCAAAGCCTCAAATTCTGATGGTGTCAGGAGCGGGGACGATGCAAAGCTGTTTCCCCCCAAGTTATCCCCCCGCTTCTGGTTCCACCCCCTCCAACGGGGAGGCCGCCGCCGGTAGGCCCAGATAGATCTGTCAATCACTATGAAGTAGCTTTCCCACTGCCTCTCGCTGCTCCATAAGTTGAAGCCGGATACTCAGGAAACCAAAGTTGAGACACTCGATTTTTAAGATCTTCTGTCGGGAGACTGGAGCTGATTGAGTATCTCTCTCAGCCAGAGCAAGGGAGGATGCCGAACGGATCTGCGCCATACTGCAGATTCAGATGACACTGAGGGAGGACCGTTGGATAAATGAGACATTTTTTAAACTTTTCTTTCAGGCAGGAAAGTTCATCGCTGTTGAAGTAAAGATGTCACTTTCAGCAAGAATATTAAGAAAACCTCTGAACCCCCATGGATGACCCTCAGGATCTGAATGATCAGTTGTTTGAATATTGAATAGCATAATTGCCTTATGCTTCATGGACGCTCGATCCTCTGTGGGGCAACTTTTGCATCTCTGCTGGTTCCAGGAGGAGCCGTGTTCTTCGCTGTGCATCTTGTCCCTTGCAAACCCCAGGGGCACTTTCCCGCCTCTACTGTGAGTGCTATCACCTGTTCATTTACTCTGGTGGGACTTCAAGTCCCAGAGTGCAATGCAAGTCTCCCTCCTTCCGCCCACACCCAGCTGCGAGGGAGGAGTCACCAGAGCCTATATCAGCGCTAGGGACATGCGCGGGCCAGTCCTTGCCCGTCAGTGACAGGAAGAGGCTGGGATGGGCCACCTCTCTATAGCCTGAACAGTAAGCTCTTGTTGTATAACAAGGACAAATTATAGAAGTGTGTTATTTGGAGGACAGGGTCCAACAATATGAGTAAACGGAAGGTGGGAGTAGGGGTTGTGGGTACGCTTTACGCTTTTATTTCCAGGGCAGAATCAGCGCTAATGCATGAGATTCAAATAACTGAGCGCAGGTTATCACTTGAACCCCAAATGTCTCTTGGCACCCACAGCTCTATAGCTCATTCCACCCAATCGTTGACAAACTGTAGCAATGAAATAGCATTGCAACCTAGCCAGTCTCTTACGATACAACCGGAACCAGTGCCATTTACTTCACCCATTCCATCTAATTCGGACTGCTCTACTAACATATCTATGATCACTACTAGGGGAAAAAAGACTACTGTGGTTGCAGGAAGTGAACCGACTTTGAAAAAAAGGAAAGGACATGGACCATCAAAGCCAATCCCCCACCTCCTAGAGTAGCTAAACGTAAGGCAGTTACAAACAGCAATGGAAATAATGATAGCCTACAGTCCAAAGATAAACCAACTACTACTACATGCCCCCTTGCTAGTGCTGCTCCTTTACCGCCCATGTTCAATATGGATGAGCTTTGTGCACACTTAGAACTGCAATTGTTAGCTCTGATTGATCCCCTCCTCAAGAAGCTGATTTCGATTGAAGACAGACTTAATAAAATAGAGCAGGGCATTTTTAGTAGCCCCCCGTTAATCTTAATGGGCAGGTGGGTGCTGGAACTATGACCCAAACGGTGAGGGGTAATGTAACAGTACCAAAGGGACCCCCAGAAAATGCACGCTGCCCTCTATTATCAATAACAATAGCAATAACTTCTGAGGCCACTCAACCCGATAACGTTCCACAGGGTGGAACGCTGCCGACATCAACTTTGCAGCTAGGGAAGAGTGGTCTTAGGGGAAGGCCTTCTGAGCCCTATGTCGCTAGTGCCCTGAACCATCATACCTTCCTTCATCTCTCCCCGGAAGCTACTCCCTATACAGTTGTTTTGGCCAATGCTCCATTGCTGTCATCCAATGTACAGGAGGACTGGCCAACATTAAGAAATAAGGCCCTACACTTGCTGAGTAATAGGATTGGCTTAAAAGAACATATTTTTTCCGAATTTAAAATGGTCCCTAGAGTTCCCTGGTTTGGGAAACCTCACGAGTCTTTACCAGGTGACTGTGTAGTCCTAAGTTTCAGGTCACCAATTTCTGGTCCAGCACATATTAGAAGGCGTTGGGAACTGTTTCATCAAGGAGGGACACATAAACATCTTTCCACTGTTTTTTTCTAATCAACCAACTAACACCCTCAGGTGCGAGTTGAGGGGGCTAACCAGAACTCATAGCCAACATTACTTCCCGGTAACCACAAGCAACCAATTTGAAATCTTCTCTTCTTTAGAGGACATAGATTGACTGGGAACAATAGCTACCCCCCCTCTAATTGGAACATCAGTATCTATGGGCCAGACAGGGTCTGACTTAGGACCATGTATTTCTGACCCTGCTGTAACATTTGAATCATTGGCCGGTTGGAAGGTTATACATGCCAACAGTCCTGACGTAATGCAGGGGGCGGGGGGGGGTGCCAATCCTAGATGAAACTAAAAATTGGGGCGGGTGAGAATATTTCATCTCACACACCTTTCGCAAGATCTCACACTTCACCCAGTATTCCCAGTCTGGCAACTGTGGAAAGTGACCATGTACCTAACTCCCAAGCAAATACCAGTAACACAACCCAAGGGCACACAAAAACACACATGTCTATAGCTTCTTGGAACATAGCAGGTTTATCTTCCAAAACCACCTCAACCGAATGGTCAACATTTATTGATAACCATGATATCTGGATATTCCAGGAGACATGGTCATTGGATAAAATCTACCACTCCGGCTTTTAAAATTGTTTAAAGGCTGCTTTAGGAGGGCAGAGAGGGAGACCTAATGGCGTGTTGACCACCTGTTGGGTTAGACAGCAAGTGGGCATTTCGGTGAAGGAACTATTTATCGATAGTCCAGACATCATGGCCATACGGATCAGTATGGAGCATGGACCTGATGTTTTGATTGTCAATGTTTATGCAAGAGGGCAGCCGGGTGGCAGGGGATCAAGTGTGGTCACCGCCCTCGACAGCTATCTGGATAGTTCAAGGGGAAGTTGTAATTTGATAATCGTAGGCAACTTCAATTGTTGCTTCGAGTCTCTGGACCATGAGGACGGTAACCTTAGTGCAGAGGAGGACGCACAGGGGAACACTCCCCAATTAGAACAATGCCCCATTAAAAAATGGAAAGAGGCTGCCCTGCAGTTAAAAGGGCTATATCTGGAAAGGGGACTGAGGGTAGTCAAAGGGCGGACACAGTCGGATAGGAAAGGTGCTCATAATTTTGATAATGGTCTTAGTAGCAGACGGATAGACTACATCTTCCTCAATGTAGAATTTTGGGCATCCCTCTTAGATATGAAGGTGCAGGAGCCGACCGAAAGTGATCAGAACCCGTTGATCCAACAATTGCAAGCCTCTGGCTTTTTAAATTCAAATAACAGGGCAGTTGAATACCTAACTGCAGAGGCCTTGCTCACTAATGATATGAGGAGAGTTCAATGGGCTAGGATTATTGAAAACGAGGGTGCTCTGGAATAAATGAAGGATCTGGTTGCTTGTTTGACTACTACCCTATTCCCCAGGTTCATATTGACCTATTCAAGCAATTGAAACATTTTTTTATTGCAAGTAGTAAACCAAAGAAAAACCTTTGTGTAAAAGTGGCTTCTTGGTACAATAGCTCTTGCCGACAGACCTACAAGAAGTTATCCAGGGCTATTAGATCCCAAGTAGTGGGTGATATTAAAAGGGCTAGAATAAGGTGTAAGAAAGCCCAGGAACAAGCGAAGAAGGAATGGGATGGGAACCGCTGGCAAGATTTAGTTTCAGCCAGTAAGGCGAAAAATATGATCCAATTCTGGAAGCTTGTCAAATGGGGCAGTGGAGAATTAAATCAGACACCTACCAATGATGTTGCCCCAGAACAATGGGCCCTACACTATGAGGCTCAGTTTACAGCCACCAATGGCAGTGATGATATACCCCTATGGCCCATCCCAAATACTACCCTGCGCTTCACTTGTTTAGAGGTTGAATCTGTGCTAAAATCAATTCCTACAGGTAGGGCCCCAGGTCCCAACTGTATACCCGCAGATTTGTTTGTATATGACAAAGACCATTGGGTACCTTATATAAAGTTACTGGCCAATGCTATAGCTAGCAGTGCTTCCATTCCCGACACGTGGTTAGGTGCCGAAATTCTACCTGCGTACAAAAAGGGTGACCGCTCTCTACCAGGTAACTATCAGCCAATCAGCCTTATTGACTCCATCCATTGCCAGGCTAGTTCTTGGCAGAATCCAGGCCTGGATAGATGAGACAGACATCTTGACATGCCTTCAGGCGGGGTTTCAACCACACACAAGCACCTTAGATCAGGTTTTTAGGTTTGTACTCATCTACTGGCGGGTGGTCATCATTGGAGGGGGGGAAATCTATGCGGCTTTTATTGACCTAAAATCTGCATTTGATGTAGTCCCCCATACGAAAATGTGGAGTGCCTTTGTGGACATGGGGATGCCTTCGGAACTGTTGGCTGTTTTAATAAAACTGCATGATTCAAACTTCGCACAGGTCCGCTGGGGAAAGCAGGGAAATGTTACTGAGAGGCTTCCGGTCTCCGAGGGGGTTCGCCAGGGGTGCGTTCTAGCCCCAACCCTGTTTTCCTTGTTTTTTTAAACAGGGTTGTTCAGTATTTTTCTACCCATCCCACAGATGCTCCAGTCTTAGTTGGCATGAAGATACCCCTGCTCATGTTTGCAGACGACACCTTGATAATATCTAAGACTCAACAGGGCTTGCAATCCGTCATGTCCAGTTTCGAGGTGTTCTGCCACGACCATGAATTAGTGGGAAATGTGGAGAAAACAAAATTCATGGTGCTTCACAAATCCAAGGCCATAACCGGGAGAGTGTATATGAATAATGTCCCCTTGGAACACACTGAAGTTTTCACCTATCTGGATATAACACTAGGTAGGAAACTAAACTGGAAGCCCCAGATCGATATGCTGGCATTAAAACATGCACAATTAGCTGGTGTATTGATAAAAGAGCAGAGGCCTTCCCAGACCAAACCTGTTGTCCCCGCTCCTAAGATTTACAACTCTAAAATCAGTACCTCAATATTATATGGCGCTGAACTTTGGGGCTTTGAGGATTTAACATCACTGGTATTAGCCCAAAACAAATGTGTTAGAGCACTAATAGGCCTCCCGCAATCCACACCACTTACATCCCTTTCTCTTGATCTGGGTTGCTACTGCATAGAGGACACGGCACGCTTCAGACCTATATCATTCTGGAGAAGGATCTGGACCACACTTGAACTCTCTCTGTATGCTAAAGCTCTCCTTGAAGTTCGGGGGTTGGCCTGTTTATACAAGATCTCCTGGTTTAAAAACATCAAAACCACCTTGGCTAATATGGGGATGAGTACCCTGTGGGAGGACCCAGCTGCTAATTTATTTCCATCTAAAAAAGAACTTCAAAGCAGTGTACTGGAATATGGTCAAAACCAAGCGGTTCTCATCTATTATGAGGCCCACCCTGACTAGGTAATTCTTGGAGTTCAATCATAAGACCAAGTTTGAAACCTATTGGGACCTTATCACAGGCCAACAGACAGGAAACTGTATCATTAGTTCAGGGTGGGCTCACTCCCCATAAGACCTCTTACTAGTAGATGGCACCTGCCAATGGATGACAAATGCATTTCATGACCAGCCCAAATCGAAACACTAGCGCATAGTTTGTTCATATGCCCAGCCTATTATACACCTAGGACCAAATGGCTTAAACCCATTTGTATGAATCTGGGCACAAGATTGGCTCTGGAGGCCCTAAGGAGCCTACGTACAAACACGAAATATTCCATAGTGGCAGCAGTGGCAACCTTTTTAAGCTGGATGTGGGTCATCCGTGCCAACAAGAAGAGGGTACACTAACTTTGCTAAAAGGAAACAACTGCTCTGTCACGGTATTTACATTTCTATGTATATTCATTGTTATGTGCTTTTTAAACATGTTTTTATTTTTTGTATTTACAACTTTGACATTTTATGTAACATTGTTTTAACCCATATGTAAATATATTTGCGGTTCCTTATATAAGCCTGGATGATTGTAGAATGTATATTTTATCCGAAGCTTTTTAAATTATTGATGTACTCTGTCTTTTATGATTCTGAAAATCGAAATAAAGACTTTATTGACTGACTGACTGATATAGTGAAAGAGTTGAAGTAAGTAGGGGGTGTTGAGATGTGGAGGTAGTCACAAAATGTGGCACAGAAAAATTAGGTAGAGGTGTATTGAGAAAAAGATGTGTGGAACATAGGTGAAGTAGAACAAGTTGAAAGAGAGACAGAGGAAGTAGGTATATAGAGATGAGTGTATCTGTATAGAGAGAGATGGGAAAGAAGTGTGAGATGGAAAATGTGAGGTGAAGTAAGGTAAATAGAAATAGAAATATATATTTTTAATTAAGTGCGATCAGATATCTGAGAGCGGGCAGGCGGGGGATCCACATTAAAGTCTGTTGAAGCATGCCCAGCTGTCAGATTAAAAGAGAATCATTTTAATATGTGAACGTTTAAAACAAGTGGGGCTGCTGGCTGTCCCATACTTTACCAGGGGGCCTTGGGCAACTGCCCACTTTACTCCTGCCTTAAAAAGGCTCTGACAGAATCGTTGTAAGTAACGTAAACCCGTCAAATGACGGAACCGCTCACGTAAGGAGGGAACAGAGCTCCAGCTCATGAAATGGGGACTGAGAGAAGTATAACTTTCGGGATTAGTCAGTGTTAACACCTGTCAGCCACAGGTTTACTTCTTTTACCACCCTGGCATGCAGGGGTGAAGGCCAAGCAGCGACCGAGGACTTTTAAGAAGGTAGAGTTGAGAAGGAACCTCACGAAGCCGCCCCAGGCAGTTACAGACAGACATATCTCCCTAATTTTTTATTTTGTGTTTTCCCTGTGGGGCGGTGAAGGATGACGCCCGGTTCCCCATCACAATTGACTCTCTGTCCTTGTCCATAATCATTTCCTGCTCTTTTGCAACAGAACCCCCAAAGTCCTTTGTAATCAGTTCTGGCACACTAGCTCCTTTGCACAGCTGAGAGTAAAATATCTCCCTGATATTGCAGACGGTTGTATGGCATTACAACGCGGGCTTTTACCATGCGTGCCATTACAACGCTGTTTTTACAACGCACGTCGTTACAACGACTTGCGCTCTAAGCGCTGGGTAGTGGAACAGTTTAATTTTCTATACCAACTCCAGCCCACGTTACAGTACGGAACGTGTTGGAATAGAAAATTAAACCATTCCCTATCCAACAGCGCCCTCCAGTTCAAGTCGTTGTAACGACTTGCGTTGTAATAGCAGGGTTGTAATGGTAGCCAGTGGTAATAACCGTGTTGTAAAGGCTGTTCCCCATTGCAGACAGGAGTGAGGTATGGGGTCGAAGTTATGGTGTACATCACAAGCTTCTCTCGTGTGTAAATAAAATACAGCACAACCGCAGTGCAGGTTATCCTCACACAAAGATTAGGTAGGGGGCAGTAGGAGCTTTTCTGGCTTCTCTTCACAGAGACATTAGCTTCTTGCTACTGCAGTCCAAACCTTCTAACACATAATGAACAGCAGCAACACAACCAAAAAGAGTGCAAGATTCAATCAGGGCCTGAAGAGAATCTGAAAAAGGGGCAGGGGTAGACTACCTGGATAGGTTCGATAGCCCAAGTCTAATAGCTCAATAGGGCCTGCTGTGCAACTGTTCCATCTGCACCTGTTGTGTACAAGGGAAGCTTGCACTACTGATGCCTTTGATGTACCTTTTCTTTGTTTGAGTGAAACCTGACTACTTCTGCCATTGAAGTATCTATTATGTGGGTGTGTCAAGAGTCCACTATAGCTGCCTTAGATGTACTGTTCACTGTGTGACTCTTGCACTACTACCGCCTTTGATGTGGCTTTTCTGTGTGTGAGTGTAGCTTTCACTATTTCTGCCTTTGATGTGCATGTTCTGTATGTAAGTGATGCTTGCACTGCTGCTGTCTTTGATGTAGATGTTCTATGTGTAAGTGAAGCTTGCACTACTGCTGTCTTTGATGTACCTGGTTAGTGTGTGAATGAAGCTTGCACTACTGCTGTCTTTGTTGTACCTATTCCTCGTGTGAATGAAGCTTGCACTGCTGCTGCCTTTATGTACCTGTTCAGTGTGTAAGCAACGCTTGCACTACTGCTCTCTTTGATGTGCCTATTGCATGTGTAAGTGATGCTTGCACTAGTGCTGTCTTTGATGTATCTGTTCCATATGTAAGTGACGCTTGCACTGCTGTTGTCTTTGATGTACCGGTTCTTCGTGTGGATGAAGCTTTCACTACTGCTGTCTTTGATATACCTGTTCTTCGTGTGGGTGAAGCTTTCACTACTGTTGCCTTTGATGTACCTGTTCTGCATGTGGGTGAAGCTTTCACTACTGCTGTCTTTGATGTAGCTGCTCTGTGTGTAAGTGACGCTTGCACTACTTCTGTCTTTGATGCTCCTGTTCTGTGTGTGAGTTATGCTTGCAGTACTGCTGTCTTTGATGTGACTGTTGCATTTGTTGGTTGACGCTTGCACTACTGCTGTCTTTGATGTATCTGTTCTGTGTGTGGATGAAGCTTTCACTACTGATGTCTTTGATGTATCTGTTCTGCGTGTGGGTGAAGCTTTCACTACTGCTGTCTTTGATGTACCTGTTCTGTGTGTGGATGAAGCTTTCACTACTGATGTCTTTGATGTACCTGTTCTGTATGTGGGTGAAGCTTTCACTACTGCTGTCTTTGATGTACCTGTTCTGCATGTGGCTGATGCGTTCATAACTGCTGTCTTTGATGTAGCCGCTCTGTGTGTAAGTGACGCTTTTGATGTAGCTGCTCTGTCTTTGATGCACCTGGTCTGTGTGTGAGTGATGCTTGCACCACTGCTGGCTTTGATGTGTCTGTTCCATGTGTAAGTGACGCTTGCACTGCTGGTGTCTTTGACATGCCTGTTCTGCGTGTGGGTAAAGCTTGCACTACTACTGACTTTGATGTGGGTGTCCTCCCTTAGACAGAAGCATGAAAACATATTTACACTTTTCAGAAGCGAAATATATTGATTCTGCCAAATTTTATGCTTTGCTTTGAGTTTGTTGTGGTGAGCAGGCTTTGCGCCCTGCATCTTCCAACGCATTTCAATTTGTAAAATTCAGCCTCACATTTTTCCTGTAAAATTGTGCTAATTTTTCCACCGGCAACCATTAAAAGCAAGAATAAAATCTATGATCTTAGTCGTTTCGACATTTTCGCTCAGAGCGAGGTAGGGTATTGATTTGTGGTGAGCCGTGCCCTAGAAGATTGAGGCAGTAGGTAAAAGTGTGTGAGCAAATGGCTGTGCAGGTGCCGGGGAACTGTGTATCAATGCTGTGTGTGTGTGCAAGAGTGTGTGCGTGAGTGCAAGTATAGCCAACGGTTACCAGCCTTTACAACACAGCAATTGCCACACAATGGGGCATATTTACAACCTCCTACCGCCACCACATGTCACCTATATGGCGGCGATAGGGGCTTTGCGTTTTTTTACAAGGCAGAGTTAATCCACTTAGCATAGCTTAATGCTGCCTTGTACATAAGGCCCTTATTTTTTAAAACAAGGGTCCTAAGCGACTATTAAACATGTATGGAAAAGATGCAATATAGTCCACAATGGGGTTCTATATGAAAATCCGATGTCCAGCCGGACATAGGTCTTTTATTAACAGGTATATAAAATGTATGCAGTATATTTAAAGCACAAGGTGATTAGGGCACAAGCCTGTACCCTAAGGACAAAAGTTTACAAGGGAGCAAAATGGGGTAAGGGGGAAACAATACATACAAAGTAACACAAAATGCAGGCAAAAGATGTTGAGCTAGGCCAACTTGCATATAAGGTTAGCAAGCCGCAAGTTTGGACCAAATAGCAACCACACTGATTACACACAATGGGAAAGCTGTGGTACTATTTTAAATTGTCGACGTTTCGATCCCTGCTCAATTAGTATAACGGGATCATCATCAGGACTACATTAATATATTTTGCCTGGTTGAGAGCATTTTTGCCTGTCAAGATTGAAAACAGGAGTGGGAAGAGAGAGGGAAATATGTCAGTGGCATATACATTTATTAACATGAGACAAAACTGATTATGGCAGCGGGTGACTCAGTGAATAAGGTGAAAGAATGCCGTCTGTTACACGGGAGATGCCGGGTGGGGTCCGGATAGTGCTCACATGCACTTGAAGCAGGCGCGGTGGATTAACGTCCTAACAGTGGCTAAAAAGTGATTCAATACGGCGCAAGTCAGTTGTTGGGGGTGAGTGGTGCACCTTGAGCTTAAGGAGGACGGATGCACGGGGCATTAGAAGGCTGGTACACAACCGAGGTGAGAGCGGGCGAGTGAAGTATTCAGTGACTAACATCGTGCGTGAAAGGGTGAGTTCCATCTCTGGAACCGTGAGTTTGGTGGTAGCGCAGAGCAGCGAGCGTTTTGCTCAACTCAGTAAAGAGTCATCTGTTCAGTGGTTAAGAAAGCGCTTACCCCTCATCTTTCGGAAGCACAGATCTGGAAGCCGGGCGGGATGTCGGTCTAGCGTCAACTGTGGGAAAAGGACTAGATTAGGACCGCGCTCTACTTAGCTCTGGCAAGGGTGGGTGAACTCGTGCAAAAGGTGCGTTTACCTAGAATCGTGTGTACGTTTCTGGAGTGAATATCCAAGGATTGAAAGCTCATATATATGAGAGGCACAGATCTGGAAGCCGGGCGGGATGTCGGGCTGGCGTCATCTATGGAAAAAAGGACCAAATTAAGTCCGTGCTCTACTTAGCTCTGACAGCGGTGGGTGGATTCGCGCAAAAAGGTGCGTTTTACCAAGATTGCCGATGACGGGAATGACCAGCCCGTCATGAGGGAGAGAATGAAGGCAGCCGCCTTCTTCAGAGCCGTTCGGTCCTTCTCCGGGGGTGTGGCACACTGGGGGTAAATGATTCAGAAAACCGGTGTGAGACCTCAGTCAGGTTAGCCACATAGAGCTACACTCAATTATATCCGGGGAGCCGCAGATGCAAACTTACCGATGGTGCAGGATAATCCTGGGACAGCAGCGGTGTGCTCTGGCATGGTTTGCGCGATGGCAGATCACACCGCATGCATGGGTGCCTCCATGCTTATAGGGACGCGAGTGCCGGTATCATGGGGATTGAAGAAGGACTTACGGTGTAATCGGTAACCGCCGCCATTTTGAAGTGGTAAAATCGGCGAGTGATGTGAAATACAAGGTGAAGTGAAGTGATTGCAACACTGATACCGATTGTGGTTAGGGGATCGTGAGTTGTGACAAAAAAAGCAATAAAACAATACATTTAGAACAATAAGGATTGATAAAGAATGGTCATTTGGTACGGTTGCAGTGGAGATAAAGGTAAAATTAAAATTGCAATGGTTACAGCATTAATTTTCAACAATGTCAAGGCAACATGAGGCAGTAGGCAAGTATCTGCGAGTCCTTCTTAGCAAAATTGCACTACTGCACCGGCTGCAATGGCCCGCTACTTGTTGGGGGTGAGCCGTGTTTTTTGGCAAGGAGACAGTTCAATTCGAACAGTTTGCCAACGTAATCTGCTTGTGTCCTGCCATGGATGGTGTAATAGGCAAGGCTTACAGCGGTTGCGGCAGAAGGGACTGCAGAGTCACACAGGTGTGGTTCATAGTAGTGTGGCCCAGTCCTCATTTCTGTTCAAGCCTTTTCTTATTGAGTCAAAAAGGATGATGGTTTTAAGTTCCTCACTGTTTAAGAGTTGTGCCATGTTGCCGCCTCTTTGGGGCAGTTTGAGAGCTTTCAGTACAGTCCAACGGATATCGTCTTCATCATAATGGGCTTCAGCGAAATGGTCAACCAGAGGGGCGTTGGGTGTTTTACATCTGACGCGACTCCTGTGTTGTCCTATTCTTGTCTTGACCTTTTGGGTTGTCTGGCCAATGTACACTTTCATGCAGGGACATTGGATAAGATATATCACATTGCATGTATTACAGTTAGTGAGTACACGACAGTTGTGAGTGGCATTGTTGAAAGTGAAACTTTTACCTTCAATGGTGAATTGGCACACATTACACCTGCCACATTTTACATGCCCTACAACAGGGGGAAGGCCCCAGGAAGATTCAAGTGTTGTGTTGACTTCGTTATGTGGTAAGGCTGCTCTGACCAGGTGGTCTTTTAAGTTCCTGCTCTTGCGGAATGCGGATAAAGGTTTCTCAATGTTGAGATTACCTGCATTCAGGACTGGCCAGTGTCTTGTGATTGTTTTACGAATTTGGTGGGATACTGGTGAGAAAGTAGTTACACAGGCTATTCGGTCCATAGTATTTTTTGTCTTCGGGGTAAGTAGAACATCACGTGGACAGTACCAAGCGCGTTTAGAGGCGTTCTTTAGTATGCGTCTGGGATATCGGTTCCTGAGTTTGTTTGAGAGGATGCAGGCCTCTTTAAAGTAATCTGTTTTGGAAGAGCAGTTTAGCCGAATTCTCAGAAATTGAGAATAGGGGAGTGAGTCTCTTAGGGCTCTGGGGTGGTTGCTTGTGTAACTCAGTAATGTGTTTCGCTCTGTAGGTTTTCTATCCAAGCGAATCAGTAGTTCACCTTCAGAATGGTAAATTGTGAGGTCATGAAAGGGGATTTCAGATTTGTCAAAAGTGATGGTAAATGATAATCCTGCACAATTATTATTTAACCAGTGGAGGAATTGTTGTAATACATTGGTGTCATGTTTCCACATGATGAAGATATCATCAATGTATCTCCGCCAAACTGAAATGTCAGAAAGAAATGGGTTGGCTTGGCAGAGAATAGAACCAGTCTCCAATTGGTCCATAAAAAGTATTGCTAGATTGGGAGCAAAAATTGCGCCCATTGAGGTGCCCTTGACTTGTTGGTAGAACAGATTGTCGAATGTGAAGAAGTTCCTTTTGAGGCAGATTTCTAATAGTTGAACTATAAATAACGTTGGTACTGGGTGTGGGCGTGGAGGCGAATCAAGTATCTTCTGGATTACCAGAAGGGCAGCTGTCTGGGGAATATTGGTGTACAATGACTCGACGTCCATCGTACAGAGTGTATCTAATGCGGGGTCAAAAGGGAAATGTTCGATCAGATTTATCATCGCCATGCTATCCCTCACATAGCAGGCAGTTGTGGGGACGAAATCTTTAATAAAGAAATCTACGTATGACCCAAGTGGTTCCAATATGGACCCGCAGGCTGAAACAATTGGTCTCCCTGGAGGGTTAGATGTGTTTTTGTGAACCTTGGGTAGGGTGTAAATGACGGGTGTGCGAGGTGACTTGATGTTGAGGAAGTTAAACTCCGTTTTACTCAAAAAGCCATCAGAAACGGCTTCAATGGTCAGTTTGCGTATAGTTTCTTGTATGTCTTTGGTGGGGTTGTTGGGCAACCTTTGGTAATGGTCAGTGTTGCCTAACTGGTGTAGTATTTCTGCCTTGTATGCGTCAATTTCTTGCAATACTATCCCCCCGCCTTTGTCTGCACTTTTAATTACCAGATTGGTGTTGCCTTTGAGTATGTTAATTGCTTGTTTCTCTTGGAGAGATATGTTGTAGGGAATGAACCTTCTCTTGTGTTCTATAGTGGACATGTCTTTGAGCACTAATTTTTCAAAGGTCGAGATCTGAGAGGGCAACATGGAGCTTGTGGGCGAGAATGTTGACGGGGGTCGGAAGGGAGTATTGGCTGTGATGATAGGCGAAGGGTGAAAGAAAGCCTTAAGGCGAATGCGCCTGAAAAATCTTAGGAGTTCTATTTGGAGCTCCATAAAGTTTGGGCGAATTGTAGGCACAAAAGAGAGACCTTTTTTGAGCAATGAGAGTTCATGTTCAGCTAGAGTGTGTCTCGAGAGATTAAAGATGGGGATAATCTCTGATGGTGCCATACTGTGCGTGGAAGTATCTACCACTGGTAGAAGTTGTTGCGTGTCCTGCGCTCGCCTGGGAGGTTGTACCACCTCTGTGTTTTCTTGACTCTCCCTCTCTGTGGTGTGTCGGACTGGCCTCTCACTAAAAAATTACTTGGATGAGAGCCACCACGTCTTGCTGTACTACCACCTTCACCAGGATCTGAGCTATCCGAGGAGTCCACAGAAGTATCTGAAAAACCAACTAGGTTCTGGCGTTTATTAAATCTGCCCCACGGTCTGTTGTTCTGTGGATTAGAGTATGTTCTGTTCTGATAAAAGCCTTTTTGAAGATAAGGATAAGTGTTCTTTGTATTGTATAGTCTGATGTCTTTTTTGATTTTATTCGACTTTTTGTTCTGCTCAAGTCTATGGAAGTCAGCTATTGTTTTCTGGACTTGTTCCAGTAGTTTTTTGCTGTCTGATGTGTTACTTGATTCTAGAAGTTGTTTCTCAATATCTAATATTTCTATTTCTAGAGTTTTTATGGTTTCTGTTGCTATGTCAATGCCCAGCACTAGCCAGTGGCGGGAGCAAGTAGTCCCAATATAACTAAAATTGGAGATGTACTTTGGGTTATCGGTGAAAATCCCAGGGATATTCCTGACTTGAAGACCCACGGATATTACTTCTGCCTTCAGATAGTCTGTGAGCATAAGGATCATCAATTGCAGTCGTACCTGTTTCTTTCTTAGTTTTTCCAGTTGGTCAGGGAGAGAGCAGTTGATGGGATTGGGGGTATCAACGGTGTCTGAGAGGAGTGATGGGCCTGGACACAATTGTTTGATACATTCGTCTGTGTAAAGAGGTGTGAAAAGTAAAAAATGACAATAGGGGAATGTAAAAACAGTGACAATGAGGGAGGTACTAGGGGGGCCCGCCTTCTTGCGAAGTGGGTAGGGTAAACAAACCCTGGCAATCCAGCGATTGCACAGTTATTATTTTTAGACAAACAAGGGAACCCGAATTATGGCTGAGGACCACGGGTAGCGATTCTTATTTTTGAAAACAAGGGTCCTTTTTAAAAAAAAAAAAAATTATTGAGAGTTCGTGAGCACATATCACACGCAAAAATTCATTACATTCCAAATACAGAATACATGATACAGATCAGGCATACATAAATAAGTAAAAATGAACATTAGATACCAAAAGGGGAGAAGAGAAAAGCAAAACTCTAGCTAGTTAAGATAAAAAAAAGAAAAGAAAAAAAAGTAACCATTCTTGCTTTTCGTACCTTCACACTCAGGTTTTAAATAATAGGGGGCTATAAAAAGTATTAACCCAGAGGAGTTTTAGCATACGAAACAGAAAAGCCTGTGGCTAAACAGTTGGTATCCCATTCGACTGACCCCTCATCCTTGCCGCCCTCCAAGCGGCCACTGGAGTCCAAATCCGTAGCCCCATCTCTCTTGTTTTTAAACCCTTAAGTTCATATAGGGCTCCCTCAATGTTATGAATGCCAAGAAGCCTGCAAAGCCACATTTGGAATGTTGGAGCCTCTATATCTTTCCAGGCGGCTGAGATAAGTATTCGGAGTACAGCTACTGCTATGAAAATTAAAGCTTCCTCCTCGATCCTTAAGTTTAGTTTGATATCGCAGCCGATAATCAATAATGTTGGAGATAGATTTATTTTGACATCTAGCAGCCCCTCTAAAAAAGCCACGATCTCAGTTTTAATTGGCTCCAGTTTCTCACACCCGTAAAACATATGTACGATATCTGCAGGTCCTTTACCACATCTAGGGCAGTCACTATCCACCCTCTTTCCCCAATCGTACAGCTTGGAGGGCGTATAATATAAATTAAATAAAGTTTTAAAATGCTGGGCTCTAAGATTGGAGGATCGCAAAAATCTTTTATCAAATGAGAGGGCTCTATCCAGATCTGTCTCTGGGTCCCCCAATTTCACAACCCAAGCTGACTCAGTCTTAACCATATCATCTGGGGACCCTTCCATAAGGATTTTGTAGAGTCCCTTAATTCTACGCCCTCCTCCCTTCAAATAATCCAGCAATATACTTCTTTTTCTCAGAATTATTCGAGGTCTTACTGATCTAATTGTATTGACCACCTCAAGATATTTATACTCCTGACCTTCCTGTAATGAGTATCGCATCCTTAAATCCTCCAGCGATCTACAAACATCCTTCACCATTATTTGCCCAAGTGTAACAATGCCTTGATATTCCCAATGTCTCCAGAATCCATCCATACACAAGTTTGGAAAAAGTCCCGAATTCCAGAGAGGAGTGTGATGATTATACCTGGGAACCTCCATTACTTTCTGCACTGATGCCCATACCCCCACTATACCTTCAAGCAGTTTATATCGTGTTTTCTTGTAATACCTTTTTTCCGTCCTCCTCAAGAGTACCCCGAATGCTTCGTTACCCAATGCCAGTTGAAATATGGATGGGATGTCATCTTGACCCGTCACCTGTCCCGACCCCCTCTGATCAAAGAGTATTGCCATTTCTGTGAGGAGACAGGACCAGTGATAATTCCTGATATTAGGCATACCTAACCCTCCCCTTTCCTGAGGTAGAGACATAAACTTGTTTGACCTTCTGATCTTGCCATATTGCCATAAAAATTTCATAAAAATGGTTTCAATTTCCTTTATTAATTTATCTTCTATTTTGAATGGGATAGATCTGAATTTATACAAAATCTTAGGAAACATAGTCATTTTAATGACATTGGCTCTGCCTATTATCGATAGATGAAGTGAATCCATCCTTTTTAGGTCCTGTTCTATTGATTTCAGAAGCGGTGAGAAATTATCTCTAATTATATTCTCTGGGTGTGAATTAATAGTTATACCAAGGTACACCACCGAATTAACATATCTAGCATCCAGCTTGGTTATATTCTTAGAGCGCAGAACTTGGGTCTTAGCCTCATTTAGTCGATATCCTGAATGTTTCCCAAACAAACTTGTCATAGTCACTATTTCCCTCATAGCAGACTCCGGATCCGTCGTAATGACGGCTAGGTCATCGGCGTATGCGAGCAATTTTGTTTGAAAACCTTTTATAACTACAGGTTTTATCGCCGTATTAGACATTATTAGAGTTATTAATGGGTCGATATACAATGCAAATAGGATAGGGGAACATGGGCAACCCTGCCGAGTCCCCCTCGTTATACTAATTTTTTCCGAGCTCCCCCCCATCAACTGGATCCTAGCTGTAGGAGTAGAATACATTGCCTGGATAGCCTGTCGGAACCTTGGTCCGAACCCCCTCTCTTCCAGCACCTTCCACAAAAAGACCACCTTACCCGGTCAAAGGCCTTTTCCGCATCGAGGAGGACCATCGCTGCCCCCTCCCCCCCGGCAGCACAGATATCAAATACGGTGATCGCTCTTCTAATATGATCCGTTGTACCTCTCCCCGGGATGAACCCGTGCTGCCAGGGTGAAACTAGGGCCGCGATGACCCTCCCAAAGCGGATGGCCAAGATCTTAGCATACAGCTTATTATCGGCATTTACTAGGGAGATGGGCCTATAGGAACCTGGATTTTCTTTAGGTTTGCCTTTTTTGTGGAACACCACAATGTTAGTACTCATCCATGACTCCGGTATTTTCCCGGTAATCATGATCCCATTAAACAAGTCTAGAAGGAGTGGGGATACTACCTCCCGTAAGCACTTGTATATTTCGAGTGGTAGCCCGTCCGGGCCCACCGCCTTTCCTAATGCCAACCTTTGTAAGCCTCCTATTACCTCATCCATGGTGATAGCCTGTTCGAGAGCATCCCTCTCTTCCTGGCCCAGTCTTACACCTGTATTTACCCAGTTGATAATTGGGGCATCTGTCACCACCTCCTCCTTATATAGATCTTGATAAAAACCTTGTAAAGACCTCCAGAATCTCGGATGGTTCCTCGTATACTCTCCCCTGTTCTTCTATTTGCGTGATTACATTTTTTGACGAGGTCTGTCTGATACGCAGCGCCAATGCCCTCCCGGCCTGTTCCCCTGTTTCATATATCCTGGTTCTCTGTGTATGATATTCTGCCGCTGATTTTCTAGCCAGTTGGTTCTGCAATCCCGCTTTAATGGTATTAATCCTCTCAAGACTTTCTAATCCTTGCCGCCCCTGACATATGTCTCTTCGATAACAAGGGTCCTAACGACTATTAAACATATATGGAAACAATGCAATATAGTCCACAATGGGGTTCTATATGAAGATCCGATGTCCAGCCGTACATGGGTCTTTTATTAACAGGTATATGAAATTCATGCAGAATATTTAAAGCACAAAGTGATTAGGGCACAAGCCTGTACCCTAAGGACAAAAGCATACAAGGGAGCAAAATGGGGTAAGGGGGAAACAATACATACAAAGTAACACAAAATGCAGGCAAAAGATGTTGAGCTAGGCCAACTTGCATTGTCGACGTTTCGATGTTATGTTATGTTATGTTATGTTATGTTATGTTATGTTATGTTATGTTATAAAAACTTTTATATCGCGCTCCATTACTAGCAAGTATCCTGGCGCGGTGAGTGAGGTTGCAGAAGGTAGTGGAAAAAAAGAGCTGACAATTAAAGGATCATATGAAACAAATGCGTTTTCAGCCCTTTCTTGAAGGCAGTGACAGTCGGGGCAACCCCAAGATGCAGAGGAAGAGCGTTCTAGGCCCTAGAGGCCCTAACAGAGATAGACTGGCCTCCTAGTCTAGAGTACCTAAATCTAGGCACAGTCATTTAGCACTGATTGGCCGAGCGGAGTCAGCGGTTCGGGACATATAAGGTAAACCTTTTCCTCAAGTACACAGGGCCGAGCTGATTGGTCGCACGAAAGGAGAGAACCAGTGATTTTAAAAAAATCCGGTGAGCAACCGGAAGCCAATGAAGACTGCGTAAGTAAGGGCGGACGCTAGATCTCCTGGGGAGCTGAAACAGAAGTCGCGCAGCCGCATTTTGAATAACCTGAAGCCTTTGGATCAGATAAGCAGGTAAGCCACTAAACAGGGCATTCGCATAATCAAGCCTGGAAAGTATTAGAGCACGTGACTCCGTCTCTTTGGCCTCTCTCGGGAGGAGGGGAAAAAAACCTGCGTAAGGCTTTAGGAGTGGCAAAGCAAACGCCCGTAAGTTTTTTAATATGGTCCTCAAACTTAAGATCATTCCCAAACCAGACCCCCAAGTTCTTAGTTGGGCCACCCATAGAATTGGGACAAGGCAAATCTGGTGGCCATATGAGGTCTCTGAAGTTATCGGGAAAGGAACCATAGAATAAAACCTCGGACTTATCTTCATTACACTTGAGCTGGGCAAGTGCTAACCAGCGAAAAACAGATAATAGGCAAAGCTGAACCGCCGACGTATCCAAATTATCTTTTGACCAAGTGAATAAAAGTTGGGTATCGTCGGCGTAGGCCATTATTTTAGCCCCCAACTGTTCCGCCAAGTAAATCAAAGGAGTCAAATAAACATTAAAAAGCAGGGTGCTCAAGGTAGACCCCTGTGGGACTCCTGTAGTGAGTTTTTTAGGCAAGGAGGCGTAAGGTGGCATCAAGACCTGTTGCGTCCTGTTATCCAAAAATGACGTCAGCCAGTCAAGTGCTGATCCGGAGATGCCAACGGCAGCTAATCTGGCAAGAAGTAGGGCATGGGGCACCGTGTCGAAGGCGGCAGAGAGGTCTAGTGAAATCAGAACCGCTCTGCCACCTCCATCAAGGCACTCCCGAATCGCCTCGGACATCTCAACCAGTGCCGTTTCAGTGCTATAAGTAGCCCGGAACCCTGATTGAGCAGGGTGCAAAGCCTGAGATGACTCAATAAAATTGTCTAACTGTCTGAAAGCAATCTTCTCACAAACTTTTGCCAGGGCCGGCAGCAGTGAAATAGGCCGGTAGCTGGAAGGGGCAACCGGATCTGACCCGGACTTTTTTAAAAGTGGCAGAAGTTTGGCTTGCTTCCAGCATAGCGGAACAGTTGCAGACGAAAAGGAGAGATTAACAATCTGAGTAACCTCTTTGCATATTGTATCAGCCACCCCCCCAAGAACCCTTGCAGGACACGGGTCAGAGGGGGACCCCGACTTCAGGGCCTCAAGTACTGCCAGAGTGTCAGACTCAGTGGAAGGAGAGAAGACAACAAACTGCTCAACTGACCTAGGCACGGAAAAAAAGGGTAATGCTGGAGAGGACTTGAAGCCGTCACAGACGACTCGCAGGGCCTCTTGGTTCTTGGCAATTTTGTCTATAAAGAAAGAAGAGAGCTCTTCACACCAATGATCGGATGAAGGCAACAAAGGTTGCGCAGCGCATGGCAATAAAAAGCTCTGGACAATTGAAAAAATGTCCTTGCTGTTATTATTCGCTTTTTCAATTCTTCCTGCATAATAGCTGCTCTTTGCTGACCTAATCGCAGCATAGTAATCCTTTTGAGCCACACGCAAATTGCTCTTTGCCTTGGGCGTGTAAGCTTGTCTCCACACCCGTTCCAGCTTCTTACATCCAAGTTTCAGTTACTGTAAGGTGTGGGAAAACCATGGTTTGGAGGGGGTAGAATGCATCCTGTGAATACATCCCTTGTTGGAGGAAGCTGCAGACCCCTGTTCCACCCATGTGTTAAAGGCACTAACCGCCATCTCGATCTCCGAGGTCAATATCGGGCGGTTTCGGGATAAAGAGTCAGTCATGATGGCTAAATTGCTCCTCTGTAAATGTGCAGACGGGGAATACTCCCAGCCCCCGTAGCACTATCCAAGGACCAGGAGAACCGAATTACCTCATGGTCTGACCATGTAACCTTCTCAGGGCAAGTCATGACAATATCAAAATTGGAACAGACCAGATCTAAAAGGTGACCACCCACATGGGTTGAAGCATCGACCCATTGTTTCAGATGGGCCATGGTTAGAGCTTCACCCAAGCGAATGGCCTCAATAGAGTCCAAAACATCCACATGAATGTTAAAATCCCCCAAAAGGAGATACCTTACAAATCTTAAGGCACGAGGCACTATAACCTCCTCCAATGCCCCTATAAAATTCCCAACATTACCCGGAGGCCAATACACCAGAGTACCTCCTAGGGTAAAATGTGGGTTAAGCACAATGGAAAAATGGAGCAACTCCGCATCTCCCAGTTCGTCTTGGGGCTCTCAGGAGAAAACCCATTGGTCCCTGTGGATCACGGCGACGCCACCCCCTCTCCCGAGTGGGCGGTCCGCCCTCGTGATCTTGAAACCACGCGGAATAGCGAGTTCCACCACCGGAGCACAAGAACCATTTAACCAGGTCTCAGTAATAAAAAAGAGATCCAATTGGTTCTCCGCCAAAATTTCAAAAACATCGGCGGCATGCTTAACCAGAGACCTAGCATTGATTAACCCTGCTCTAATCAGTGTAGGGTCAGTGCTTACTCGATCAGGGCAGCGCAGTGTGGGATGAAAATGAAAGTTACACGCAGGGCATACCCGAGAGGAATTATCACCCACCCTCCAAGGATTTCCCTCACCACAATTAAGGACATTCAACGCGATAAGATCTTCATGTGAATACCTTAATGTGGTAGGCTGATGCATCCTAACTGAACGGGCAGGGGGTCTGGCACTAGGCACGTCCGTGGCACGGACGGGCACAGACGGGCCTTCCTTTGGCGCTCCTGCTCAATTAGTATAATGGGATCATCATCAAGACTACATTAATATATTTTGCCTGGTTGAGAGCATTTTTGCCCGTCAAGATTGAAAACAGGGGAGGGAAGAGTGAGGGAAATATGTCAGTGGCATATACATTTATTAACATGATACAAAACTGGTTATGGCAGCGGGTGACTCAGTGAATAAGGTGAAAGAATGCCGTCTGTTACACGGGAGATGCCGGGTGGGGTCTGGATAGTGCTCACATGCACTTGAAGCAGGCGCGGTGGATTAACATCCTAACAGTGGCTAAAAAGTGATTCAATACTGTACAATTCAGTTGTTGTGGGTGAGTGGTGCACCTTGAGCTTAAGGAGGACGGATGCAAGGGGCATTAGAAGGCTGGTACACAACCGAGGTGAGAGCGGGCGAGTGAAGTATTCAGCGACGAACGTCGTGCGTGAAAGGGTGGGTTCCATCTCTGAAACTGTGAGTTTGGTGGTAGCGCAGAGCAGCGAGCGTTTTGCTCGACTCAGTAAAGAGTCGTCTGTTCAGTGGTTAAGAAAGCGCTTACCGCTCATCGTTTGGAAGCACAGATCTGGACCCGGGCAGGATGTCGGGCTAGCGTCAACTGTGGGAAAAGGACTAGATTAAGACCGTGCTCTACTTAGCTCTGGCAACGGTGGGTGAACTCGTGCAAAAGGCGCGTTTACCTAGAATCGTGTGTTGGTTTCTGGAGTGAATATCCAATGATTGAAAGCTCATATATATGAGAGGCACAGATCTGGAAGCGGGCGGGATGTCGGCTGGCGTCATCTATGGGAAAAAGGACTAAATTAAGTCCGTGCTCTAAAGGTCAAGACAAGAATAGGACAACACAGGAGTCGCGTCAGATGTAAAACACCCAACGCCCCTCTGGTTGACCATTTCGCTGAAAGCCCATCACGATGAAGACGATATCCGTTGGACTGTACTGAAAGCTCTCAAACTGCCCCGAAGAGGCGGCAACATGGCACAACTCTTAAACCGTGAGGAACTTAAAACCATCATCGTTTTTGACTCAATAAGAACAGGCTTGAACAGAAATGAGGACTGGGCCACACTACTATGAACCACACCTGTGTGACTCTGCAGTCCCTTCTGCCGCAACCGATGTAAGCCTTGCCTATTACACCATCCATGGCAGGACACAAGCAGATTACGTTGGCAAACTGTTTGAATTGAACTGTCTCCTTGCCCAAAAACACGGCTCACCCCCAACAAGTAGCGGGCCATTGCAGCCAGTGCAGTAGTGCAATTTTGCTAAGAAGGACTGGTAGATACTTGCCTACTGCCTTATGTTGCCTTGACATTGTTGAAAATTAATGCTGTAACCATTGCAATTTTAATATTATCTTTATCTCCACTGCAACCGTACCAAATGACCATTCTTTATCAATCCTTATTGTTCTAAATGTATTGTTTTATTGCTTTTTTTGTCACAACTCACGATCCCCTAACCACAATCGGTATCAGTGTTGCAATCACTTCACTTCACCTTGTATTTCACATCCCTCGCCAATTTTACCACTTCAAAATGGCGGCGGTTACCGATTACACCGTAAGTCCTTCTTCTATCCCCATGATACCGGCACTCACGTCCCTATAAGCATGGAGTCACCCATGCACTCGGTGTGATCTGCCATCGCGCAAACCATGCCAGAGCACACCGCTGCTGTCCCAGGATTATCCTGCACCATCGGTAAGTTTGCATCTGCGGCTCCCCGGATATAATTGAGTGTAGCTCTATGTGGCTAACCTGACTGAGGTCTCACACCGGTTTTCAGAATCATTTACCCCCAGTGTGCCACACCCCCGGTGAAGGACCGAACGGCTCTGAAGAAGGTGGCTGCCTTCATTCTCTCCCTCATGACCGGCTGCTCATTCCCGTCATCGGCAATCTTGGTAAAACGCGCCTTTGTTGCACGAATCCACCCACCGCTGTCAGAGCTAAGTAGAGCACAGACTTAATTTAGTCCTTTTTCCCATAGATGACGCCAGCCCGACATCCCGCCCGGCTTCCAGATCTGTGCCTCTCATATATATGAGCTTTCAATCATTGGATATTCACTCCAGAAACGAACACACGATTCTAGGTAAACGCGCCTTTTGCACGAGTTCACCCCCCGTTGCCAGAGCTAAGTAGAGCACGGTCTTAATCTAGTCCTTTTCCCACAGTTGACGCTAGCCCGACATCCCGCCCGGCTTCCAGATCTGTGCTTCCGAAAGATGAGCGGTAAGCGCTTTCTTAACCACTGAACAGACGATTTTTTACTGAGTCGAGCAAAACGCTCGCTGCTCTGCGCTACCACCAAACTCACAGTTCCAGAGATGGAACTCACCCTTTCACGCACGACATTAGTCGCTGAATACTTCACTCGCCCGCTCTCACCGCGGTTGTGTACCAGCCTTCTAATGCCCCTTGCATCCTTCCTCCTTAAGCTCAAGGTGCACCACTCACCCCCAACAACTGACTTGCCCCGTATTGAATCACTTTTTAGCCACTGTTAGGACGTTAATCCACCGCGCCTGCTTCAAGTGCATGTGAGCACTATCCGGACCCCACCCGGCATCTCCCGTGTAACCGACGGCATTCTTTCACCTTATTCACTGAGTCACCCGCTGCCATAACCAGTTTTGTATAATGTTAATAAATGTATATGCCACTGACATATTTCCCTCTCTCTTCCCTCCCCTGTTTTCAATCTTGACAGGCAAATATGCTCTCAACCAGGCAAAATATATTAATGTAGTCCTGATGATGATCCCATTATACTAATTGAGCAGGGATCGAAATGTCGACAATTTAAAATAGTACCACAGCTTTCCCATTGTGTGTAATCAGTGTGGTTGCTATTTGGTCCAAACGTGCGGCTTCCTAACCTTATATGCAAGTTGGCCTAGCTCAACATCTTTTGCCTGCATTTTGTGTTACTTTGTATGTATTGTTTCCCCCTTACTCCATTTTGCTCCCTTGTATGCTTCTGTCCTTAGGGTACAGGCTTGTGCCCTAATCACCTTGTGCTTTAAATATTCTGCATATATTTTATATACCTGTTAATAAAAGACCCATGTCCGGCTGGACATCGGGTTTTCATATAGAACCCCATTGTGGACTATATTGCATCTTTTCCATATATTTTTAATAGTCGCTTAGGACCCTTGTTTTCAAAAAGAAGAATCGCTACCCATGGTCCTCAGCCATAATTCGGGTTCGCTTGTTTGTCTAAAAATATTGTACATAAGGCCCAGCGTGAAAGGGGTAGGCAGTGGGTGTTGCGGTGAGCGTTCCACTGCAAAACCCATTCATTTTGACACTGTCTCCTATGTACAAGGCTGGCATACATAGGAGACAGCGCCAAAATTAATACCAGGTAAAAACTGGCCTTAAGATGGCAAAATGAGGAGAAATGCGTTATTTCTCCTCGTTTTTGCTTTTTCCACTTGTGCTGTTTTATGCAGCACACATTGAAAAATCAGAATGCCATTGTTTGTTTATGTATAGGAAGGTGTCCCTTCCAGCACATAAACAAACTTTTGAAAATATCATTGTTTTCACTTTCATGTGTGCTACATGAAGCAGCACGCATGAAAGTGACAGGATGGCATTTCTACGATCGTTTATGTGCAAGAAGGGACACCTTCCACACATAAACAATCTTCCCTTGCTCACAGACACCCTTGCCCTCTGGTCTTCACCTCGCATATGCCTTTACCATGAATGCCTTTACAACAATATTTTAAGCATATGTCAGGTAAGTGTTTTAGGGTATATGTGTATATACATATATTTACTAGAGTAAGGATGTTTTTAAGGTGTAGGGGTGGTAGGGTGCATTTACGGTTTAGGAGTAGGTAAGGGAATAGATTGGTAAGGCTGATTTTAGTGTTTACGAGTAGGAAAGGTAATAAGGTGGTAAAAGTGGTTTTAGGGTTTAGAGATGGGTAGGGGTATTGGGTGGTAAGAGTGATTTCAGGATTTAGGGGCGGGTAAGGGGATAGAGTGGTGAGGGTGTTTTTAAGGTCTATGCGTGATAAGGATATTGGGTGGTAGGGTGTTTTTAAGGTTTAGGGATGGGTAAGGGAATAGGTTGGTAAGAGTGCTTTTAGGGTTTAATGGTGGGTAAGGTAACAGGGTGGTAAAGCTGTTTTATGGGTTATGGGGTGGGTAAGGGTACTGGGTGGCAAGGGTGTTTATAGGGTTTAGGGGTGGTAACAGTGGTTTTAGGATCTAGGGGTGGATAGGGTATTGGGTTGTAAGTGTGTTTCAGGGTTTAAGGATGGGTAATGGTATTAGTGGTAAGGGTGAAATCAGGGATTAGGGGTGGATAAGGGTATTAGTTGGTATGGGTGTTTTTAGGGGTTAGGAGTTGGTATGGGTGTTTTAGGATTCAGGAGTGGGGGGTTATTGAGTGGTAAGGGTGTTTTAGGGTTTAGGGTGGGTAAGGGTATTGGGTGGTAAATATGTTTTTAGGATTTGGGGATGGAAAAGGTAATAAGGTGGTAAAGTAGATTTTTGGGGGTGGGTAACTGTGTGCAGGCATGGTAAGGGTGATTTGAAGGTTTAGCTGTGGGTAAGGGAATACGGTGGTAAGGGTTGTTTTAGGGTGTGGGGTAGGTAAGATTGGGTGGTAAGGGTGTTTTTAAGGTTTTGGGGTGGGAATTAAAATAGGGTGGTAAAGGTGTTTTTAGGGTTTATGAGCTGGCAAGGGAATAGGGTGGTAAGGGTGTTTTTAGTGTTTAGAGGTGGGTCAGGGTATTAGGTGGGAAGGTGTGAATAGGGTTTAGGGGTTGCTAGGCAATAAGTCAAGTGGGGGCTGAAATAAAGGGGGGGTCCCAAAACAGGGTTCTGCCACGCAATTTCCCATTGGGATTTTAGACATGGCTACAGCCCAAACTGCTGAACGGAATTACGCCAAATTTGGCAGAGAGATAGCTCTTGATTCAGAAAGAGGTATTGTTGTGTTTTGTTGTACATTCGTTCAGTAGTTTTTGTGTTTTGCAGAAAAAAACTAATTTGTACATCTAGGGACGTAGCTCTTCCAAAGATCCAACAGATCTCATGCTGAGATCTGATTTGCTGCCAACACGTCAATCAGTAAGTGTTGGAAGCCATTTTGGGACTCAGATTCGGCAGAGTTCCAAAGAAAAAGTTAAAAAAAGAGAAGGGGACAGGGTAGGAATACCCTGATACCCTGACTCCCTAGATCTGGTGATAGGGTTCCTCAGGGACCCGGCCGGAGCCAAAAAGCATTTTTTAAAACAAATTAGCAGCGATATTTGTGATTCTTGCCAAAAAGTGTTAAAAAAACAAGCTCAATCTCCCACTCTGGTCTAAACCTCAGCCCTCAGATGGCCCTGGGGATCAATTCAAATAAGTGTATTGGAGAAGGGGGTGCACGAGGCCCCTCTACCCATGCTCGATTTCAGCCCAAGGGAATGCTACCTCCCTGTGGCCAGGCCAATGTTCAATGTTCATTCCTTTTATATCATCAGTGATGTCATTTGAGATGTCATCAGTGATGTCACCAACCATTTCACGAGTGATATAATATGTAAGGTCATAACCAGTGCAATGCGGGGGCGGAAGTTATAATTAGCTCAGGTAACTATACCTGCTGAATTTCTATGGTTTTGTTCGAGTAAATCTGAGCCTAACTATAATGTGTTTGTAAGCTTTGTTTTTTCCAGTGAATTTCTAAGGTTTTTTTAAATTCTATTTCCTAATTATAATGTCCGTGTAACCTTTAATTTGTTTCAGTGAATGTCTATGGTTTTTTAATGTTATTTTTTTTAACTATAATGTCCCTGTAACCTTTGGTTTTTTAGTGAATTTCAAAGGTTGTCAAAAAATGTTATTTCCTGACTGTAACCTGTAAAGTTTGAGAGTGGGTGTGTGAGTGAGTGCATGAGTGTCTCAAAGCAGAGTGTTGCGAGTGAGTGTGTGAGTGTCTCACTGGGTGTGTTAGTGGATGCATGAGTGTCTGTGTAGGTCTGTGAGTGGGTGCATGAGTGTCTGAGTAGGTGCATGAGTGTCTGAATGAGTCTGTGAATGGGTGTGAGCATGTCTGAGTGGGTTTGTGAGTGCCCACATGAGTGTGTGAGCCAGTATGTAAGTGCATGAGTGTCTGAATGAGTCTGTGAGTGGGTGCATGAGTCTCCGAGTGGGTCTGTGAGTGGGTGTGTGAGTCTCTGAGTGGGTCTGGAGAGGGTGTGAGAGTGTGAATGGTTCTGTAAGTCGGTGCATGGGTATCTGATTGTGTCTGTGAATGGGTGTACATGTCTGAGTGGGTGTGTGAGTGGATGCTTGACTGTCTGAATGGGTCTATGAGAGGATGTCAGAGTGTCTGAGTGGCTCTGTGTGTGGGTGCATGAGTGCATGAGAGGGTTTGTCAGTGGGTGTGAGAGTGTCTGAATGCATCTGTGAGTGGGTGCATGAGTGGATCTATGATCGTGTGTGAGAGTGTCTGAGTATGTATGTGAGTGGGTGTGTGAGTGTCTGAGTTGTTCTGTGAGTGGGTATATCAGTGTCTGAGTGGGTCTGTCAATTGGTGTGTGAGTGCCTGAGTGTGTGAGTGAGTGTCTACGTGTCTGTGTGGTTGTGCCAGTAGTTGTGTCAGTGACTGGGCCAAAACAGAACCACACCTGCCCCTTTATCCAAAGAGAGTCCACACTTTTGTATGAAATATCTGCACAAGTGGAGTTCTTTCTACTGGTTAATTGCTAAGTGCTACCTACTCATGTAAATATTCAGTATGCATTCTACACTACAGCTGCATAATGGAGCATGAGGAAATGTCACCAGTGACCTTGTGTGTGTTTTGGAAATGAGATTGCTCCTCCTGTGTCTTCATTCAAAAATGTGTGATAATATTAATATTCCTATAGAGCAGATGATGAGCGTATATAGAGATACATCTCCACCAAACAAGGGCACATTTTCTTAACTATATGTAGTAAGTGCTTCTTTCCTTGATGGAGAAGTCTTCAAATTCACCGGCATCAATAATGCTTCATGAAAATTGTCGAGAAACACGCTGGGGGGACTCTAGTTAAACTGTCTATCATCCTGGCAAAAGGTGGGAAGATCTTTGCATACTCCTAAGTTGGAATGGCCAAATGAGCTAACCTTCCAAGTGATCTGAGCATTTGAATACTTGTAGTAATTTAAAGGAAGAACCATGGACTCAGCACTCACCAGGTAAGAACAAGAAAGAGTCCACTCATCACAGTTACAACAGATTGCGCTCCGATAGATCAACAATACATTCACCTCCACAAATCATTTTAGATCATCTTTCAATGTTGAACTGCAGAGAAAACACACTTGCTTTGTCTTTGTTAAGCCCATAAGGTCAGGATCATTTGTCCTTAACAGAAGTTGAGCTTCAATTGGGGCACCTAATATGTTTATACATGTAAGTGCTTTCTGTTGGGGAGACAGACTGCACAGCCACTCAAGCCGATTATGGCACCAGGGACCACATCCCTCGGGGGCCCAGCCAATTATTGGTAGCGGAAGTGGGCCATCGGGGCCACTCCCAGGCAGATTTTTGCACTGGGGACCTCATCCCTGGGGCCAGGCCTCCTGTTCCTGGGTGCCCTGGAGCCCACCCTGGACAACCAGTGTGCAGTGCTAGGGAGCGCGAGCGGAGACTAAATACCCCCGCAGTCCCTGGTATTGCTCCTGCACACAAGGAGCTGCTAAACATGCAGCTCCCTGTGTGCTGGAGCAATCTTCTCATATGTTTCCCTGCCCGCTGTCCAGCAGTTTGACAGCTCCCACTTGTTGGAAGTGGAGTTGGTGTTTGCCCTTACTTAGCAGGAACTGTCACAGCTCCCACCAAGCAAGAACAAACAGCTATATTCCGGGGGCAGGCACCCCAGAACATAGAGAGTTGGTCCTGGGGGGTGGCGGTTCACAGGGTCAATAATGGCTCCAGGAGGGGGGCTGTGTAACCCCGCTCCTTCTGTTTCCACCACAGGCTGGCCCTGGGGAAGTGGTGGTCCCCGGGACGAAATATGGCCCGGAAGGGGGGTCACGTGCCCCTCTCCCCTTTTTCTCAATGTTTTCGAGCCCAGGGCAAGTAGGGTCCCCATTGCAATTATGGAGTAAAAGTGGGTCCACGGCCCCCCCTCTTTTAAATTCAAAAGCCCTGGGGCCTTTAAAGGCCTGATGAGAGGATCCATGTGCCCACTTCTATTATAAATATTAACCGCGGGGAAGGGATACTACTACTGGTGATTTTCTGTTTCTATGTGTGCTAACAGCATGCATAGAAACAGCAACATCGAGGAAAGTTCTTTAATTTCTCCTAGCTTTGCAAGGTTAAGACCTTGTTTTCCCTATTTTCAGCGTTGCCCCATATTAATGCCACCCTTGTAAATAGGGGGCAGCGTCAAAAGCAATGGGTGTTGAAGCGGAACGCTCACCACGCTAACCACAAAACCCATTACCCACCCCTTTCATGCTAAGTGCTACATGAAAAGGGGCTTTATTTACAAGGTGGAGCTAAGCCACATTAAGTGGCTTACCGCCCCCTTGAAAATAAGATGAAGGGCTAATGCCACCAGAATGTCACAACCCCAGATAATCCTGTGACATACATCTGTATGACCAATTGGCCGGAGGGTAAAAGGGCAGCAGTTTTTTATCAAGGTCTAAAAGATGAGCTGAAGGATGCTCTAGCTCAGATTCCAAACCGTCCTACGGAGATTTCGGCATTAGTGAATCTAGTTCTGGAGATCGATTTCGGTCAAGGTGAAAAAAGAGAAGAGAAGGTCCTCCTTTAGATGTAGGGGATATTGTCTGGTTAAGTACAAGAAACCTTAGACTAAAAGGTAATCGAAAATTCCAACCCAGGTTTATTGGACCTTATCAGATAGAAAAAATAACAAATCTAGTAGTGTACAGGTTAACATTACCCAGCAAACTTAAAATTCATCCAATGTTTCATGTTTCATTGCTAAATAAGGCATCTCGGGCCAGATGTAGGTAGCCAAATACCGGTCGGTAACGGCCGAATTCGGCCGTTACCGACCGGTATTTGGCTTTTGAGATGTAGGTGCCTGAAAACAGGCCATTTCGGTAATTTTACCGAATTTGTAAATATACCGGTCGGTAAATTTACCGACCGGTATTTTTACAGAATCGGTAAAATTGAGATGTAGGTGGGACTCTTCTGAGTCCCACAAGCCCTAAAAAATCGGTATTTTACCATCAAATACAAGTTGATGGTAAAATACCGATTCAGGTGTGCATGCACATGTGTGCATGCACACCTGTGCCATATGACAGGCAGACCTGCCCTTAGGGCAGGTATGCCTGCCACATGGCACCTGAACCCGTTTTGGGGGTGCTAGAGGGTGTCAAAGTGACACCCCCTGCACCCTTGTGAAATTCGGTATTTACCGATTCAGTAAATACCGACCGGTAAATGCCCAATCATTCCTATGGGCTTCAAAGCCCATAGGAATGAATGGGCATTTACCGGTCGGTATTTACCGAATCGGTAAATACCGAATTTTACAGATTCGGTAAATGCACATCTGTATTTACCTACATCTTGGGAATTATATTTTACCACTTCTTAAATACCGAATCGGTATGATTCGGTATTTAAGAGGTGGTAAAATAATGTTACCTACATCTGGCCCCTCGTGAGTTAAGAATAAATTTACCTCCTAAACCCATCCAATTAGAATCTGGACTAGAATTTGAGGTGAAAGAAATCTTGGATTCAAAAAAGGTTAAAGCAAAACTATAATATTTAGTGGACTGGAAAGGTTATGGTCCAGAGGAGCGTTCGTGAGAGCCGGAATCAAATGTTCATGCTCCTAGATTGGTGACATCTTTTTATCAGAGATTTCTAACGAAACCCAAACCAGAAGGATCTCCTTTGTTGGAGGGTACTGTCAGAACCCCAGATCATCCTGTGACATACCTTGCTAGGTAAAAAATCACATAAAAGAAAAGGTGACCGAATGAAAAGTCGCACTTGGAATCAACTTATAAGAATTCCAAGATGGCTGCCGATCCTTCGATCGTCTCTGCGGTCTAGTTGTTGTTTCTCTAGCTCTTGGAACCTTGGTAAGCGCACACTGCCAGAAAACTGCGCACTTCACTGAGGTTTTCCACAGTATCATTACTTTCATGAAGCGCTCCATTTATAGTCATGTGAATTCCCCGTAGAGTGCGGAGGTTAGTGTGTTTTTGGTACTACGATATCCTGAAGCCCGTCGGGTTTAGGAAATCCTTTTCCGCGTCTTATGTTCAAGCCAGCGCACTTCAACTTTGTGACAAGAAAGCTTCGTGGGAGGTTCCAGTCAGTCTGACAATCCTTGGAGGCTACCCTGTATTTCCGTTCTCTGAGGAAAAGTTGTGAACGCGTTGACAAGTGGTTTCATCATAGAAAGAAGATCTTCTCTTCAGCTAAGTTATTTCTGAGTGTTAAATTTGCTACTTGTCATGAGACAAACGATTTATTTTTTTAAAGGAATTGAGAATGCTACTGGAGAACATTGTTAATTAATAGCTTATGTAAATAGTTACACTTACCCCAAGTGAAGAATCCTGAATTACCTAAAAAGAAAATAAGAAGACAGTTAATTCTGGATTAATAAATAACTACTTCATAAGAGAGTTAATTAATAAGAAGTTAGCGCTCAGGAAAACTTAGGTAGGTTATCTTTCATAAGTGACACTAATTAAAATAAAATTCAAAGGTAGAGATTAACAACCAATAAGAAGTATTCATGTGCTTAATCCTTACAGCGTAACCAGCCTGACTGTAATACAGAACAGACTGAGAAAAGAATTAAATATAAGAAGTAGGAGAGAGGCTCAGTATTCAGAAAAAAATAGGTAGGTAGTAGACATTAAAATAGAAAAGATTGATAGAACAGAGTTGAGGTAGGATTGAGAGTAATAATTATTGTGTGTTTAGTTTCCACAGATCGTCCTCAACGGTAAACAACATTTACAACGCAACTTTTACTCGCAGAGCCTTTACAACGCAACCATTACAACGCAAACTATTACAACGCATTGCTCTGGGGGGCACTCTAGGATAGGGAATAGGTTAATTTACTATCCAATAACCTTCCCTAGTGTCCACGGGGACTGGAGTTGGAATAGTAAATTAAACTATTCACTATCCAGCACCAAAAAGCACTATGCGTTGTAATAGACTGCGTTGTAATACTTGCGTTGTAAAGGCACGCGATGTAAAAGCATGCGTTGTAATGTCATACATCCGTCCTCAACACCAATCGTTGGAATGTGGAACCAGAGCTAGAGAAAGAAACTGGAAGCTAGGATTCCTGAACGGCCTCTTCTTATTTGGTATTTTATCCAATTCCCCATTCCCCCTCGGGAGTCTTTTGGAGATAAGATTTAGTATCATCTCCAGGGAGTGCCTGAGAGGGAGTTGGGAAAAGGGCAACTTCTGTTCCTGTGCAATTCAGAGAAGGAGAAGTACCACCTTGACACAGAACACCCTAAAATGTGACGTTCTGGTGGCGATAAACCCTTGGAAATATGCCCCTTGGTGTATTTCCATTCAGCAGTTCGGGCTGTAGTGGTGTCTAACATCCCTAGTGAACCCCCCTTTTTCTCAAACCCCGCTTAATGGATCACCCCAAAACTTTCCATGCACAACTAAAATCACAGGCACACTTTTTTGGGCAAAATGTTTTGAAGATTCGTCAAACAACAGCAAAGATTTAGGCGAGTCAAAAAACACTTTTCCTATGGAAACATGGTCCTAAATATGACTACCTCCTGGCGATCATCATGATTACCTACTGGTGGCTGTCACTGATGACATTTCAAATGACTTCTTTAATACATCACTGATGTAAGCCCCAATCACCCCTCCATACTGCCAACCCCATGCTGTTCACTGCCTTTGGCTGTGCGCTGAGTAGTGTTGGCCATAGGGTCTGACCCTAGTGACTCATTCCCCAGGGCTGATTGTTTTTAAATTCAACAGTCAGGGGGCTGTGTGCCTCATACTACCAGAGCCTTGTTAGTCCCTGGGAACCATATCCCCCAGGGACACTCTTTTAAATAAAGTGGAGGGGGACACGCATGGCCCCCCTCCTCGGGTCGATTTTGGCCCCATGAACCCCATCTCCTGGGGCATGTCATTGTTTTGAGAGGAAGGGGGAATCCGTGGCCCCCCTCCTTGATCTATTTCAGTCTTAGTGACCTCATCCCTTGGGGCCTGGTGTTATCTTGAGGGTGTAGGGGTCAAGTATGATCTCCCTCCTTGGGCCAATTGTGGCCCTGGGGACCCCATCGCTTGGGACCTGGCAACATTTTGAGGAGGAGGCAGTTGTGGATGGAAGATTGTACTGGCTGGCCCTGCACCACCACATGTGTTCCTTGTATTTGAAGCAAGCTTGCACTGGCCCTGAGAACCACACTTGATCCCTGTCTTTGAAGGAAGCTTGCGCTGGCCCTGCAGTGGCACACTTGTTCCATTCTTTTAAATGAAGCTTGCACTGGCTCTGCAGTCCCATTTGTTCCATGTCTTTGAAGGAAGCTTGACCTGGCCTGAACTGCAGTATCATACCTGCCCCATGTCTTTGAAGGAAGCTTGCACTGTCTGGCCCTGCAGTACCACACTTGTTCCATGCCTCTGAAGGAGACATGCTCTTATCCTGCAGTACCACATTTGTTACTTGTATTTCAGGGAAGACTGTGATGCTCTTTACCAGTGCTGTATGTCTTATGCATGAGAGGCAAGGACTCCAGCTCTCCGTATGCAATCTATTTCTGTGTGCTTTAGGTCTGACCAAAAGACTAATAGTTTTTTCACCAGCCTCACGTTTTCTCAAAAATAATATATCATTTTGCTTAGAGCAAATGGGCTTTAGGTAAGCCCACTTCAGTTACTTGTCAGACAGAGCATCATTCATAGATTATTTCAGTCCTTCAGAATAGCCTATATACAATGGGGCACCGGATCAGCCCTTGGCTTTTTTTCCCAATTTCGTCTCTGCCTAGTAGGCAACTGCTGGTCTTTACGATGTCATGTAGCCTGAATAACAACATTTTGCCTCCTTAATCTGTGTTACTCTGCTTCCAAACTAGTGCTATTTGAGTAATGAGAGTACCTGCAGCTCAGCTGCCATTGCTACTGCACCACAACTTTCTTATGAAGAGCACTTCTGCAAGCTTCAAACCATGTCATCATTTTGAAAATGGTATTATGCATACTCTATACTTTTTTTACTGTTCCAAGGTGGCAGACCAGTGCAAACCTTTAATGTAATTATTTTTTTTGAAGCACGTGCCCTCCATATTCAGTTGGTATTTATATTTCCTTTGTTTTTTGTCATTTCTTTCCTTTTTTATTTTAGCATAGGCTTGCACTACAAAGAAAACAACCACCCTGTTTTTAAGAAGATAGTGGGACTGTTTTTTGATGTTAAGACTCTTCCCAGCAAAAGTCTACACACATCACACTCGGATAGCCAGCAGTCCTGGTCCATGTGTGACTGATGAGAGATTAAAGAATCTCAGTGGACATTGAGGTTTCAGTGTAGCTTACGTTACGATCTTTGAGTTGCACTAGTGGACCAATGCACACATATTAACCTGAGCATCCTGTGCCACCATCTGTCCAAACTCTCCTCCTTTCTAGTGTGCAATGTACACGTGTGTGAGCAGTGTGCTTGTGTGAGTGCAGGAAAGCCACTATGCTTTGTGAGTGCATTGTGATGGGTGTGCCTGTGTGAATAAAGGATTAGCATTGTATTTTGTGAGTGCAGGGTAACTTGTCTACAGGTTGAAAGCTATGTCTGTGTAATTGCATAGTGAGGCAGATGCCTGTGTGAATGCAGAGTGAGTGGTGTGACTATGTGATGGAGCAGTGTGAGTGTGGGGCCTTTGCATGCTCTGTTTTTGTGTGCATGCACTTTACAAGGGCCAAACCCATTTGCATTAGGGTGACCAACCGTCTGTAATTTTTCATAGACTGCCCGTAATTTGGGCCTCTTGTCCGTTGTCCATGAAGAATTCTTTCACAAATGCCTTTTGTCTGTAATTTGGGACTTTAGAGCGAGCTACCCCCGCAAGCAGCCTGACAGTCATGTAAAGCTCACTGCAGGGGCCAGCTCGCGCTCCTGCTGTGATCAGTGGCCTGCAGCAGCCCCTCCCCGACCTGGCACAGGCTGCTATCGGCCCATTATCATTCTGTATGTCGGCATAATTATCACATACAGAATGATAATGGGCCAGCGACAGCAATTCTGTCAGAGCACAGGGCATGGCAAACTGCTTTTGTTTCGGCGCTCCTGTCACCTCACCGGGGGCCAAGCTCTGGGATGGGTGGAGGTTTCATTTTGGTGCATGCTACCCAGTGCATCCAATAAGCAAACACAGGTATTTAGGTTTCACTCAGGCACACAACAGATGCAGTGCAAGGTCCTCTCAACCTAATATAAACTTATTTTGACTTGTGCTTGAGTTGTTTGTCTATTTACTTATATAATATTGCGCAACCTCCTCTGATTTGTCTGTAAAATGTGCCTTTTGTCCTGAATATTTGTCCTGAATTCTGACCTTCTGTCCTGAATTTTTGTCCTGAATTTTCACTCTTTGTCCTGAATTTTTACACTCACTGTCCTGAATTTGTACCCATACCAGTGGGACACCCTAATTAGCTATGGCAATTATTTTTATAGTTATGGCTTTGGCTTGGAGAAATGCATTATGGGGAGTGGACATACAAAATGTTTATATGACAGTGGTACTGGATTTTGATATGGCACTTGTAGGCCCAATCGAAGGAGGTTGAGGAATGTCAGGGGCAGCTGACAAACTGAGATGTCACTATTTTGCTCGACCTAGTTACATTACTTGCTCAAGGGCCTACAGCAATCTAGCTACACCACTGATTTAGGTATTTTTGCAGGGGGCTCATGTGCCGCTTCTTATGAGAAACAATTGTTATGCAAGAGTCACTAAGCCCACTAGAGACAACATCTTTCTCACTGATGTTTTTTTGATGGGCGTAAAAAAATAGTTAAGTCCAAACCTTTTCACCAGGACGAACCTAGTTCCTGCATCCGACTCCTGTTCTATTGCGTTTGGAATTAACTTTTGAGTTTGTCCTAGTCAAGCACAACCAGATGACCACAATTGAGCTTAACAATTTTTAGAGCTATTTTAAATATTAAACTAATAGCTCCCACTCTACTGATTAATTTATTGTTCATTTGGTATCATTTTATTTATTAAAAGTTTACTCTATTTTTCTAAATTGGGTTGAGAATTTTTATGTGTTGTGTTTTCATTTTATTACTGTTTAAGTACCCTATGAATACTTTAAACTTTGCCTCCAATTTAAGACTGGCTGCTTTGTGCCAAGCTACAAGAGGATTAGGCAGGGGTTTAGTTAGTGACTTTTGTGGATCACTCTGACATGGATTGTGTTTATTATTTGAGGTGGGTTCTCACCCCTCTTGGGTAATGCTTCAGTCTCGTACAGAGCACAAGAGTTTGGGTAGTAGGGGGTCAACCCTGCACAGATGGTCACAGCACATAAAGCGTAGAACAAGACAAAGGTGCAGATTACATACACTGAAGAGTAATACATCAATACATCAGACAAGGAAGGGTTCAGAGAAATATTGGTCTTTATATTGTATCAAGTTATGCTAAATTGTCTTTAAAAGCTTGCTGGTGTGTAGGTATGTATGTGTTATTTTTATAGCGCAAACCTGGCCGAAAAGCAGGACGTGCTGTACACGGCCGGAATACAATCAGAGAGTGATTCTAAGTGGGTTGTGCTGAGACCTGTGAGAGGGGGTGGGGTGCACTCTATGTACTTGCTCAACAATACCCTCTTTTCTGGCAAAGGGTTGACTTATCCAAAGGACTAAAAAAGTACCTACCCTAAAGGTAGCATTGTTGAGTAACTTAATATTAATATTAACAAACGGTTGACAAGATCAGAGTGTCCAAGCTAATTGCCACTCAAACCCAAAATAAGGTTATGTTACATTCCGATAATGCAAACTCAAAAGCAGAAAACAGGGCCGGCTTTAGCGCTGGTGGCTCCTGGTGGGACAATCAATGTTAGCGCCGCCACATCCCATGACCGCCTCCTCCTTGGATTCTCTCACTACCACTGGGCAAAAGTGTCCCTATTCTCTCCAATCATATGTTACTGCTAAACATGGCTCCCTCCCCGGGTGGTCAGCGCCCCCCTCCACAGGTCAAAGCCCAGTGCAGCCGCACCAGTCCTGTAGCGTTCTAGTGTTCAGCCCCAAGGGGCTATGACATTGGAAGTGACTCCACACTTTGTAACACTCTCTGGCCAGGCGTGGCCAGAAAGCTATAAATAACGGGGTCCGGAGTCACACGGGACTTATGGCCCAACAGAGCATGCTGTGTGCCGTGTGTTCATTGTCCCTACCTGTTGCTAGGCCTCCGCAGTACACATGCTCTTCAGTGACCCCCGAGCCCTCTGATAGCGGCTATTGTCCGCCACCACACTGGTGACGAAGGTGAGATCTGCCCATTGACCCCCTGCCAGGCCGGGAATTCATCGGACTGAAGGAGCGGAGCCGGCCGGAGAACTGCCTGCGTAAGCCCAGCTGTGCGACAGTGCCAGTGCAGTGGAGGACCCAGCCGAGGACAAGTAAGAGGCCCCAGGCGGTGAGCAGCGCCACGCACCAAGCCACCGGTAGGCCCAAGAGACGCCTGCAACTGCTCCCAGCATCCCGAAATCGGTTGGAAGACCGCGCATGTGCATTGCAGCCCCAAGGACACACACACAAGCATAGAGCCCCGCAGCTAAGCGCAGGAGGCCATAAGGAGCGCTGCCAGCCCCCAGGGACGCCTTGTGAGCAAAGAAAGACTCAAGGGCTCAGCCAAGCAGGAAAGTCCACATCCCAAGACACCCAGACCATCAGGGACACCCAAACAAGCACAAGCAAGTGCAACCAGCTAGTGTTCCCTGCACAAGGACAACATCAAACACGGCAGGGATACTGAGGGCACACCACCACATGACTGGCAAAGTTTCACATTGCAGGAATACGGCAAAGGAGCCCAGGAACATAGCAAACAAGCACTGGCAAAAGCAATAATCACCAGGACAGCGACGGAACAAAGAAGGCACCACACCAAGAGTTAGAGGGCAACAGGCATGCCCACAAGTGATACTACCAAGCACTGCGACGGTCCAGTAGGGGGAGAGGATGTCCAATACAGGAGGCGCAGCACAACCAGGAGGTGCAGCTCAACAGGCCAACGTCCCAGCAGCGCCGCACCCGGTACATTCGCAGATCACGGCACTACCGCCGTTTAGCGAGATCATTGACCCGGCAACTGCGTCCCCGCGGTGGAAGGTATGGGTCGGGCGTTTGAACAACTACTTCACAGCCACCCAAGAGACCGATGCGGCGGTCAAAAGGTCACTAATAATACATTTTGCGGGTGAGGAGATATTTAAGCTATTTGAACACCTCCCAAACACAGGCACCGCCGGTGATTACGACGCCGCTGTAGCTGCGCTCGATGCGCATTTCGATCCACAGCTTAACCCCCACTATGAAAGGTTCAAGTTCAGGCAGTCACGACAGTGTGACGGAGAGTCAATGGACACGTTTCACGCCTGCCTCAGGGAGCTAGCCAGCACATGTACCAAGGACGATCAAACAATAGAAGTGACGGTACAACTAATACAAGGATGTCGCAACAAAACGCTGCGGACGCTGATACTCCGCCAACCCCGGATAACTCTGGAGGAGATCCTGGTTCTTGGCCGGTCTCACGAGCTTTCGGATGTGAGGGCAACCGCTATGGAAGCAGCACTCACCACACAACATGACCAGACAACCAGTGTGAAGACGGAGCGGGCCGACGCCCTTCGCACATCATCGCGAGGGAGCCGAGGAAGATGGCCGATGAGAGTTCCCCGACGGACATCGTGCTGGTGGTGTGGTCGAGAAGAACACCCCCCAGAAAGCTGCCCGGCCAAAGGAAAGTCGTGTACAAAGTGCGGGACTCTCAACCACTTCGCTAGCGCATGCCGTGGAGGCTCACGTGGGAGAGGTCCTGCTGGAAGGAGACCCCCGACAGGGTCGGTAAGAAATCTAACACTAGATGAAGCCACGACGACAAGGCCCCAGAGTTCCAACCGATGCCCCCAACGCCTGGATGACTCGTCCACGGAAGACGAAGGGGAGTGTTACTTCTTGTCTTTCACCAGTGATCTGAAGAAGAGGCGGCGGCCATAGCCGAAATGTCACATCGAAATTGATGGATCAAAAGTCGTGGGCCTAATTGACACTGGGGCAACGGTGAACGTAATGGGTTTTCCAGCACTACAAGCAACTGAGCCCGCGACCAGTGCTCGCCCCGTCACGGATCAAGATACTCACGTATGGCAGCACGACGCCCCTTCCGCTGAAAGGGAAGATGACGGTTCAAGTACGAGCGGAAGGCCAAGAAGTCACCACGGTTTTCCATGTCATCGACCGGGAGGCTGACATCCTAGTCGGAAGTCACACAGCAGAGGACCTGAATCTGATAGCATTTGCCAATGCCGTGAAATTGTTACAAGTTGATGACATTCTAGAACTCTTCCCGCAGCTATTCAAAGGACTAGGGAAGATACGACGGCCACCCGTGAAGCTCCACATAGACCCGGCTATCCAACCAGTGCCGTTACTACATCGTCGGATCCCATTCCATCTACGACCCCTGGTCGAACAAGAACTTCAAGAGCTAGAACGCCAGGGAGTCATCGAAAAGGTAACAGGACCAACCCCCTGGGTCTCACCGATGGTGATTGCAGAAAAACCAAAGCAACCGGGCAAAATCAGAATATGCATCGACATGAGGATGCCGAACCAGGCGATCAAGCGAGATAGGCACCTAACCCCCACAGTGGATGACATCCTAGCCGACCTCAACGGGGCCCAATGGTTCTCTAAAATGGACCTAAACGCTGGGTACCACCAGCTCGTCCTGGCTGAGGAAGGTCGATACATAACAACGTTCTCAACACACCTGGGACTCAGGCGGTACAAGAGGCTCAACTTCGGCATATCATCAGCCGCCGAGATCTTCCAAAACACCGTACGAGACATTCTGTCTGGGCTGAGCGGAGTGTTGAATGTCAGCGACAACATTCAGATACATTCCAAAACCGTGGAAGAACATCATCGCAGACTGAGAGCCACCCTCCTACGTCTAGCGGAATACGGAATGACACTACACAAGGACAAGTGTCAGTTTTTCAAGAGGTCCATCGATTTCTTCGGATACGTCTTCAGTGCCAACAGAGTCCAAGTGGACCCCCGGAAATCACAAGCCATCCATCGTGCCCCTGCACCAAAGACCGTGTCCGAAGTACGGAGCTTTTTAGGGATGGCGACATACTGTGGACATTTTATTCCCAACCTAGCGACCATCGCAGAGCCACTACGCAACTTGATGAAGAAGGAGAACCCCTGGCAATGGACTGAAACTGAAGAAAAAGCATTCAATCAAGTGAAAACGGCTCTACTAGACAGCACGACGATGGCGTACTTTGACATGACTCGGCCCACCGAGCTGATTGTGGATGCCAGCCCCGTCGGACTAGGTGCGCTGTTGACACAAGAGACAGAGCCTGGGACGTGGGCCCCCCTTGCCTTCGCAAGCAAGTCACTCACCGCGACTGAGACCAGATACTCTCAGATAGAACGGGAAGCCTTAGCCATCAAATGGGCCTGCAACCATTTCCACCTCTACGTAAGCGGGAACCCGTTCCGGGTGGTAACTGGATCACCAACCACTCCTACCACTCTTCAAAGGAACAGCGCCCCATCCTCCACCTCTGATTGAAAGATGGGCCATTCAACTACAACAGTATGAAATAGAGCTGGTCTACAGGCCTGGCGCCAAGAATCCAGCTGATTGTCTCTCTCGCCATCCAGCAGGAGAGGCCCCAATGGATGAAGTCCAGGAAGCATGCACCGAAGATTTCATCAATATGGTATCGCAGTGGTCATGTCCCCGAGCGTTATCACTAGATGAAGTGAAGGACCACCTAAAGAGAGATGTCTTTCTCCAGTGAGTCCTGACGGCCCTAAAGGGCGGAAACTGGGAACAATTCCTGAAGGACCTTCAAGGGTGGAACGAAGCTGACCGCAATCGCCTGTGGAAATTTTGGAGAATAAGAAACGAGCTCAGCTCAACCGAAGACGGAGTTGTCCTGAGAGGGTCGCGGATCGTGATACCCTTTTTAGCCTGCAAGAACGAGCAACGGTGTTGGCCCATGAAGGGCATCAAGGCGTAGGGCGAATGAAGTCTCGTATGAGAGAAAAAGTTTGGTTCCCGGATCTAGACGTCCATGTTGAAGCGGTGGTGCGCAGCTGCCGAGGGTGCCAAATTACTGCAAACGCAGAGAGCCCTGCACCCATCATAACTGAGGAACCAGCACCATCACCCTGGACCTGGTTAAGCCTTGACTTTGGCAGTTTCCCTGATGGACGAGTCACCGCTGTTCTGGTGGATAGCTACACCAATATCCAGTTGTAGAAGTTCTCCCATCCACGTCTTTCATCAACCTCCAACCTGTGTTAGAAAAGGTTTTCGCACTATTTGGGATTCCTCACCTTATCAAAACCGACAATGGACCCCCCTTTCAGGGCAGTGAATTTCGAGAATACCTAGCACATCTAGGAATCAAGCATCACCGAATCACACCCCAGTGGCCACAAGCCAACGGCGAAGTAGAACGGTTCATGAGGACAATAAACAAAGTGCTGCGTATTGCGACTGCTGATGGTGCAGATCCTGAAAGCACATTACAAAGGTTCCTGAGAGACTACCGCAGCACCCCTCACTGCACCACCCAGGTCTCTCCATGGTCACTCATGTTGGCTGGGCCCCACCGAGACATGCTCCCAGGAGTGGAAGGCAGGACCTCCAAGCATTACAATCCATCAGAGACTCAAGCCAGAAGGTGCAACACAAATGAGAAAGCAAATGACCGGCGAAAGGCGAAGAATCGGATGCTGCATCCGGGTTGCTCGGTACTAATCAGGAACCGCTGGAACGCCGGGAAGTTCCAGACGCCATATGAAAAAGGCGCATGGACAGTCAAGTCAACAAAAGGGACAGCAGTCACAGTGGAACGAAATGGGGAAACCGTAACCAGAAACATATCATGGTTCAAGCAGATTCCAAGCATGGCCAGGGATCCCCAAGCGACAGAGCAAACTGAATTGGCAAGATTAACGCCAGATAACGTCGACCCAGCATGAGACAGAGCGGACGCTACCGATCCGAATACGTCACTGGCAGAAGAAGCTGGTGGACCAGACAGCCACCCAATCGGTGAAACGCAACCGAGCCAGCGTGCCCTCCGTGGCATGCAAAGACATTCGTATGGCCTTAGGCCTCAACCAAGACCCAAAGGGAAACTGGCGGACTTCATATGCTAGATGTTAGTTATTGTGTTTGTTTGAAAATCCAACCTGATAAGTGATGTAGTGTTCTAGTGTTCAGCCCCAAGGGGCTATGACACCGGAAGTGACCCCACACTTTGTAACACTCTCTGGCCAGGCGTGGCCAGAGAGCTATAAATAAAGGGGTCCGGAGTCGCACGAGACATCCGGCCCAACAGAGCATGCTGTGTGTCGTGTGTTCATTGTCCCTACCTGTTGCTAGGCCTCCGCAGTACACGTGCTCTTCAGTGACCCCCGAGCCCTCTGATAGCGGCTATTGTCCGCCGCCACAAGTCGCACAGCCCGAAAGCGATCCCTGGCAGAAAAGACCAGAGTTCCCAGCATACACGAATTCGGGCTCCAGCCTGCTCGTCCTTGTGTGCTCTTCACAGGGTCAACACTTCGCCCTTGATCATTAAGTACCATTGCAAATGTAAAGGCTTTTTCAGCAGCTGAAGCCTTTAACAAGATTGAATTGATGCGAAACGCATATTTCAAAGGTGCCATAGGTTGCTGACAGTTAAAAAAGAAATATGGGATTGGGAATTGCTTCCTGCTAGATATTTGAGACACATTTGCAATGGGAAAAAAAACACGAGAAACGGAGAATCCAATAAAATGTATCGATCGAGGAATGGCGGTGTATTTTGTGCAATTTTGCCAATTTCGACCAGAGTCCAGTATCAAAATTCACACAGTATACAATGGAATCATTTTTTAAGAACATTGCAAAATCCACTTCTATTGTAACAGGCATCCATGCCTGATTCTGCATCAGTGATAAAATATTTTAGGATGGACCCTCTGTATGTAGGTTGTGCTCATCACTTTTTCCCCGACTCTCCCAGTCTTTCGACTGCTGATAACAAAATACATTCATTTTTCTTTAATTAAACAGTGCTACATGAAGGATCAGTTTATCATCATCTCTGTTAGCCTCCAGGGCTTCATTGTTATTGTGATGCATGTCATCTGAACATCAAAAGATGCAGCAACTATAAAATTAATGATACACTACTTGCCTCTGAATCCTCCCTAACAATGTGGAAGACAACTTCAGCTTCCGTGGAGTTAAGCGCTGCCAGGCAAGCCACAACACATGTATACCCAATTACGAAGTTTCGAAATTTGGTCACCTGGACATCATTTAGGGGTCGCCAAGGGTCGCAGCTGCGACCCCTGGCTTTCCTCCTGTGACCTCTAGCACTCTTCTTTAACCCCTGGCTTCAAAGGGTTATAACAATCTTGCAAAACAATAATTGTTGCAAGTGGAACAGACGCCTGTCTTCCTGACTCCTGCACAGTGCTTAATTTAAGCTGGTGGTTGACGGTGGGGGCAACCAGCACCCATTGTTGGAGACCGGCACTTATTTTTCATCCTCGGGCATGTACTGAGTGCAAGAGAGGAAAAACGCATACAATAAAAAGACAGATGAAGAAAAAGACTGTTAAACGCTCACAAAGGGAGACAGCAGGAACCTGCAAGCGTGAGGTTTAATGGCAGGGGGTGTCTGCAAGTGGATTAAAAAGGCCTGAGGAGGATTACAGGTTACACAGCCTTGGTGTTCGCTGCATTGGTATGGCTGTGGGCTTCTGAGCAGAGCTTTGGGCACTGGCACTTATTCTTCTACAAATTAAGCACTGCTACCGCTGCCCTCTACCCCCCCCCCCCAACCCCCGAGTATGTACAGGAAGCAAAAAAAAAGACAGGAGAGAGTAAGCAAAATGGGGCATGGAATAGAGGGGAACAACTTTGAGGGGAAGTGAGGGGAAAAAACAAAAGGAAGAGCATGAAAAGGACAGGTGTGAGAGACACAACAGCAGTGAAAGAGAGAGACAGGTGAGAATGATAGGTGATAGACACATAGGTGCCAAAGAGACAGCTGAGAGCCGGAGGGAGACAAATACTGGTGGAAAGGCATGACAGTATGAGACGTGATCTAGATGTGATAGAGATAGATAAGAGAGAGAGACAAAAAAGGGGAAAGAGAGATGTGAAGCAAGTAATAAAGGGACAGCTGGTGATAGTCAACTGTGAGCCAGATGTAGGTAGGTGAGACCTGTAAGAGAGATAAAGCTCAGAGATGTACAGGTAATGCAAGTAATAAAGAGGCAGCTGAAACAGAGTGTAGTTACAGTTAAGAAAGGTGTGAGACTACTGCGAAAGAGTCTGTTGACAGAGAAGGAGACATATGACAGACGTAATAGAGACAATTTTGAGCGATACAGCTTAGTGATAAGTGAAGACCGATGTGAGACAGAGGCGTAATAAAGAGACAGTTTAGAAAGACAGCAAAATAATTGGGCAAATGGACAGCTGAGAAAGTGATGCCTGGAATTAGGAAGGCAAGTGAAAGAGTGACGATAAAGTGACAAAGCTGAATTGGCAAAAGAGGGGCCGAGTCCGTCCGAGATCGATCTGGAACTGGGACCGACTGACCTCCTGTTGGTGGTCCCAAACCAACAATTAGGATGCAACCGAACACTGTTCGGTTGCACTCCTATTCTTTACAATGGGAGCATGCATTCCGACTGAGTAGCAGTTCATCTATGCACCCCGTGGCAGGCACCTCAAGGTACCTGGGACCGGGTGCAGAGATCAACAGGGGGGCACCATAGGTGCTCCCTCGGCTGTCATTCGGAGGCCTTGACCCAATGGGGGCCTGCTGGGGGCCTCCAAAGTGGATTATGACAGCCTTTATGTGTCAGAAAGGCCAGCACACAAAGGCTGTTGAAATCCAACATCGCATTCCCTTGGGCGGAAAGAGCCACCCTTGGGATTACTGGCCCTTTTCGGATAGCAGACGGGCTCTCCAAACCCGTTAGAAGCCATTTAGAAAGCCTGTTCAGATTCCTTTCCGACTGACCGCATAATAATGGGTCGGTCGGAAAGGAATCCGAACAGGACATTTCTATGTGGTCGGATCGGCTCCGACTGGCCCCAGAGTGGTAATACAATATAGAGAGATAGAGAGGCAGGATGGAAAAACACCTGAGGGATAGTGGGGGAAGGAAATATGAGAGATCTTAAGGTGATGGTGACATTGAGACAGAGACAGGTGAGAAAGAGACAGACAAGGGAATAAGAGTGGTAGGAGGCCTGTGAAAGTGAGGTGAAAAATAGACATAACGGGTGAGAAAATCTAGAGAGGAGGAGACAGGAGAGATGAGAAAGAGACAGCAACAGGGGAGAAATACAGATAAGCAAAAAAAAGCACATAGTTGAAAAACAGACAATAGGTCAAAAGTTATATTTCATCACTTCCTGTAATGTCATTCCGGTCAACGGGCATGTGATGTGACTTCTCCTGCCCCTGACATTTTGATGAATCAACGTCAATGATGTCCACACATGTTTTCTAAGATACATGCCCCTGCTTGAGTGAGATCATGAGAGTGGATGCAGCCGACTATCAGACGGTACACACAGTTTCCGGTGAAAAAGGAATGCTTAAAATCCTTACTTTGGTTGTGAGGGATGCTGTATGTCTCTAATTGAAGAGGGACACTTTTACTTTACAGTGTTAGCATGAGTAACAAAAGACACAGTTACAAGTTACCATAGTCAGGCAGATATAGAGGGACTGATTTACTAAGAAGTCACACAATGAAGCACTGCAACTAAAGTCATTGGCAACTAAAGATTTAACACAGTATTGTGTAAAAGGGAACAAGCAGAACAGGGCCATATCAACCAAGATGTGGCACTGTTCTCTCTCCCTGCGCTGGTGCCCTTTTGGTAGCCATGCGCCAGTGCAGATACCCTTGCTCCGTAGTGCAAGGATGTCTGCGTTCTCTAACGCTTTTCTACTCAAAGAACTCCCTTCTGGCACAAAAACTACAGTTTAAGGTTTTTCATCTTTGTATGTGTGCTGTACAATACATCACACAAGCAAAGTAGTAAAAAAATAGGAGAAATAAAAACATTTCTCCTCATTGTGCCTGTCTGTCTCGAGGAGGTGTAGGATTTTGGCACAAATCACTGTCTTTGATTGTTTGTAGATACAGATTTGCTTCAAAACCCATGGCTGATTGAATGGGAATGCCCGTGCACCACTCATGGAATGCCCCTTTGGCACAAAGTAATGCAAAGCAGTGCATTGCACAGATTTCTGTAACCTTGGGATACTATCCCACGCATATACACCTCAACACTGTGTGAAAAGTAACGCAAACCTGACACAAAGAGTCTGTAAATCTGTGCCTGAATATTTAATTTGACACCCCAAAACCTGTTTATTTCACCTCTTTCTATTTTAAACATATAATGTAAAAGTACTTTTGCTGTTAAATCAGGTTCTATTTTTTTCTAGCATATAATTAAGGTCTTTGGACAAAATATCAAGTAAAAAATATCAAGAGACTGAAATATCGGAAATTAAATACCATGACATAAATATTGTGATGCACAAGTATCATTGACAAGAGTATAATTTTTTAAGGTACATAATGTCATTTTAAATAATATTCATGATTTTAACATTGATTACAATAATATAGCAGTTAAGATATAGTGTTAACATTATTTAATGTATTTTAGTTGATATGGTAATTTTATATGTTACTATTGTTTATATAGATGTTTTTTCTTTAATGTAGATTGTAATATTACATGATTTCGAATTTTTTTATTTAATTTGTAATACTAATTTATCGCTTTGTAGTGGGTTGCTGTGTTTGTGAGAACATGTGGTGGGATATTAATTATGTAATGATTAAATATGAATTATTTAATACATTCTATTTAATTATAGGATTGATATTTATTATGTAAATAATGTAATACTGACTTTCCCCCCCGGTATATCTTATTTGCAGGCTGTTAGGTTTGTAGTGTTATAGGATGGGAAGATAATTATGTAATAATTAATTAACAATTGCATATTAATTGTTAATTAATTATTTAAATGATTTAATTGTGGAATTTATGGAATAATTATTTATTTTGCTTATTTTACTTAGATTTTAGTTGCAGTCTGCTAGGTTTGTAGGAGAATAGGGTCAAAAGGTAACTAAGTAATAATTAATTAATTATTATTTGTAAATTAATTATTGAATCGATTTTTAAATAAGTAAATTATGGCATACTTATTTATTCAACTATATTATAGTTGTGGCCTGCTAATTTTGTAGGGGTCTAGGCTGGGAAGTATATTAAGTAATAATTAATTAACAACCAATTGGTAATTCATTATTTAATAGATTTTAAATATGTGACTTATGGAATACTAATTTTATTAGTTATAGTTCAGTTTGGCTGCTATGTTAATAGGGGTAGGGGTATAGGTTGTGAAGTTAATTAATAATTTAATAACAATTATTGATTGCTTGATAAATAACTATTTAATTGGATAGTAATTATGTAAATTGTTTAATTGTTTTTAGTTTTTTAATACGCATATATGTGTTAATTAACAATTTTTATATATTGAGATATATTACAATCTCAGTCGGAAAGCCTCCGACCTTAGGCTTTCCAACTAAGGTTGTTGGTTTCAATTATGACCGGCTGATTACAATACAGCCGGTCGCAATTGAAACCGGCTGTATTCCGACGAGCACAGAGAGCCCGTCCACCAGTCAAAAATCGACTAGTAATCTCAAGGGCGGGCATTTCCACCCTAGAAATTATGATGTACAGTTTCTGGCATGGTTTCCATGCCGGCCTGTCCGACTTGGAAATCATGTTGGAAAGAGTGTTTGTGGGCCCCCAGCAGAGCCCTCTTTAGTGCACGGCCTCCAGTTGGATGCCTAGGGGGCACTTATGGTGCCCCCTGTTGATCCCTCCACCTTGTGGCGCCTGCTACGGGATTCAGGGATGAACTGCACCTCCCTTTCCTTAATGGGAGCTTGTGTTACGGAGGGTTTAAGTTACATTGAAATGAGTCAGTTTGGGACCGGGTGTCGGTCAGTCCCAGGACCGAGTCGGTGTCAGGCAGAAACAACTCCGTCCGACATCAAAATAAGCCCCTAAATGTCTGTAGACAGTTCCTCATATTTCCAATGTGGAAGACACACATACATAAGTGTCCCTTCATTCCCTTAATTCTCCGCATTTCTGATATCATGCATCCATCATGAATTCCCAAATTTAAGTTTTGAATATTTTATTTAATGTCTACATGAATTAATATATTTGTTCTTATTGAATTGTATAAATTATGTATGGTTTTTATTGTGTATGTACTTGATCTATATATATTCATTGATCTATAAATTGATATATAAATTGATCTATATATATATATATAAATTGTGGTAAAAGAATGCTGGTGCCCATTCGGACCCTGTGTCCGAATGGGACTAGAGCCCCCACAGCCCCGGGGACCACAACCTCCCCTGTGTAAATTAATAAAAATAAATAGGGTTGCGTGCCCCCCCTCCCCACAGCCCCAGGGACTGCTACCTCCCTATGGCTAAATACTACAATGGTGAGGGGCTGGGTAGCCCCCTTGTGCAGCCATTAATAGCCCTGGGACTACCACCCACCCGGGGCAGGTCCTGCTACCCCCCAAGGTGTCCACTCTCGGGAGGTAGCTGTTTCCTTTGGCTTCTCCCACCAAGCAAAAACAAACATAATTCCGCTTTCTGCATGAGCGAGTTGTCAAAGAGCTCCTGCTTGCAGAAAGCGTACTTTTCATCTGTTTTCTTACACGCAAATATGCATGCAGTAAAAAAGATGAAAACACTGCTTCCTCAAGCAGGTAGCTACTATTTAATGCAGATCTCTGCTTGTGGCAGCAGTGCCGGCTCCCACAAGAGGCGGGGAGCCGACTTGGACCGCAGGGGCTTCAGGCTCCCCTGCGGCCCCATTGCACACTGGGTGCCACACGGCCCTCACCCCTATTCAATGAAGGCCAGGCACTGGAGGCCCCTTCCCCCATTTAATAATTGTCGGGCCCAGGGGGATGGGCCAAAATCAGCCCAGGGAGTAGTGACATGTGTCTCCCCTCCCCATTGAGTTATGTCTGTGCCCATGGTCCCCAGGTCCGAGTGAGTGGCTGTATGAGTAAGTGTAGTGTGAGTGAATGTGAATGGCTATATAAGAGTGGTTGTGAAGCAGTGGGAGTGGGTGTATGAGAGGTTCTATGGGGGTGTGAGTAGGTGTCTGAGGGGTTCTGTGGATGATGTCATCAAAGATGTCATTTGAGATATCATCAGTGATGTCACTGACCATGTCATCAGCAATATAATAAGTGGGGTCATAAGCAGTGTATTTTGTACGAGTGAAATCTAAGCCTAAGTGTAACGCCCCTGTGACCTGTTTTTGTTGTTGTAAATTTGTGAATATATATATGAATATATATGTGTGTATATATATATATATATATATATATATATATATATATATATATATATACATATATATATATATGTATGTATATATGTATGTATATACACACACACACACACACACACATACACGCACACACACACACGAATATTACCTACTGGCAGGGGCCAGTAGGTAGTTATAGTTAGGAACTTGTTTCTATTCAAAAATCTTTTTTTTCTTTTGCCAATATCTTTGGGGCCGTTTGATGAATCTATGCAAATTTTCAGAACTGATGGGCCGCACCGGTCACCTCCTACCTTGAAAGTTTTGGGTGATTCGTCAAGCGGGAGCAAGAAAAAAAGGGGGGTCCCAAAATGCGTTTTCTCCGTGGTAATTTCCATAGGAAACTTTTGTTGCGGCTACAGCCCGAACTGCTGAACGGAATTACACCAAATTTGGAAGAAAGGTAGCTCTTTGTCCAGAGTGCACTCTTTGCTTTAGATGGTGTAAGTCTGTTCAGTAGTTCCTGAGAAATACAAAAACAAAAAAGATTATATATCTGGTGACCACGGTGGATCCGCGAACCCTCCTTCATTCTGATAGGCTGCCAACACTCCAAACCAAGAAGTGTTGGCAGCAATCTTGTGACTCGGTAAAAACGAGTCTCAAGCAAAAAGGGAAGAAAATGATTTAAAAAAGAAAAGGGGGCAGGGTAGAAACACCCTGACCCCCCTGGGCCTGGTCAGGGGGTCCCAAAAATGCATTCTTAAAAACATATTTTTGGCGCGATTTGCATGCGGTGCGCAAATCTCGCAGAAAATCTAAAAACTAAAACGGCAGGCGGCCTCCCACGTTTCATTGCTTCTAAGCCCCCAGGTGGGCCAGGTCCTGGGGGCAATGTATTATTGTGATGCGGGCCCCTACAGCCCCGGGGCCTGCCACCTTCCTGGGGCTTATTTGTAAAATGCCCCCCACAATGCCCCGGGGACCGCCACCTCCCCGGGGCAATTTGAAATGGAGGGTGGGGGTCCGTTGCGGAACTGCAACTCTGGGGACCACCACCTTCCTGGGGCTTCAAACATGATGGGAGGGGGGCTGGGTGGCCTCCCTCCTTGGCTCTGGGGACCACCATCCCCAAGGGTCGGCTACAGAAATGTCCTGGGGTGCCCATCCCCAGGACATTGCAGTTTGCAGCTCCCTTTGCCCAAAAGCAATGCTGGCTCCCAAAGAAGGTGGGGAGCCAGCTGGGACAGCAGGGGTATTGGGGCTCCCCCTGCAGTCCCCAACACAAAGACCATGCCCCAGGGAATGGTGTCCCCGGGGGCCGAAGATGGCCTCCGGAGAGGGGCTGTGTGGCCCGCCTCTTTTTATTGCACATTATTTATTTATTTGTAAAGTGGCCATGCCTCAAGGGATGGGGTCCCCAGGGCCTAAAATCGGCCACGGGAGGGGGCCACGAAGCCACCTTCCCGATTTTTTTTAATGGGTCAGGCCCTGTGGGATGTGATCCCCAGGGCCCAAAAATTATTAATGGATGGGGGGCCGCACAGGCCCCCTTCCTAAAAGAATGGAAAAAAATGAAACCAGCAACTTGCGGGAGGCCCCGCCCCCTCCCTCCACCACTCAAGCATGTCTCCTGGCTTGCTCTGGATGGGGGATGAAGTCCCTTTACTGATGAGTCGTTGGGGGCAAACCAAGCCAGTAAGCCCCACATAGTGGGATTGCTGAGAGGTGGTAGGAGGCCACACCCCTTTTACACCACTCTGCAAATGCACCTCTTGGCGCACTGTTGAGGGGTCGATGGGGTCCTCTTGTGTCCTGAGGGCCTCAGGACTGAAGTGGAATTCATTCCCAGAGCAGAAGTGCGCTAGGAGGCGAGTTTGCAGAGTGGTGTAAAAAAGGGGCATGGCTTTGGACCACTCTCAGCAATCCAGCTGTGTGGGGCTTACTAGAGGTAACAGGAGGGCTTTTTGGCCCTTAGGGACCCTTAGGAGGCAAGGGGGCGTGCCAGGAGGTGTGTTTGCAAAGTGGTGGACAAAGGGGGCGTGGTCTGTGTCCACTCTCAGCAATCCCACTATCTGGGGCTTACTGGAGGCCCCACAAAGGCTAGCTGGCCCATACGGACCCCTATAAGCAAAGGGAACTTTAATCTCCATGCAAGAGTGCGTCTGGGAGCACGTTTGCAGACTGGTGGGCAAAGGGGGCATAGCCTGCTTTGAGAACTTACCAATGCTGCTGTGAGGAAATTATTGGAGGCAATAGAAGTGGTAGTTGGCCCCCAAGGTTGTCCTTGGGGGCCAACTACCCCTCCTGTTACCTCCAGTAAGTCCCACACAGTAGTATTGCTAAGAGGTCTTTGGAGGCCCTCCTTTCTCCACCACTCTGAAAATACGCCTCCTGGCACACTACGGGTTGGGGGTTGAAGTCCACTTTACTACTGATGGACTTTGGGGGCCAAGAAGCCCTCTTGGTACCTCCTTTAAGTGCTACACAGCTGAATTCCTGAGCGCTGGCCTGAGGCCCAGCCCCCTTTTTGCAACACACTGAAAATGCAAGTACTACGTTATACTTAGAAATTAGCATTAAAAAAAACCTTAGAAATTCACTGAAAAAAACATAGATTTCTGGGACGTTATAGTTAGTAATTAGCATTTAAGAAACCTTTGTAATTCACTGAAAAGAACATGTTTCAGGGACGTCATAGTTAGAAATTAGCATTTAAAAAAACCTTAAAAATTCACTGAAAAAAAACAGGTTTCTGGGACGTTATAGTTAATTGGACATTTCACATAACCAGAGAAATTCAGCCATTATAGTTGGTTGAGCTAGTTGAGGATAGTGGAGGGGTAAAAATTACTATTCCCACTCCAATGAGTGCAACAATAGGGAAAGTGTTGCATAGCTGAGGGGTAAAATTTACAATTCTCACTCCAGTCAGTGCAACAGTAGGGAAAATGTTGGATAGCAGAGGGGTAACATTTGCTATTACCACTAAAGTCAGTTCAACATTAAAAACAAATGTCACCAGCTCTCCAAAAATATTTTAAACACAAAATAAATAAAAATACATATTTTAAAAATGTTAAGACAAGAATATTTATTATTACAAATTTACACAAATAAAAACCTTTTTCTAATGTTAAATACATATCACAAATTCCTACAAATGGTATATTAAATAAACTAAAAAAATAATTTTCAAACAAATAGATTTTTATTTAGAAATTATAAACAAAAACATTAATTATTACATACATTTAGTTTTTATACTTCCTACTCTATAACACCACACAATTCATAACCCATATCTAATTAAAAAAAGGTACTTCCATAATGAACATAATTACCTATCAATTAAAAAAACATTATTAATTAAAAAACTAATTAAAACACAAACAGCTGAGCTGAAAGATAGCATGTGGAGTTAAAACAGCAGTGTGAGATTTCCTTAACTACAGGCATATATTAACTTGTATTTGTAGTACAGTGCTAATATTTATCTGTGAGTGTGGTGTTTTGTTTTATTTGGCTACTTAAATTGCTAAAACATAACGAGCATCAAAGTATGAGTGCATGTTTATCAGTTGAATAAATCAGGTAATACACCAATTTGTGACTTCATTTGGTCTCAAAATAACTATTGATAGTACCAGTAAGATGGCCCTAAAAGTTATCATGGTCAAATCCTGATGGAGATGTGTAAAAAATAAATACTGTTAAACGGGGAGCCCTAAACCTAATGCAGGTCTTTTGGACATGACAACAGACCATCTTTCAAGCATGGGCTATAGCTGATTATGCATGATCTGTATATATGTTGGACAGCTGTATGAAGGAGATGTGTGTGAGACCTGAAAAGTACTGTACTGAAGGAGGGTTCTGTGTGACTTGGGCATATTATTTTTGGTTTATCCCATAATTGTTGTTGGGACCTAGAGTAGCTTTTGTAACTCCTTAACCACAGCGGCAATTCCGCTGTGGTGCAGGCGTTCTAAAGGGTGGGTGGGGCTGCGATGGCCAACGGTCGTTCACAGCACCAAGGAGGGAGTGCCAACGGCAGACGGGAGCACGGAACGGGTTAATGGTCTAAGCAGAACGGCAAACCACTCATTGCACATATTATATCTATTTCTTTAAGGCTATTTATGAAGCACTTACATGTCAACAAATAGCCACAACAGACCAGACGTGGGTTGTTTGCTCATTTTGCCACTGGATTCAAGCTAGCCTGGCTGATGAGGGGTGTTACCCCGAAACCGGTCCCAGCAAAATAAGGAAATGGGAAGGGGAGAGACAAAGGATACATTCTAGAGAGCATAAAGACTAATGGAGGGAGAGGGAAGCAATGTATGTCACTGGATTAACAAAGCTAGACAGGAGACTTAAGACAGATTTTAACTGGGGATTTTGCAGGTGGACCTGTTACAACCATGGTTTTCAAATACTTCATGAATTGTCAAAAGCTCTTTTGATTTATCAGGGTGGGTGGTTTGATATTCAAGAGTCTTGGCCCCATGATTTTTACTGACTTTCCTCTGAATTTCAGTTCTTTAGCATATGGTGAATTAGTTGGGATAAGCTGCTTAAACTGGAAATCCTTGAAAGATGATATGGTAAAGGCAATGGTTGCAGGTAGTTGAGGAAATGCTCTGTGCATAATACATATATCCTTAAACTTGACACTGTATAATATTGGGAGTTAATGGACATTAAGCAGAGCAGGTGTGGTTGGTTTGAATTTCCTGAGGTCAGGGCACAGTCCTTCTGTCTGATTTTGTATCCTTTGCAATTTATGTAATTGGGTTTTTTAGGCATGCATAGATGCATTTGCAATAGTCTAGGTTCAACACAATACTTCAGTGGGTGGACTGTTCTAATAGCCTTTTGCCTTGGGCTATACCAGTTGTTTAAGGCCCTCAACCTCATTATAGGCCCTCGCAAGAGGCTCCAGCCTACATAACTCTGGTCTTTAACAACAGATATATTCCTCAGCAGCGGGATATGAGGCTATATTATAAAATGTAAATCCTGTGATTAGTGACTTACTGCTTATTAAAGGGTATGATTCGAAATGGCTTTCTTGCATTTACAAACGACTGGGCATACCCTGCCAACTTAGGTTGAACAAAGCAAACACTGAAGGACCCGCATGCTGCCTATGTCCGTCCTGGCGCCGGGAAACCCTTTATGGGTAGCTGAGCGCCTTACAAACTCAATAAATAAATAAAATAAATAAATAAATTAAACACAAGGAGATGATGGACGGAGCGGTGAAACTTTTCAGACACTCACACCAAGCATGGCTGATGAGGGGTGTTACCCCAAAACCGATCCCAGGATGCGTGTTTCCGGTTCAGGGAAGACCTGGCTTGGCAGTTTGGGCTGGACTGTTCCCACGAGGCACATGGTCAAGACTGATTTGCATATAGTTGGGTCTGAACTGAGGTAGTGAAATGAGCAAAAGAACGATGATGGATTCAACCTAGTGTCTGAAAGGTTTCAGCGCTCCATCCATAATTTCCTTGTGTTTGTTTTGTTTGCCCTAAGATGGCCGGGTATGCCCAGACGTGGGTTGTTTGCTCATTTTGCCACTGGATTCAAGCTAGCCTGGCTGATGAGGGGTGTTACCCCGAAACCGGTCCCAGGATGCTTGTTTCCAGTTCAGGGAAGACCTGGCTTGGCAGTTTGGGCTGAACTGTTCCCATGAGGCACAGGGTCAAGACTGATTTGCATATAGCTAGGCATGAAATGAGGTCGCGAAGTGAGCTAAAGAACGATGATGGATTCAACCCAGATCTGTGACTGGGGGTGAGTGTCTGAAAAGTTTCAATGCTCTGTCCGTCATCTCCTTGTGTATGCTTTGTTTGTCCTAAGTTGGCAGGGTATACCTAGATGTGGGTCCTTTGCTCATTTTGCCACTGGATTCAAGCTAGCCTGGCTGATGAGGGGTGCTACTCCGAAACCGGTCCACGGATGCTTGTTTCCAGTTCGAGGAAGACCTGGCTTGGTAGTTTGGGCCGGACTGTTCCCATGAGGCACAGGGGCAAGACTGATTTGCATATAGCTGGGTCTCAATGGAGGTGGTGAAGTGAGCTAAAGAACGATGATGAATTCAACCCAGATCTGTGACTAGGGATGAGTGTCTGAAAAGTTTCAGCACTCCAACCATCATCTCATTGTGTTTGCTTTGTATGCCTTAAGTTGGCAGAGTATGCCCAGATGTGGGTCCCTTGCTCAATTTGCCACTGGATTGAAGCTAGCCTGGCTGATAATGGGTGTTACCTCGAAACCGGTCTCAGGATTCTTGTTTCCGGTACAGGGAAGGACTGGCTTGGCAGTTCGAGCTGGACTGTTCCCATGAGGCACAGGGTCAAGACTGATTTGCATGTAGTTGGGTCTGAACTGAGGTGGCGAAGTGAGCTAAAGAATGATGATGGATTCAACCCAGATCTGTAAGTGTCTGGAAAGTTTCAGCACTCTGTCCATCATCTTCTTGTGTTTGCTTTGTTCACCCTAAGTTGGCAGGGTATGCCCAGACGTGGGTCCCTAGCTCACAATCCACTGGATTCAAGCTGGCCTGGCCGATGAGGGATGTTACACCAAAACTGGTTGCAGAATGCTTGTATCCGGTTCAGGGAACACCTGGCTTGGCAGCTCTGGCTGGACTGTTCCCATGAGGCACAGGGTCAAGACTGATTTGCATATAGCTGGGTCTGAACTGAGGTGGTGAAGTGAGTTGAAGACCGATGATGGATTCAACCCAGATCTGTGACTGAGGGTGAGTGTCTGAAAAGTTGCAGTGCTCGGTACATCATCCCCTTGTGTTTGAAATTTCTTATTGTACAACCCCAATCATTTTGCTCTATCCCCACCCTAAAAATGCATCTATTCATTTGAGTAACAGGAGTAAGGGATGAATGCACAAAGGGCCAGTGAGAATGACATCACCCATAATGGGGTCCAAGCCATTTTCCTTGCAGTGTGTAAAAAAACTGTTAAAAAAAGCACTGAAGTCCTATCTTGTGGCAGGTTTATCTTAGCTACTCTTTGTGAATGTCTTCAAATGATAGGATGGTGGGCTGCAAGACAAATAATACCTCCTTCTATGTGTTTGCATTCTCAAATTATGTTTGTTGCAGCCCCAATGCATTAATGGCACAGGTGATGAAAACAAAAACGGTGAAACGTTGGAAAGTGACATTGCAGATAGCATGCAGCATTCCTAATGACCTCCGTTTGCTTACTTGAATGCCTGCAGCCGACATTCAGATATTGAAAATAGTCCCTTTTGAAGTTCAGTTTTGAAATTAGATACCAACTGATTTTAATTGCTAAACATCCTTCAATTGTTTGGGACAGGAGAAGCGGCTGCTAGCCACTGCCATGTTTCGTTGTAAGTCACAAGCAATGGAACACACTTTCAATGCCCCTTTTTTCATTTTTTTTCTTGCATTTCTCAAGACATTTGTGATATGCTCTGTCACTTTTGTACATTCCAATTAAGAATTGTACTTTCATGAAATTTGCAATAAACGGCAGCCTATGTGAAAGGTAAAATCCTACATACATCAGAACCTCAACCTGCACCCGTTTTTGCAGTGTGGGAGACTTCCTGCAAAAAGGGAATTAATAGCCCCTGTTGGACATGTCAGCCTTAGGGTGGTCTTCTCCTACCTTTTTGCCCTTTTGCCTCCCATTTTTACTTTACCTTTTGTTGGACTTAGGACTCTGGGCGCCTCACCACTGCTAAACAGTGCTGAGGTGCAGGTGCTCTCCCCTAAAACCTTGTGAGGCTGGCATATCTGCCACAAGCCACTGCCACCGCAGTAAGGCTTAATCCTCCATAGGCTAACATTGGGAACCTCCCCTTATGGGATAACTTCTGACAGGGACCTAATAAGTCTGTCATGTTTGGTCTTGTTGGACTCGGGGCGGGGAACCCTTTCCGATGATATATAGGGTTTGGGCATTACTACGCTAGGGATCCCACTTTTACAAAGGGGACCTTTTCCTGCCTACACTTAGATTAGGCTCTGCAGACCCCCCCTCCCCTCTGCATACAGATAGCCTGCCTGGGTTGGGAGGTGGGAGTGGTGATTCACACCTTCTTCCCTGGGATGAGCTGTGATGGGCTGTCCACTGTAGCCTTAACGGCCTGTCTCTCCTCACTTTGACAGCTAGGTCAGGGAAGGCAGGGAACATACCAGAACTCCCAGGACTCTTCCAGAAGCCCCTGCCCCCAGACCCTTGCAGAGATTTCCACCACTTTCTAGCCTCTGGACTGTAGAATATATAAGGGAGGGTCCTGGCCTCACATTCTTGTTACACTGCTGGATCTGGAAGAATCCCTGCTGGAGTGAGGACTGCTGCGCAAGAGGATTGCCACTGGGAAGGAGGCTGACTGCTCCAAGGAACTGCTGCCCCACAACCTGCTGAGCTGCCCTACTGTCTGCTGATCCTACCCTGCATGGGAGACTGCAACATCACCACCAGAGTGTCTCCACAACATCCCAAAGGAACTACTTTTCTTTGAACAACATTTTAAAGAGTCTTCAACCTTTTAAAGATTGCCTTTTTGGGACTGCACCCTTTTTAAGCCAAAGGAAACTACCTGTCCTTGGACCAGAGCGTTTTAAAGACTGCCCTTTGGAACAGCAACAACACTCTCAAGATTTGCCTTGCAACGCTGTGCCTGCCCTCAGCACTGCTTGCCCTGTGATCCTCCCGAGGGCTCTGTGATTGCCTCTGCTTCTGGTGCAAGCCGACTGAAACTGGCCCTGAGGTCACCGCCACTGGGACCGGAGCGCGCTGTGTAGCGCTGAGAAGCGAAGCGCTGTGTGGCAGGAGGGTCCGTCGTTGCCCCGGACTTGGAGGCACTGTTAAGCGCTATGCTAAAGGAGCGCTGTGTGGCCGCGCCCCCACCCATGCAGCGCCTGCTGAGCCCGAGGCCCCAGCGGGAGAGGAGCCTCGCACCCGCGCCAGCAACCACACCCCCAGGTAACGCCTCAGTGCAACCAGGCTGCTGCGAGGGGGCGGGGTGCGGGTTGGCCGGGTACCTGGAGTGAGAGCTTTGTGCTTGGCTGAAAACCGTCCTTCACTGACCGTCCTACGGGGGCATAATTACTTGGTAATTGACACTGGGGCCTTTTTTTAGCATTACCAGCAGTGCCTAGGAAGCCGCACTTCCTACACTGGGAGCATCATTTCTATGAGAGGCACACTTATTACGCTACAAGGGAACTTTGGCCTAAGAACCTTCCCACAGAGAATTTTGACCGTAAGAACCTACTTCAAGTGAACTTTTACCATCCAAGGACACTGTGAGAAAGACATTACCAGCAGGAGCCCTTGGCACCCATGGGCTTTTGGTGATTTGATCAGGCCTGGGAACTGGATTCATTCTTATTGATTATTGATCTTTGTAGGAGAGTAGGGTCTGCTATCCTATGGTTACCCCAATTTTTGCTTTTTGCTCCACTGGTTTTCGACTTAATGAGGCTGTGGGCCTGCTAATCAGACCCCCAGCCTGCTGTTCTCTTTCTAAATTCACAGACATGTACTATAGGTACATCACCAATTTGGTACTGGACACCTTGTCAGCCCCTATACAGTGTATACAGTATAGGTGCCATGGGCATAGGTGCATCCAAGGCCTACCAGGGGCTGCAGCATATCTTTTGCCACCCCTGGCTGGTACGTAAATCAACACAACTGGCTGTTCACACAGCTGGGGCAAGGTGGTGTAATCACCCCTTGCTTAGATATAGTATACCTATGTCTAAACCTATATCTGGACACATATATACCCATAAGTCACTCCTATGGCAGGCCTTTACAATCCTGGAGGCAGAGTGCTTGGTTTTATGTGAGATGGTGCTCTAGCATGAGCTGAGCCTGTCTGCAGTGTTCGGAACCATTTCCTTACTGCTGTTCCAGTGATACTGCCATACCATATACTCTTAAGTGCATTATAATCCTCGCGGTTAATGCTAACTTTGGTTTGGCTTTATCAAAACATGTCGTGTTTGGTGTCATACATTTTGGAATACTACCCCCTCGCCAATTCTGGCGACGGGGGTAGCATTCCACCCTTCTAGAGGGAGAAGACATGTTACTTTACTGAAAACGCGGTTAATCCTAACCAGAGCCCCAGCATCACAAAATGGATGCTGCTGCCACAGACACATGTCTGACCTCCTGCTGCTGGCCGAAACCTGGCAGAGGACGCCTGGACAAAGAGTTTCCTGTCACAGGGAGGTGTCACACCACCCCAGACAGGAGATAGTGGATTGTAGCAGGGAGGGTTGAAAGAAACTAGACACTGCCTGGGGCGCACAAGGTGTCCCTGGGCAGATTCCAGTCAAACCGGTTCTGGGGCCATCCTTCCCCAGTCCTGGCACGAAACTGGACAAAGGGAAAGGGGTGTAACCACCCCCTTCACAGGTCCCACCCATAGGAGGGACCTAGCAGGTAATCCAGCCCCCAGATTTGGAATATAGGTGGGAGCAGTGCCAATGCACATCAGATTATCCTGACTGAAACTTATGAAATGAAGCTCTGGACCCTTCAACATCCCACTCGACGTGGAAGACTGAAGAATCTCCCTTGTGGTCAAGGAGGGACCACCCTGTGCAAACAGGCACCATCCAGCACCTCAACGTTTGCTTTGTTGCAGTTCCCGCCAGAACTCGAGTGACAGAGATCAACAAGAGCCAGCTTTCCTGCCTTCCAACAGCCCGATCCACAGTCTATGCAGAGCTGAGACCCGTGGAGGCGACCTGAAGCGTGGGAGCGGCCATCTTGAAGGAACAACAAAGCGCTGACTGTGCAGCAGCCAAGGCTCCCTCGAAGCTGTGCATTGGAGTCTGAGAAGCTCCAACCCCGAGCAGCTTGTGCACCGAAGCTCACCCCTCCACACTTGACGAGTGCTGCATGGGCCCCTTTTGCATTTTCCTGCTTGACGCGTTGGTCCGGTCGCTTGCCCCTTGGCTAGTGGCCCCAGAACCCACGAACCTACAAATTTACACAGCTGAACTGGTTGCTCCAGATTGGCACTCGCTCCCCTGAAAAGGAGCACCCGCTCAGACCTTGCTGGTCCGAGTGTTAAGCCTTCTTCGAATCCTGCGTGGGTTGCCTTTGCCAAGGCTTGTTGACTTCGATCTGGAAGCCAACACCGCCGACAGCGAGAGCCTTTGAGGGACAGCTCGTGATCCACTCCAGGACATCCTCGGTGCCCCAGAGTCTACGTGGCAGCGGAGACAAGGCACCCAACAACGACCTGATTGCGCCCGACATTGCCTGGTTCCTTCCTGGTTCCTTCCTGGTCACTGGCTAGTGACCCAGACTCTGTCCCCTCTGCTTTCAGGTACCCTTCAACTTCGATCCACCCTTGGATCACACCGGACACTTCTCTCCTGGACGCCTGCAGCATCTTCATCCTCAGGCACCATCGAACTGCGTGACGAAACCCGACACAGGTTGGCACCTGTGCACCCGCTTCCTGTGGGTGAGGTAACTTACTAGCGCTGGTGTTCCCACACTGGTACACACCTCTAGTGCCTAAGTCCAAAGTTTGCTAGTCCTAGTCCAGTCGGAAGACTCCTTTTGCAATAACTTTGTAACTTTTACGCACCATTGACTTTGCATTGGTGCAAGCCGTGCTTCCCGCACTGCACCTGAATCCCGCGGGCTACTCCCGTCCTAACTGCTGTTAGTCCAGTGTAGTCCCAGCAATTCACAAGGCCCTAGGCCTTACCCCAGATCGATTAGTGATTGTTATAGCACTTTTTTGATATATGGTTTGAGTGGCCACCGGCCTCATCCAAAACGTGCAACTTGTCTATGTTTTACTGTGCTTTTATTTAAACGCTTGTGCTTCATTGCTCATAAAGAGTAGTGGGGATTATTCTAAGAATCAATACATATATTTTGATAATATATAACTTGTGTGGTGTCCTTTCATTTGATATTACAGGATTGTATATGGTAAAACAGCTGGCTTCACATGTCCTTTGGAGTTAAGCCTTTAAGGCTGCTTAGTCCATGCTACCCCTAGGATAGCTTGTCTATAAGGTTGACTTACAACCACCACCATAAGGGATTGTTTGGACTGATACAGGGTGCCCACAGAACTGTGGACATCATATACCAGGCCAACTTCTCACATTCTTGCTTGGAAACTGGAATCCATTTTTTATTATTGATCAGGCCTGGGAACTGGATTCATTCTTGTTGATTATTGATCTTGCTTGGAAACTGGAATCCTTTTGATTATTGATCTTGCCTGGAGCTGCATTTACCTGCTTTTGGTTCTCGCATAATTTTTAGATAAACTACTATTTCATTTTCGGTAACTCGACCGGAGGTGACGGGCTGCCAGGAGAAAGGAGCAGGTAGGCCGACTGCAATTAAAAAGAGAACCACACATTCACGTGATTATCCCCAGTCAAGTGATATGATGCCCGCTGATCTTCGATCGTATCAAAGAGAATCAAGATAGCAGCTGCGTTTGAATCCTTATTTATCTGGTAAAGAACCGTCCCAGTGATATTCATTACGGTGGCTCCTCCTGGCAGCAATATCCAGCAAGAATATAGCAGACTAACAGGTCCATATACACTTCCTGAAGCCCGCCTATAAATGCAGATGGCTACTAAATGAATTTTGGGCCAATCCATAAACCAAAGAGAGCTATCACACTTGTCAATTGAATACGGCAGATTGTGATTCTTCTTTCATCGATAAACCCTTAAAAAACGTCTGGGGATAGCCAATACCCTCCAGCAGAGCCATTTTCACTCTTCTGGAATAAGAATCAGTCCTGAATAAGGTGTTCTAAGAGAAAAACCGAAACGCCGCGTCGACTTTTGTGATTCTTTTCGTTTTTAATTATGTTGTATAAAAGTCAATTTTTATTATTATGAAGTACATTTCTCCAAATTGAACATTGTTTTTTTAATTGTTTTTAATACTTACATGAATTATAATTGATTGTGTTAATTGATTGTGTTAATAAATTTGAAACAAGAGTTTTACCAAAACATGTGTTGCGATATGTCTCAGATATCTTTATAGCCTGAAGTATTTTGTATTGTTGAACAACTGCCCCCTATGTCCTATTGTATCTTTGCCTTTCCCGCCTATTAAGCTGGCATGCTGTTTATAGTTAGATACCCTCAGTAAAAATATTGAACCTGGATATATCCTCTGATGTTCATTTTGTAATTGGGACCTTTTCTTTTGACACTGACTTACAACCACCACCATAAGGGATTGTTTGGACTGATACAGGGAGCCCACAGAACTGTGGACATCATATACCAGGCCAACTTCTCACATTGGTGAGCAGCGGTACGGATTTGAGCTTGCTGTTGTTTTACCTTTGCAATCTTTTTATCAAATTGAAAGATCACATTAAGTACCATAGGTACATATAAATAAAAGCTTAGCATATTTGAGTTCTACTGAACTTAGTGGTTGTAGGTAGAAGGGCTTAGCACACCCTGACTACAACTCACTAGTAAGGGACAGTAGGAAAACACTTAGTGTAGGTAGGTGCATCACTTACACCACACTAGAGTCATGTCTGGCACAGGTGAACCTACAGGGTCTCTACCTGTGAGGGTTGACCTTCCACAGGCAAACTCCAGCTATGACAAATTCAGCTACAAGGACTTGAGTGCCTTGTGCACTGCAAGGAAGCTGAGAAAGGGTCACAACCCTACCATTCCTATCATGATAGCCATCCTAGAAAAGGATGACTTTGAGAAAGCTAGAGTAGCTCCCTCAGGATCAGGAGAAGGAGTGAATCCCCCAGACACTGAGAACACCTCCCCAGAAGTAGAAAATGAGGAGGTAGACCCTGAATCAGAAGGTGAAGAGTCAGATCATGGTCAAGGGGATAACCAGGTACCAGTTGGAAGGCTTAGCCAAGCCAACTTGGACCTACATGGAAATGGAGAGGGTCAGCACCTCCCCAGAGTACATAACAGGATTCTCTCAGGCAATAGGAGAGAGAGAAGCCCTTCAAGGGATTCTCACATTTCTAGTGCCTCAAGGGAATCACAGAGAGGAATGACTTCCCCTCAAAGAAGAGAGCATAAAGCCAGGATGAGAGCAGTGAATCTCCAGATAGAGAGAGAGGAATTAGCCCTGGCCCAAGCTAGACTAGCTTTTGCAAGAGAGCAGAAGTTAAGTGGGGAGACTCCCACTGGTGGCAGCATTATCCCAAGAGATAAGGACAGGTCCTATGACAATAGAAACCTGAGTAAGATTGTGCCCCCCTACAAAGATGGGGATGATATCCACAAATTGATAACTGCTCTTGAGAGGGCCTGCATGGTACAGCAGGTCCCTGAAGATCAGTGGGCAGCAATCGTGTGGCTCTCCTTTTCTGAGAAAGGGAGAGATACGTTCCTCATAGTTAGACCTGAGGATGCTAAAAACTACTCTGTCTTGAAGAGTGCTCTTATTGATGGGTTTGGCCTAACCACTGAGCAATACAGGTTGTTGTTCAGAGACACCCAAAAAGCACAGACTCAAGACTGGACTGATTTCGTTGATTGTGCCACTAAGGCTCTGGAGGGTTGGTTGCAGGGAAGTAAAGTCTCAGACTATACAGGATTGTACAATCTTATAATGAGAGAGCAGATCCTTAATAACTGTCAAAACCAGCTATTGCATCAACACCTTGTAGACTCTGATCTGACCTCTCCCCAAGAATTGGGAAAGAAGGCAGACAAATGGGTCAGAACAAGGGTTAAGCAGAAACCCCAGAACCAAGGAGGTGATCAGAAGAAAGAAGATCAGAAGGGTGGTAATCAGAAAGATAAATACCAGAAGTCTTCTACAGGCCCCCAAACTAATAATAAGGAGGGTGGTTCCCAAAATGGAAAGAAGAAGAAGAATGATGGCCCAAAGAAACCTTGGTGCAACTTTTGCAAGTCCACTTCCCATTGGGGGAGTGAATGCACTAAGAGCAATCCAGTTGCTACTACTGCAGTCCCTAAGACACCTGCACCCCCTAGTACAGTTAGCAGTGGTAGTACACAACCCAAGGCTATAGTAGGGTTAATCCTGGGTACTGAGATGGAGACTGGCTTAGTCAGGATCCCTACTCAGGCAGTTCTGATCTGTGAGGGGGACATAGCTATGTCCTCTACTGTGAGTCCTAGTAACCTAGGCAAGTACAGACAGACGCCTTTAATTAATGAGAAACTGGCTCAGGCCTACAGGGACACTTGTGCCAGTGTCACTATGGTGACACCTAACTTTGTGGACCCTGAACAGATGATACTAAGTGAGAATTACCTAGTGACCAATGCTAGCAACACCACTATTACACATAGTGTGTCTGTTGTTAATTTCTCCTGGGGAGGGGTAACTGGCCTCAAAAGAGTTGTTGTTAGTGCAGACCTCCCAGTTGACTGTTTGTTGGGCAATGATCTGGAGGAATCATTATGGTCAGAAGTGGAGTACAGGACTCATGCAGAAATGCTAGGGATTTCAGCACATGTGCTGGCTGTAACCAGGTCCCAAGCCAAGAAGTGCCTACCTGAACCTGTGGTGGATCTTGAAACTATAGACCAACCACAACCCAGGAGAAGGAGCAAGAAGGTCAAGGCAGTGCTTTCCCACTTGCCCCAGGTTGAGGATCAGACCTCACAGGAGGGTGATTCTGTGATCCAAGAGGAGACTGTCTCTGAAGAGCTTGAACCTGATCAGGTTGAGTTTCTGGGGACAGGGGGACCCTCAAGGGCAGACCTGGGGCAGGCTCAATTGACTTGCCCTTCACTTGAACCCCTCAGACAGCAAGCTGCTGCTGAGGCTGCAGGGAATGCTCAAGGTACCCATTCTGTGTATTGGGATGATGGGCTCCTTTATTCAGAGACTAGAGACCCCAAGCCTGGTGCAACCAGGAGGTTGGTCATACCTTTGCAATTTATGGGCTTCCTTCTAACCTTGGCCCATGATATTCCCCTTGCAGGACACTTAGGCCAGAACAAGACTTGGGACAGGCTTGTCCCTCACTTTCCCTGGCCTCATATGTCAGAGGATACCAAGGAGTTTTGTCGCTCCTGTGTCACCTGCCAAGCCAGTGGCAAATCAGGTGGCACAACAAAGGCCCCCCTTATACCACTACCTGTGGTGGGGGTCCCCTTTGAGAGAGTTGGGATTGACATTGTTGGACCAATGGATCCCCAAACAGCATCTGGGCACATATTTATACTGGTGGTAGTGGATCATGCCACCAGGTACCCAGAGGCAATTCCCCTGAGGACCACAACAGCTCCTGTTGTGGCAAGGGCCCTACTTGGAGTTTTCTCCAGAGTGGGCTTTCCAAAGGAGGTACTTTCAGACAGAGGTACAAACTTTATGTCTGGATACTTAAAGGCAATGTGGAAGGAGTGTGGAGTGAACTACAAGTTCACCACACCCTATCACCCACAGTGCAATGGGCTTGTTGAAAGGTTCAACAAGACCCTCAAGGGAATGATAAAATGATTACCTGAAAAGCGCAGGCGTAGATGGGACATCCTTTTACCCTGCTTACTCTTTGCTTACAGAGAGGTCCCACAGAAGGGGGTTGGCTACAGCCCTTTTGAACTTTTGTTTGGCCACCCTGTGAGAGGTCCATTGTGTCTTGTGAGGGAAGGATGGGAGTTACCTCTCAAAAAGCCCAAACTCGATATTGTGGACTATGTACTTGGTGTCCGCTCCAGGATGGCTGAATACATGGAGAAAGCATCCAAAAACCTGGAGGCCAGCCAAGAATTACAGAAATCTTGGCATGACCAAAAGGCTGTCCTGACTGAGTACCAGGCAGGACAGAAGGTGTGGGTATTGGAGCCAGTGGCCCCAGCAGCACTCCAGGACAAATGGTCTGGACCCTACACCATAATGGAAAAGAAGGGGGAAGTCACCTGCATGGTGGACTTTGGAACCCCTAGGAACCCCCACAGGGTGATCCATGTGAACAGACTGAAAGCATTTGTTGACAGGGAAAGCATGGGCTTGCTCATGGCTACAGATGGGGAACAGGAAGAAGAGAGTGACCCTCTCCCAGACCTGCTTTCCCAAAACCCTGATGATGGCTCAGTTGATGGAGTAGCCTTGGCAGGCAGCCTCACTGACCAGCAACAGATGGACTGCAGACCAGTTTTGCAAGCCCATAGACACATGTTTTCACTCACACCCAGTCAGACTACCTGGTGCACCCATGTGGTGGACACTGGTGATAGTCTACCTGTGAAGAACAAAATGTACAGGCAACCTGACCATGTCAGAGATTGTATCAAGGCTGAGGTGCAGAAAATGTTAGAACTTGGAGTGATTGAGCCATCAGAGAGCCCCTGGGCCAGCCCAGTAGTCCTTGTCCCAAAACCTCATACCCAAGATGGAAAGAGAGAAATGAGATTTTGTGTGGACTATAGAGGTCTCAATGCTGTCACTAGGACAGATGCTCATCCCATTCCAAGGGCAGATGAGCTCATTGACAAATTGGCTTCTGCCAAGTTTTTGAGCACATTTGATCTGACAGCGGGCTATTGGCAAATCAGGTTAGCTGAGGAGTCAAAGGCCAAGACAGCATTCTCTACCCCCAGTGGGCATTATCAGTTTGTGGTGATGCCCTTTGGTTTGAAGAATGCACCTGCCACCTTCCAAAGGTTGGTGAATCAAGTCCTTTCTGGGTTGGATGACTTTTGTGCAGCATATCTAGATGGTATTGCTGTCTTTAGCTCTACCTGAGAGGATCACCTGATCCACCTGAAGAAGGTTCTGGAGGCCCTGCAAAAGGCAGGCCTGACTATCAAGGCTACCAAGTGCCAGATAGGGCAGAGCAAGGTTGTGTACTTGGGCCACCTAGTAGGTGGGGATCAAGTTCAACCATTGGAGAGCAAGATCCAGGCCATACAGGACTGGGCTCCTCCAACTACCCAGACACAAATCAGAGCCTTCTTGGGCCTGACTGGGTATTACAGAAAATTTGTAAAGAACTATGGGTCCATTGTGACAACATTAAATGACTTGACATCCAAGAAGATGCCCAAAAAGGTTCAGTGGACAGTTAGCTGTCAAAGGGCATTTGATGACCTGAAGAAGGCCATGTGCTCTGCACCAATCCTTAAGAGTCCTGACTACTCCAAACAGTTCATTGTTCAAACAGATGCTTCTGAGTTGGGGGTGGGAGCTGTGCTTTCACAACTCAATGTAGATGGTCAAGACCAGCCATTGCTTTTATTAGCAGAAGGCTGACCCCTAGAGAGAAACGTTGGTCAGCTATTGAGAGGGAGGCCTTTGCTGTGGTTTGGGTCCTGAAGAAGCTGAGGCCATACTTGTTTGGTACTCACTTCCTAATTCAGACAGACCATAAGCCCCTCTAATGGCTTAATCAGATGAAGGGTGAAAATCCCAAACTGCTCAGGTGGTCCATTTCCCTACAGGGGATGGACTTTACAGTGGAGAACCGCCCAGGGACTGACCATGGTAATGCAGATGGTCTCTCCAGGTACTTCCACTTAGAACATGAAGACTTATCTGGTCAAGGTTAAGTTTAATGTCCCTGCGTTTGGGGGGGGGGGGGTATGTAGGAGTGTAGGGTCTGCTATCCTATGGTCACCCCAATTTTTGCTTTTTGCTTCACTGGTTTTCGACTTAATGAGGCTGTGGGCCTGCTAATCAGACCCCCAGCCTGCTGTTCTCTTTCTAAATTCACAGACATGTACTATAGGTACATCACCAATTTGGTACTGGACACCTTGTCAGCCCCTATACAGTGCACTATAGGTGCCATGGGCATAGGTGCATCCAAGCCCTACCAGGGGCTGCAGCATATCTTTTGCCACCCCTGGCTGGTACTTAAATCGACACAACTGGCTGTTCACACAGCTGGGGCAAGGTGGTGTAATCACCCCTTGCTTAGATATAGTATACCTATGTCTAAACCTATATCTGGACACATATATACCTATAAGTCACTCCTATGGCAGGCCTTTACAATCCTGGAGGCAGAGTGCTTGGTTTTATGTGAGATGGTGCTCTAGCATGAGCTGAGCCTGTCTGCAGTGTTCGGAACCATTTCCTTACTGCTGTTCCATTGATACTGCCATACCATATACTCTTAAGTGCATTATAATCCTCGCGGTTAATGCTAACTTTGGTTTGGCTTTATCAAAACATGTCGTGTTTGGTGTCATACATTTTGGAATACTACCCCCTCGCCAATTCTGGCGACGGGGGTAGCATTCCACCCTTCTAGAGGGAGAAGACATGTTACTTTACTGAAAACGCGGTTAATCCTAACCAGAGCCCCAGCATCACAAAATGGATGCTGCTGCCACAGACACATGTCTGACCTCCTGCTGCTGGCCGAAACCTGGCAGAGGACCCCTGGACAAAGAGTTTCCTGTCACAGGGAGGTGTCACACCACCCCAGACAGGAGATAGTGGATTGTAGCAGGGAGGGTTGAAAGAAACTAGACACTGCCTGGGGCGCACAAGGTGTCCCTGGGCAGATTCCAGTCAAACCGGTTCTGGGGCCATCCTTCCCCAGTCCTGGCACGAAACTGGACAAAGGGAAAGGGGTGTAACCACCCCCTTCCCAGGTCCCACCCATAGGAGGGACCTAGCAGGTAATCCAGCCCCCAGATTTGGAATATAGGTGGGAGCAGTGCCAATGCACATCAGATTATCCTGACTGAATCTTATGAAACGAAACTCTGGACCCTTCGACATCCCACTCGACGTGGAAGACTGAAGAATCTCCCTTGTGGTCAAGGAGTGACCACCCTGTGCAAACAGGCACCATCCAGCACCTCGATGTTTGCTTTGTTGCAGTTCCCGCCAAAACTCGAGCAACAGAGATCAACAAGAGCCATCTTTCCTGCCTTCCAACAGCTCGATCCACAGTCTATGCAGAGCTGAGACCCGTGGAGGCGACCTGAAGCGTGGGAGCGGCCATCTTGAAGGAACAACGAAGCGCTGACCGTGCAGCACCCGAGGCTCCCTCAAAGCTGTGCATTAGAGTCTGAGAAGCTCCAGCCCCGAGCAGCTTGTGCACCAAAGCTCACCCTTCCACACTTGACGAGTGCTGCGTGGGGCCCTTTTGCATTTTCCTGCTTGACGCGTTGGTCCGGTCGCTTGCCCCTTGGCTAGTGGCCCCAGAACCGACGAACCTACAAATTCACACAGCTGATCTGGTTTCTCCCGATTGGCACTCGCTCCCCTGAAAAGTAGCACCCGCTCAGACCCTGCTGGTCCGAGTGTTAAGCCTTCTTCGAATCCTGCGTGGGTTGCCCTTGCCAAGGCTTGTTGACTTCGATCCGGAAGCCGACACCGCTGACAGCGAGAGCCTTTGTGGGACAGCTTGTGATCCACTCCAGGACATCCTCGGTGCCCCAGAGTCCACATGGTAGCGGAGACAAGGCACCTGACAATGACCTGATTGCGCCCGACATTGCCTGGTTCCTTCCTGGTTCCTTCCTGGTCACTGGCTAGTGACCCAGACTCTATCCCCTCTGCTTTCAGGTACCCTTCAACTTCGATCCACCCTTGGATCACACCGGACACTTCTCTCCTGGACGCCTGCAGCATCTTCATCCTCAGTCACCATCGAACTGCGTGACGAAACCCGACACAGGTTGGCACCTGTGCACCGGCTTCCTGTGGGTGAGGTAACTTACTAGCGCCGGTGTTCCCACACTGGTACACACCTCCAGTGCCTAAGTCCAAAATTTGGTAGTCCTAGTCCAGTCGGAAGACTCCTTTTGCAATAACTTTGTAACTTTTACGCACCATTGACTTTGCATTGGTGCAAGCCGTGCTTCCCGCACTGCACCGAATCCCGCGGGCTACTCCCGTCCTAACTGCTGTTAGTCCAGTGTAGTCCCACCGATTCACAAGGCTCTAGGCCTTACCCCAGATCGATTAGTGATTGTTATACCACTTTTTTGATATATAGTTTGAGTGGCCACCGGCCTCATCCAAAACGTGCAACTTGTCTATGTTTTACTGTGCTTTTATTTAAACGCTTGTGCTTCATTGCTCATAAAGAGTAGTGGGGATTATTCTAAGAATAAATAGATATATTTTGATAATATATAACTTGTGTGGTGTCCTTTCATTTGATATTACAGGATTGTATATGGTAAAACAGCTGGCTTCACATGTCCTTTGGAGTTAAGCCTTTAAGGCTGCTTAGTCCATGCTACCCCTAGGATAGCTTGTCTATAAGGTTGACTTACAACCACCACCATAAGGGATTGTTTGGACTGATACAGGGTGCCCACAGAACTGTGGACATCATATACCAGGCCAACTTCTCACATTCTTGCTTGGAAACTGGAATACATTTTTTATTATTGATCAGGCCTGGGAACTGGATTCATTCTTGTTGATTATTGATCTTGCTTGGAAACTGGAATCCTTTTGATTATTGATCTTGCCTGGAGCTGCATTTACCTGCTTTTGGTTCTCGCATAATTTTTAGATAAACTATTCTTATTTTTATATAAAACTGGTGTGGTGTTCCTTTTGTGAGTGTTTTTACTGTGTCATCGCCGTTGTGTGTTGCACAAATACTTTACACATTGCCTCTGAAGTTACGCCTTTACTGCTCTGCGCCAAGCTACCAGGTCGGAAGCGGTGGTCTCTACTTGGACTAGGGTGCATACCCCTACCAACTAGAGACCCCGGTTCTAGCAGCCCCATACTCAGATTTTTAGGTCAAGCCTAGACAGCACTCATATGCTGTCTGGAAGACATGCTGTATTTAGTATGTGGGCTTTCATTCTGCCCCTCGCTTCTGATTGGTTGAGGAGAGCATCACTCATAAAAGCTTGCCTCTCAATGGTTTATTTGTTTTCTACTTACCTCCTTCTTGTGTCTTGTTCCTCCCCTGGAGTATTGGCCTATTACAGGTATCCTTTGATGAAAGGGTTTTTCACTTTGTGTTCGCACACTCTTTTAGCTTTACAGTGCCATCTTTTTTTCATAAAGAGGGCTTTTCACCAAAGATGCATGAACCGGCCCGCTACCGGCTGGAGATCATTGCCTGAAGTAAGGGCTCATAGTGCAGTTTGAAGGATGACAGAACAAAAGTCATCCACAGTGTGCTGTCACATCTAGGAGCGTGGAGCCAGTCATAGTGCTGCTGCCAAGAGCCAGCCCCTAGAGAGGGCGGGCGTCATCACATCTCAGCTGCTGGGCCCTTGCACACACAGGCAGGCAGTCCTGTAGTCGTTAAACGCTGCCTGCTGCTAGGATGCTCTAGTTGTAATCACAGCCCCCCAACCAGCAGTGCAAGGGGGCTGCTCCCCCTGGATGATACCAGGGCAGTAAAGGGTCTTGGGCGCCTCCTGCCCCACTCCTTTTCTTGCTGCTGCCAGATTGGTGCTAAGACTGGCAGGGCAAGGTGGGGCAGGCAGCTCAAGTCAGCTCAGCTCCATACAGGCTGTGCTCTGCATGAAGACCCCAGAGCTGCTGCTGAGAGTGTGTGAGGAGGGAGCTACAGATGCACTATGGAATCTGCATCTCTTTAATGATTTCTCTCTAGCCTCTCTCCCACTCTTCACTCTGTAGCGTATCTCACTATCTTTTCCATTCTTTTTGTTTGTCTGCTTCACCCTTTCTCCCTTTTTGTACTGTTCACATCTCTTCTATCACTCTTACGGTGTTCCAATCCATCTAATTGTACTTTTACACTTCCTTGGGCATCTCTCCTTTACTCCTTCCACACTCCAGCTTCTTTTCGAATCTAGGGTGCAGTGTGGCCGGAGCGGGGTGCAGAGTTGAATGGGCAGTGTTTTAAAAAGCAACATCAAAACCAGTAGGTCTGTATTGTCAGCAGAAAGGTAAGACCTAGAAAAATAACTTTTCGCTCCTCCACCCTCTCCGTGAATAAGCACAGGCCCACTTGAGGCCCTCCTCTCACATTAACCCTCCATGGCTTCAGCTCGCCTCGCCTCCCCCTCCTTCCATGAGTCAACTCAGTATCGAGCATCTGCTTTCAGCAACAGCAGCAGGAATTTGTTTATCTATATACCATGGAGCAGATGTACAAGAAAGTGCCGCAGCGTGGCGCCTCAGTGTGGCACCGCAAACCCTTAGGCTGCGCCACACTGCGGCACTTTCAGAGCACAGGAATGCGACATATTTACAATAATATGTCGCATTCCTGTGCTCTCCTCTGCGCTGGCGCACAAACAGCTGCCAAACGCTGGCACAGGCGCCCTCGCACCATAGTGAAAGGATGCCTGCGCCATAGGGAGATTGTTTTTGTGCATGAAGGGGCACCTTCCTGCACAAAAACAATCACTAAAGGCTTTTTCCTCTTTCAATGCATGCTGTAGAATGCAGCACGCATTGAAAGAGGAAAAAAACAGGGAGAAACGAAAAAATGTTTCCTCGTTGCGCCTCCCTACGCCACCGCTGGGGTGGCCTGGCATTCAGACACATCTCCAGATTTACGATTTCTTGTAAATCTGGAGATGTGTCTAGTTCCATGGGAGGTGCGTGTGGAACACCCATGGAATGCCCCTTCAATGCAAAGTGCTGCGTGTGAAGGGGCCCTATTTACAAGGAGAGGAAAAGTCACGCAAGGTGGCTTTTCCTGTCCTTGTAAATATGTAGAAGCCCCCTGCGCCACCAGTATGTCACAAAAAGTGACGTACTGGTGGCGCAGGGAGCTTGTAAATCTGCCCCCATGTGTTATATTGTTTACCGAGGCCTCAGTATTTTCTGTTCAGCCAGTGTACAGCTTTGTCCATATTTTTAATCACCTCTCAACATTTTCGGTCCTAGGGCCTATTAAAGTCAGTCAATTTGCAGAGACAGAGGAGCAGATGGTGCTCTTGTTTCTTTTAAGACCATAAAAAGCCCGTTGTAAGTGGCACTCGCCAAAAGATCCATGTCCTCCTTGAATTGAATCTTTGGCTGCTGAGATCTTAGGGCCAACACTTGCAATCATTTCAATCTGTTGTGTCAATCTGGAATTTTTCCCTCAGTCTGGAAGACAGTGTCAAGCAGATCTTTGTTAAAAAAACTACACTTGACCCCTTAGACACAGGTAGCTATCAACCTATTTCTTGTCTTTCCTTGCCTACAAAAATCATTGAAAGGGTCATGAATAAACAATGTATTAGACGATTACCAATATGGGTTTTGGGTAAGACCCTTAAAAAGGTTACAGAGGAAATTAGGAGATCCCTCGATCAGGGTGGGAGAGCTGCCCTTATCCTGCTTGATCTGTCAGCAGCATTTGACACAATGAGTCATGGGCCGATCGATCGTCTAGGCAGGATCGGAGTGACTGGTCCAGCATGGAATTTAATTAACTCCTTTCTCATAGGCCAGGAGCAATATGTATTTGGGGGAATTTTTCCAAGCTGCTTCCTCTCTACCTTATGGGGTCATGCAGGGATCCCCGCTGAGTCCAACACTCTTCAACATTTATGTAACGCCTCTAGCTGATTTAATTAATTCCTTTGGCTTTACGTTAATGTCTTATGCCGATGATACACAGATTGTGGTGTCATTTACTTCTGGTGATCAAGTGGTTGCAGGTATTTTTTTCAACTGCATGAGAGAAGTTAACTGCTAGATGGCTGCTAATTGTCTTAACCTCAATGCCAGTAAGACCAAGGTGCTGCAGTTTGGGGCTCAGCATCTGCTTTGGTCCCCATTCTGATTGCCTGCGGAACTTGGTACACCTCCGTCTCCAGTTGAGACATCCAGGAACCTGGGAGGTGTCCTGAATAACAAACTGTCTTGCACAAATCAGGTCTCAGCAGTTACTTCATCTGCCTTTGCCATTTTAAAAATGACAAAGAAGGTATTGCCTGATTTAGGCAAACCATGATCACGGCACTGGTACTGTCACGGATACATTATTGCGATGTCTTTATTTACATTCACACCAGTCTGCTTTGAATAAGTTACAGACCTTGCATAATGCTGCAGCTCTGGTGCTTTGTAAGAGTCCTTTATACCAGTCTGCCTCTCAGGCCATTAGAAAACGTCATTGGATTCCAGTTAGGAAGATAATCATCTTTAAAGCTTTTTCCTTAGTGCACAAGGCACTTCATCAGCAGGGCCCCCTCTTTTTCAGAAAGATTATTTCTTGGTACATACCGAGCAGAACCCTACGTTCATCCTCGTCAGACTTGGTGGTCATCTCCAGATTTCATCTGATGAGCTGGTGTGGGAGGGGGGATTTGTGTTAGGAGCACCCAAGGCCTGGAATGGTTTACCCTCTCATCTCACAGCAACATTTAATCATTTAGCATTCTGGAAACTCCTGAAGAAATGGCTTTTCTCCACTATTTAATTAGTCGAGTAATTTCATCAATTAGCAGCATCTGTTTAGCGCTGAGACATCTTTTTTGGGTATTTGAGTACTTTAAAAGCAGAGGTAACATTGACATTAAAGGAGGGTGAATTAGGAGGTGCATTTTAGGAGCAGAATTTATTGAAACAATGCGAAATCTAAACGTGCTCAAGGGTCATGTTTAAGAAAAGGAGGAGAGATTTAAAAATAAATCTATATAATAATCACTGGCAGTCATTGGGGCTTCCTTGTGTTGTGGTGATTACCGTGAGCTGGGGATGTCATCATGCTGAAGATACATGTGATCGAGGCTATTTTATTATTAATTATTTCCAGTTGAGGCACATTGGAATATTTGTTTTGGGGACAGACAGATCTTTACTTTATTTCTTTAATTCGTGTTTACTTTTCCTATTCCTTGATCTAACATAGCTGCCTGCCATGTTACATTACTGAATCAAAAATGTCTAATGTGTCAGTAAGCATACATGCACATGCTTTCACTACCCGATAGCCACACCCACCCCACAGACAAAGCGAATAGGTCTCTGATTACTCTTTCTCTCTCTCATACCACTCTCTTGCTCTCTCACTCACTAAGCCATCATTTCTCATATTAGTTTACTTCAGGTCTTTCTGCACAATTTCTTTACCATAACAATTAGAAATCCATACTTCAAACACACACTCTCCTCTTCTTTTGGTGTTTTCGGCATAAACAAGCACAGCCTCTTTATGCCTCTATAACCCTTCTCTACCCTTCTTTCTCTCTTTCTCAAACACTGTTTCGACTACTCAGTCTGGAGTTTATTCCCGACTTTATGTGCAAACTACCTATTCCTCTCAATCTTCCTTTCTATCAAATCTATAAGCTATCACCACTCTCCAGTCACCATGTCACATAATTCCACTACACAAACACATGACACGCCACACGATTCCAACCCACAGAACTCCACAACTAACAATTCCAATACAAACCAAATAATTCCACTACAACATACATCCACTCCAGTACAAACAAAAAACAAAAGTAAAAAACGTCATTCAAAACACCAAAAGCTCTAACTTTCAGAAGTGAGAGATCCATTTTATTGCAAAAGATTTTTTAGACATTCTCAACCTTTACCTAGTCAACCAGTTCTGTAATGTGCACAAAAAAGCCTATGCATAGATTTGCTCACATGTAATTTCCACTACATGCTGGAATGTTACCATCCGGAGTCTCTGAATCAGGAATGTGATACTGTCCTTTGACAATCCTGCGATGTGTACACTTTAAGTAATAAAATATCTTAGTGATTCAAGTCCTTGCAAGACAGTGCTAAATTGTAGGTAAAGTGTTTCTGCTGGCATTAAATTTCCTTCCTCGATTTGGGGCTGGATTACAAATGCCCCGTTAAATTGCCATACCTTTGCAAACACCTGTTTGCACAGGGACCAGGATTATAAGTGTTGTAATGTAAATCTCACCCTGTAATTGCTGGGATTGATAAGGTTTTCATCCCTCCTTACTTTTCAACATGGCAAACCTGCCGGAATTTAACAGGTGCCCAGCAAACACCAGCACGGGCCCACTCAGACAAAGGTAACCACATGCAGGACGGGAACATCAGGTACACTAACAAGTCGCAGTATGATCTGCAAAAGAAAGAAGCATCACTCTTCTTGCAATTTTTTTTTTCAAAAAACATACGTTCTCCTTTTTCTGTTTTGGGTCTGGTGGCACAATATTATCCTTCCTGTCTGCATGGTTCTCTGCTGGCTCTGGGGAATTATTTGAGAATTCTACCCACACTATGGCCTCTGAATTCTTGGTTTTGGAGTGCAACTCTCCTTCTCCTTGCTAAGTAAAAAGGGTTGGGCAGTCAGTCCCCTTCCTGACTATCTATCGACACGCTGCTGAATAAATGCACCCTTGATAATTTGGCATGTCCCTATCTGCTCTGGTAATTTTCCTTTCTTCAATGGGCTCCTCACCTTCTGTGGGACTGGTCTGCGCTGTGCATACTGACACATAGGAATCACAGTTCTAAGTAAGTCTAGGGGGATATGCATCCCTTCATTATCAGCCCACCTGTTAGTTGGGTCTTTCTCTCCTAGGTGCTCGCACTTACTCATGTCCACCAAATCAGAATTGTGTGTCACCACCTCTATCTCCAAGATTTTAGCCTTTTTATCTGTAAGGAAATTGAAGGTTCTGTCTAGTGAATGTATAGGACAATGAGCATCTATATGATACACAGTAGCTGCGCTTTGCAGTAAAATGTTCCATTTCACTGGAGAATCCTGTGTTTCAGGCACCTCAAACACCACACCTGGACTATCTATTTGGACCTGCACCAACTGTTCATACAAAACTGTTGTTTCTGTCTGTATGTACCATTTGATCACATTTGCTGCTTGTGCATTACTGTATAACTGTATAAGAGAAATTTCAAAAGTCAAAATCACATTACCCCCAGGTCCCTCCATCCTCGACACCTTCATACTAAACAAGTGGAGATTACCATCTCCCGACAGAAAAAAACAACAAGAGGCATGCTGGGACACTAATACTGCCCCTCCCCCGGGAGTACATAAGCAGTACTTACCCAGCAGACCTCCTGTTCTTTTTTTCTGTCTGTCGACAGAGTTGATGGTGTGCTGGTGCTGCTCCTGATGGGCTTGAGTGGCGGTGCTTCTATTCTCCCCCCGCCCTGCTGCCTGGCTGTGTGGGCGTGGGGTTCCCTGGACTGCCTCCTGGCCTGCCGGGCTTGCTTGGAGTCAGTCTTTCTCTGGAGCCGGTGTTTGGTTTGCTGTGTTCCTGGCTTTGCTGTGTGATGCCTGCACCTGCCGGCCCTTTGTGGCTGGTGCTGAAGTTCCCGGTTGCTTCCGGGTCGCGGGCTCGGCTTCCCGAGCCTGGCCGGGGAGCCGTGCCTTGCTGGATGGGCTCCTGCTGACTTCTGGGTGGATGGTGCTGTGGGGGCCTTGTTGCTGGGTTTGGCCCCCGCTCCGGGTAAGTCCCGTTTTCGGGTTCCTTCTTATCCTGCCTTGCGCACTTGGAGCGTTTGCACTCCTGATGTCTTTGGATGTGATGTTGTCATGCTTCATCGTTTTCCATGACTCTGACTTCCTGCCTGCTGCTGTTCCCGGCGATGTTTCCTACGGACGCTTTGCCTCCTGCTGGATTCTGGCGTTCAGGTGGTGTGGGGGCCTTGTTCCTGTGGTTGGCCCCCGCTCCTGGTGAGTCCCGGTTTCAGGTTCTTCTTTCTTCCGCCTGCCTGTGTATGCTGCCCATTCTCTTTCTTTTTCAGGTGGCCGGTGCTGACGGCTGTGGGCGCCTGGCCTCGCTTCTGTGGCACTCTACTGGTGCCATTTTCTCTGCCTGCCCCGGAGGGTGGGGGGGCTGCGGGGTCCCCCGCTCAGCCTCTGATGTCATCTGCAGTGAATATGGATATTAGTCTGGGCTTCCCACGCCGCGCCGCTGGCAGCGCTGGACTGTTTCCTGTTGCTGGCATGCGGGGGCCTCTGATGTCTGGTTTGGGGGCCACCTCTGGTGTCCTCTGCTTCTTTCCTGTTGTCTCGATGGCAGGTTTGTGCCTGGTGTCCGGGGCTGTGTTTCTTCAGTCCCTGTGGATCCTTGGGCGCTGTGTAAGGGACGTTTCTTATGTTCCTGTTCCCTGCCCTCTGTTGCCCTTGCAGATGTGCTCGTGTTTTTCACTTTCTGTCACAATGGTTGGCGATTGCTGAGGGTTTGTGCCTGTTCCCACGGTTTGGTGTCCTTGGCAGGCCGTGTGGTCTTGGACGCCGGACTCCTGTGGGCTTGTCCTTCGGTGTGGCTGTGCCTTCTGGTCTCCTCCTATGCCCCCGCCTTTACCTGGCTCGTCCTTTTTTCTGGCAGTTCCTGTCTTTTCACGGAGGCTTTCTCCGGTGGCCTGTGCTGCGTTTGCATGTGCCCTGGACTTTTTGCACGAGCCGGGGGGTTGGGTTTTCGGGGTTTTGCACACCCTGGGTTGCCTTCCATTTTTTGGCGGGTCTGTGTGGCATGCTTCTGTGGCATGGAGCGCTGGGGTGTCTTGTTCCTTTGCTGCATGTGTATGTGTTTTTCTCGCATTTGCGGTGGGGGCCTTGTTGTGTTGTTGGCCCCCGCTCTGGCTGTTTTCACCCCCACTTTTTTTCTTCTCGGTGCTGCTAGGCGCTGGGCTCCGTGCTCCTTCTTGTGCCTCTGGTTTCGCTGGCGCTGATGGCCGTGGGTTCAAGTCTGGCCGCTGCTGTCCTGATGTCCGGTGTTGGTGGGTCCTCTGTTCGCCTGCTGGTGCCAGTCCTGGGGTGCTGCCCGGTGTGCCTTCTGGCGTGTGCCTTGTCCCTTGGTCGGTGCATCAAGGGGGTGCCGGGGTTTGTTGGGGACTTGCGTTCGGTGCTGTGCTATGTCCTGTTTTTCTTTTTGGGGTGTCCTGCTGCTGTCTCTGGAGTCCCCGCTGCTTGCCTCCCTTGTGGCTTGTTCCTGGTCTACGCCCTTGCCGCTTGCCCGCCCCGGTTCTTGCTGTTGTTGCATGGTGGGCGTTCCTAGGATCTGCTCCCTTTGGTTCTCTTCTTCTGGATGTGCCCGTGCTCTTGGCGGCTCTGTGGGCGTTCGCCCTTTCTGTTTGTGGCTTGCCTCAGGTTGGCATGGGTTCCGGTCGCCTCTGTGGTGGCGGGTTCCTTTCGCTGGCTCTGCCTTTGCTTGCTCCTGGGGTTCCCTGTATTTTTGGGGTTTTCCTGCGTGCTTGCTTGCGCCTTGCTATCTTCTGCTTGGCGTTCTTCTCTTCTTCTGCGGCGGCCTGTGGGGGGTGCGTTCTGTTCCCCCTCTTCTTCAGGCTGCCTGCCCCGCCTGGTGGTGGGCCGGTTTCCTGCTCCTCGGGCCGATGTGGGGGTGGGGTCCTGTGGGCTGCCCTGGTTCGGGTTGGCCTGCCATTCTATTCTCCCTCTGTGGCCTTGCCTCTGCAGCGGGCTGGCTGTTGTGCCTCTGCTCTACTTGGGTGTCCTGGTTCTTCGCTTTCTGGCTTCTGTGTGGTTGGTCGCCTTTGGGGCTCCTGGTACTGTTCTTCCCGTCCCTTGGGCTGTGCCTGGTTCCGCTCTTGGGTGTTTGCCTGTGTCTTGCCGGGGGCTCTTTGAGGTGGTCTGTCCCCTCTGTCTGCGCTTGGGTGGCTTGTGCTGCCTTGGGTGCGGCTGTTCTGGTTCGGCCCTGCCTGCTCCTGTTCTCATCTGTTCCCTGCTTGGTGCCTGTTTGTGGTGCCTGCCTGGGTCTTCCTGTTGGTGTGGGCTTCCCTTGCTCCCGCTTGGGGCTTCTGGTGTTGTCCGGGGGCTTTTTTGTGTGCTTGTCCTGGCTGCTTCTGCGCTGGCTTCCCCTGGGCTGGCCTTTGGCTGTCTATCCCTCCTGTTTTCTGCCGGGGTGCCTGCCTGGTTTTTTCCTGGCTGGGGCCTCCGGGCTGCTGCCGGTTCCCGTCATGCCTCCTGTTCTCCGGGTTGGTGTGCTGTCCCCGTGCTCCGCTGTCTGCTCTGTGTTGTGCTTGGTCGGTACGGGTTGGTCCCTGCCTGGCCTCCTGGGGCTGCTGGGGGCTGTTGGCCTCCGGGTCCCTCTCCTGTTGGGGGTGTTAGCTCCCTGGGTTGTTCTGGTCTCGTCTGGTTCCTTTGGTGGGTGCCTGGCTGAGGTTTTGGCTGGGGCGTGCTGCTCCTGCTTGTTGGGCTCCTTTTTGGGCTCTGCTTCCCTGCTGGTGTCCCTTTGGGTCCTGGCGGGGTGCTCTGCGTTGGGGCCGCTTCCTGGTGGTTCCTTCTGGGCCTTCTCCTGCTGTTGGTTCTCTTCCCGGGCTTGTTTTCCCGGTTTGTGGGCCTGTGTGGGGTTCTGTGGCTACGGTTCTGCCGGCTTCTTGCTGGTTGTGTGTGACTTCGGGCTGTGCCTTCTGGGTTTTTGGGCTGTGCTGTCCCTTTTTGGCCTGCTATGGGGGTTTGTTGCCGGCCTTTTCCAGGTTCTTCCTGGTTCTGTGGTCCTGGCTCGCTCCTTCCTCCCTTGCTTTCCCGGGCTTTGTTCCCGGTGTGGGTCTGTTTGGTTGACCCTCCATCTCTGGTTGGGGTGCTGTTCTGTGGTGCTCGTGCCTCTGCGGGTCCCTCCCTCCTGGCTGCGGGTTGTCTGTGGTTTCCTGCTGCTCTTCTTCTGGGGTTTGCTTGGGCCTGCTGTTCCTCCTGTGTGGTCGGGTTGCTTGGCTCTGGTCCTGGCTTCCCGGTTCTGTTGGGGTTTGTTGGCCTCTTTTTTGCGGTTTGCCTGGCTCCTCTCCGGCGTTGCTAGGTTGGGGCCTTGTGGTTGTGGTCTGGGTGCTGTGCTCCCTGGGCTTTCTTTTTCCCGCTGCTCCTGCCCTTGCTGCTTGCCTGGCCTGGGTGTGGGGTTCCTGGGCGGTCCTGTGTCTTTTGGGCGCCTTCTTTTTACTGCCCTCTGTGCCTCGTTGGGCGGCTGCTGGGGTTTCCCAGTTGCTCTGTGCTCCCCTCCTGCCTTGTGTTCTTTCCCTTTGGGGTTGGGGTTTTCTGGGCTTGTGGTCGCTTTCTCTGTTCCCTACCGGGTTGAGTTTTCTTTGTTGATGGTTTCCGGCCTTGTGGGCCTCTCCTTGTTTGGTGGGCTTTCGGTTGGGTTCTGGGGTTCTTCCCCGTCCCTGTCTTTTGGGTCGGGTTCTCGGTCCTGTTCAGCTCCTGGGTGCTTGTTGCTTCCTGGGCCTCCTCGGTGGGGTTTCCTCCTCGGGTCTCTTGAGCTCGGGTCCTTTCTTTTAGGGAGTTTGGCCGTGTTTCTGGCCTGTGCTTCTCTTTCCTTTTTTGGGCTGGGTGCTTGTGCCTGCGCTCTGTTGGCCTTTTCTTCTATGGCTTTCTTCCGGGTTGTCTCGTCTTCCTGGTGGGTCTGCCTGGCCCTGTGTGCCTTCCTGCTGGTTTTGGCCTGGGCGGTCTTCTCCGGTGGGTTGTTTTGGCTGGTCTTGATGTTCTGGTCTGGGTCCCGGTTGCCGGTTGCTCGGGTTGGCGGCCTCCTTTATTTTGGAGCCCTGGGTTTTCTTTCTCTCCGGCCCTTGTCCCTGCTGTCCTGTTCTGGGTTGCGGGCCGGATGTTTCCTGCGGTCTTCCTTTCCTCCTTCTCGGTGCTCCCTTGGGTGGCTGCTTTTGTTGTGGTTTCCTGGGTGTGCTTGTGCGTGCGGAAGGCCGGGTTTCTGCTTTGGTATTCTCCACTTGTTTAGTATGAAGGTGTCGAGGACGGAGGGACCTGGGGGTAATGTCCTATTACGTATGGTAATCCTCATTACTCCGGGTCCGGCAGTCCTCGACACCTTCATACGCCCCTCCCTCCCTCCCGGGCGGCCGGCCTTCCTGTCTGGGCTTGTTAGTACAGGAGGTCTGCTGGGTAAGTACTGCTTATGTACTCCCGGGGGGAGGGGCAGTATTAGTGTCCCAGCATGCCTCTTGTTGTTTTTTTTCTGTCGGGAGATGGTCATCTCCACTTGTTTAGTATGAAGGTGTCGAGGACTACGGGACCCGGAGTAATGAGGATTACCATACGTAATAGGACATTATGTCTTATTGTCATCTGCCCAGTGTTTGTCAGCGTGCAAAACCACAAAAGAATCTGTATCTGCCCTGTGTCACAGCACAAAAACACATACACAAATGTGTCTGCATAATGTCTATCAGAGGACAACTAAAAATCAACAGTGTCTGCCCTTTATCTAGCAGAGCACAAAAACATGCACACAACTGTGTCTGCCCTGTGTCTGTCACAGTGCAAGTAAAACATTCTCCAGCATTTGAAAATGTTTCATCCGAAAAGTCTAAAAGCACCCTCACAATGCATATTTGTGAACCACTGCCTATAGCATCACATACTTCATCTCTCAATGTACAAGATAATGCACATTTGTGCACCACTACTTATAACACTGCACTTCGAGACCAAAAAGTACATTCCACAACTCTCTCCCTCTCTCTCTCTCTCTCTAATGCTTCCAAATGCACGTCCCACACGTTCTATTCTTGGCAAGGCTGTCCTACTGTGACAGCTCCCACTTTAAAACTGCAAGAAGAAATCTTCAAGAGAAATCAGGCATATGGAGGACGTCGTACATTCAGGCTAGGATAAAATACCACACCAAAGTCAATTAAAAATAAGGGTAGTCAAAGGTCATCACGTGGTGTCAGACCATAAGAGTGCCTCTAGCACTACAGATGGGACTTATGCCTTTAGCCACGTAAATGGTAGTATATTGTTTATTTTTGGTCTGTTAAGGAAAATGACAATGTCAATTTTTCCCCCATTGAGGTACTGAGGCATATATGGCAGTCTGGATTCCTTTTTTCATTTCTACCATCTTCTTTGCAGTCGTAAAATCACTATTAGTAAGTCAAACTCGTAGTTTGTGATTACACAAAAAGTAGTAAACTTACACAAAATTGTAAATTTACCTTCGTTAATCAGACCCTGAGAATCTGTAATTACCTGACTGTTGTAACCCTGAAGTCAGAGATTCAGTGGTCACTTCAATGATGGAGCTGTGGATGCCCAGACTCTGTAATGACCCAGTGATTTAAGTATTGAAAGCTCAGACCATGAAACTCAGACCCTGTGATCATCTGTAAGGAAAAAATATCTGGATCTGTTGCCATGTTTTCAATTCCCCTAGACAATTACACCACAGTTCTTTTCATTTGGCAGCCTCTATTCTCTGTTAACACCAAAATGTTAGACCTAGTGCTACCAGGAAAGGTTTCAGACTCAACCTGGAATAGTTTAAAAAATAAACTTCTTGTGGATGAGAAGGGAGTTACCTGTCAGGTTCTAAACCAGAGAGAACTGCTGAATCCAATGTCTAGGGAGCCATGCTGTCACAGGGTAGATCCATAGGACAAAATGAGGAGTAAAGGACTAGAAAATAGACAATGTACGGGTTAGTTGATCTCTGTCTTGGGAGTGAAATCAGATTGCTGGGCTGAGATACCTCAAACTGCGAAGGGACCTGGGGCAGATATTCAAAGATACTGGTCACAAAAAGTGGTCAAAATTTGTGACCCTACTTTTTGCAATCGGTATCTAATTTTGTGAATTAACCTATGAAATAATAACTCGGTCCACAAAATCCTAAATCAGATGGTGTTGCAGAACAACCTGTGTAATTGATATTCATTAGGCAGGTCGCAAATAGCTAATTATACCAATTGGCGGCAAAGACAATGCTGGAAGCCTACAAGGAATTGCTGACCACCACACCTGCCTTTCCATTACAAAGCTGAAACTTTTTTTTAAAGCAGCCCAATTTCCTATAAGAAACTGACTTTAAAAAAAAATGTTTTATGTGAGAGTTAGCCTATTCCCCCTGAATCTTCCATTCTAATTTCCAGCCTTTGTGTCTGCCTTTCCTGAAAGTGTTATCACCCCAAGTTGGGAGTCGGTAAATTACAGAATTACAGTCACAAACCATTGATACATATGGTGCTGATTTAGTATTTGGAATAGTAACCCAAAATAAGCTCCTTTCAAACACTGAGGGGATTATTTATGAGAGCCCTGCGTCACTTTTGCTCCACACAAAGTGGTACATGCGTGACACATGGCTCTGAATCCGATTTATGAAGCCATACAAAGACACCCTGTGTGGCTTTGAGTGCCCTCGTAAATCTTGAGTAAGGCAACTCAACACAAATCACTGCATCGCCTTACTCTGCGCCAGGGAACCATTCCATGGGCGTTGCGGTGGGTTTTCCCATGGAACACCCATGGATTTTGACACTGCCCCACATTTACAAAATCATGTAAACCTGGAGAGTGAGGTGAGGCATAACGAGGAAAAATATGTTTATTTCCCATCGTTTTTACCTCTTTCTATGTGTGCTGCATTCTGCTGCACACATCGAAAGAGGAAAAAGACTCCCAGGATTGTTTTTGTGCAGGAAGGGCCACATTGCAATGTAGACATTCTTGCACCATGGTGCCTATGTTGGCGCAAGGCTACCTAAAAGGCGCCAGCGCCGGATAAAGGGACAGGAATGCACTGTATTGCATAAATACAATGCATTCCTGCCCTTGCACTTTGGGGTAGTGCCACCCTATGCCAAAGTCCCATAAATTAGGGCCGGAATTGGTAATCATTTCTAAACCCATTTATGAGTTGGAAAGCCTTTTCTAACTCGTAAAATGGATTTAGTAAATAAGAGAATACTTTTCATCGGTTGCAGACCCCCTGATTTAGCAAAACGGAGTGTTTGTGACCAGTAAAATGTTTAATATATATAGCCCTATAATCCTAAGGACAGACGAAAACACCATGTATTATGAACAAAACCATTTGTGCAACCCTTAACTGGTGGTTCAGAAACTCTGCTGTCACTAGTTCCTGGGAATAGCTGGGTACCTTTCCAAGAACTGCTAAGAAACTAAAACCAGGACCGAAGGCACCAGCCACCTAGTGGATCTACACATAATCTAAAGAAAGCTCAGTGCACGTAATTCCCTGAAATTTGAGAGGAAATGAGATCAAGAGAAAACAATACACTGTATGGACCAAATAGGGGTACAAACTTTGGAGAAGAGAGAGAGGAGTCTCTTAAAACATGCTCAAGTAATGTCAGCTGAAGGATTGTGTGTGCCAAGCTTACTTAATGTACTATTTTTCCTTGTCACCAGAAAGTGCGGTATGGAAGACCATGGATAATGCCAGCACAGGTAAACGCGGTGAGGCAGGGGTGGGAAGGGCACATAGGTCAACAGGCGACGTAATAGACATAATTAAATATATAAATAATACCTATTCCATCGTCTTTCACCTTCTCCCCAGCAGTGCCCTGCCCAGCCTCACCTCGCTTACCTGTGCTGGCCGCTGCTGGATAATGCCTGCGGTCCACCCAGACCTGCTTCCATTTGCTCAATCCTTAGTAGCACCACTTAACAAGACCAGTGCTTGTTGAATGCCCCATTACTCGCCTGTGTTCCCCGTAACAGGACCTATTGTATGTGCTTATCTGCCACTGCCTCATCCCCTACACAGAATCTGCTTCAAAGCCCGCTGACACCATGGTATGTATACATTCCCTAATGGAGGCTCATCCTGTGTATATGGCCCTCTCCCTTCTCCTCAGCTTTGGCTTTCAGATGGATCTCCCTAAAATGGGAGTTGTTCACTAGAAAAACTTATGGTTCCGAACCACTAAAATCCCCAAACCTGACCTATAAAAGAATTCCTCAGTACCAAGACCCTCTGGACAAGTAAATGTCCACCCACAATTAGCAGATCCCCAGAATGAACCATGTGAAGTACTCTGGTGGCACTAACCTTAAATGTAACATTCCCTGGAACACAGGCAAATGTTGATGGCGACTAGCTAATTTTCTCTTTAGGGGCCCGGTAGGTCTGCCTGGCTTCCTGAACCTTAACCGCAGGTGTCATGACATGCTTGTACCTCAAGGGCACCTGAATATCTTAACCACAACATGTCAGTGTAAAGATTATGGGACTCTTAACCACTCAGTTGCAACAAGCAAGAAAGCATGAGCCGATAGAGGACCAGGTCGCTCTCACTAGTGGACACGGGAAAAACTCTGACTTCTGTAGCCCTTCTTGCCCCTAGTGCAATACACTCCCTTCGGGTGGGACCTTTGGTATCCTGCCCAATGCCAGGTTAGAAGCTGGAATATGGAACAGAAATGTGCAGAGTGATTGTGTGGGGGCGTTGGACTGTTGGAGCTGGTTGGCATTGTACCTAGAGGCTGCTGTGTTCTCTCCGTTTCTGTAGATACATATCTTCAACAAATCTTGATGTTACCTAAACCTCTTTCCTTGTCAAAGTACTCCTACTGCGTGGGTTTTGGTGGTGCTACACTGCACAAGAGCGAGAACATGTCATAATCAACTAGTGATACAAGTGACAGAGACACCCTGTTTTAAGGGATACAGTTGTTATGCTTGAATCCTAATTTCGGATCCAGTAACTGCTGCACCTTGCATAAGAGTTGTGCAAATTTCGGGTAATTTGCTTTTGAATAATTACATGACATTTCAGGAAAATTACTCGAAATCATGCAAAATGCCAATTCATTGTTTTGTGCTATTGTTTAGAGTGAAACGCTTCCTCCTGTCAATTTGTGACTCAAGAACACATTTTCCGCCAAAAAACAAAAACACCATGAACAGCTGAGCACGTTTTGATGTTCTCATGCATTTGCAGTAAATGTTTACTGCAAATGGCATATAATTATGAGAAGTGGCATAATTTTGGGAATTCCACGTAACAAATGTAACGTAAAATTATGCAGATTACGGCATCACAATTTAAATTTAACCCAGGTCTACCTTGAATCCTATTTAAGGAAGAATCACAAATACAAAGCCATTTGAGCGACATTAACTTGAAATTGTATTTACAGATCCCAGTCGTAGCAGACCAAAATGTATTCAAAATGCCCCTCTGGCAATGCGGGTACATAGACTTTGATTGAAACACATAAACATCAACACTGCCTTTCACTTTCCAGTCCTGGTGGCTCATGCTCAATCATGTATTGTAAAAACACACCATTGCTCAAAATCTGCAGTCATACAGCTGTGCCACTTCTGGATGGCCAGACCCTGCGTTTTCTTAATTGTTCGAGGTCTGCATGCCAAGACTTTGTAGACTGTTCTCACTCCCCAGACTCTGCAGTCTCCTGACTGTTCCTGTTTGGTGCCCAGCTTTGCGATTACCAGACTGGTCAAGTTCTGTGTGCCCAGACTGTGCAGTCTCCTGACTGTTCCAGTTCAGTGACCAGAGTCTGCAGTCACATGACTGACCCAGCTCTTGATGTCTGGACTCGTCATTATCCTGACTGATCCAGTTCTGTATGCCCCCAGTCTGCAGTTTCCTACCTGTTCCAGTTCAGTGACCAGAGTCTGCAGTTTCCAGACTTGCCCTGTTAATTCTCGATTCCCAGCCTCTAGCAATCATGTCCTTCTCTCCCACCCGCCTGGGAGTCCCGCAGTAATTTCACTTTATACCGCATTTCACTTTGGTCCAATTTGCTGTAACGCGACTTACCGCTGACTCCAGTAAATCCGCGCCCCGCCGACTTCCGCTCCCAGCACGCCGCGCGCAAATCTTCTCTCGCCCAAGCCAATTGCAAGCAGCAGGGGAAGACGGCGCCAACTGCATCTTTATTTCAGTTTGGAGTTTACCGACCCTGCGATCTCAAGCGTAAATTATAAGGTCACAGACTCGAGATTCTCATCACAAGACTCTGCCAGGCGCTGGTTTCAGTGACTTTCTTTCCAGCCCCCAAGCCCCTGCATTTCTTTCTGACTTCCCTTCGACGTCTGCTGTAGCTGAGCCGTGGTAGAAAACTGTTCAGCTCTGACAGCAACGGTGGCCTTCAAGTTTTGTAATGGAAAGCCCCCAGCGCAAAATATTTTTGTGTCGTCTCTCCATCTTCAAACCTTGGCGGGTGGAGATGAGGTGACAAAAGCGGGTTAAATCGCTGGACCAGTGGAGATTGTACTGGGCCATTTGGGATACAGGTCTCAGCCTTTCATCTATTTTCACTCTTTTGTTACTATCTATATTTTCTCATCTCATTGCCCACACGCTAGGGTGACCAGATCTTGAGAACCAATAACTGAAACATTTTGGAAATAGAGAAGAAAAGGACTACAATTTTTCATCAACGAAATGGCGTAGAAGACAGTTCTCATCAACATAGGCTCACAGAAGAAGAGGCATTAAGAAAATAAGTAAAATGTAATTTCTACAACCAGCAACTTTTTAAACATATTTAAACTTTACAGAAACACACAGTCAATGGATGATGTCATCAGTGATGTCATCAGTGATGTCATTTGAGATGTCATCAGTGATGTCATCAGTGATGTCACTGACCATGTCATGAATGATGTAATATGTGACATCATCAGCAGTGGATTGCGGGTGCGCGATATATAGTTAGTGCAACTAACTATATATGGAATTTCAATGGTTTTGTGTGAGTAAAATAAGGTTTTTTAAATGCTAATTCCTAACGATATATGGTCTATAACCTATGGTTTTTTCAGTGAATTTTCAAGGTTTTGTAAATGCTAATTCCTAACTATATATGGTCTATAACCTATGGTTTTTTCAGTGAATTTCAATGGTTTTTTAATAGCAAATATCATAAGCTGTCGAATGTCAAGTACGTGGTAAGTAAAAACATTTTCGTGTTTATGCACACTGATCTGCTTTGAATGCTGCCCCCCCCCCTCATTTCTATTAGGAGTACTCTCTCTTTGCAGATAGTGAAGGGTAGTTAACGCAGGCCTTTGCCCCCGTTGTAATCCGTCGTGCCTGCTTCTCCCTCCATTTGATTGATTGTTCTCTTTGGTTCATTCTCTATTTACAAACAAGCACAGAGTCGCAATACTCTGTTTAGTCTTTGCAGATAGCGAAAAATCGTGTAAAAAAACAAAAGGAATCGAGCAAAATCAGTAGGCCACTAATGGGATCTCTTTTTGACCTCGCTAAAATAGAAACATTAAGAACAACCCCTCATGACAAATACGAAACTAGTGAGATGAACTGAACTCCACACCATGATGGCTGCAATACAGCTCGGCTCCGCCACCCACCCCGCCCAAAATAACGATAAAGAGCGGCTGCCATGATTGCTCGCGGAATGGCCACGACGGAGCTACGAAATGGTGGTGCTCTCATGCTAACGCCAGCTTCAGTCTGAAACATCCAGAAACACTGTAGACTACCAATTCGATCAGTTCCGGTAGCGCCCCAATGTAACCCGGTAGAGAAGAACTAGCCCTCCCCTCTTTGACTGATGGTTCTTGTTGCCTGTCCCTTCTGTTGTCATTTAACAGAACTATTTAGCCTGCTGAAAGGGGTTGTGTTCCGACCGCTGGTTGGTGGAGACATTTTGACTATATTCTGGACCTGCGTTGTCGCGTAATGCGTCATATGACGCGCCGCGTTAGCGCATCCGGAAGTCATCCGGGGCGCGACGCGCAGCGCGTAACGTAAGCATAACAGGTCATGTGACTTGTTAATAAAACTTTTCATTGGTTCATTTTACTTTTCTTATTTTAATGATGAAAGGCTTGGTCATATGACCTAAAAATTACGCTTTTTATTACTTCCGAACATTATTTTTTCTTAAATATATGTTATAATGTTCCAGGCTAATGTACTTTCCCGGAAAATTTACAACTGTCCTGCAAGTAAAATATATTCTTTTTTCGAGAAAAAGGGCGTTTCTTCGTCCCATGACGGAGCCGTTGAGCAAAAGAGGGTCGACCTGCTGTCTTAGTCGCCGATACGCCTGAATATGAGATTCTTATCGATCACTTTATGTTGCAGGAGTAGAAAACACAACAGCCCTTGACCATTTATCTTTACTGCGTTCCTGCGTATTATACCTTTTACCCTTCATGTAATTGGTCTGCTTTATTTCACTTGCCTTTTAATGATTCTAAAACAGTGACTATTATTAAAAACTTTACCAATGTATATACTACTACCATGTTTTCTTTTAAAAACCTTTATTGTGAAAATTTCATTATACAAATACGAGCCTATAACCACGTGGGCCGGCCACGGAGCAAACTGCAATCGTATATGATGAGTAGACATTTACACTGTAGAGGAACGTAACGGGCGGGCCATTAGGTTGCAAGAACTAAGGTGTCTAACAGTTGCGGAATCGGTGGACGTACATTTTATAATTAAAATACGACAGGGCCAGTTACAATAAAATTATCTAGATATACATTTGCGGGCAAGTACCATGCGCGACGTTAATTCGAACTTTCAATAGTACAGTAATCAATAACACATCAGAACTTAATATCAATAGGGATGTCGAAATACTCAATCAATTCTCGTCCCCGCCCGCCATGTGCTTCAAAACTGCATACGTATCTCGTGATTTCAAGGTTCTGCAACCAGTACACAACAAGGAGTTACGAGTCCCATTTATTCCGGCGCCATTTTGGGCGAGGACGGGCAGGTCCAGGATATAGTCAAAATGTCTGTACCAACCATCGACTATGATGATGTTCATATGCTGTATTTATAGAGTAACACTCATCTGTCCACATGAAATTAATTTGCCACAATCTAAACATGTCATTTTAATCTTTCCAAAGTTCTTCTAAATATTTGGGACCGTTTCCCTTGCCTCTGATGCTGTCAGTGCCACTTCTTTGATGAATGTACTGGCAGGTCGGGGGTTCTCCTCCAAATCTCTCTTTTATGCAGCACTATAATTAATTGGTGCCACCTCTCCATATGACGATGCCAGTTACCATAACTATATTTTTTTTCGGTTCCTCTGGAGAGTACATCGTGGCAGATGAAGCGTATAACGTACCGGGCATTTACCTTTTTTTGCATGTAGAGGAAAGGAAAAAAAATCGAGCGTCCGAGTTCTAAGGTGTCCCAGGGCCATTTTAGTGGACCAGGCCCAAATCCAAAGAACAGGCCGCCATTTTGAGAGTCCTGTTGCAGCCGCCTGTCGCTGTAGCATCAAGAGCGGCCAAAACTCAGCTGAATGGCAACTGAAACGGTAAAGGGGCGCCCCACTACAGCAGACGAGCCTCCACCTAGGAAGGCCCGTTCACGCCGCCTCCCCCCCCCCCTTCGGGCACCCCACGCCGTTATTCGGAGCAGTATTGTAGGATGGCCACACCAGTGCAGCAACTTGCTAGACACCACCTCGGTGGTAACCGAATCTCAGCGCCTTGTGGTGTCTTCTATTCAGAAAACATTGTTGTGCTGCCTTCGACCTATTCGCCGCATGTGCGCACGCAACTCAGCTGCATAGCTTGCTAGACACCACCTCGGTGCTAACCGAATCTCAGCGCCTTGTGGTGTCTTCTATTCCAAAAATATTCTTGCGCTGCCTTTGGCCCCATTCGCACATCGGTCCGCTACTGCCGCCATCTCACAGGCCAACGGGGCGCCCCACGCCGACTTTCAGCATTGTAGGATAGCCACACCAGTGCACCTTACTAGACACCACCTCGGTGCCATCCGGATCTTGGAATCTCAGCGCCTTGTGGTGTCTTCTATTCAGAAAATATTGTTGCGCTGCCTTTGGCCCCATTCGCACATCGGTCCGCTACTGACGCCATCTCACAGGCTAATGGGGTGCCCCACGCCGAGTTTCAGCATTGTAGGATGGCCACACCAGTACAGCAACTTGCTAGACATCACCTCGGTGCCATCCGGATCTTGGCATCTCAGCGCCTTGTGGTGTCTTCTAGTCAGAAAATATTGTTGCGCTGCCTTTGGCCCCATTCGCACATCGGTCCGCTACTGACACCATCTCACAGGCCAACAGGGCGCCCCACGCCGACTTTCAGCATTGTAGGATAGCCACACCAGTGCACCTTACTAGACACCACCTCGGTGCCATCCGGATCTTGGAATCTCAGCGCCTTGTGGTGTCTTCTATTCAGAAAATATTGTTGCGCTGCCTTTGGCCCCATTCGCACATCGGTCCGCTACTGACGCCATCTCACAGGCTAATGGGGCGCCCCACGCCGAGTTTCAGCATTGTAGGATGGCCACACCAGTACAGCAACTTGCTAGACATCACCTCGGTGCCATCCGGATCTTGGCATCTCAGCGCCTTGTGGTGGCTTCTAGTCAGAAAATATTGTTGCGCTGCCTTTGGCCCCATTCGCACATCGGTCCGCTACTGACACCATCTCACAGGCCAACAGGGTGCCCCACGCCGACTTTTACCATTGTAGGATGGCCACACCAGTGCCACAACTTGCTAGACACCACCTCGGTGCCATCCGGATCTTGGCATCTCAGCGCCTTGTGGTGTCTTCTATTCCGAAAATATTGTTGCGCTGCCTTTGGCCCCATTCGCACATCGGTCCCCTACTGACGCCATCTCACAGGCCAACGGGGCGCCCCACGCCGACTTTCAACATTGTAGGATGGCCACACCAGTGCGGCAACTTACTAGACACCACCTCGGTGCCATCCGGATCTTGGCGCGTTGTGCTGCCTTCGGCCTATTCGCACATCGGTCCGCTACTGACGCGAACTCAGAGGCCAACGGGGCGCCCCACGCCGACTTTCAGCATTGTAGGATGGCCACACCAGTGCTGCAACTTGCTGGACACCACCTCGGTGCCATCCGGATCTTGGCGCGTTGTGTTGCCTTCGGCCTATTCGCACATCGGCCCGCTACTGACGCCGCCTCACGTGCCAACGGATTTTCTACGCTTTTTATACCCTATGCCGCATAACAGGTCATGTGACTTGTTTATAAAACTTTTCATTGGTTCATTTTACTTTTGGTTTCCTAATGATGGAAGGCTTGATCATATGACCTAAAAATAACACTTTTCATTGGATGAAAACTTTTTTTTTCCCAAACGATGAAAGCCCCACCTTGTTTCTGGATGTTTCACACTGAAGCTGGCGTCACCATGAAAGCACCACCATCTCGTGGCTCCGTCGTGGTCATTCCGCGAGCAATCATGGCAGCCGCTCCCCACCAGAAGCCTGCAGGAGTCGGGGGGCCCCCAAAACTTTTGTTGAATCCTCAAGGCGGAGGGGACGCTTTCGAGAATGGGGTCCAAGACCTAGCAGACAAGCGTCCGATTTGCAAGGTGTCCCAGGGCCATTTCAGTGGACCAGGCCCAAAAAGAAAAGAGCCTGCCGCCATTTTGAGAGTCCTGTGGCAGCCGCCTATCGCTGCACCGCAAGAGTGGGCGCAACTCAGCTGAATTGCGGCTTTTGACACAGTGGACCAAAAGCGGACGGAATGGCAACTGAAACGGTAAAGGGGCGCCCCACTACAACAGACGAGACTCCACCTGGAGAGGCCCATTCACGCCGCCTCCCCCCCCCCGGGGCGCCCCACGCCGTTCTTCGGAGCAGCATTGTAGGATACCAAAACCAGTGCGGCAACTTACTGGACATCACCTTGGTGCCATCGTTCTGCTGCCTTGGAACTATTCGCACAACAGTTTGCTACTGATGACCCACCCCCCGCGACGCCCCACGCCGGATGCCGAAATCAGTGCGGCACCCAGGCAACATCACCTGGGTGCCGTCCAGAAATCTGGACGTTGTGCTGCGTTGGGACTATTCGCACAGCCGACCGCTACTTCGTTGTTTTTCCCTAAAAATGTTTATATGTTTTTACTGTTTTTGTTTTGTTGTATATATTTATAAGTTATTAAAGTTTTATAATCTTACTACTGTGTTGGAGTGCTATATATTTTTAATGTGACACATAATTGTAAAAACTTTGATGTACAAAGAGTCATCCCTGGAATCTTCCGCTTCAGGCTCGGTCCCCTCCCCAATCACAATACAGGATGGTTTTCAGATAGTAGGAACGCGTGTGCTGTGACGGATCTCATCGAGTGTGGGCCTTGATCTACTATAACTCCTTTGAAGAGGGGTGATTCTTTACAGCTGGGGCCATAAACTACATCTGCAGGGCTAGCTGATAGCCTAGGACCGGCCTGGACAATTGGACACAGAGGAAAAGGAGTGTCAGAGGGTGCGGTAGTGAATAGGGCGAAAGGGAGGTGTCGGGCGGGCACAGGGTTTGATTCTCAGGGAAGAGCAGCGCAGATGGGGGGAGGTTTATTACCCATGCATAAGACAGAGAACGAGGGTGACCAGTGCCTGGGGGAGATGCTTGCGAGGGTGGGGAGCCATGCTAAGGATCGACAGCGTGCAGAGAGTGGGTCTGGTCAAGTCATCTAAAATGGCTGCCGTGCACAACAAAAGTGTGGCATTTGAAAAAAGGCAAGATGGCGCAGACAATGTTTTTCAACACTTCCTGATTTCCTTCGAATCGAACGTTAACAGACGTTGGGGCATATTACCAAAGTTAAGCGATATTTATCCCTAACGATGCTTAGCAACGAATTTTTTACCGCTAAGCATCGTCAGAAATTATCGCAGATAAACCTTGCTATTATCAAGGTTTATCGCAAATGCCATAAAAAACGACCGCAATGCATTAATATCGCTGAAAACTCACCGATATTCATGCATTACCGAGCTAATGCTCTTAGCCATGTTATCCACCTCCCATTGGATAACATGGCTAAGAACTGCTCAGGGCAGGTGGTAGCTTTTGGAGATATTCGCGCTTAGCGCGAATATCTCCAAAAGTTGGTAATAGGAGATAGCGATGTTAGTGACTGTTTCCAGTCGCTAACATCTTGGCATGCCCACTTTGCATGTCATTAGTGATAAATATCACTGACATGCAAAGTGGGGCCCAAGATGGTCACTATCTCCTACTAGCGGTCGCTAACTGGTGTTAGCAACAGCTAGGTAATACAGAGATAATTTTATCTCCGCGGAGCGCTGTTACAGATATATATCTTTTTTTGAACGTTAATTTCTCAAAATCCACTGAAGCACATATATTGAGACCTAGCAAAGGCACATCGAGCTACCAGTCCCTACAATTTTGCCAAGTTTCGTGCAAATCCATTCAGCCGTTCGATTATTATTATTATTATTTTTTTTTGCCCCGCGGGGCCCTTTTAAAACCTCCACATCAAACCTAGGGGGTCAGGGAGGATCTACTATGCCCCCTTATGGTCATTTGCCCCTTCGCTTTGGCCTCCTCTTGTCTCTCGATCCTACCGAGAGACAAGATGGCGGCCGCTACGGACTGTTTGGAATGTTTACAGACGCCGGAGAACCAATCAGCTTCGCAAAGCTCCGTTACGCGAAAAGTACGCGAAGCGGAGCGCTGTTCCAGATATATATCTTTTTTTGAACGTTAATTTCTCAAAATCCACTGGAGCACATATATTGAGACCTAGCAAAGGCACATCGGGCTACCAGTCCCTACAATTTTGCCAAGTTTCGTGCAAATCCATTCAGCCGTTCGATTATTATTATTATTATTTTTTTTTGCCCCGCGGGGCCCTTTTAAAACCTCCACATCAAACCTAGGGGGTCAGGGAGGATCTACTATGCCCCCTTATGGTCATTTGCCCCTTCGCTTTGGCCTCCTCTTGTCTCTCGATCCTACCGAGAGACAAGATGGCGGCCGCTACGGACTGTTTGGAATGTTTACAGACGCCGGAGAACCAATCAGCTTCGCAAAGCTCCGTTACGCGAAAAGTACGCGAAGCGGAGCGCTGTTCCAGATATATATCTTTTTTTGAACGTTAATTTCTCAAAATCCACTGGAGCACATATATTGAGACCTAGCAAAGGCACATCGGGCTACCAGTCCCTACAATTTTGCCAAGTTTCGTGCAAATCCATTCAGCCGTTCGATTATTATTATTTTATTTTTTTTTGCCCCACGGGGCCCTTTTAAAACCTCCACATCAAACCTAGAGGGTCAGGGAGGATCTACTATGCCCCCTTATGGTCATTTGCCCCTTCGCTTTGGCCTCCTCTTGTCTCTCGATCCTACCGAGAGACAAGATGGCCGCCGCTACGGACTGTTTGGAATGTTTACAGACGCCGGAGAACCAATCAGCTTCGCTTCACAAAGCTCCGTAACGCGTAAAGTCCGCGAACCGGAGCGCTGCCTGGTCCGCTGTTACAGATATATATCTTTTTTTGAACGTTAATTTCTCAAAATCCACTGGAGCACATATATTGAGACCTAGCAAAGGCACATCGGGCTATCAGTCCCTACAATTTTGCCAAGTTTCGTGCAAATCCATTCAGCCGTTCGGGCTAAAAGTGAGGCCAACCGCCCTATGGAAAACTCAATGTTAAAAACACGTTTTGGGACCCCCCTTTTTTCTCGGCCCCCCTTGACGAACCCCCCCCAAATTTTCAGGGGCTGCTCAGAAACAAAATGTTCCATTTTCCTGAAAATTTCAGCCAAATCCGTCCACAAACGCCAAAGTTATTAGACATAGAATTTTCAAAAATCCCATAGAGAAAAAATCCTAACTATATATACCTACTGGCGACCGCCAGTAGGTAATATATATATTTGTTCACCTTTCACACTGCAAATGCAAAGAAGCAGACACTCTGTGCTACACTCGGCGTACACAACTGTTCATGATACGCAGCAGATTTCCCACTCTACCCCTCACTACCGTCATTGTCAAATTCTCTGGTCACTGTTAACTTCTCCCCAAATTATCCATCTGCCCATCAGTGTACATCAGTGTACAATTTCTTTCTCACTGCACAGATCTGCCATCACTGCCCAGTTATTTTGCCTCTGTCCACATCGCTCATCACTGGCTCCTCTCCTATCAGTATCCACTACTCATGTCACTAATTTCCCTCCCTTTAGTGTCCTGCACTGATATGACTGCGCTACTTGACTGTCGCTACCTTCCTTTCCAGACAGTGACCTCTTTTCGTGCCACTGTACTTTCTAATAGTGTTGATCTTTCCCAGTCCCAGTATATAGGACAACTAGCACAACCCCAGGCCTCCCCTTCGAGCAGCCTGCTTGTGTATTTGGGATGGGTCCATCAGGTAATAAGAGTAAGCCCCTATCTCAGAGGAGCAAAGATGAGCAGTCAAGGTCTTGATGAGGGAGAGGGAGTGGGTTAGAAACTCACAAATCAATAAAACATCTCATAACAATCAATGAATCCTTGCCCTGCCAGTACCTAAGAAATGAAAATACTTTAATCAGATACACAACCGAATATCACATGGGTAATTGTAGATGGCCAAAGAGTATTCAACATTCATGGTCGAGTTGTGGGAGGGCATCAGCCACTTCTAAACTGGAAGCATGTCGCAGGTTCTTTTAAGCATTCATGGCATAGTCAATGTGTACCACTTTTAGGCTGATGAAGAGGCTGCTCAGCACAATCATCTTTATCTCTTCCAGGGTTGTTGTTAGGAAAGATCAAGACTCATAACAGTGTCAAAGTCTTTAAGCTACCTGTGTATCTGCACTGCTGCCTGATAGTCGCTGTGTCCCCAGCAAGCCTGGTTGCGCGCAGCACCCTGACTGGTTGGGCGGCAGTGGTCCTCTGAATGAGGTCACAACTTTTTGTAGTTTCAAGCTGCCATATTCTTTCTAGTTTCTTTTGATGATTCTGTTGAACATTTTTGCGATTTTTCTGTGGGTGAGAGTAGAGTCACAAGGTATCACCACACATCCTGTTGGTGCAGATCCTTTCGTGGGATAGAGTAGGCCACTGTTCCTTTCCTTAAGTTGCCTTTCCTTCATGCAGGTTTAACTTCAGGACTCTCCCTGAGTAAGAGGACTCCATCCATCAAAGTACAAGACAGCTATTTCTAGCAGGATGAAGATGTTCTAGTCCCAGACCTGACATACAGGAGTGGCTCCTCCATGAGATCGTAGTAGCGTCCCACCGCAAACAAAATGCCCCAGATCATCTGACAAATAAAATGGCAATAAAGGTTATTTATTACCATTTTATTTTTCAACATCCCATCCTGAACTGAGTGTCAGGATGGGGCGGGGAAATTGCTGCTGAGTGGCAGCACGGAGCTAGGCACTAATGTTTAATGTGTGCATGTCACTTTGGCCGCCGTCTTCCGATGGCGAGCCAGACATGCACATTTTAAACTTCTCTAACCTAGCTCTCTTAGACAGCTGGCTTAGAGAAAGTGCTGGCATCCAGTGCTCTTAAGAGCATTGAGAGAGGTCGCTCCGTCCAATCCTGATGCTTCTCTCATGCTGTTTAACAGCATGAGAGCAGCACCAAAATTGGGAAGTGTAATTTCCTGGGTCCGGAGCTTCAAGGAGAGAAAACACCCGAGCGAGGAGGACATTGTGCGGCAAGTCAGAAAGGGAGAGCTGTTTAAAAATGTTTTTTTTAATGCAACCCGTATTTTGCCTGCCGACTACTCTAAATACATGCCAGCCATCACTGCTGACAAAGGAAGTTGGCAGTCAGCAACTCCATCCCAGAAGCTCAAAGGGCTTTCATAGGGCTTGAGGACACTGAAGCAGGAGTGTAAGAAACTGGAGAGAGCCTGGCATAAGGAGTATTGCCCTGGGGATAAACTTTTGCTGAGAAATAAACAAAAAACGTACTATAAGGCTATAGTGCACGCCAAAAGCCTTTACTATGGGACAAGAATTGAGGCAGCTAAGAATAACTCAAAGATTTTTTTTTCCATATTTCAGAGTTTTCTAGCTCCCTAAGCGCAATCAAGTATGATTCCTTCTTCTGCCTCCTGGTGTGAAGGTCTCTCCACTTTTTTTATGATGAAAATCCTCACCATACAGGCATCTTTTACTTCTTGCATAAAGGACTCTGCCAGCCCCCTGGTTGGAGTGGTACCCCGGGCCCTCCCCCTCCACTCGCTGGTTGCCTTTGCTCCCACCGACCTACCCAGCTCACTCAAAATCTTAAAGGGTCTGAAATCAGGATCCCATTCGGACCCATGTGCTGCCAGACTTCTGGCTGCCGTTGCGGATTCTGTTAATCTAGAAGTCAATAGACTCATTAACATGTCCCTCCTTGAAGCTCTTGTCCCTGCAACCTGGAAGCAGGTCAAGATTCTTCCTCTATTAAAAAATCCATCACTTGAACCCCTGAGCCCGGTGAGCTACCAGCCGATCTCCCTTTAGCCCAGTGTGGCTATGGTATGCAAAAGTGGTCACCAGTCAACTGACCGACTTCGTTGAAAGTTCAGGCCTTCTTCATCCAGCTCATTTGGGCTTCAGGGCTTCTTTTAGCACAGAATCAGCCCTGGTGGAAGTTTCTGAAGCCATCAGAGACTGTTTGTATGCTGGTGGGAGGGCTGCCTTGATCTTGCTTGACCTCTGGGCGGCATTTGATACGGTTCCCCATTCACTGCGGCTCACATGTCCAGCTGATATAGGCGTATCAGGACCTGCCTAGGGCTGGCTCAAATCCTTCTTGGAGGGTCGGACACAGCAGGTGTGGCTCCCACCATTTTCCTCTTCACCAAAGGAAATGACTACATGGGTCCCTCAGGGTTCTTCCCTGAGTCCTCTTCTTTGTAATATTTATGTCACCCCTTCAGTTCAGCTGGCTGAGGACTTGGGCGCAAAGATTATTGCATATTTGGAAGTCACCCAGCTTCTGTTTACATGGGGAAAAATGAGTGCTCTACCTCTGCCGCTAAACATGGTTTGACCACATTCTTTCACTGGTTGGCCACCGCAGAACTCAAATGCAATGAGTGGAAATCAGAAAGTCTCCTGTTTGGAAAGTTTCCTCCTTGGTTTCTGGAATCACTCTGGCCATCTGATTTGGTGCGTCTCGCGTGATTAAGGGATTCCGTTAAGAACTTAGGGGTTTGGTTCAAGGAGAACCTCTCATTCTCAACCCAGATCAAAAAGCTGTCAGGGACCTGCTTTAGGTTTTTAAAAATTCTTATGACATTTCTCCCTCTTCTTCCTTGGGTGGCCAAGAAGATAGTTACACTAGCCCTCATTCTTTCTCAGTTGGATTACGCCAATCCTCTTTACATTGGCGCCCCAAGCTACTTATTAAATAAACTGCAAGTGGTGCAGAACGAGGCTGCCAGGCTTCTCCTGAACATCCCTGCCAGATGCAGCGTGAGACATCATCCATGCTCTACACTGGCTGCCTATACCAGAGCGGGTTAAATTTAAGTCCTTAGTTATATCCCATCGCGCTCTGCATTTCACAGGGCCAAGCTATCTTCAGAAATGCTTTCCCTTTTACAATCCCACAAGACACCTGCGTTCTACTTTCCAACTCTTGGGCCATGTCCCGCGCTATCGCTTGCAAAGAATGGGCGGTATCTCCCAGGCTGCAAAAGCCTCTTTAGCTTGGAATGCGCTGCCCCTTGCTCTACGCTATATTCAGAATCCCATTCACTTTAAATAGAAGCAGAAAACTTTTCTCTGTCCCTAAATCTGGCTCTTCTTTCTATCTCTCAAGGCTCGCGACGGGACACTCTTGTAGTATCTGCGAGCGTTACAAATGAAAATAACATAACATAACATAACATACCACAGTCTCCACTGGTGTGGGTCTATGGATATTGGCTGGTGAGAAATCCTGACACAATGATTGGTGGCTTGGATTCCATACCTACGCCAAATTTACAGACAGTTAATGCCCTTCACAAATCCAGGTCTAGGTCTGGTTTCAAGCACTTCTTTATCTTGCATATTCATCTTGGACTGTAAAGCCACAGCCTTTTCCCTCTAGTGTCTTCAATGATATGGGGTGGGGCTGGAAGTCACCCTTCAGGGAAGACTTAAAGCAAATGTACAAAAGAGTAGGAGGCTTCCTCATATGACCACCTCTCATCCTGTTGGTGGTAATATTAATGGGGAAGAATGCATCAGAAAGTGACCAAGCATGTTCCTTACACTTCAAAGGGACTATCCATCTCAGTCCTGCACTCCACACCTCAGAGTCTGGAACACTACAAATGACCTCAGGAATGTTATGGAAGAGCCCTTTTTTGTGTTGCTGTATGACAAGCACCCACCAACCGCCATCTTTTGTACCTTTCAGGTGCAGGGAATCAAAATGAATTCCTTAGCTGCCAGAGTCATACACAACATATGCATGTTCTACTTCACCTAGTGAGAGTAAACAGACCTTTGTTGCCTATGTCCCACATGGATGGAGCAACTATTTACAAGGCACTGAAACCAACATAAAAACAGAATCTAGTTTGATTCAACTTTATTCGGATACAGTAGTACCCATAAAAGCACAAAACATAAATACATCACAAACAATTCATACAAGTATTACAATTCATATTCATATATCTAAAGTGCATAGTGCAAAGAACAGCCATCATTTTTACGGAGAACGGTTAAAACAATTCTCAAATTGTTTCATAAGTGATCAGGGATCCATCATAGACCTACGTGCTCTGATCGCAATTTTAAGGAAAGTGCTAGTGCGGAAAATCAGTTCAACATCATCTAAAGCTAATATACACTGATATGCTACATCCAGGGTAATTGGTCTTCTCTTTTTAAAATATGCATGAAGAAACTGCTTAGAGTATTTAAAATAATATTTACAAAAGAATATAAAGTGCATAATAGATTGCTCACTCCTCTCATCATAGGGGCATAGATTTTGGTTAAAATTTGGGCTGTAGCCCAATGGAAAACAAAGTGCAAATCTGATTGTGCCAGCCCTTAATCTGAACAATAGGCTCCTTTCCCAACGGCTAGTAGGCTTCTCTTTCTGGCAGGCGACAGGTAATAGGGCTTCCTCCGCTACTACAAACCTTTGCTGCCACCTATGTGAGTCCTCTACAGGTAGATGAGCTGATGGCAGCCACACCCAGTAAAGGAGCAGTGCAGATGACATACTTCACCCTATGTGAAATTCCATGTCACAGTGGGTGTAAGCACACATGATTGCTGCTGAGAGCAAAAGTCATCAGAAAGACACTGTGTGAACTCGGGGCAGGGCTGCATACTCTCTAGAGCCATGCAGAGGACCTTATCTGTCCCAATAATTTGTGCATGTAGCCATGTTATGCATAGAATCCATGCCAAACTGAAACTGGGGGTTACCACATCCAGCTTGTGATGCTTCTTCAATCAGATACTTAGAATAAATATGGCATGAAGTGTGATCCAGCATTTCTCACATACATCTATAAAAATCGCAATGCGTAACAGCAGCAACAAGTTTGCTGCAACATCACCAGTCCATGTTCCAGGGCATAATAAAGCACATCCAATTCTTCCCACATAGGGAACTCCACAAACACATAATTCCCCTGCAAACAGTTCGGTCTGTAATTGCTTCCGACAGTTTACGTTCTATGTTTTGATTTGATTTTGGTTTGCTAGAGCGTACGAATACCCTAGGTAGTCTAGGTGCGAGCGAATCCACCCGTCTAGGCCTCAATTAAGCCAAAAATGCTATAGAAGTTTATAGGAAAGTGAAAAGTGCCAGGTTTGTAGCTGTTTGCAGAAAGCATATATATTCAACTGGTTTCTGAGATCTTTGGGCATTATGTTCCAAAATCGAATGGTATTGTAAACAAAGCTGCGACCACCACAGGATGCTTTCTTGATTCTAGGGACAATCACTGATCTTAACGTTGCGAATCTCAAAGGTCTTATAGAAAGTACCAATTAAGGCATAGATTCATCAACCGAAATTGCGATCGCAATAGCTGCGAAACAGCTATTGCGATCGCAATTTCCGCTCCCGCAATTCATGAAGCAAAAAACCAACAAATTGCGAATTCGCAAACATAAATTCACAGAATCAATGTGGAACCCCCTTTGCAATTCTGTAACAGCGATTTTCCACTTATTCTGCGAAATCGCAAATAAATCGCAAAAATCAAAACATCGCAAATTGCGAAAAACACCAAAATTGCTAAATGCGAGTCGCAATTTAAGGAGAAGTCAAACCAGGTGGTAACCATGAAGTTCAACTGGTAAAAAAAAAAAAAAAATTGTAACAAGAAACAGGTGCGGGTTAAACAAACACACTTAAGGAGACACAGTATGAGCATGAGGACATTCACAATGCCAGGTCTCTACATCGTGGCAAGGCGGCTGAGCCTCCAGGCTGCAGCCCGGAACCAACGCAGGATCCAGGAGCGCATCTTCTGGCTGCGGATAACACTCCTGGGCCAGGCTGAAGAGGAGATCTACTCCAAATACAGGCAGAGTTGGGAAATGATAAAGAAGCTCATCAGAGACCTTGACCCCCTGATGCAGCACCCAACAAGGAGGACCAATGCCGTGCCCACCCATGTCCAGGTCCTGTGCTGCTTGCACCTCCTTGCCTCCGGAAGCTTCCAGGGGATAGTTGCATATGCAGGAGGGATCTCCCAGAGCACACTGTCACGCTGCCTACAGAGCTTCCTCGACGCCATGCTGACCCGGATACACCACTACATAACCTTTCCAACCACCCAACAGGACTTAAACCAAACAAAGCTTGACTTCTATAACACCGCACAAATCCCCATGTAATTGGCTGCATTGACTGTACCCACATTCACATCTGCCCACCCGCTGAGACAGAATACATGTTCCGGAACCGCAAGTCTTACCACTCACTCAACATTCAGATGGTCTGCAATGCAAAGACAATCATCACCGACATAGTGGCCCAATTCCCGGGGAGCACGCATGATTCGTTCATCTTCAGGCACAGCGGCATACACACCCGCTTGGCCAGGGGTGACTTTGGCGAAGGACATCTCCTAGGTAAGTCGACATGCCCACATACAGTATGTCAAGACCATGCAGCTGTGCATAACAGGCACTGACCCTCTGCTCCTATCCTTCAGGTGACAGTGCCTACGGCCTCCGTGAGTACCTCCTCACCCCAAACCTCAACCCTGCTACACCACAGGAACGGTGTTACAATGCTGCACACATTCACACAATAAATGTCATTGAGCGGACATTTGGGATGTTAAAGGGCCGATTCAGCATCCTACACAAGACTGGTGGGGCTTTCAAATACCAGCCTGAGGTCTGCTGCCGCATTGTGGCTGTGTGTGCCATACTCCACAATATTGCTACCAAGCGCAGGATACCTGTGGAGATCTCTGGTAGTGAGTCGGAGGGGGGCAACCTGCCACCTGCACATGTGCATCATGCAACAGGAGATTCTGCGATTCTTGTGCGATTTTACAAAATTCGCATTCGGCGATTGCGGGCGATTGCGATTCGCATTTTTTTAGCGCATTTTTTGATGCATCCCATTCTGCGAATTCCAATTGGCGATTCTGTATTTTTTGCAAATTGGAATTCGCAGAATGGATGCTTGATGCATCTGGGGGTAAATTTGTTTTTTTGGTATTCAGGACCGATTCTGTGCAGTGCTTTATGTGCCAAACACAGAGCTTTGAAAACAGTCCTCTTTCTCACAGGGAACAAATGGAATTCAGCTAATGTGCCAGATACCGACTTAAATTTCAAGATTTTCTTCAATAGACGATATGCTGCATATTGCATAGCATCTGGATCTTGTTCATTGGTCACTGTTTGATTCCCTAATAAAGGGCATTACAAGAATAAATCCTGGATATAATTTGGGAGACCATAACAACTTTTTGCAGGCTTATAGGAATGAAAGGTAACTCTTTCCTAAGCAATTTTAATATAAAAAAAACATAAGGGAGAAAGTTTGTTGATTTGCTCCATGAAAGACAACTCAGTGTCAGAAATGATCCAGAGGTTCCTTGCTTTGGGGACATGTGTTGGAAAGGGACCCAATGATTTGGGGCCACAGGGAATAATTCTAAAATGTACCATATTTACTGAACAAGACAACCTCTGTTTTTGGGGAATTATGCTTTAGACAACTCCTGCTCATCCAACAATGGCTTTCATACAGGCGTTAAAAACCTCTGCAATTGAATCAACGTTGCTGGAGATAGATGCCACAATCTGTGTATCATCAGCATACGCTACTGTGGGAAAGACAAAAGTATGAATACGTTGGGCTAAAGGGGACACATTAAACAATGTAGGACTGAGAGATAATCCCTGGGGGACCCCACAAGGCAGGGTAAAGGGTTTAGAACTAAACTCTCCAAGGGTCTAAGGTTCACCTTTTAGTCTCGGCCAGTTAGAAATGAAGAGAGGAGGTCTAACGCTACACCAGCTACCCCGATTTCCAGTAGCCTTTCCAGTAGGATTTCATGGCTGGCTGTATCGAAGGCTGCGGATAGGTCCAATAATATCACCACAGCCTTCCCACTCCTGTCCATAGTCAGCCTGATCTTCTCCAAAACTGCTATTAAAGCTGTGGCAAGACCAGAACCCACATTGTGTTTCATTCAGAAGTTTGTGGTTTTGCAAATAATCTGATAATGTTTTGTTAAGGTGTTTTTCAATCACCTGAACTGGAAAAGGTAGCTGTGCTATGGGCCGATAATTATTTTTGGATGTCGAGTTAAGAGATGGTTTCTTTAGGAATAAGAAAACAGAGACTTTTTTCCAGTTAGTTCAGAAACATCCCCCCTTATTGATGATATTAAGCATGCTCATCAAGACTGGGGCTATGTTGGCCACCATATTTTAAGTCACCTTATTCGGGCATGGATCAGTGGGAACTTCGGATTTGTTGTGCCTTATTAGATCTGTCAATAGATTGACTAATAGAAAGTGAACGCTATCTAGTCCATCTGTATCCAATACCTGAGTAGAAAGCTAAGTGGTAGGAATAGGCAAATGTGGAAGTCTGTTTCCTAAGGTGATGTTGAGTCTTATGGTGTACCCTTTGTAGGGGATGTTGTAGTTTTGGTTCCCAGGGTGAATTTCCTGAGGTGTACCCTACTTAGGGAAGGCTTTGTGTTTGTGGGTAGTCAATGCCCCATTTCAGTCCCACTATCCTGTGGTGTAACCCACTTAAGGGAGGTTGTGTATTTGTGGGTAGTCAATGCCCATACCAATTCTTAGTCTAAATTTCCTGTGGTGTACCTTACACAGGAGAGGTTGTGTGTTTGTGGGTAGTCCATGCCCCATTTTTGGTTCCCAGGTATTGTCCTGTGGTGTACCCTACACAGGGGAGGTTGTGTGTTTGTGGGTAGTCCATGCCCCATGTAGTGGTGTTTGCGGGTAGTCCATGCCCCATGTAGTAGTGTTTGCGGGTTGTCCATGCCCCATTTTTGTTCCCAGGCTCATTATCCTGTGGTGTGCCTTACTCAGGGGAGTTTGTGTGTTTGTGGGTAGTCCATGCCCCATGTAGTGGTGTTTGTGAGTAATCCATGCCCCATTTTTGTTCCCAGGTTTATTATCCTGTGGTGTACCCTGTTTAGGGGATGTTATGTTTTTTTTAATCTCAGAGTTTCTACTCTGCGCTGTCCCCTGCTTTTGATGGAGACTGTTTGTGCACTATGTTCAAGTCTAAGTCTATCTTCTTGTAACTCGTGGCCAGGGTTTCATGTTGGTAAGACTTTGTGCTGTGAATTTATCATATTTTTAGTGTCAACACGTCTTTATCAGGGGAAGCTCTAGTTCTTTGCAAATATTGTTTTTCTGTGGTGAATTTTTGTGAAAAGGATTTGCTCTCTTAGGGTTGTCTTGAGCGAATTTTAACCCTATGTGTCTCTCTCTAGCGTATCCGTCTACACTCACTTTTGTTCTAGGGTGTTTACCCTGTGGTGTACCCATGTGTGGGGAAGTTATGAGTGTGACCACTTAACTTAGCTGCTTTGGTCCATTAAGGGACGGAGATGAGGCATATAGATTTAAATTTACTTTTCCTTGTTCACATTTCTGCTAATGATACCTCATGCTAATATTATCTCAGAACATCTCATTTAGTTAATTCTTGTACTTTTCTGCTGATGTTGCATTTGAGGTATTTTGCCTATTGTGTTCTCTGTTCTGTTCCTATTCCATAAGGGAAGAGGATGTGTAGTAAATGTCCTCTCCACTATTCTTCACTAGATAAACGGTACTATGTCATCTCTGACATCATAGAATGCCTGGGTGATTCTCTGGCTCACAGTGTCTCTCTCTACCTGACTGTGGCAGTTGGTTAACTCAGGCTGAGCTACTAACAGCTGGCTCCTGGTGGGGTTTTACTTCTATACTTATCTTGGAAGGAACTTACAATAAAGGATCTTGACAAACACAGTGGACTGTACATCTTCCTTTACTACACGATGCCCTCTCAAGTGCTCAAATCATTGTGTACCGCTCTGGGTGCCTCCTCCTAATGATAGACTCCCCTGTGTTTCTCCCCATTAATCGGTTGTTCCCTTTTTGACCCTCATTGCTGTGGACCAACTGTCAGCTCCACACCTGGCCCCTCCCAAAGACATCTCAGTGCTAGGTAGTAACAAGAGATATTGACTGGCTTGAAGGAATGCTACTGAGACAGTTCAGAAGCGGATCAAGAGACTACAGGCCTCCATTGTGTTTTGAGACCTGTAGGTGAACTTCCCGAGTGAATGCTAAACTCCCCTTGCTTATATCTACCTCTTAATTAAAACTTGCTACATGTCCTCACCTGCTCTTTTGGGACCCAGACAAGGTGTGAATTCAGCAGCCGGTGGCCTAGTATCCAGGAGGCGGGCTGGTTATCATCCATCTGGGGGCTATAACAAACGGGGTGAACCAGAGGGTCAATCAATCAATCATAGACATTTATAGAGCGCTCTACTTACCCGGAGGGTCTCAAGGCGCTAGGGGGGGGTGCTGCTACTGCCCGAACAGCCAGGTCTTGAGCTTCTTCCTGAAGGCGAGGTGGTCTTGGGTCAGGCGCAGGTCGGTCGGGAGGGAGTTCCAGGTCTTGGCAGCCAGGTAGGAGAAGGACCTTCCTCCTGTTGTCGTTCTTCGGATGCGGGGGACGGCGGCGAGGGCGTGACTGGCTGATCGGAGGTGTCGTTTGGGAGCGTAGAAGTTGATGCGGTTGTTGAGGTAGCTCGGGCCTTGATCGTGTAGGGCTTTGTGTGCGTGGGTGAGGAGACGGAAGGTGATTCTCTTGTTGACCGGGAGCCAGTGCAGGTCTCTTAGGTGTCCGGAGATGTGGCTGTGTCGTGGGATGTCGAGGATGAGTCTGGCTGAGGCGTTCTGGATCCGTTGGAGTCTCTTCTGGAGCTTGGCGGTGGTTCCGGCGTTGCCGTAGTCCAGTCGGCTGGTGACGAGGGCCTGGGTGACAGTCTTCCTGGTCTCGGTGGGGATCCACCGGAAGATTTTCCGTAGCATGCGCAGGATGTTGAAGCACGACGAGGAGACTGCGTTGACTTGCTTGGTCATGGAGAGGGAGGAATCCAGGATGAAGCCCAGGTTGCGTGCGTGGTCTGTCGGTTTGGGTGCAGTTCCCAGGGCGGGGGGCCACCAGGAGTTGTCCCAGGCGGAGGGTGAGGATCCCAGGATGAGGACTTCCGTCTTGTCCGAGTTCAGCTTCAGGCGGCTGGTCGACATCCACTCTGCTACTTCTTTCATTCCTTCGTGAAGGTTGGCTCTGGCGGCGGCGGGGTCGTTGGTAAGGGAGAGGATCAGCTGGGTATCGTCGGCGTAGGAGATGATGTTCAGGTTGTGTTGGCGTGCGATGGCCGCGAGGGGGCTCATGTAGACATTGAAGAGGGTTGGGCTCAGCGAGGATCCTTGGGGTACGCCGCAGATGACTTCGGTGGCCTTTGATTTGTACGGAGGTAGGCGGACTCTCTGGGTTCTTCCGTCGAGGAAGGAGATGATCCATTCCAGTGCCTTCTCCTGGATTCCGACGTTGTAGAGGCGCTGCACTAGGGTGCGGTGGCAGACGGTGTTGAAGGCCGCGGAGAGGTCTAGGAGGATGAGGGCCGCTGTTTCTCCGTTATCCATCAGGGTTCGGATGTCATCGGTGGCAGCGATGAGGGCGGTCTCGGTGCTGTGGTTGGCTCGGAAGCCAGACTGTGAGGGGTCGAGGGATCCGTTCGTCTCGAGGAAGGCGGCCAGTTGCTTGTTGACGGTCTTCTCGATGACTTTGGCTGGAAACGGGAGGAGCGAGATGGGGCGGTAATTCTTCAGTTCGGTGGGGTCCGCTGTTGGTTTCTTGAGTAGAGCGCTGAGTTCGGCGTGCTTCCAGCTCTCAGGGAAGGTGGCGGTGTCGAATGAGGTGTTGATGATTTCCCGCAGGTGGGGTGCGATGACAGCGTCGGCCTTGTTGAAGACGTGGTGAGGGTAAGGGTCGGTCGGAGATCCGGAGTGGATGGAGTTCATCGTGCGGACGGTGTCTTCGGTGCTGATAGGAGTCCAGGCGCGGAGGGTGGTGGTGGGGGGCGGTGGTTCGGTTGAGTCGGGCGTGGCGTTCGTCGGTTGGGTGTTGAAGCTGTTGTGTATGTCCGCGATCTTGTTGTGGAAGTAGAAGGCGAGGGAGTTGCAGAGTTCTTGCGATGGGGTGATGTCGTTGTTTCCGGCGTTGGGGTTGGAGAGCTCTTTCACGATGTTGAAGAGTTCCTTGCAGTTGTGTGCGTTGTTGTCCAGTCGGTCCTTGAATGCAGTTTTCTTGGTGTCGCGGATCAGCTGGTGGTGCTTCTGGGTGGCAAGCTTGAGGGTGGTCATGTTGTCCGGTGTTGGCTCCCTTCTCCAGGCTTTCTCGAGGGCTCGGCAGTTCTTCTTGGAGCTCTTGAGTTCGTCGGTGAACCATGGGGCCTTCTTGCTGCCGGGTCTGCTGGGCGGGGTCTTCAGTGGGGCGAGTACGTCCGCGCAGTTGCTGATCCACTTCGTGAGGTTGTCGGCGGCCTGGCTGGGGTTCGCTGAGCTGGCGGGAGGGTGCTGGCTCAGGGAAGCGGCGAGCTGGTCGGCAGTGATCTTGCTCCAGCTTCTGCGGGCAACCTGTTGCTGGTGGTGGTGGATCGTCGTTCTTCTGAAGGTGAAGTGGACGCAGCTGTGGTCCGTCCAGTGGAGTCCAGTGGCGTGGCTGAAGGTGATGTCTTTGCTGGATGAGAAGACGGCGTCGAGTGTGTGTCCGGCGAGGTGGGTGGGGGTGGTCACCAGCTGCTTGAGTCCGAGGTTGGCGAGGTTGTCCAGCAGGGTGGTGGTGTTGCGGTCGTTGTTGTTCTCCAGGTGGAAGTTGATGTCCCCCAGGAGGATGTAGTCAGCGGAGGGGAGGGCATGCGGGCTGACGAAGTCGGCGATGTCCTCGCTGAATCGTGTGCGTGGTCCAGGGGGTCGGTAGATCAGGGTGCCTCTGAGGGTGGTCTTCGGGTCCGTGTGGATCTGGAAGTGTAGGTGTTCGGCGGTGGTCAGGATGTCGTCTGTGCTGGTCGTGATGCGGATGGTGTCCCTGTGGATGATGGCGATGCCTCCTCCTATCTGGTTGGCAGTGCGGTCCCTCCGGGTGATCTTGTAGCCCTCTGGGATGGCAATGGCGATGTCGGGCGCTGAAGAGGCGTTCATCCAGGTCTCCGTGAGGAAGGCAACGTCAGGAGCTGTGGTGTCGATGAGGTTCCAGAGTTCGATGGCGTGTCTGTGGACTGAGCGGGTGTTGAGCAGGATGCACTTAAGGTGGTTGGTGCTGGTGTTCGTCTTGGCGGGTGCTGGTGCGAGGCAGGTCCGGATGCAGGTGAACTTGCAGGCGGTGCAGCAGAAGGGTCCGTGGGAGCGCCTCGGGGTGGCACGGTAGCATCCCGGGGCTCGTCCGTCGTTGAGTGCGATGAGGGTGGCGGCGTCGTACGTCCGGCGGGTGGGCTGGGATCTGCGGGGGCCAGGGGTCCTGGCACTGGGCGCGGTCCAGGCACGGACGGGCGCAGACAGGCTTACCTTTGGCGCACCTTCGGCGCTCAATCGGTGCTCCCGCTGCGCGCGTCCGCTGCGCGGTCGCTGAGGGGGCGTCATAAGAAGGGATCCGGGAGGGCGGGTCAGGCGGGAGGCGGGGAGCGCGTGGGCCTATCGGTGGGCGGGGGGGCGGGGTCGCGTCAAAACCGGCGCGAAATCCAGGCGGCCGGCCCTGCGGCGGCTGGGGCGCCGGGCTGGATCGGCGATCAAGGCAGGCGGCCCTGCGGCGGCTGGGGCGCCGGGATGGATCGGCAGCAGGCAGGCAGGCAGCAGGTAAGTGGCAGGCAGCAGGTGGGGAGCGAGGGGGCAACCAGGCCGAGGGCACAGGGTGGAGGGAGACTGGGGCCACAGAGTCTGCAGGGGGTGAGCTATAGACCCTCTGGGTACCAGTAGCACTGCATTAGGGTGCTGAGTGCATATGTGTGCAAAAATGTTCCGCATGGACTGGGCTGGTACCTGTCGCATCGTGTAATAGTGCTGAGTGAGTGTGTGAGTGGGAGTGATAGTCAGCGAACCACCTGTGATTCATGACCCTGGCTGGCGGCCCCGCTTTATCCGTAGATTTCATGCCAAAAGCACAATACATTCAACATTGGGTTTACCCATGTGGCTCCGGGCCCATTGATGCAGCTAAAAAGTGTTCTCATTTCATGTATGTACATATCTTTGATATCATTGGGACCCTAGGTGTACCCTATAACTGTGCGGGACTGTATTATCATGATTGCTAGGGTGCGCCTGGGGTGGGCAGTGTGTGGCACTGCGTAAGGGTGCTCTTTTTCTCTCTGCTATTGATAGAATAACAATACGAGTGGGTCTGGTACTGCTAGTAATATTTCCAAATGTGTTTTATGCCCAAAAGTATTTGATATTCATGTTATAACGATTGAATATGTGTGTTGAATATATCGTTATTTACAAACATCCTGTCTTATCTCTCTTTTGTGATGCTCAGTGTATTTATCATGAATGACTGCTGTGCCTTTGTTTTACACATTGCCTCTGAGGAATGCTGAAGGGGGCCTGAAAGGTGCCCATGGTCGAGCAAAGGTTATACGGCAAACCAGAAAGTGCCAGTTCCAACAAGTCTCTTGATGGTTTTAAACTGCTATTTTGAGGAGTTGGCTGCAAGATTAATTTTATCAGCGTAATAGTCAGCTTTAGCATTTACAATGAATTTTTTATACACCTGAGTCAAACCTTTATATTTATCCTTTTCAATCTCACTATAACTACTACGCCACTTTCCTCTGACATTACACAAATGTCCTCCTGGGCATCCATGATCTCTTGCAGTGTGTGATGAATAAACCTGTACTCATAAGATCCCTCTTCAAGTATCCTTTGGTGGAGGAAAACCTTATTTGGTTAACTTCACATTAGTAAATTTTGGCTCACAAGTGTCAATCTATCAACATTTTCACATTAGGGATATTTTCTGAAGGGGGTCTTTGGATAGACCAACATGTTACAAAATGCCGTTCCACCAGGATCCTAATAAATCTATGCCAGGCCGCGGAAGCTTTCATTGCTGCTCAATCACACATTGTCCCAAAGACCTACTTATGTGATTACTAGGTCCCCTGCAGTCTCTTCGTGAACCCTATTCCTACCTTCCTATTAGTCTACTCCTCCCGGAACAGGGTAAACCTGCTAAGTAATAATGGTAAGAATATGCAAAGCAGCTAAATACATTCTACATATATTTGCTTAAGTGCAGTTATAAGTTTGCCAGGACCTGGTCAAAATACAATTTCTGCACGATACCAACATTCTTCCCATACAGAGCATTTAAAAAGAACATAGGGGCATATTATCAAGACAGGCGATAAAATTATCGACGTTTTAGCGGCAGAAAACTGCCGCTAAAACGGCGATAATGTGCTTGATAATATGCTCTATGGAATTCCAAGTGAAGCCCATGTTAAATGTGAAGGACATCTAACATGGGCTTCAATTGAAATTCCATAGAGCATATTATCAAGCCCATTATCGCCGTTTTATCGGCAGTTTTCTGCCACTAAAACAGCGATAATTTTATGGCCTCAATTTATAATATGCCCCATACTCTTCTAACCGAGCACAACAAAAACAGTAACCTCTTATATGACCATACAAAAGCACGTTGGGTTTCACCAGGAGTCAGAAGGCACAATCTAAATGACAACAGACTACCATGAATATCATCCTCTCCACCTTTATCTTTCCCTTAAAAGGAAGAGGTTCATCTCAATTTCATTTCACATCTATCCACCCTTTCCCCATGCTGGCAGCTCTTTCAGGAAACATATATTGTCCCCTGTGAAGTAATGGCGCATTCCGCTTTTATGGTTGTTGCAACATTCTCAGGATTTGGAATTCGCAATGAGACCTTCCTCACAGCTCATAGAGTGGTACCGTATTAACATTGTCAACTTCGATTTCTGACCCATATATTGTGTCCTAAATATAATTTACAAAAAATATCACCCCATTGAAACTAATAATAGAAAATCTGCATACAATGGTACAATGTTTTTATAAATAAAATTTAGGTTGCAATATTCGGACATACAACCGTTGTCATATGGGGAATGACATATTTTATCATTCACACTCACACATGGCCCAGGCACTTTCTGAAAGGCTGTGACCCAGAGACCTGTATCAGGTCACAACGAAGAAAACTTATTTAGCAAATTGAGCTTAAGAAGTTCATTTGCAGCAAAAGTAGTCAGTGCCAGGTTAAAACCGGTGGAGGCCCCTAGGCAGTCGGAATTTGGGGGGCCCCCTCGAAAATTATCTCCTAGTACATTTTTAATTTTACCAATCAACAATTATAATAAACCAATTCTTTACACAAAACGCAACATTAACAATTATTAATGTTATTAAACATTTTTAAAAACCAGGTCCTCGAGTGGTGTGTTGGCGGCAACTGTGGGGTCTCCTCCTCCCGTGGCCCATCGCTCCCCCAGCCTCTCTGCTATGAGCTCCTTGGCACGGCCTCTGAGGTCATACAACCTCTTCTTTAGGTCATCGATTGACCGCTGGGTCACTCCTAAGGCGTTTAACTTCGCCCTGATGCGCAGCCAAATGCGCCTTTTGTCAGCCTCGGGCATCTTCCTGGATAGCTTCCCAAAAAAGCTTGTTATGGTCCCTGCTGACTCCCTCGATCAGGTACTCCAGCTCCTGTTCGGAAAACTTGATTTTTCTTTTCCTGCCAGTTTCACTGGATCCTGCTGCATCCTGGGACATTCTGGTGTTGGATGTATGTTCTGTTGTGGGGCTGCAGGGTGTGTCTCCTAGAGCTCAGTGCTGTGCCTCCTCCTCTCTCCAGCTCTGTGTTCCAAATGAGTAAGGGAACTGCCTACTTTCTGGTTGTGATGTCATCATTGTGCTCAAAATGCGACTTCCCGTTTTTGCGATCTCGCAATTTGCGAGATTGCAATTTGCGATTTTGGTAACTGCAAAATCGCATTTTTAGGTTGGAAAAACAGTAGATTCTGCGATTCTTGTGCGATTTTGCAAAATTCGCATTCGGCGATTGCGGGCGATTGCGATTCGCATTTTTTTAGCGCATTTTTTGATGCATCCCATTCTGCGAATTCCAATTGGCGATTCTGTATTTTTTGCAAATTGGAATTCGCAGAATGGATGCTTGATGCATCTGGGGGTAAATTTGTTTTTTTGGTATTCAGGACCGATTCTGTGCAGTGCTTTATGTGCCAAACACAGAGCTTTGAAAACAGTCCTCTTTCTCACAGGGAACAAATGGAATTCAGCTAATGTGCCAGATACCGACTTAAATTTCAAGATTTTCTTCAATAGACGATATGCTGCATATTGCATAGCATCTGGATCTTGTTCATTGGTCACTGTTTGATTCCCTAATAAAGGGCATTACAAGAATAAATCCTGGATATAATTTGGGAGACCATAACAACTTTTTGCAGGCTTATAGGAATGAAAGGTAACTCTTTCCTAAGCAATTTTATTATAAAAAAAACATAAGGGAGAAAGTTTGTTGATTTGCTCCATGAAAGACAACTCAGTGTCAGAAATGATCCAGAGGTTCCTTGCTTTGGGGACATGTGTTGGAAAGGGACCCAATGATTTGGGGCCACAGGGAATAATTCTAAAATGTACCATATTTACTGAACAAGACAACCTCTGTTTTTGGGGAATTATGCTTTAAACAACTCCTGCTCATCCAACAATGGCTTTCATACAGGCGTTAAAAACCTCTGCAATTGAATCAGCGTTGCTGGAGATAGATGCCACAATCTGTGTATCATCAGCATACGCTACTGTGGGAAAGACAAAAGTATGAATACGTTGGGCTAATGGGGACACATTAAACAATGTAGGACTGAGAGATAATCCCTGGGGGACCCCACAAGGCAGGGTAAAGGGTTTAGAACTAAACGCTCCAAGGGTCTAAGGTTCACCTTTTAGTCTCGGTCAGTTAGAAATGAGGAGAGGAGGTCTAACGCTACACCAGCTACCCCGATTTCCAGTAGCCTTTCCAGTAGGATTTCATGGCTGGCTGTATCGAAGGCTGCGGATAGGTCCAATAATATCACCACAGCCTTCCCACTCCTGTCCATAGTCAGCCTGATCTTCTCCAAAACTGCTATTAAAGCTGTGGCAAGACCAGAACCCACATTGTGTTTCATTCAGAAGTTTGTGGTTTTGCAAATAATCTGATAATGTTTTGTTAAGGTGTTTTTCAATCACCTGAACTGGAAAAGGTAGCTGTGCTATGGGCCGATAATTATTTTTGGATGTCGAGTTAAGAGATGGTTTCTTTAGGAATAAGAAAACAGAGACTTTTTTCCAGTTAGTTCAGAAACATCCCCCCTTATTGATGATATTAAGCATGCTCATCAAGACTGGGGCTATGTTGGCCACCATATTTTAAGTCACCTTATTCGGGCATGGATCAGTGGGAACTTCGGATTTGTTGTGCCTTATTAGATCTGTCAATAGATTGACTAATAGAAAGTGAACGCTATCTAGTCCATCTGTATCCAATACCTGAGTAGAAAGCTAAGTGGTAGGAATAGGCAAATGTGGAAGTCTGTTTCCTAAGGTGATGTTGAGTCTTATGGTGTACCCTTTGTAGGGGATGTTGTAGTTTTGGTTCCCAGGGTGAATTTCCTGAGGTGTACCCTACTTAGGGAAGGCTTTGTGTTTGTGGGTAGTCAATGCCCCATTTCAGTCCCACTATCCTGTGGTGTAACCCACTTAAGGGAGGTTGTGTATTTGTGGGTAGTCAATGCCCATACCAATTCTTAGTCTAAATTTCCTGTGGTGTACCTTACACAGGAGAGGTTGTGTGTTTGTGGGTAGTCCATGCCCCATTTTTGGTTCCCAGGTATTGTCCTGTGGTGTACCCTACACAGGGGAGGTTGTGTGTTTGTGGGTAGTCCATGCCCCATGTAGTGGTGTTTGCGGGTAGTCCATGCCCCATGTAGTAGTGTTTGCGGGTTGTCCATGCCCCATTTTTGTTCCCAGGCTCATTATCCTGTGGTGTGCCCTACTCAGGGGAGTTTGTGTGTTTGTGGGTAGTCCATGCCCCATGTAGTGGTGTTTGTGAGTAATCCATGCCCCATTTTTGTTCCCAGGTTTATTATCCTGTGGTGTACCCTGTTTAGGGGATGTTATGTTTTTTTTAATCTCAGAGTTTCTACTCTGCGCTGTCCCCTGCTTTTGATGGAGACTGTTTGTGCACTATGTTCAAGTCTAAGTCTATCTTCTTGTAACTCGTGGCCAGGGTTTCATGTTGGTAAGACTTTGTGCTGTGAATTTATCATATTTTTAGTGTCAACACGTCTTTATCAGGGGAAGCTCTAGTTCTTTGCAAATATTGTTTTTCTGTGGTGAATTTTTGTGAAAAGGATTTGCTCTCTTAGGGTTGTCTTGAGTGAATTTTAACCCTATGTGTCTCTCTCTAGCGTATCCGTCTACACTCACTTTTGTTCTAGGGTGTTTACCCTGTGGTGTACCCATGTCTGGGGAAGTTATGAGTGTGACCACTTAACTTAGCTGCTTTGGTTCGTTAAGGGACGGAGATGAGGCATATAGATTTAAATTTACTTTTCTTTGTTCACATTTCTGCTAATGATACCTCATGCTAATATTATCTCAGAACATCTCATTTAGTTAATTCTTGTACTTTTCTGCTGATGTTGCATTTGAGGTATTTTGCCTATTGTGTTCTCTGTTCTGTTCCTATTCCATAAGGGAAGAGGATGTGTAGTAAATGTCCTCTCCACTATTCTTCACTAGATAAACGGTACTATGTCATCTCTGACATTATAGAATGCCTGGGTGATTCTCTGTCTCACAGTGTCTCTCTCTACCTGACTGTGGCAGTTGGTTAACTCAGGCTGAGCTACTAACAGCTGGCTCCTGGTGGGGTTTTACTTCTATACTTATCTTGGAAGGAACTTACAATAAAGGATCTTGACAAACACAGTGGACTGTACATCTTCCTTTACTACACGATGCCCTCTCAAGTGCTCAAATCATTGTGTACCGCTCTGGGTGCCTCCTCCTAATGATAGACTCCCCTGTGTTTCTCCCCATTAATCGGTTGTTCCCTTTTTGACCCTCATTGCTGTGGACCAACTGTCAGCTCCACACCTGGCCCCTCCCAAAGACATCTCAGTGCTAGGTAGTAACAAGAGATATTGACTGGCTTGAAGGAATGCTACTGAGACAGTTCGGAAGCGGATCAAGAGACTACAGGCCTCCATTGTGTTTTGAGACCTGTAGGTGAACTTCCCGAGTGAATGCTAAACTCCCCTTGCTTATATCTACCTCTTAATTAAAACTTGCTACATGTCCTCACCTGCTCCTTTGGGACCCAGACAAGGTGTGAATTCAGCAGCCGGTGGCCTAGTATCCAGGAGGCTGGCTGGTTATCATCCATCTGGGGGCTATAACAAACGGGGTGAACCAGAGGGTGGAGGGAGACTGGGGCCACAGAGTCTGCAGGGGGTGAGCTATAGACCCTCTGGGTACCAGTAGCACTGCATTAGGGTGCTGAGTGCATATGTGTGCAAAAATGTTCCGCATGGACTGGGCTGGTACCTGTCGCATCGTGTAATAGTGCTGAGTGAGTGTGTGAGTGGGAGTGATAGTCAGCGAACCACCTGTGATTCATGACCCTGGCTGGCGGCCCCGCTTTATCCGTAGATTTCATGCCAAAAGCACAATACATTCAACATTGGGTTTACCCATGTGGCTCCGGGCCCATTGATGCAGCTAAAAAGTGTTCTCATTTCATGTATGTACATATCTTTGATATCATTGGGACCCTAGGTGTACCCTATAACTGTGCGGGACTGTATTATCATGATTGCTAGGGTGGGCCTGGGGTGGTCAGTGTGTGGCACTGCGTAAGGGTGCTCTTTTTCTCTCTGCTATTGATAGAATAACAATACGAGTGGGTCTGGTACTGCTAGTAATATTTCCAAATGTGTTTTTTGCCCAAAAGTATTTGATATTCATGTTATAACGATTGAATATGTGTGTTGAATATATCGTTATTTACAAACATCCTGTCTTATCTCTCTTTTGTGATGCTCAGTGTATTTATCATGAATGACTGCTGTGCCTTTGTTTTACACATTGCCTCTGAGGAATGCTGAAGGGGGCCTGAAAGGTGCCCATGGTCGAGCAAAGGTTATACGGCAAACCAGAAAGTGCCAGTTCCAACAAGTCTCTTGATGGTTTTAAACTGCTATTTTGAGGAGTTGGCTGCAAGATTAATTTTATCAGCGTAATAGTCAGCTTTAGCATTTACAATGAATTTTTTATACACCTGAGTCAAACCTTTATATTTATCCTTTTCAATCTCACTATAACTACTACGCCACTTTCCTCTGACATTACACAAATGTCCTCCTGGGCATCCATGATCTCTTGCAGTGTGTGATGAATAAACCTGTACTCATAAGATCCCTCTTCAAGTATCCTTTGGTGGAGGAAAACCTTATTTGGTTAACTTCACATTAGTAAATTTTGGCTCACAAGTGTCAATCTATCAACATTTTCACATTAGGGATATTTTCTGAAGGGGGTCTTTGGATAGACCAACATGTTACAAAATGCCGTTCCACCAGGATCCTAATAAATCTATGCCAGGCCGCGGAAGCTTTCATTGCTGCTCAATCACACCTTGTCCCAAAGACCTACTTATGTGATTACTAGGTCCCCTACAGTCTCTTCGTGAACCCTATTCCTACCTTCCTATTAGTCTACTCCTCCCGGAACAGGGTAAACCTGCTAAGTAATAATGGTAAGAATATGCAAAGCAGCTAAATACATTCTACATATATTTGCTTAAGTGCAGTTATAAGTTTGCCAGGACCTGGTCAAAATACAATTTCTGCACGATACCAACATTCTTCCCATACAGAGCATTTAAAAAGAACATAGGGGCATATTATCAAGACAGGCGATAAAATTATCGACGTTTTAGCGGCAGAAAACTGCCGCTAAAACGGCGATAATGTGCTTGATAATATGCTCTATGGAATTCCAAGTGAAGCCCATGTTAAATGTGAAGGACATCTAACATGGGCTTCAATTGAAATTCCATAGAGCATATTATCAAGCCCATTATCGCCGTTTTATCGGCAGTTTTCTGCCACTAAAACAGCGATAATTTTATGGCCTCAATTTATAATATGCCCCATACTCTTCTAACCGAGCACAACAAAAACAGTAACCTCTTATATGACCATACAAAAGCACGTTGGGTTTCACCAGGAGTCAGAAGGCACAATCTAAATGACAACAGACTACCATGAATATCATCCTCTCCACCTTTATCTTTCCCTTAAAAGGAAGAGGTTCATCTCAATTTCATTTCACATCTATCCACCCTTTCCCCATGCTGGCAGCTCTTTCAGGAAACATATATTGTCCCCTGTGAAGTAATGGCGCATTCCGCTTTTATGATTGTTGCAACATTCTCAGGATTTGGAATTCGCAATGAGACCTTCCTCACAGCTCATAGAGTGGTACCGTATTAACATTGTCAACTTCGATTTCTGACCCATATATTGTGTCCTAAATATAATTTACAAAAAATATCACCCCATTGAAACTAATAATAGAAAATCTGCATACAATGGTACAATGTTTTTATAAATAAAATTTAGGTTGCAATATTCGGACATACAACCGTTGTCATATGGGGAATGACATATTTTATCATTCACACTCACACATGGCCCAGGCACTTTCTGAAAGGCTGTGACTCAGAGACCTGTATCAGGTCACAACGAAGAAAACTTATTTAGCAAATTGAGCTTAAGAAGTTCATTTGCAGCAAAAGTAGTCAGTGCCAGGTTAAAACCGGTGGAGGCCCCTAGGCAGTCGGAATTTGGGGGGCCCCCTCGAAAATTATCTCCTAGTACATTTTTAATTTTACCAATCAACAATTATAATAAACCAATTCTTTACACAAAACGCAACATTAACAATTATTAATGTTATTAAACATTTTTAAAAACCAGGTCCTCGAGTGGTGTGTTGGCGGCAACTGTGGGGTCTCCTCCTCCCGTGGCCCATCGCTCCCCCAGCCTCTCTGCTATGAGCTCCTTGGCACGGCCTCTGAGGTCATACAACCTCTTCTTTAGGTCATCGATTGACCGCTGGGTCACTCCTACGGCGTTTAACTTCGCCCTGATGCGCAGCCAAATGCGCCTTTTGTCAGCCTCGGGCATCTTCCTGGATAGCTTCCCAAAAAAGCTTGTTATGGTCCCTGCTGACTCCCTCGATCAGGTACTCCAGCTCCTGTTCGGAAAACTTGATTTTTCTTTTCCTGCCAGTTTCACTGGATCCTGCTGCATCCTGGGACATTCTGGTGTTGGATGTATGTTCTGTTGTGGGGCTGCAGGGTGTGTCTCCTAGAGCTCAGTGCTGTGCCTCCTCCTCTCTCCAGCTCTGTGTTCCAAATGAGTAAGGGAACTGCCTACTTTCTGGTTGTGATGTCATCATTGTGCTCAAAATGCGACTTCCCGTTTTTGCGATCTCGCAATTTGCGAGATCGCAATTTGCGATTTTGGTAACTGCAAAATCGCATTTTTAGGTTGGAAAAACAGTAGATTCTGCGATTCTTGTGCGATTTTGCAAAATTCGCATTCGGCGATTGCGGGCGATTGCGATTCGCATTTTTTTAGCGCATTTTTTGATGCATCCCATTCTGCGAATTCCAATTGGCGATTCTGTATTTTTTGCAAATTGGAATTCGCAGAATGGATGCTTGATGCATCTGGGGGTAAATTTGTTTTTTTGGTATTCAGGACCGATTCTGTGCAGTGCTTTATGTGCCAAACACAGAGCTTTGAAAACAGTCCTCTTTCTCACAGGGAACAAATGGAATTCAGCTAATGTGCCAGATACCGACTTAAATTTCAAGATTTTCGTCAATAGACGATATGCTGCATATTGCATAGCATCTGGATCTTGTTCATTGGTCACTGTTTGATTCCCTAATAAAGGGCATTACAAGAATAAATCCTGGATATAATTTGGGAGACCATAACAACTTTTTGCAGGCTTATAGGAATGAAAGGTAACTCTTTCCTAAGCAATTTTATTATAAAAAAAACATAAGGGAGAAAGTTTGTTGATTTGCTCCATGAAAGACAACTCAGTGTCAGAAATGATCCAGAGGTTCCTTGCTTTGGGGACATGTGTTGGAAAGGGACCCAATGATTTGGGGCCACAGGGAATAATTCTAAAATGTACCATATTTACTGAACAAGACAACCTCTGTTTTTGGGGAATTATGCTTTAAACAACTCCTGCTCATCCAACAATGGCTTTCATACAGGCGTTAAAAACCTCTGCAATTGAATCAGCGTTGCTGGAGATAGATGCCACAATCTGTGTATCATCAGCATACGCTACTGTGGGAAAGACAAAAGTATGAATACGTTGGGCTAATGGGGACACATTAAACAATGTAGGACTGAGAGATAATCCCTGGGGGACCCCACAAGGCAGGGTAAAGGGTTTAGAACTAAACTCTCCAAGGGTCTAAGGTTCACCTTTTAGTCTCGGCCAGTTAGAAATGAGGAGAGGAGGTCTAACGCTACACCAGCTACCCCGATTTCCAGTAGCCTTTCCAGTAGGATTTCATGGCTGGCTGTATCGAAGGCTGCGGATAGGTCCAATAATATCACCACAGCCTTCCCACTCCTGTCCATAGTCAGCCTGATCTTCTCCAAAACTGCTATTAAAGCTGTGGCAAGACCAGAACCCACATTGTGTTTCATTCAGAAGTTTGTTGTTTTGCAAATAATCTGATAATGTTTTGTTAAGGTGTTTTTCAATCACCTGAACTGGAAAAGGTAGCTGTGCTATGGGCCGATAATTATTTTTGGATGTCGAGTTAAGAGATGGTTTCTTTAGGAATAAGAAAACAGAGACTTTTTTCCAGTTAGTTCAGAAACATCCCCCCTTATTGATGATATTAAGCATGCTCATCAAGACTGGGGCTATGTTGGCCACCATATTTTAAGTCACCTTATTCGGGCATGGATCAGTGGGAACTTCGGATTTGTTGTGCCTTATTAGATCTGTCAATAGATTGACTAATAGAAAGTGAACGCTATCTAGTCCATCTGTATCCAATATCTGAGTAGAAAGCTAAGTGGTAGGAATAGGCAAATGTGGAAGTATGATTGAATCAAATTCTTGGTAGACTGCTTCTACTTTGTTTTTAAAGAAGTTGGCCAACTTATCAAAAAAAATCTGACCCCATGGGGACCTACACTGGGGATTAGGACACATAAGCGTTGTTGGACATGGCCCTTTTTTTGGGAAATTACCCCAAAATGTTTTGCTTTTTAATCCTAGTCTTTGCCGACTCTTTCTGCATGACCTTAGGAATCTTGACACCTTCCCACTGTGCTAGGGGTGTGCACGCAAAGTGTTTAGGTGCTATACCTCTGTGCATCCCATAAACAGGTACACCACATACCCAGGGCAGGTACAACACTGGCTAGGACTGGGACATAGCACTGCATGCACCACTCACTGGATAGCCTGTCAACCATGTATCGGGCCTGTCATTGCAGGCCGGTGGGGCACCATTGCACCCCTGCCTAGTCTGACATCTCTTACCCCTCAGCCAACCCTGAGTGGGTCGTCCCATACCACGAGGGCATCACCCCGGTCCAGTTGCCCGGGGTGATAGGCTGAAGGCCAGGTGGGTACATGTGGATGTTCCCTGCCCATATTTGGAGGAACCCCCCGTGTGGGGTTTCCCCTGCTTTGGAGATCGGTTCTTCCCAAGGGATACTCCTGGGGTTTTGCTGATCCTCTTGTGCGGCCTCAGGGCCCTGAGCACATCCTCACTGTCAAGGCACCAGGGAGGTGTGTTCACCTTCATACATAGGCTTGGAAGAGGCATGGTCACGGTGTTCAGAAACATGGGCCGGTCTGCCAATGCAGACCAGGGAGCGCACACTTGTACCTGGGGGTGGTAACTATGCACCCAGCCTGTCATTCCAGGCTAGGTTGTGCGCATAGGCACTTATGATGTTTCGAATATGAGTCCAGCCTCCCTTGGCAGGCTGGAAGATGCGCCCTGGCACCTATGGCATTGTAGATAGGTGCCCAGTCTGCCATCTCTGACCGGTGAGTGGATAGCTGCTTCCCCTAGTGTTCTAACACTGAGGTCAGGTCTGCCATGGCAGGCTGGTGTCTAAAGGCTTGCACCTAGGGTGTTAATGGCATGGTGCCCAGCCCGCCGTCGCAGGCCAGTGTGCGCAATCACACCCGTAAGGGAGTCCTCCCAAGTCCGGCTGGCCCAGGCAGGGTGGTAGGCACCCACTGGCACCTAAGGTGCCGGAGTCTGGGTTAGACCATGGCCCGTTCGGTCATCGCAGACCAGTGTGTATGCATTGACAGCTATCGTGATTAGACTCATGAGCTGCATGCCAGGGCAGTCTGCCTTATGAGCACACCGCATCGATGGTGCCCGTGATTGCGTGTTCCGATGGCGATTGCAGGCTAGATCTTGAGCAATGGCACAGTTATTGGTTAAACCAGTGTCAAGTCTGTAATTACAGACTGGGCAACTGCACTTTCACCCCTGGTGCTGGGGCCTATGTGTACAACCTGCCACCTGCTGTGTGCGTACTAGTCAATGGTAAAGGGCATTTTGGCATTACACGCTTAGAAATGCCCCTTATTGAATATGGTAATTTTTATTCTTTAAAAGTCTTATGTGCCATGGTGCCTTCCTCCTGTGGACACCAGGAGATGGGGGAGAACATCTGTGCATTCCCCCGTGACCGTTATAAACCATGGGCATCCCCCTATATTGATAGGCCTCTGCCATTTGAGGGCCAGCTGGGATAGATTGGAGTGAGAAGTTTTGACACTTCGCCTCTCTCGGCCATGTCATGGCCCCATTCAAAATTAAGGTCTGCATTCCACAGCCCTGTGGCAGACAGGCCTTCAATTTAGGGTAGACATCTAATGTTCAATGGGAAACCGCTTGAACCATCCCTAAATTCAAAGATAAATGACAGTATACTTATAGGTGCTGTCGTTCAGCAAAATGTGAGCTTCACTTGTGAGGATGCAGGACTGGAGAACCACGACTGCGTAGTGCACATGGCCAGAGGACTCTCTTGTGCACATGGAGTATTACTGCCCATGAAGGAGACCACGGGCCCTTTCTGAATAATGGCTGGCCTGGGCCAAAGGCCTGCTGAAGTGTGGCTCCCTGAAGTGTGCTCTCCAGGGGCACATGTACAGGCCTCCTGTTCTCCTGGAGATCTCAGGGACAGCAAAGATCTCCCACAAGGGACCTACTCTATCTAACTGTGACATCTGGAGAGCGGTATGTAGTAAATGTCCTCTCCACTAGTCTTCACTAGATAAACTGTACTATGTCATCTCTGACATCATAGAATGCCTGGGTGACTCTCTGGCTCACAGTGTCTCTCTATACCTGACTGTGGCAGTTGGTTAACACAGGCTGAGCTGCTTACAGCTAGCTCCTAGTGGTGTATTACTTTTGTACCTAATATCTTGGAAGTAACTTACAATAAAGGAACTTAACTCTACAGTGGACTCTGCAACTTTCCTTTACTACAATTTGGCGACGATTTTAACTGGATGAACCTACGCGTGAACTAAGGAGAAAGGCCAACTAAAGAACCAAGGAACCTAAAGACAAGAAAAGGGACTAAAGACATTAATTGATCTTTCATCTTCAATTTGAAACTATAAGGTAACGCCCAGCTGACCCCACCAGTGTCCAGTTCCACCTGGACAGCCTGCACCCTGGGTGTGTGTGTATTTTCTTTGATGTCTGCTGCTAACCTACGTGAGAACTAGACTGATTGCCTACAGGTGTGGTCAACTTTCTGTGCAGAGAGTACTTTCAAAGTGATAGTGTATCTTGGCAGCGCTGTCCTGAGTGAGCAAGAGGAACATTTTACTGCAACACTCAGCAACAGTCTCTCCAGTCAAAAGTCTCACTAAAGTACAACAAACTTGCCCACCCATGCCATGTGGAGTACTTTTATAGAGTATCTGGCTGTATTCCTTGTTACTTGAGGAGCGTTATCTTCTTTAATGAGTAGATCATTTTGTCTTTCGCAGAAGAGTCTCTGACAAAAGCAATGTTGACGTGTTTACAATATAGACAATGTGAGAGACGGCACCTCTGGCCAACCGATACACATGTCAGGTAGAGTGGTGGCTGTGGCAGCGTGCTTTCGAGTGAGTGAAAACATTTTATCTTCAATTCTGGATGCTTTTACAGTTACTGTGACACGGCAGTTTAACCGCTGTTGTTCAAACTGCTCGCGAGTCTCCCACTGCGCATACCCTCCACGCGCGCAGCCCTACCTGTCTCGAATCGCCTCCAGCCATTATCTGTGACGTCTGCACCACTCTCCGGTGGACACTTTACACAACACGTCTTTGCCGTGAACCATCCGGCGGAGGCGTAACAGCATGCCGCCATCTTGGTCCGAATCAGAGCGCCGTCCCAAGTCGTGAGTTTAAGCGTATCTGGTGCTGTGACTTGCGACATGGAGCTCGAAGTATCCTTGTGGAGTTCCTGGTGTGGCTTAAACTCGCACGCTGTGGCCTTTTACTTCCTGGCATTAACGTCACGAAGCGTGCCGGCACCTACCGTACTTAACATGGAAACGATGGGAGTTATGATGTGTATACGCCTCTCTGCCGCCGAGCCGACCAGTGATGGGACACGAGCAAAGTCATTATCATTCCAACACCATGAACATTACAGTGAAATCTATACCTGCGATCACCGTTTCAGAGCTTTTTGTGGGACTGCACTAGGGATAAGGATATCTTCCCCACAACTGAATGATTCTCCGAAACAAGACTCTCTGGCGCTAAAGACCTCGGGTGAGAGATCGCTCACCGGAGCTTAAGTTTTTTTTTGTCTTTGTTGGTGGTGCATGGCATCTCATGACATATTCTTGTGCACATGTTTGCCCATTATGGGAAATGTTTTGAGACCTGTTGTGACTAGGATGTTTTCTAGGGCAACATCTTTTAACCCTATTGTGTACCCTTCTTTGGAGAGGTTATGTGCTTGTAGGTAGTCCATGCCCTGTCTGTTTCCTAAGGTGATGTTGAGTCTTATGGTGTACCCTTTGTAGGGGATGTTGTAGTTTTGGTTCCCAGGGTGAATTTCCTGAGGTGTACCCTACTTAGGGAAGGCTTTGTGTTTGTGGGTAGTCAATGCCCCATTTCAGTCCCACTATCCTGTGGTGTACCCCACTTAAGGGAGGTTGTGTATTTGTGGGTAGTCAATGCCCATACCAATTCTTAGTCTAAATTTCCTGTGGTGTACCTTACAAAGGAGAGGTTGTGTGTTTGTGGGTAGTCCATGCCCCATTTTTGGTTCCCAGGTATTGTCCTGTGGTGTACCCTACACAGGGGAGGTTGTGTGTTTGCGGGTAGTCCATGCCCCATGTAGTGGTGTTTGCGGGTAGTCCATGCCCCATGTAGTAGTGTTTGCGGGTTGTCCATGCCCCATTTTTGTTCCCAGGCTCATTATCCTGTGGTGTGCCCTACTCAGGGGAGTTTGTGTGTTTGTGGGTAGTCCATGCCCCATGTAGTGGTGTTTGTGAGTAATCCATGCCCCATTTTTGTTCCCAGGTTTATTATCCTGTGGTGTACCCTGTTTAGGGGATGTTATGTTTTTTTTTTAATCTCAGAGTTTCTACTCTGCGCTGTCCCCTGCTTTTGATGGAGACTGTTTGTGCACTATGTTCAAGTCTAAGTCTATCTTCTTGTAACTCGTGGCCAGGGTTTCATGTTGGTAAGACTTTGTGCTGTGAATTTATCATATTTTTAGTGTCAACACGTCTTTATCAGGTAAAGCTCTAGTTCTTTGCAAATATTGTTTTTCTGTGGTGAATTTTTGTGAAAAGGATTTGCTCTCTTAGGGTTGTCTTGAGCGAATTTTAACCCTATGTGTCTCTCTCTAGCGTATCCGTCTACACTCACTTTTGTTCTAGGGTGTTTACCCTGTGGTGTACCCATGTGTGGGGAAGTTATGAGTGTGACCACTTAACTTAGCTGCTTTGGTTCGTTAAGGGAGGGAGATGAGGCATATAGATTTAAATTTACTTTTCTTTGTTCACATTTCTGCTAATGATACCTCATGCTAATATTATCTCAGAACATCTCATTTAGTTAATTCTTGTACTTTTCTGCTGATGTTGCATTTGAGGTATTTTGCATATTGTGTTCTCTGTTCTGTTCCTATTCCATAAGGGAAGAGGATGTGTAGTAAATGTCCTCTCCACTATTCTTCACTAGATAAACGGTACTATGTCATCTCTGACATCATAGAATGCCTGGGTGATTCTCTGGCTCACAGTGTCTCTCTCTACCTGACTGTGGCAGTTGGTAAACTCAGGCTGAGCTACGAACAGCTGGCTCCTGGTGGGGTTTTACTTCTATACTTGTCTTGGAAGGAACTTACAATAAAGGATCTTGACAAACACAGTGGACTGTACATCTTCCTTTACTACACGATGCCCTCTCAAGTGCTCAAATCATTGTGTACCGCTCTGGGTGCCTCCTCCTAATGATAGACTCCCCTGTGTTTCTCCCCATTAATCGGTTGTTCCCTTTTTGACCCTCATTGCTGTGGACCAACTGTCAGCTCCACACCTGGCCCCTCCCAAAGACATCTCAGTGCTAGGTAGTAACAAGAGATATTGACTGGCTTGAAGGAATGCTACTGAGACAGTTCGGAAGCGGATCAAGAGACTACAGGCCTCCATTGTATTTTGAGACCTGTAGGTGAACTTCCCGAGTGAATGCTAAACTCCCCTTGCTTATATCTACCTCTTAATTAAAACTTGCTACATGTCCTCACCTGCTCCTTTGGGACCCAGACAAGGTGTGAATTCAGCAGCCGGTGGCCTAGTACCCAGGAGGCGGGCTGGTTATCATCCATCTGGGGGCTATAACAAACGGGGTGAACCAGAGGGTGGGGGGAGACTGGGGCCACAGAGTCTGCAGGGGGTGAGCTATAGACCCTCTGGGTACCAGTAGCACTGCATTAGGGTGCTGAGTGCATATGTGTGCAAAAATGTTCCGTATGGACTGGGCTGGTACCTGTCGCATCGTGTAATAGTGCTGAGTGAGTGTGTGAGTGGGAGTGATAGTCAGCGAACCACCTGTGATTCATGACCCTGGCTGGCGGCCCCGCTTTATCCGTAGATTTCATGCCAAAAGCACAATACATCCAACATTGGGTTTACCCATGTGGCTCCGGGCCCATTGATGCAGCTAAAAAGTGTTCTCATTTCATGTATGTACATATCTTTGATATCATTGGGACCCTAGGTGTACCCTATAACTGTGTGGGACTGTATTATCATGATTGCTAGGGTGGGCCTGGGGTGGGAGTGTGTGGCACTGCGTAAGGGTGCTCTTTTTCTCTCTGCTATTGATAGAATAACAATACGAGTGGGTCTGGTACTGCTAGTAATATTTCCAAATGTGTTTTATGCCCAAAAGTATTTGATATTCATGTTATAACGATTGAATATGTGTGTTGAATATATCGTTATTTACAAACATCCTGTCGTATCTCTCTTTTGTGATGCTCAGTGTATTTATCATGAATGACTGCTGTGCCTTTGTTTTACACATTGCCTCTGAGGAATGCTGAGGGGGCCTGAAAGGTGCCCATGGTCGAGCAAAGGTTATACGGCAAACCAGAAAGTGCCAGTTCCAACAAGTCTCTTGATGGTTTTAAACTGCTATTTTGAGGAGTTGGCTGCAAGATTAATTTTATCAGCGTAATAGTCAGCTTTAGCATTTACAATGAATTTTTTATACACCTGAGTCAAACCTTTATATTTATCCTTTTCAATCTCACTATAACTACTACGCCACTTTCCTCTGACATAACACAAATGTCCTCCTGGGCATCCATGATCTCTTGCAGTGTGTGATGAATAAACCTGCACTCATAAGATCCCTCTTCAAGTATCCTTTGGTGGAGGAAAACCTTATTTGGTTAACTTCACATTAGTAAATTTTGGCTCACAAGTGTCAATCTATCAACATTTTCACATTAGGGATATTTTCTGAAGGGGGTCTTTGGATAGACCAACATGTTACAAAATGCCGTTCCACCAGGATCCTAATAAATCTATGCCAGGCCGCGGAAGCTTTCATTGCTGCTCAATCACACCTTGTCCCAAAGACCTACTTATGTGATTACTAGGTCCCCTGCAGTCTCTTCATGAACCCTATTCCTACCTTCCTATTAGTCTACTCCTCCCTGAACAGGGTAAACCTGCTAAGTAATAATGGTAAGAATATGCAAAGCAGCTAAATACATTCTACATATATTTGCTTAAGTGCAGTTATAAGTTTGCCAGGACCTGGTCAAAATACAATTTCTGCACGATACCAACATTCTTCCCATACAGAGCATTTAAAAAGAACATAGGGGCATATTATCAAGACAGGCGATAAAATTATCGACGTTTTAGCGGCAGAAAACTGCCGCTAAAACGGCGATAATGTGCTTGATAATATGCTCTATGGAATTCCAAGTGAAGCCCATGTTAAATGTGAAGGACATCTAACATGGGCTTCAATTGAAATTCCATAGAGCATATTATCAAGCCCATTATCGCCGTTTTATCGGCAGTTTTCTGCCACTAAAACAGCGATAATTTTATGGCCTCAATTTATAATATGCCCCATACTCTTCTAACCGAGCACAACAAAAACAGTAACCTCTTATATGACCATACAAAAGCACGTTGGGTTTCACCAGGAGTCAGAAGGCACAATCTAAATGACAACAGACTACCATGAATATCATCCTCTCCACCTTTATCTTTCCCTTAAAAGGAAGAGGTTCATCTCAATTTCATTTCACATCTATCCACCCTTTCCCCATGCTGGCAGCTCTTTCAGGAAACATATATTGTCCCCTGTGAAGTAATGGCGCATTCCGCTTTTATGGTTGTTGCAACATTCTCAGGATTTGGAATTCGCAATGAGACCTTCCTCACAGCTCATAGAGTGGTACCGTATTAACATTGTCAACTTCGATTTCTGACCCATATATTGTGTCCTAAATATAATTTACAAAAAATATCACCCCATTGAAACTAATAATAGAAAATCTGCATATAATGGTACAATGTTTTTATAAATAAAATTTAGGTTGCAATAATCGGACATACAACCGTTGTCATATGGGGAATGACATATTTTATCATTCACACTCACACATGGCCCAGGCACTTTCTGAAAGGCTGTGACCCAGAGACCTGTATCAGGTCACAACGAAGAAAACTTATTTAGCAAATTGAGCTTAAGAAGTTCATTTGCAGCAAAAGTAGTCAGTGCCAGGTTAAAACCGGTGGAGGCCCCTAGGCAGTCGGAATTTGGGGGGCCCCCTCGAAAATTATCTCCTAGTACGTTTTTAATTTTACCAATCAACAATTATAATAAACCAATTCTTTACACAAAACGCAACATTAACAATTATTAATGTTATTAAACATTTTTAAAAAAATGAATAAACCAACAAAACTTCAAATATGTAATGGCCACATTATATTAATACAGTATTTTCTCTATAGAGTCTTTAATGTAAAGTTTTCGTTTCTTTGAGTTGATTACATTTTTCCTATCTTTTGGAAACAGTTTGATAAAGCTTGATTGAAATTTTCTTTCAAGATCAGAACAATATTATTTTGATTTGTTATCGCGGGCCCCTAAAAGGAGTGGGGAACATTGGCCGGTGCCTACTTTGCCTATTTGGTTATCTGGAACTACAAGTGACACTGCATCTTAGTTGAATTGTGATTCAATTAGGTAAACACTTTAATATTTGTGGAGTGGAATAGACGTACGTCATGCATCAAAAACTGTAATGCATTACATAATATGTTGTGCATTGTTTCTTGTCTTTCACTATGACTTTGTGTGCACAAGCGTTTATTAATAATCCTCCAATGGAATTCTTATCTGCACCAAGAGAGTGGCACACGGAAAAGGTTTTGGGAGTGTTGAACATTGAACATTGCTTCAGGAGAGACCACTCTTAAGTGGACAGAATGGAAAATGCATTTTCTGAACTACTTACATGCTGTAGACGAGGAAACCAAATTAACTCAAAGAAAAAAAAATCTGCTACACTAATTAGGCCTAAAAAGTTTATGAATGTTTACTAGTTTCCCTAAGGAAGGTGCAGTTGGTGATGGGAATGTTGTGCAGAAGGCAATAAAAGATCTGGATCATTTCTTTGCCACCCAAGTTTACATCGGATAACCTTTTATAATTGTTTTCAAATTGATGACTATGCTTATGCATTACAGTCTAGTGCTAGCCATAAACTGTACGTTTGGCTGCCTAGAATAATTAGTCAGTGGGAGAAAGTGTTGTAGAGTGCATTATCATAGAGTGCAGTGTAGTAGAGTGGGGTGGCATAAAGTGGAGTGGTGTGGTGTATAGTGGAATGGGGAGGAATAGGGTGGAGTGGGTTGTAGTGGATTGAAGTAGTGTGGTGCAGTATATTGGGGTGGATTGGATTTGGTGAAGTGGGTTGGATTGAGTAGGGTGCAATGGAGTAGGTGGACTGGATGGGTGGATTGGAGCGGGTGGATTGAAATGGTGTGAGGTGCATTGAACTGGGGTGGATTGGAGTGGGGTGGATTTTATTGGTTTTGAGTGGGGTTGATTGGGGTCGATTGGATTAGAGTAGGGTGGTTTGGAGAGTGGTAAATTATTGTGGTGGAGGGGTGGATTGGACTGGATGGAGGTGGATTGGATTGGAGTAGTGTGGGGTGGATCAGAGTGTGGTGGGCTAGATGGATTGGATTGAGTGGGGTGGACTGAACTAGGGTCGGGTGGATTGGATTGGGGTAGAGGTGGGGGATTGGACTGCAGTGGAGTGGGGTGAACTTGAGGGGGTGGGTTAATTTGGAGTGCAGTGGCTTGAAATGGGGTGGATATGGATTGGATTGGGGTTAGGTAGACAAACAAAATTAATTGGTGTGACGTGGATTGGAGTGGGGTGAGGCACATTAGATTGGGTTAAATTGTACTGGGGGATAAAGTGGGGTGGAGTAGATTGGATTACAGTGGGATGGATAGGGTGGATTGGATTGGAGTGAGATGGATCCAATTGAGTGAGATGGATTGGATTGGGGGCATGAATTGAGGTGGATTGTATTGGGGTGGGGTGGAGTGAACTGGATTGGAGAGGGAAGGATTGGATTGAGGTGGATTGGAGTGGGGTAGATTGGGTTTGGCTGGATTGGGGTGGGGTAGATTAGATTGGAGAGGGGTGGATTGGATTTGGGTAAAGTAGATTGGATTGGGGTGAGGTGGATTGGAGTGGGGTGGATTGGATTGGAGTGAGGCAGATTATTTTGGAATGAAGTGGGGTAGATTGGAGTGGGGCAGACTGTTTTGGTTTGGGGTGGAGCAGATTGTTTCAGACTGGAGTGGAGCAGACTGATTTGGCTTTGAGTGGGCAGATTGGAGTGGGATGGAGTGGGGCAGGCGGATTTGGATTGCAGTGGGCAAATTTCTTTGGATTGGAATGTGTAAAATAGGAGAGGGGCAGATTGCAGTGGGCAGATTGCTTTGGATTAGAGTGGGGTGGATTGGAGTGCGGCCGATTAGAGTGGGGCATATTGATTGGATTGGAGTGGGGAAGATTGCTTTGGATTAAAGGGGGGCAGATATTTTGGGTTGGAGTGGGGCAGATTCTTTTAGATTGGAGTGGGGCATATTGTTTTAGAGTGGGTAGATTGTTTTGGATTGGGGCCCGACATATTGTATTGGATTGTAGTAGGGCATATTCTTTTGGAGTGGGGTAGATTGTTTTGGATTGGAGTGGGGCTGATTGGAGTTTGGAAGATTGTAGTGGGGCAGATTTTTTGGGATTGGAGTGGGGCATATTCTTTATAGATTGGAGTAGGGCAGATTTGAGTGGGGATAACTGGAGTGGGGGGTGTTTGAAATGGTTGGAGTGTAGTGGATTGGAGTGAATTGGAATGGGTGAGTGGTTTTGATTAGAGTGAGGTGGGATGGGATGGATTGGATTAGTCTGGGCTGGATTGGATTGAGTGGGAAGGATTGGTGTGGGGTGGACTGGAGTGTGGTGGATTCGATTGTTCTGCATGATTATGTGCTAAAGCTTCATTTCTGAAACAATGCCACTTTGCAAAAAAATAATCTTTTGAGAATAGCACCCACGAGCAAAAACAGAAGAAAAGATGAGTGCAAAGTGTGAAAAGAAGACTTGGCAAAATAAAAGAAAGTTAACTATGGAAAATAAATCTTTGCAATTTAATTTGTCCTTCTAGGCATTGACACATCTTCTGTTTTTGCCATTCCCACACCTTCTGTTTGCAGGGCACTAAAAGTTAAACGGAACAAAATATAGTACCTCAATCACTTTTGGTGCAGCGGACAGCACTGATTAAGTTGTATCAATCGGTGCTTGGTCCCTACTCCACAGAGTGGAATGGAAATTGTGTTAGTTCCGCCTTGACGAATTACGAGTCTGTAAAGAAGAGTGCCATGAAATCCAACAAATAGTAAGCAACAGGTAGGCTCCAAGCCCTTTTTTGTTAACATCAGTGTCTCGCAAGCAAGACGCATGCACTAGCGAATGCTCTCGCAGGCTCGACCCTAAAAGAGAGGGAAAATATTTAGCCCATGAGAAAAAGGGGGTCACCAAGTACCAAGATGGTGAAAAGGATTGGTTGGTACTTACAAGTTCTGGGGATCAGTCACTTTGTCAGTCTGTCAAAAAGGCACAAATAGCTGTGCTAAATTACTTAAAGTAATGATACCTACATAAAAGAGTATTCACATGATTGAAAAAATCACACTTGTCCCAATGTCACTGCCAAATTAATATCCAGGTTAATGAGGGCAGGATACGATCTAGTGAAATATTTAAGAGAAATGCATGTACCAGCAAAGGTTGATTGAAGTTGCAAAATAAAGGTTACAATGCTCAATCAAGCGTCTAGGGAGCTTACCAGCAGGTTATGTACAGTCCAGATTGTGTAATTAATCCAATCAACAGTCCGCGTCGTAGCCATGCTGTGCGACTGAAGAACGTGAATCAACTAGGCATCTAAGTCAGTGTCATGGTCAAATGACCAATCAGAAGGCAGGGATGTTCGTTGTCATGGTGGGCAGCTGCAAATGCCTAGAATCAAACTACAAGATGGAGGAAGGGAGAAACTTTGCATCCATGTTGCTTCTCAAAGGGCCTACATCACTGTATTTGTCAAACAATTAGTGAACGTGGAGAGAATCTTAGTCATAGAAATAGTGAAAATATTAACAACAGGCAAATAAATGGAAACATTAAATGTAAATGTAAATGTCGGAATTTGTAAAGCGCACAGCTACCTCCACCGGAGGTGTCCCGGCGCTGTCCGTATACCGCTTAGGAACCCTTCCTGGCTTTCCTGGGAAATGTCCACTGCTGGGCACCCCCCAGGTGCAGCCAGGCATCCCAGCGCTTTTGGGGCCGTTGTGGAGACTAAGCAAGCTATTGCCCAGAGTTGCAGCGTGGGACCCATGATCAGGAGAGGCACCGAGGCGAGAATATCCAGTCAGGGGATTTAATGAGCTGGAGATCTGCCGAGGCGGGAATCGAACCCTGGTCCCTGGCCAGAGCTCTGCATCAAGGTCTGCCTGCTCTAACCATTGAGCCACACTTCTCCACATGTTAATTAATTACATATACAGATGTCATCACAAGTGATATTAAATTATAGCAATTTTAGTGCACATTACATACATGACCCCTTTGTTCCTTCAGCAATTGTCTATCCATCAGAGTCTGCTTCTGTTCTCACATATGATAGAGATGATATCCCGAATAACTAATGCACAGCAAAGTTCAACGAATTGCTAACCTGCTGAATTTTGTCATTTCATTGAAGCTGAACCCGGTCGTGTGTATGTGGTCAATTCAGCAGCATTTTCTCAGTATCAGCAGGTTTACAAAATTACCACTTCTACATTCTGGTTGGATCCCCTCCCACATACCTTGAAAAGTGGACGACAGGTTCAACTGTAGCATGGTTTCACAAAGGGAAGCCAACCCAGGGCTAATCTAATTGACTGATTCATTCATTCATTATTTGAATTTCTTGACTATGTAACCAGTAAGATACAGTAAGTCACAATAAAGAATGGTATTATGTAACAGTTCAGTAAATCATTCAATACTGTACTATAGAGGAAGATGAATGAAAGGTAAGATAAGATTAGAAAGCGGGCGATAAACCTTGCTAGGTGGAATGGTGCCAAGAAACAGTAGCTCATGTTAAGATTTGAGGAGTCAAATAGGATGCCACAGGGGTTCACATCTCATGTAATAGTTATTTCATGTGTTTACAAATTACAGTGGATAGAAGCTGTAAAGTAAGATGTTCATATATGCAAATAACATCAACATTGAAATGTGCTATGGTTGTGAAACCCTATGGGGGAATAATATAAAAAATCATGATTGTAAAACTGAAACTATGGTCAAGCAAGTGAATTTCATTCCCGATGGTGCCGAATGCAAGAAAGTATATAGGGTCCACTGACCTCAGAAAAATACAGACAAAAGGAGGTAAGATTTTCAAAGCCTTTATACCGGTGAGGTATGTTAAGCACATATCTGGTGAGTCATTGTCTACAGTATTATGTTAATTTGTGATGGGCATATCAGTAGAAAGATAAAGATTGCTTAGAACCGGTCTATATGTAGATACCAAGATGGTGTATTGATTGAATCACAAGTCTAATGAAGAAAAGACAATGCTTTCAAACAGGTATCAACTGGAACAAAAGATAGGATTGTGGCATACAGTAGACATGTATGTTAATGCACGGAGCCGCGAGAACAAGAAGCAATTAAAGTTCAGCAGAAATAGAAGCACAGAACCAAAGGTCAAATGTGAGCCTGTCGAAGAAAAGGTTAAGCAGCACAGAATAGTTCTTAAAAAAAGGATGAATTTCCAAAGGAGCAAGGGGTCAATAAAAGCAATGGTAAATCTGGAGAGATACAGCGTCTGTGTTTTAAAAGTAAGTGACCTGAATTTAAGAGTTGGTAAGCCTATGGAATACAAACCTGAATGATCAACAAAAAAATCAATGGAAAGGAGAAAGTGTGTGCTGGATCTTCAACACAATTGTTTCCTGTATGAGATATCCTGGGGCAGATTTACAAGCCCCTTGCGCCACTTTGTGTCACTTTCTCCATGTTAAAAATGACACAAAAGTGACGCAAGGGCATTGTAAATAAGCCCCTCAGGGGCATATTATCAAGTAAGGGCGTTACATTATCGCCGCTTTTATCGGCAGGAAACTGCAGATAAAGCGGCGATAATGGGCTCGATAATATGCTCTATGAATTCCAATCGAAGCCCATGTTAGATGTGAAGACATCTAACATGGGCTTCAATAGGAATTCATAGAGCATCTTATCAAGCCCATTATCGCCGCTTTATCGGCCGTTTCCTGCCGATAAAAGCGGCGATGATGTAACGCCCTTACTTGATAATATGCCCCTCTATGTTTAGCAGCATTAGCTTTCAAGTTTTGCACCAGCAGCAAAAACAGGGTTGTTAACCTATCATTTTTATCCTGCACGTTTCATTTTGCATTTTCCACTAGCAACCTTACATCACAAGCACTTGACAAACTCTCCCCAAACTCACACTGTAACGGACTTTAAGTGAGACATAAATTTCCAAAACAACATCATTAGTGTTTCCTGCACGTTACAGCGATACTGGCCGAATCGGGGCCTGTGCTGTTCAACTTAACTTTAGAATATTGAGAAAGGGCAGGGGGAACCTGAGTGTTGAAATCTAACATTCTGCCATCACAGTACTTGTGAAACAAACACCTAATTCAGCTCAAGACGCACGAACATATTGTGCATTCAATTCCAGTCTAATGAAATGAAATTGGGATCACTGAAATCACATGAAAAGGGAAGGTTATCTCCCCCATGCTACAGCATTGGCATGAGTGTTAGTATCAGCAGGAGCATCAGCTGTGGGTAGAGTGAAATCACATTGCTCATGTACGGGTTTAAAAAACAACTTTGGGACAGTCATTTTTAATAAAATATCCTCTTACTTTGAAGTCAGATAAAGGAAAGTAAACAGGTGTCCTCGGAAAACAGGATCTGACATTTGACCTTGGTCTTAGAATGCACAGCAAATGTGACGAGATAAGATTAAGATTTACCGGTCTGTGTACAGAAATGGAGCACGTGATGTGAGGTGCGCAAAAACAAAGAAAAAAGTAGTTTTGAAAACAGTTCCTAAAATGGGAGCAGTAGATGGATAGTAGTATTGGTCCATGCTCTCAAGGAGGGCAAAACACAGGAAGAGGCATGAAGCATGCATGTCATGGACAAATGGGAATAAAGAATATGAGCAGGGCCGGACTGGGAACAAAAACCGGCCCTAGCAAAGTGCTCGGCTGGCCCCCCCATCCTCCCGGGGGGTTGTGGGTGCCGCCGAGCTCGTTGCCAGGGCTGGTTTTTGGCCAATTTTGTTACAGGGCCCTGTAACATAAACGACCACCAGGGGCCCAAAACAGGCCCCCACCCATGCGGCGCACTGGGGGATTGCCCGGTGCCCGCACGGCCAGTCCGGCACTGAATATGAGAGTGACGATGGAGCCAGCAAATGGGAAGCCTATAGGCGGGCTGAAGCCCACATATTGAATACAAAAAGTCTCTTTGCTTTATGACCATGGGGGGTTGTATACACATTGTTGTAGGTTTCCATTCCCCATATACCATTATAGATGAGGAATTATGAAAAAAAAAATTGGGAAGAAAACTGTAAAAAGACTATTAGAATCAAATATCTGTCCAGAAGGGTACAGTGTGTAAACTATTGACATGTGAGGCTACAGTAATTTAGTATTCAGATTTAAAAATTATAGTCTGTAACTGATAGCTGACCCCGGGGGAAACTTTTCGCAAAGTCATCCTAGACAGATATCCTGCAGTTTTTATATGGGAACAGGAGCATTGTCGGGGATTGAACCCAAAATCATATTAAAGGAGCACTATCTAAGGAGCAATGGGATACGAACATACCGTGTTTTATTGCGAGAATACGTTTCTAAGGAATTAAGCAGGATGGTGGAAAAGAACATAATTGAACCTGTACAGGCATCAGAAGGTTTTTCACCTTTAGCTGTAACTAGAAAGGCGAATGATAAAGTTTGGCTTTGTATGGAACACTGTTACCTTAATGAGATCATAATTGTTGGCAGATTTCCCCTCCCACACATTAATAAAATGCTGGCTTTAACCAAGAAACACAGACGGTTTTCTAAGTTGGATCTTTCAGCTGCTTACCACCAAGTCATGTTATGAAAAGAGAGCAGACAAGTTACTACTTTTATTACTCTGAAGGACCGCTATTGATTTTAATGTATTCCTTTTTGTCTGGCATCGGCAGCTGCTGTGTTCCAGTGTTCAATGCTTCAGCTCCTTGGTAAAATTTCTGATGCCATATTTTTTCACGATGACATCACAGTCATGGGCAATTGTAATGAAGATTGTGATAAAAACTGAACTGTACACTAAATATGTCAAGGGATACTCAGAGAAAACGTATCACATCAGAAAACTACTCAGGAACAAAGCTAAATTTGAGGGTGGCGATAATTGTCAGGAATAGTTTCAAGATATTAAGAATGATATAAATGCAGTGATTTGATACACAAACTAATAGCATTCTCACCATAGATGTGAGTAACAAAGGCATAGGCACAGTAGTCTCACAGTCTGATAGGAAGGGGAAAGAGTGTCTTGTTGTTTTTGCTTCACGCTTATTAACACCTACGGAAGAAAAATATTTAGCAATGAAACATGAGGCATTGTCCTGTGTATGCGCAACAGAATGTTTCAGATTATTTATTTGTGGAATCTTTTTGTTTAGCAGTGTAACTATAACTCTTTGATGAAGCTGCTTGTGATTTATGGTACATGTCTCCTGGAATTGTAAGATTTTCAAATTGTTTGCAGGATTTCATGTATACAGTTGTGTATGTTCTGGTTAAGCAAAATGTTGTTGTTGATTTTCTGCAGAGAATGCCTCTGCATTAATTGAATGTAACACTAATGAGTGGGAGGATTGTCAAATTGCATTGGTTTGCAATGGTATTCCAGCATTTCTGAAGGAAGAAGGAGATGTTGGAAGTAAAAACGATAGTATTTTTAAGGAGGGTAAAAATCATGTAGTGACTGGATGGACAAAAAGATGTTGAGGAACTGAAATCTGAATTAGGCCTTGTGAAATAAACTGAAGACACGCAGTGTTATTTAGAAATTAGCGTGATGTATCTATTCAGTCCAGTATAGGTGTCTGAGCGAAGTAGACTTTGCATACATAGTAAGTAGTGATTTTTATACACCCTATTTGAATTTTGTGTCTGCCGACGGGTATTATACTTTAACCCGACCGGCGCCATTTGTGCCTGAAGCATTAGCAGAATCCACCCACTCGAGTTGGTTGAAGTCGTTCTTTCGAGAAATAGCATGACAACTGTAGCAAACTGCTGCTCCTGCATGTTAGGCCCGTCAAGGTTATAGGTGGGGGTAGGCTAGATAAGCACATTCCAGGAGGCGCTGTGCGAACCCTCCTAAGACAGGCAGAAGGGAGTTACCCTCATCGACCTTGCTATACCGAGCTGAGCTAAACTGAAGATGCTTTGTGTACCATATATGGTCTTTCCTTTGCACCAACCTGTACCAACTTGTATTTTTCCTTCTTAGGTAACGGTTTCGAAATGTAACAGTATATATGTGATCTCTTGATAATGTGCCAGCAGTCTTCTCGGCGGACCTCGAGGGATTAGGTCGCGAGAAGCTCCTCTGGCAGAGTTGTTGTATAATAAATGATTGTACTTTCTTCACTGCCGACTGACTGGTTATTGGTAATTGGTATTGGGGCTATCAGTAAGTATAGCTCTATATGGTAGCATTTATTTTCCGGTACCTCAGTTGGCGACTCCGCCGGGACTCCGCGTTGGGGTCGTCCCTCCGTAATCGGAAAAGAACGGGACATTAGGAAGGGTGATCTTGGTCGAGGGGATGGACTGACCACGGTTTGGGAGTTGCTCCGCTCTCCTGATCAGGAGAACCTCAGCTGCTAGTGGCCCCATGCCGGAGTGCTACGGGTGTAACCCAGAAGCAGACCGTGTTGGTCTTCAGGAGTTGGCAGTGGAGAAACTTGCAATCGAACCTGAGTGCACCAGGTGAGTGATTTGTCTTGTTTTGTGTTGTATATCCTTTTTGATTTTGGTTTTTGAGTATTTGGTGGTTTGAGACCACGGAGAACTTGGAGGGGGTCTGACGGGGCAGTACTGAGACGGCACGGGCAGACGCTATTGTTTTGGGCAAACTTGGTGAATAATAGAGATATGAACCAGACACCTAGGTGTGACTTGTGAAAAAGTTCATACCCGGCCGGACTGCTCTCGGAAAGGCTGGTAGTCATGGTTGGGTAGCCTTTGGACAAATCTGGACCGACGCTTGAAAAGCGGGCTAAGCCAGAATAGTCCGGGAGGTGAACCAGGAAGGCTGCCGGATGGTCCGTAGGTCGGTCTGTGGTTTGAAAACCTGTGTGGCTATCTCTAGGTAGTCTAAGGACAAGACTACTTGATTTTGTTTTTTTTAGTTTAAGACTTGGAAAGTACACGAGTTCTCCATAGGCAGGAGTCGATGGGCTCGGCCTTTTGATTAGTCCGAATTTGTTTTGTCTTTTATGTTGTCTGAAGATTGTTGTATGTTTATTGTATGTGCATAATTGAAGTCATTTGAACATGGCCATGTGTATGAGAGTATTGTAAATAACCTTTTCCCTTCCAGCCAACGAAATTAGACTGGCGAAAGATAATGCAGTGCTTCAGTAAACTATGTTTCGGCTGTATTTGCCGGAGAGGCACGAGACTGGATGAAAGCCAACCGGCCCCTCCAAAGGGGAGCCCTAGTCATGATATGTTTTGCAAGCACGGGATTGCGCCACTTTTGTTTAATACCTTATGGCATAAATATACTAAAGATAATGTAGAATTACAATGGCCGTTGACAGGGTCTTTTGATGAAAAGAAGATCCAATATTTACAAGATCGTCTGTTCGCTAAACGCAGCAGACAGGCCATGTTTGACACCCTTAATAAATGGCAGAAAGAAGCAAAGCGAAGGCGCATCAGAGCAGAGAAATTAATAAAGATAAAACAAGGACAGATGGTTACTCAGAAGGCCATCGCCTATGATAAAAGCCAGACTGAACAGAATATTGATTGTTTGGATAGACAGTTTAGATTGCAGGTAGACAAAAGTTATGTTACTCGAAACGAAGCTGAAGACGAAATAGAGGATTTATTGGATGTTCGACCTCCCCCACGTATGCACCGCAACGTATATACCCCGCTGTACCCCTTCAGATGGCCACTGCTCCCTTAGACTCGGCCCCAGAGGTAGCTGCGTCTCTAGCGCCTGCAGGTGCATCTAGTGCCACACCTACCTCACTAAGAGACATGGCTACCCTAATTCCTGATACACGGCAACCCCTGTGGAGTTCTCATGTAATTTTGGCAACTCCGAGTCCCATATGGACTTCTCAATCGGCTGGTGCGACACCTGAAATCAGGGATCATACTCCGTTAGGGGATCCAAGTGGGCTAAACGCTAGGCGATTATTCTCAAGAGCAGCATTGGGATATAGTGAAAAGGAAGCAATAGCAGAACAGGCAGTTAAATGGATGTGGAAAGATGTGTACACTGGACTGAACTCGATGAGAGCTGGAACTTTGATATTGTGCTCTGTTCAGAAAGAAAGACTTTTGCATACCAAGGCCAGGTTGTACGTCTGATTTCCTCGAGGCATCACGAAGTGGAACATCAGTTGATGATTATTGTTTTCCTGAGATGAACGATAGGAGTCTGCCTGTGAGACTCTAGACGGACACATGGAAGAAGAACCCTCTGGCAAGAAGGTCTGCTCTTGCCCAGTATAGTTTTGGACTTTTAGCTAGGAATGAACCCTTTTGGCCGTATTGTGCCTGAAGAAGAACGCCCTTTTGCTCCCCGATATTTACCTTTTTATGAACCAATGTTTTCTGCTTGGACCATGCGTGTGAAAGTAGCCTTTGTAGTGGTGATAACAGTTATATTAGTAACTTTTATGAGTGTATTCATATATTTAGAATATCAGCATCCAATGCAGGCAATGATGAAAACTACTGTTGCTCCTCCAGAACATTTGCTGTTTTCCTTAGCTCCCCATAAGGAAAGACATCGTCAGACCTATGCTAAAAATGTATTTGTAGAAATGCTTCATCAAACGCACAGTACTACTAACATTACCGATTGTTGGGTTTGTGGCCTTTTGCCATCAGTTTTGCTTAAAGATGATCTATTCCTCTCCTTGCCTTTATCATATTTAGGAAGCTGTGAAGCATGGTTCCAGATGTTATCTGCCATGTACAACCATTATGTGGAAAGTCCTAAACAGTACACGGAGAAAGATTATAACATGATCTTAGCTTACATAGAGACACACCAGGGTTTTGATCCAGCAGGAAATGAGGGGGGGGGAATCATTGGATCCGAATGCCTGCATGAACTTATACACTACTCTTGAAAATAGCACTTGGTTGAAAAATGAACTTTATGATTTTGCTAACTTCAATCATTCACAGTATTTTCAGCAGTTTATCACCAGGAAAGTCACTAGTGAACACATTATGCCCATGTCCATTCTGAATACATCCTCTGCTTTCTGTGTACAAGGAATGGGACATGTGCAGGTTGGGAATAGTGTCTGTAATTATACTTATAGAATGAACATTTTTTGCAGTCCACCATTACTTACCCCTCCAAATGTTTATTTTGTTTGTGGGGAAAATGCTTACACCTGGTAACCTTGGGGATGGGCAGGCCAAGGCTATTTGTCTTTCTTGTACCCCCCGGTGTATATAGCACCTTCAGAATATCACAAGACTCACCAATTATATGACTCTAAGGTAGTTCCTAGTAGACAGAGGAGGCAGCTCGGGATGACTGAAGTTGATCAAACTGATACTTCCTTACAACAGCTTTATGATGTAGCTAAGGGATTATTTCCAATCTGGGGTCCAATATTCACTAATAGAGAAGTTAGGCGTTTGTCCAGGGTGGTGGAAAACGTCATCAATATCACTACAGATATTATGACAAATACGACAGAAGAGCTTCAGGCTACGAGGCTAGTTTTGCTTCAAAACCGGATGGTTTTGGACGTCATCTTGGCTGATCGAGGAGGAGCATGCCACGTGATCGGCAGCTCCTGCTGTGTTTACACCCCAGACTCCGCCCCCACAGTTCATTTAGCCATTCAGAAGTTACATCGCATAGCTTCAGAAATACACACAGATAATGGGTCCTGGTCACTCTCTGGTTGGGTTTGGGGTCTTGTATCTGCATGGGGTTGGAAATTATTAATGATAGTAGCTGGGGCTGCAGGCATTCTATTCACTTGCTGCCTTTTTATGCAATGTGGTCCTGCCTGTTGCTCTTATTGCGCTACTAAAATTACGGCTTTGATCCTCCCTTCTCCCATCCCTTCCAAGACTTAGATGCTCCAACAGGAAATTCGTGAGTTGATGGCCATTGATGAAGAGGTTTTTCAGGATTAGTCCCTAGTTAGTTAGCTACATCACGCTAAAAGGAGGGTTTGAGGAACTGAAATCTGAATTAAGCCTTGTGAAGTAAACTGAAGACACGCAGTGTTATTTAGAAATTAGCGATGTATCTATTCAGTCCAGTATAGGTGTCTGAGCGAAGTAGACTTTGCATACATAGTAAGTAGTGATTGTCATACACCCTATTTGAATTTTTGGTCTGCCGACGGGTATTATACTTTAACCCGACCGGCGCCATTTTGTGGCCTAGCCAGCCTGAAGCATTAGCAGAATCCACCCACTAGAGTCGGTTGAAGTCGTTCTTTCGAGAAATAGCATGACAACTGTAGCAACCTGCTGCTCCTGCATATTAGGCCCGTCAAGATTATAGGTTGGGGTGTAGGCTGGATAAGCACATTCCAGGAGGCGCTGTGCGAACCCTCCTAAGACAGGCAGAAGGGAGTTACCCTCATCAACCTTGCTATAACGAGCTGAACTAAACTGAAGATGCTTTGTGTACCATATATGGTCTTTCCTTTGCACCAACCTGTACCAACTTGTATTTTTCCTTCTTAGGTAACGGTTTCGAAATGTAACAGTATATATGTGATCTCTTGATAATGTGCCAGCAGTCTTCTCGGCGGACCTCGAGGGGTTAGGTCGCGTGAAGCTCCTCTGGCAGAGTTGTTGTATAATAAATAATTGTACTTTCTTCACTCCTGACTGACTGGTTATTGGTAATTGGTATTGGGGGCTATCAGTAAATATAGCTCTATATGGTATTATTTATTTTTCGGTACCTCAATGTAGCACCACTTAAGGTGTATTACCTTTCTGGAAAATTAGATATGAATAATTTGTTTAGAAAGATTTGGTGGTGAAGAGTGGTAGGATCATTCCACAAGCTATAAAAGAAAGGATAACGAAACAATAGCATGAAGGCCATTTAGGAGTATTTAAAACCAAACAAGGCATAAAAAGCTTGTATTGGTGGCTTTCAATGGATTAAACTATAGAGTACATGATGAGGGACAGTGGGAAATGTGTAAGTGCCGACAAAACATTGAAAATATTTAGACCAAAAATGTATGTTGATGCAGCACCAAAAGAACCTTGGCAGAAGTTTCATTGAATATAATGGTTCCCTTATGAGAGTATGACAAGAACATTTTAGACATGATTGATTTATTTCCTAGATGGCCTCCTATTCATATTGCTGAAACGTTGGATACACACAATGTTTTGGATTTCATGGAGGAAATATATTTAAAAGTAGGTGTGCCTGAGCATTGGTGAGTGATAATTTGTACAATTTTTGTCATTAAAACTAAGGCTTTTTCAAGAAGCTAGGCACTATACATAGGACAACTTCATTGTATAAGCATACTGGCAAAGGCAATGTGGAGTGTTTTAATAGAGTGATTAAGGGAGCTATACAATTGGCTATGAGAAGTAAATTTGCTAGGGAACTGCAAATCAAAACAAACCTGTAATCATACAGAACTACATGTTGTGAAACCACAAAGGTAGCACCATTTGAAATTATGAAAGGAAGTTTGCCTAAGCAATGTTCAGGATGGCTGTTTAAGGTGAATAACGATTGACGGTCTAGTGAGGAAGTGAAAGATACAGTAAAAAAACGAGAGAGGATTACAAGCCATATTACGATAAAAACAAGAATGCACAGGATTTGGAACTTAACATTGGATAGTTGATCTAGAGGAAGAAGCCTGAAGGGGCCCTAAAGTTGAGAGTATTGTATGTAAAGCCAGAAAACATGGTGCTGATTTTGGTACAGCTGTAAAACTTTCAGATGGTAGTGTTTGGCATTTTAGTAAGGTAGCAATATGTGTTAAACTGTATAAGGGTAAGAATTGGGAATTGATCAGAGAGTTAGGGCCATATGTATCAAGCTAATTAGCATTCGCAAAGGCCGAAACTCTGCGAATTTCGGCCTTTGCGAATGCTAATTAGACAAATGGTATGTATCAAACATGTTTGATGCAAAATAAGGAATAGCAAAATTTGCTATTCCTTATTTTGCGATTGCACTTAAGGAATTGCAAATTTTGCGATTCCTTAAATGCAATGTATCAAACAAAAAATATGCAAAAAATGCCATTAAGGATTAGCAAATTACCACCAACTTCTAGTTGGTGGTAATTTGCGAATTCTTTTCAAAAAGCCTTTTTCAAAAAATCAAAAGGTGCTATATGACGCCCATACATGCCCTTAGGGCATGTATGTGCGCCACATGCCCCCAAATTTCTTTTTCAGGGGTGCAGCAGGGTGTTCTTGAAACACCCCTGCACCCTCGAAAAATTCCTAATTTGCGATTAGCTAATTGCTAATCCAAATTGCACCTTCATTCCTATGGGCCTCCTGGCCCATGGAAATGAATGGGTAATTTGCGATTAGCAATTTGCTAATCACAAATTAGGAATGGTAAAGAATCGCTATTTAATAGCGATTTTGTACATACATACCGTTTTGCATTTACTAAATAGCGATTCCTTAAAATTCGCTATTTAGGAAATGCAAAATTGTTTGATGATACATATGGCGGTAAGTGTGGAGGACGAGGGTGAAATGTAGAATGTTGTGAAAGAAGAAGTAATTTGCTCGGGTAAAGAAACTGTAGTAGCTGTAGATAAAATGTTACAAAATAGTGCTCAGTGTGAGGGAAAAAGATGGACTGGAAGACAATGTGAGGGTGAGGATTATAACTTGCAATTGATAGGTATACTGATATTGTAAGAATACTAGAGCTGTATCTCTTTCAATTTACAAGCGTTTTATCTATTTGTATGGTGGGTATGTATTGTTCTCAAATATGTACTAATTTAATATGTATGAATTGTGTCAAGTATTTTTGCTTTACATTGTGTTTTTTTATTCATTGAATAGTCGTTAATGTGTGATGTTAGGTACCTATTGCGTACTATATTTATGTTATGCTCTTTATTGTATGCTCCATGCACAGGATGTTATAATGTATTGTCATGAATTGAAAATGAAGGGACGAGCAGTTGCTGAAAGGCGTTGAAGCTGGGAGCAGAGTGCTTGTAGCAGTCTCCAATTCACACAATTTGTTCCAATAAATTAGGCCTAAGAAGAAGTTTATTTATGACATACACCCCTCACTCTAAGGTCGGCAACTTGATGGGTCAACATTATAAGTATCAATGAAGGTTCCCTGGAATCCTTTACCTTTTAATATATATCCTCAGTGCTGCTCCTCTGTGATGACTCTTAAGACAAAGAGCCCCGGTGACCCCTGAGGCATAGATCTTGGCGCAGGGGGACACCCAGTCCCTTTAAATCACAGGTGGCACTGGAACAGTTGAGAGCAATGGAAACTGCTGCCTCCTTGGAACACTTCTGAACGAGCATGGCCCTACTTCGGACTTGGAGGGCTCAGTTTTGATGAGGCTGGAGAATATACTACCCGGGGTCACCCCAGGCACAGTGGACGATCTTGGCTCATGGTGGCTTGAAGAACAATGTAGAATAACTTCACACTGGTCCTGTTTGCATCATTATATTGCGATGGCCGCATGGTTGATTCTCCTGTGATGCTGCTCCTTTTTCTGATTTGAGTGGACCGGAAAGGAGTCTGGCGGGGGGCATGCGGGATGTGTCTTACTGGATTTGAATGACTTACTGAGTGATCTTCCCCCTTTTCAACTGACGGCTTCTTCCCCCTAATATCGTTCTATTACTGAATTAGTTGGGCCTTCGGGCCTTTAATTGTCTCCCTATTGGGCTCCGAATGGTGTGCTTTTTTGAGAGGATGGTTGCATGTCTCAGTTCTTGGGGTATTGGGTATCCTTTTCTTTAGATGTATTCCCTGTTCTTAATATTTATCTTTTTGCAGTGGTGGGTATACTGCTGTGGTACCTGCATGTTCGGATTGGAGGCAAGGGACCGGTTTGATTGGTGGGTGGTGTGGGGGCCCCTCATGTAACCTTTTCTTTGGTTCATTACCAATGACAGTTCTGGTTAAATTGATCATGCAGACTGTGCGGGCCTATTTCACCCGCTAAGCAATATAACTTGCTTTTTTATTTGAAGCTAGGGGCCATATGTATCAAGGGCAAATGGGTTTGCAAACGCCGAAATTCACAGAATTTCGGCGTTTGCGAACCCATTTTCGCAAAATGGCATGTATCAAACAATTTGGGTGCAAAATAAGGAATCGCAAAATTTGCCATTCCTTATTTTGCGATTGCATTTAAGGAATTGCAAATTTTGCGATTCCTTAAATGCAATGTATCAGGAAAACATACATTCCAAAATGCCCTTAAGGAATCGCAATTTACCACCAACTTCTAGTTGGTGGTAAATTGCAAATTCATTTATAAAAGCATTTTTTTGAAAATCCAATGGTGCCATGTGACGCTCATACATGGCCTTAGGGCATGTATGTGCGCCATATGCGCACACATGTCATTTTCAGGGGTGCAGCAGGGTGTTCTTGAGACACCCCTGCACCCTTGAAATTATTCTCAATTTGCGATTAGCAAATTGCGAATCGCAAATTGAGAATAATTTCCCATTCATTCCTATGGGCCTCCTGGCCCATAGAAATGAATGGGAAATTATTCTTTAATTGCGATTAGCAATTTGCTAATCGCAATTAAGGAATTTTAAGGAATCGCTAAAAAATAGCGAAGGTCTTCATACATACCATTTTGCGATTTCTAAATAGCGATTCCTTAAAAATCGCTATTTAGGAATCGCAAAAGGGTATGTTGATACATATGGCCCTAGGTGAGTGTAAATTGCATTTCTGCAGGAAACATGTCTCACGGACTCTGAAGTGTGGGCCCTCCAAAAGCGCTGGTGTGGACAACTCAACATTATTGATTATTGCTTAACCGGATTTCTCGAGGAACGCTCTAATCCCTGTAAGACCCGGGGTCCTCTTTAACTTGCACAGGGCAGTCATTGACCCAGATGGCCATTATGTCTTAGTATAGGTCGCCTGGATGATAGGGATGTGGCTCCACTGAATGTTTGTGCACCGAATTTCGAATTTCATTTCTGCCTAGACTGACTCCTCTCCTTTCGTTGATGGGTCTCTATTTAAGAATAATAGGGGATTAAAATTGTGTGGTGGACCTGGGGTTAGATAGATCGCACCCCCAAGTGTGCTGAGCCACCAGGTAGGTTGGTGGAGGTGGTCTGCTCCTGGACGACAGAGTGGGACCTTGTTGACTGCTGAAGGGTATGGAACCCGATGTCCCGAGTATATTCATACCGCTCTGGATTGCACCATCTCGAGGTCCGAATCAACAGAATTTATGCCTGCAAGGGGATGTGCAGTAGGGTGACAATAGTGGAGTATCTGGCGAAAACATGTTCTGATCACTCCCTGTGTTGTGCACCCTCCAGTGGTCCGCACCTCGATCCAATGTCCCTACTTGGCGTTTGGACCCGGTGATGCTTAAGGACCACGCTTTTCAGGCACCACTGGGTGAACATATTGCGCAATATTGGTTTGATAACGCAGGGTCAACCACGTTGGTGAGGGAAGCGAGAGAGGCCGTGAAGGTGGTGATTTGGGGATATTGCATCTTTAATAAAGTGGGTGTAAGGGCCCAGTTGCACTCTGATATCTGCCGGAAGGAAGCAGTGCTTGATGGTCTCCCCAGCGAGCTGGCAGAGACTCCAGATGGTTGGGGGTGCACCCTGGAGGAAAAGAGAGAATCGGTTTATCCCAGCTGAATGCCTGCGCCACTTTGATAACAAGGCATTTGTGGCCAGGGCACATGCTGAGTCTGATAAATTAGGTAGAATGCTAGCATGGCTCTTCCTGGCGAGGGTTGTGGGCATGCCACTCTCCAAGTGCGAGATGCTTCGGGACAGGATTTCTTTACACAGGAATGGAATCATATGGGTTTCTCCATTCCCATCGGGATCTGTAATCGACTGAGCATGGGGGTAGTGAGGTGGATATGTTCGATAATATAGTAGCCGCATTCTCCACTCTAACCCTTGATTCCACTGGGTTGGACGGTTTGCCGATAGAATTCTATGCTGCATATGTCTTGAACTTTGTCCCTAGACGTGTAGCTTTATTTATTGACTCCCAGAAGCAGGTTGTGTGCCTTTTCTTGCTAGGAGAGGCCACTATTGTGTCCCTTCCAAAGAAAGATAAAGACCCATTCCACCTTGACTCCTTTCACCCCCTCTCAATGCCAATTACAAGATTTTGCATAAAGTACTGGTGACTCATCCACTCCCCATATGTACACACTGGTTCACCCTGACCAGACTGGCTTCATCCCCACTCGTATCACCATCCCGATTATCCGTCAGATGCTCCTGGCTTTGGATATTCAGGAGAAATGACCAGCTTCTGCGCTGGTTACTTCAGTGGATATTAGGAATGTTTTTAATTCATTCGCTTTGTTGGAAGTTTCTATGTGCAACCTTTTTTGGTATGGGTTGTGGGTTGCCATGAGTTAAATGAATGATGATCCTGTACTTTAATCCATTGGCTAGGATCCACACTGACTCTGTAGTATCAGAAGCCTTTGTAATGGCACGGGGCACCAGACAGTTATGCCCCTTGTCCCCACTGTTTGTTGCTTTGGCCATAGAGCCCTTTGCTCGCACACTCCGATTGTCAATATACTATGAGGGTCTGCGTCTTGATTCTGATTGTACCCATCGTCCCTTGTACGCAGATGATATGCCCCTGTACTGGAGAGAGGAAGGCTCTGATCTCAGGGGAGTTGTTTTGTGTCTGCGTTGATGGACTTTTGCCAACACTCTGGTCTGTAGGTCAATTGGTACAAGTCCTGTGTTTACTCTATCCTGGGGGATTTGTGGGGGATGGATGTATCCCTACTGCCCCAACACTGCAGTGGGAGTTGCACACTATCTAATATTTAGGTATAGTCATCTATACAAACAGAATTACAGCTGTGCCATTGTCAGTCTACGATGCTCGGTATACTTGTGGACCACATTACCACTGTCGTTGAGTGGTCGAGTGTCTGTCTCAAAAATGATTGTATTCGCCACCTCCATAATTTTCTTGTAACCTTCCCTCTCGTGCAGCCCTGGAAGTTCTTTCAGGAACTTACTTGTATTCTACTGATGTTGTACTAGGGCGCTTCGCTGCACTGTATAAACCTCTTGAAGTTACTCTTACCGGTAACAGAGGGTGGCCTAGCAGCGCCCAATTTTGAGATTTAATACTTAGCAGCACAGCTGCAGTGGGTGGTTCGGCGGAGGACCATGCTTAAAATGGAAAAATAGAAGTGCAGGTACCCTTTACCAGAGTACCTGCTTGTTACTGAGAAGTGCCAGTACTCTCCAATGAAAAGTATTAAGGTGCTCTCCTTCTCAAAATAAAAAAGTACCAGCCCATTTAAAGAACTGGTGAAGGACCTGTCTGTGGGATGGCACGGGTATGAGTCAGGGGGGGGGTCACTGTCGACTAGTGTTTTGATGAGACTGATACCTGTTTTTAGCATGTCGAATATGAATGTTTTGGGTAGAACGGCACACTTTGTTTGTGCTGTGGCACTCAAGAAGACGCATACCACAACACCATACACGTGCGAGCTTCAACTGATGGCTGCCCAGTGAAGGGAACAACCGGGAGGATGGTCAGGGCTCCACAGATGGATGGTGGTCACGGTACTAGGCGACTTCTTTGTGGTAGGTGAAGTATGTCCCTTCTCAGAACTGTAAGAAACTTATGGACTCCCCGTTGGCCATTTTTTGCTACATGGAGCTTTGGTCCATGGGATACATGAGTGATGGCTTCACAGAGTTGCACAACCCCCAGACCATGACTGTTTGCACCATCTTTTCCTCATTACCTGGCAAACTAAGGCGGTTGCTTTACTCAATAGGGCTCTCCTGAAAGAAGTTCAGCCGGAACTGGGGCGACTGTGCTCATGCTGGGAGGAGGACTTGGGGGCACCTTTGTCTGTTTCGGCTTCGAGAAGGAATGCTGGAGTTTACCCCTCAGGTGTCTAAAAATGTTTGATTCACGCTCATCCAGTTTTCTACTTACACCGAGTTTACGTTGCCCCCCAGCAAATACATGCTATATTTCCAGCTCTGACGTCATCCTGCCCCAGATGCTAAGTGCAAGATGCAGACATTTTAGATATGGTATTGGACGGCCCACTGTTGCTGCCATACTGGACCTCAATACTCTGGGTGGTTCATGGGGCTACCGATCAGGAGTTTGTACCAAGTCCCTAGCTGTGCCTACTGGGCCTTCATGAATGTGTTGCGGCCAGGATCATGTATTCAAAGAACAATCGCACTCCTGGTTACAATAATAAGGTAGAAGAGTTTGTTAGCTTGTATGTAGGTGCTATTTGGTGCTCCTTTCTGAGTAAAAGGGACTTTAAGTAGACTTTGTAGCGTTATTCCAATCGTGGGTAACGTCCCCAAAAGCACACAAGAAGAAGAAAAGTTTCCAGAAATTTGTTATTTGTTTGTATCGATAAAGTTTTATTTGAATGTTCCTTGAATTTATTTAATGTTCATTGACGTTACTTTCACATCAATCATTCGTTTCAAGCATCAGTTTTCATTGCCCAATGCATTTCGGGCACTTGGCCCTTCATCAGGGGCTCTATATACTGCAGAAAAAGGATTGTACACAACTATTAATACATGTATAAGAAACATAATTCAAAAAATACTTGACCATGATATCAGTGTCCATCATGTAGACTTTTTAGACCTTATATCCCTCACTGTGTATAACCAAATTGTCAAACAAGAAGGCTGTGCACACGGGCGGAAAACAGGGTTGTATGACCTAACATGCAACTTAGAACCACGTGTTGTATAATCTGGTTTAGTATACAGTCGTCCTGATTGATACATGTTTATGAGGAATTATGTCATGCGTGGTAAACCAAGGTGCTTAACGAGTGTTCCGAAAAAGAACGGATGTGAATAGGATGGTGCAGTGCTTCATGGAATCCTACCTTGAACCTGTAAAATATGGAATGTTCTTTGCAGTCGTAACCTTATTAAAATTCTCGGGTGTCGAATGTCATGGTAAGCGTAGTTCTGAAACGATAGTTGGAATGTAGGAATATGTAAACACATACAATATGTCAAAACATTACGATAAGCGACCAGCGCATCACCAATGGAATGCAAATAAAATTAGTGAATTCAGTACCTTAACATGAAGTGAATCGCGGTGATCCGCGGTGTGGTGGTTCAAGTATCTGCGGATAAGAGCCGTAGCGTTAGTATCACTGGTCTAAATTGGTCAAGCTTTTTCACGAATGAAAGTTGAGAAAAAAAGAAGAGCGTCTTACCGAAGACTGATAAGGAGACTGCCAATAGGTTTCCGTTTGGTTCGTAAAGCGTCACGGAAGTGAGCGCGTTAAAATAAGGAAGTTACGGGGCACATCACGTGAACACTAAAATGGATGACAGATTTCTCGAAAAAAGTGCTGGAGAAAAGAACCGGTGTAAATTAATGTTACGCGTCTCTCGAAAAACTAGCAATTTTGATGTATATAATGTGAAAAAGGAGGAAAGTGTGGTAACGTTAATAAAAACGCAGTAGGGAGAGGGTTGACTGAATAAGGTGGTCACGGCATCTAAATGGATGGTATTTTAACAGAGGGAGTAAACATCCTGAATGCATGTCAAAGTGATGTAAAACAATCTAAAAAATCCAAAAAGGTTTGACATGTGCTTGATTTGTCATGAATGTTAATGTCCAGACTGTAATCATCAGTGGTTTATAATCAGTTGTCAAAAATGTGATACACATTAGTACAGAGGGTCATCACATCAAAAAACATTATGAGCGGCATTATTAAAAGTGTTATAAAAAGCAATTCAGGTCAAACTGGTCATTGAGTCCCTTAGTGTGAATTGTATTAAGAAAATTAATCCAGAAGATCTCTCGTCTCAAGAGATGTTGACTGTTCTCTCTTCCAGGTAGGATGGATGGTTGTTCAAGAATAAGGAATCTTAATTGACTGGGAGTATGGTTGAAAGTGTTGAAAAGCGTTGCCAGTGGTGATTTCAGACTTTTAGTGCGGATGTTACTCTTGTGTTCTATCAACCTTGTCTTTATTTTTCTTTCGGTTTTTCCCACGTATGCTAAGCCACATGGGCACTTAATCATGTGGATGACATTTCGACTATCACAGGTGGCAGAAACTTTTACCTTTATCAGTGTTCCTTGACTGGGGTGTCGAAATTCTTTTCCTTTTATGATTGCGTTACAGTTGCCACAATTATGGCACGGTAACGCGCCTTTGTGAGAAAGTGGTTTTGGATCATCCTTTTTGTTTAACAGTTCTTTTAGGTTTTTGGTCCGTTGGTATGCGAACCTCGGTGGAGTAGAGAATATCCCGTTGAAATCTTCTTCCAATGCCAGTAAGGCCCAGTGTTTTAGTATGATTCTTTTGATGTGATGACTTTCAGTCGAATATTTAGAAATAAAAACGATTCTTTCTTGTTCCCTAGGTTTCTCCTTAGGTGTCAACAAGGTGGATCTGTTTACGGTTGATGCCTTTGTTATAGCTTGATTTAAGATGCCAGTTGGGTATCCTCGCTCTCTGAATTTGTCAATAGTAGTATGCATGTTTTCATTGTATGCGTTGTCAGTAGATGAGATTCTTTTGATTCTTAATAGGTGAGAGTACGGAAGGTGTTTTTTCAATGAATATTGATGGAAACTCTGAAAATGTAGCAAATTGTTCCTGTCTGTGGTTTTGGTGAATACTGTTGTTTCCAATTTGCCCTGATTGTTATTTATCATTACATCCAGAAAAGATATTTGTTTTGCTTGTATGTTATGTGTAAATCTAATTCTGTCATTAACTTTGTTCAATTCCGATATAGCTTGAAGTAATGTCTTTTCTGATCCCTTCCATAGAATGAATATATCATCTATATATCTTTTATATAGAATCAAATTGTCAGTCCAGTCATTGTTGTTCAAGATATTATCGAGTTCAAATCTGTACATGAAAATATTAGCGTACGCAGGTGCTGCGCAATTTCCCATTGCCGTACCAGAAGATTGAATGAAATAGTTATCTTTCCAGTAAAAATAACCATGGTACAGGGTGAAGTTTAGTAGATCCATAAGAAATATCTTAAAATCCTCATGCATTTCCGTCAACATTAAAAAAGATGCTACAGCTTCTACTCCTAAATTGTGTGGGATTGAAGTGTATAAGGATTGTACATCAATGGTACAAAGAAGCATCTCTTTCATGTATGCGGCCGCATGTTCATCGAGAATGTTAAGTAAATTGGTTGTATCTTTTATGTACGTGGTCATGTTCTGAACTAATGGTTGTAGGTGTTTATCTAAATATCTTCCAACTGGCTCGTGAATAGAATTGACCGTACAGATGATGGGTCTGCACCGGGGGTGCGTAGGATGTTTATGCACCTTAGGGATCATGTAGATATAAGGTTGCGCCGGATTCTGCTTGATCAAATATTCCTTTTCTTTTAAACCCATGGTGCCTTGATTGATAGCTTATCAATGATGGTAGTGAGTATTTTAACAAACTCTTTGGTTGGATCCTGTTTGATTTTATGGTATGTGTTTTCATCAGTCACGTGTTCCTTCACATGGTTATTGTAATATTCCGTGTCCATGATGACGAGGGCACCGCCCTTGTCCGCCTGTCGAATGGTAATATCGGTGTTGTTAGCCAGATTCTTTAATGTTTGGTATTCTTTTTTGGATAAATTGGTAGATTTAGATTTGGGTTGTTTATAAATAACTTCAATGTCTTTAGAGATTACTTTTTCATAAGCATCCAATACTTTATGACTTATGGGTGGAATGAATTTTCTTTTGTTTCGCAACCCCATGAGGGTGTCCTTCGTTGATTCTTTTGGTGTTGGAACGACATTGGTAAAAAAAAATTTGAATGAAATGTAGATACAAAGGTGGTACCTTTTTGTAATACTCGTGTTTCAAATCGTGAAATTTTGTGTTTTGACAAGTTGATTACTAAGGTTTTTGACTCCTCGTGTTCTTTGCGATCGGATCTTGTGGTGTTGTTCCTTTTGCCCCTCCTGGTTCTTCTAGTGGCGTTGGATCTTTCTCTAAAAAAGTCGTGGTGGTGGTGCTGCGGCCAGGACATTAACCGACAGATTTACAGACCTGGCATTGATTCTTGCTTGCAGACAACTTACTATGAGCTGAAAATCACCTCTCAGCCGAGATATGTATAGATAGGGGTTGGGACTAGTTAAATGGGCAGACAGCAGAGGGAGGCGACTCGAAGGGAGGAAGCTAGGAGAATCCGGAAAGTGAAGATTCTGCCCACGCGGGATGCAGTATTGTTGGCCTGTCCCCACAGGACCATGTGGGTCATATCATGGCAGACGAGTCTCACTCGAGTTCCCCCTCTCCCAGTGCCACACAGCAGGAAACACTGCCCACTGTGGAGGGTCATCCTTCGGTACTTATGGGGTTGGAGTGTGATTGGCCTGTGCTTTTACGTAAGTATAGATCTGATGTTGGAGGAACGGTCTCCCTAATTCATCGGTTTGTTGGACATGATGCTACTAGTTTCACTAATCACCAGGTACATTGCTTATACTGTGTACTTTACCTGCCGTCTCCAATGCTTTGTAAAATTTTCTATTGGTTTAAAATACTAATAAAAAATGTTTACAAAAATAAAAAGTTCTGAAGTCAGCATTAAAAGGTATGATTCTTGGTATTACAACTCCTCCAAGTATAAGTGTGGTCTGCTATTTTGTGCCCTGTGTGTGCAATGCAGTTTTCAAAATCAAAAATATAGCTCGCACATTTTTTGTGGCAAGTATGGTTGGTTCTCTCTCTCTCTCGCTCTTTTTTCACTATGTTTTCCTTCCGTTTTTCTGTTTGCTCTGTCTCTGTCTCAATGTCACTCTCTCATCACTTTTAGATAGCCAGATGTGAAGTGCTGTGCTGGAGAGAACAGCAGTTCTCTCTCTGCATGTGCAGGAAGAAGAAACTGAATTATGAGGTCACCCTTAAGGGAAGGACAAAAATGTTTTTTAGTAAAATGAACAAAAATACCCATATTGTTTTTATTTTTCCCACGTTAGGTAGGGACCTCAAACCTATATTTGTGAAGACACATCTGATATATATACTGTTGAATGGGGTCGGACATCATCCAGTGCATTGCTGTTTAAAAATCATGGGGCATATTTACAAGCCCATTGTGCCGTTGGTGCATCACGTTTTTTGATGCAACTGCAGCACAATAGGCTTGCCCATATTTACAAAGCCACATAAAGTCACCCTGCATGTCTTTGTAAATATGGGCCCCTTTCACGCATTGCTCTGTGTAAAAGGGCTGTTCCATGGGTGTTGCTGTGGGTGTTTCCACACAACATCCATGGAACTTGACTAATTCCTACATTTACAACATTTTGTAAAGCTGGGAATACATCAGAATCCTACACCTCCTGAGGGGAGGCATAGGAATGGTGCAACGAGGAGAAATACTTTTATTTCTCCTCATTTTTTCCTCTTTCTATGCGTGCTGCTTTCTGCTGCATGCATGCATGCAAAGAGGAAAATGGTATTATTGATTCTTTTTGTGCAGGAATAAACAAATATAATCATTCCCCACAGTCAGGTGCCCTTGCGAAATGACGCAAGGGCGCCTGTGCTGGCACATGGCAGCCAACTGTGCACCAGTGCAGGGGGAAAGCACAGGGATATATCATATTGTTAATATGATGCATCCCCGTGCTTTGAAAATGACCCAGCACTGCACAGCTAAATGGCTATCGTGCACCGCGCTGCATCCTTTTCTTGTAGATGAGGCCCTAAATATTCTGTGTTGGCTCAATCACAACTTAGATAGATAGAGGTAATGGGTTTTAATAACTTCTCTGTCTAGTCATCTCTACCTCTCTTATCTTTTTATTTCCATTTTTAGGTCTCATATCCCACACAATGCAGCTGTCTGTTGATAAGAGGCCTATTATCTGCTTACAGAGGGCTTGGAGTCTGACCAATAGTATCCCAGCTGTCTCCGCCATGTACTGCTGTTACCTCCTCCACTTCACTCTATTTTGCTCTTTCACACTCTCTGTGTGCTGTGCCCGCCCTCATGTGCTTCTCACCCCGGCATAGCTGTCTCACCCGTGTGCGCACCCGTAGCATCTCCTTGTTTATCTCTCTTAGCCCAGTAGTCTTTTATTGCCATGCCCCACCAGTGAAAAAAAAGAAACCACTGGCCCTCCTCAAACTTTTCCACGATTATTCTATTAAACTGGCAATGTTTAGATATGACCTTTGCATGTTAAGTTCTGTTATCGTTTTAACAATGCAATCAAATACATGATTGCCAAACATACTATTCTGGTCAGGCAGGCCCTACTAACATGTAAAAGTATCCACAGTGTGATTATTAGAAATGAGGGTGGGCGTTTTGAAGAATTTTTTGCAGTCCCTTCCCTTTTGACACCTTCTCCCATACCAGATATTAATGACAAACGATTATATTGATGGCCCATTACAGAGGGGCTTACTTCCGCTCATTTTTTCTGCTGAAAGCAAAGCACTGGTATCTAAATAATGCTTTTGGCCAGAGCCTGGTGCCCCCTTGGGATGTATGTATGTATGTATGTATGTATTGGCATACTTATTAAGCGCGGCTGTCACCCAAAGGGTATCCTGGCGCTATGACCCAAAACAACACTAACAGTATGTATCCACCCTACGCCCCCCTTGGGAAAAGATGACTTTTAAGGTCCTTTTTAAAGGACAACAAATTTTGCCTACTCCTTAACGGTAGCGGTAAGGAATTCCAAAGTTTGGCAGCCGCAAAGCTGAACGAGCGGCCACCCATCCTCACCCTTTAAACCTTGGAACAGTCGCCAGGAAGGCCGACGAAGACCTAAGAGCTCTGGCAGTGGAATACCAAGAAAATAGATCCTGCAACATCACTGGCCCTTGACCGTGCAAAGCTCTAAAAACAAGGCAGGACGCTTTAACATAGATCCGTTGCTGCACCGGCAACCAATGAAGATCAAAACGTGCAAGAGATGAAGAGGCAGAGCGTGGGCGGGAGAGGGCCAGCTTAGCCGCCATGTTCTGAACCTGCTGCAGCTTCAGGATCAAGATGTTAGGAGACCCTAGAAGCAGTGCGTTGCAGTAGTCTAACCTACTGAGGATGATACTACGCACTGCTTCAATCCTAGCTGCCGGGGGGAGCAACTGAAGAATTTTTCGTAAAGTCCGGAGCAGTAGCATGCATGTCGCAGTGGTTTTATTGACAAATGCATCTAACTGAAGACTAGGGCCAAATAGGACCCCAAGATTGTGTGCAGCGTCGGCGGCCGTCACAATACCAGGAATAGAAGTGGGCCAGAACTCTTCTGGTAGAGGACGAGGCAGCCGATCCAAAGAACAGTGAAGAACCTCAGTTTTGGCACCATTGAACTGGAGCGAGTTCTGTCGCAACCAGTCCGCAGTAGAGGTCATACACCGGTGGAAAGTATCCTTAGAAACCGCGTCCTCGCCTTCGAAAGAAAAAATAAGTTGTGTGTCATCGGCATAATTGATGACTGATATGCCAAAAGACTTAATTAAACAAATCAAAGGACGAAGATATAGGTTGAATAGGATTGGACTTATTGCCGAGCCCTGGAGCACACCCTGGTTCACCTTTCTGACAGCTGACCGAAAGGGTGGTAAAGCCACGGCTTGTTGTCTGTTATCAAGAAAGGAAATTAACCAGTCCAAGGCTTGGCCAGACACCCCCGCAGCCTATGTATCAGTACCGCATGGTCAACCGTGTCTAACGCGGCCGACATGTCGAGCAGCACCAAGGGATCATGGGATCACTTGAGGCTTCCCCAGGTGGCTCCGCCCCCCCCCCCAGTTTGAAGACCCCATGTCTAACCCAGTGCTTCACTTACCTACCCCTGTGCTCCATGTTCCTCTCTCTTCATATATTGCTTCCCCCTCTATCCGTATTGCTTCTCCACCCGTGCCCTCTCTAGTGCTTCCACACCCCAGCATCTGTTAAGCTTCTGCCCCCATTGCTTCGCCCCTGTATTACTTCCTTCCCCACTCATGCCCTCCATGTTACTTACCTCAGCCCAGCCCCCTGTTATGTTTCCCTCCACTTATGTATAAATAAAACACTTTTGCACAACTTTTTTTGCTATTCTTTATTGATTGATTGGTCGATAATGAGAAAAAAGCGCGCGTCATTTTGAAGGCAAGCATGTGAATGTTGTGCGAGTCTACAAAATGAGGTGGGCGGACACATCATAGCACCTTTTTTGTTTACTCTTTAACCATGCTGCACAGCATTGCAAAAAACCATTGCCAAAGCCAATAGGTCCCAAAGACGCGCCCGATTGACTTTGCCAATGATTGTTTCCTCTGCCCTACTCTAATCTCTACTTAACCTTTCACCTCTACCTTCCATTCTCACTAATGGATCTGTAATTCCATGCCCCCAACGGCTTCTCCTTGCCTCGTTCTCATCCTCTCTTATTTCATCACCTCTACCATCCATTAGTGCCTTTCTTGCCTTCATCTCGACTTTTTTCATTCCATTGCCACATTTCACCATTTCTACCTCTACCTCAACCACTCTCATTCTATATCCTCATCTCTACCTCTTTCCCCTCTCTTCAACATCTGTCCCCTTTCTAACTCTCTCATTTTCACAAGTTCATCTCTAATTCTCTGTATCAACAACGCATAGCGCAATGGCGATAATTTTCCAGCGATAGCAGTGTTTTCCATTTCCAGCGATGTTCCATGGAAAACTGCGATAACTTTGTTGATACGACTCTGTGGTCGTATCAGCATAATCCACCCCCATTGTCAGGTATAGGTAAGTCTGCAATTTCACTGACGTTAAATTTTGCCAAAAAACGCGGTTTTGGCCAAAAATTAACATCTGCAAAAATGACTGGGCCTCCTTGTAAATATCGAGATGTACATTTTGTAATATTTTACATGGTAGTCCGTCAGGGGGATGCCCAGTGACTCCCACTTTGCATCTCATTAGAGATGCAAAGTTAGGCGTGCTGGAAACGGGCGCTAAGTCAAGGATACACGTGCTGGCGTATCCTTGATGATATTGCGATAACATTATCGTCGCTTTTCACCCGAAAACGCTAGAACGGCGATAATGTTATTGCCAGCCCTTGTTAATATGCCTCTTAGTAAGGTGACCAGAAAGATGGGTAACGGAGAGTGGGAAAAACTGGCAATATATTGTCGCATTGGCAGAATAATTTGTCCTTAGTTCGATTTGCATTTAGTTTGACGCTACTTATGTATCCAGTAGGTGTGCATAGTTCAAACGTGCTTGATAATCGATAAGCATTGTTCGATAATCAATATACATTGTTCTGTTCCAGTGCTGAGATATAACAATACTTTCTAAAACACCAATTTCTGAAACCCTGAATCAAGGCGTTCTACTGGTCGCAAATAATCACTAAGCTAGGAAACAACGGGGTCTACTGGAATTCACTTTGGAAACGAATACGCACTGTTCCATCTTCCTGCTGACTACCACTTCTGTGCACAGTTCACTGCCTTTCTCTCATTTTATGAGCACCATCACCTCAGCTCATGTGCCCCTCAGACCAGCACGAGCACTGCTACAGGGACAAGGCCCTCTATGCATTGTGCACTACATTTTATGGCACTCTAAGCAGGAATTTTGCCAGGTGCGCTTGGATGGGCAAAATGGCACCTCATTCCGTGGGTCCACTCATAATGTACAGCTCAAGATTTTCCACAAATGTGCATACTGATACTTAGGGACTGATTTAGAGTTCGGCGGAAGGGATGCTCCAGCACAAACATATCCAGTCTTGAGTCGGACAGGCCGATCAGGCAATCAGGCAGTGCCAGATGGGCTGGTCTGGTGAAGCAGTGTGTGAGCCCTTTGTTAGCTGTTTGTGGGCCTTTTTTATGGCCAGGTGGGCTGTTCTTCTTAAATGCTGATTTCCCTGAAATTACCACAAACATTGCTTGCAGCAAACACAGATTAATTCAGTTTCTCTTACCTTGCAAAATACCCATACAGTGTGTCTTTACAAGTTCGAAACTGGACTGATTTGCAAAAGTAGGCCACTTTTTTCGCTAATGGGGACCAGTTTAATTTTGTGCCCGGGCATTTTTTTTTTGTCAGAGTCCAGCCCTGATCCAGTCGACCGTATTACAAGTGCCCTTGGATAAAATGCACTTGTAATAGGGCGGACAGGATTTCCATCACATTTGTGATAGAGTACCCCATCCATCAAACTCTAATCAGGCCTTAGTCACCTACGTTGAGCATTCAAGGTGCTGAACATTTTGTAGTCTTGTGAAACTCATAAATGGACAAACTGGCATGCATGGTGTGAGGATCACACTTCAGAACATCCAAGTGCCCTCCTCTTTCTTAAAGAGAATCCACAAGCTAGAGCCTGGGAAGATATCAGAGCTGTCGTGCTTAGGAAGCAGAAATTGAAATTCTTAGATAGCGAGACAGCAGTCAAATATAAAAAAAAAAAGTTGTCTTTCTGATTTTGTGCTGCATCTCAGATATGGAAAAACGTTTTACTTTAAAATTAGATGCACCGTGACACACTACTACAGTATGGATGGCCGCGAGGCAGCTGCAAATCGGTATCAGAATATGGATCATCTAAAGTGTGAGTGCATACCATATGCTTAAAGACTGATATTAAATCTTCATTTATATAGAGCAATGAAGCTGTCTCACTCCTGTTTTTCCCTTCAACCCATCCCAGACGTGCAGGTGACCCCCCTCTGCCTGCGGCCTTCCTCATGTACTCTTAACTGCCCACCCCCTACCGGGTAATCAGAGTCTGAGTCTTAGCTGGCTCAGTTTATTTGAAAGCATGAAACATAAACATCGAATTTCTCATGGTCATTTGTACGCTCCATGATTTCAAACACTGCATCACATCTATGAGATTATCATACTCTGATGCATTGTTCTTTACATTCCTTCCAGCACAGCCCCCTGGATCACCGCCCCCCTCCTTTGGTGTCTAGGCTTGCGGCCCCCAGGATACCCTTGCTTCCGATAATTTGAGTGGGTGGCCGTCAGTCCCGACCTTGTCTGCAAGTGCAGTGACTGTCTGCTGCTGGCCACAAGCTGGCCAATAGCCTGCTCTCCCAGTGTCCCTCCCGAAAGGCATCCTAAGGACACTGTTTTTGCGGCTCGTCAACCTAGGCTTGTTTGCTTTCTTGTCTATTTTGTGCTGTGTCAGCTTGCCATTTTTCCAACTTGTGGCTGTGATGCCCACTCTTCAGTGTGGGTGGATGGGCCAACGTCAGACGGTCAAGATTTGGCCTTCTTGACCTCGCCCCTTCCTTTATTCCCCTTGCCGGCGCCAAGCCCTGTGGTTTGACGCGGGGTTCAAACCCCGCAGATCAATCACCTGCCTCCTTCTTCCGGGGCACCAGGCTCTTTTTGCGGGCATTTTCGTGTAGCTCAGTGAGGCCCCACCCTCGGAAGACGTTCTTCACAGGCCTTACAGGGGTCAGGCTTCACCTCCCGACCTGTGCCATCATCCTCCTGTTTCTTTCTCCTTTCCTTCCCATCTCACGGACATCATGTCTTCCTTCTATTTTACTGTTTTTCGCTCACCTCACAGCAAAAACAAATTCTCTCCAACTTGAACTCAATATGGCAGCAGGCAACGTAGACACCCCAAAGATCAGTCAAACCACTAACCTGGTACTACTAAAGCGATCTCTACCCAAAAATAACTTTCACTGGTCCAACTTCAAATGTTTTTTTTTAGTGAATTTGCAAGGTTTTTTAAATGGTAATTCCTAACTATAACATGGCTGAAACCTATGATTTTTTCAGTGAATTTCAATGGTTTTGTAAATGATAATCTTTAAATGTATTAATTGTTATATTTTTTATACTGATTTACTACATTATTTTAAATTATTTACTTTTAGATATTTTATTTTTTAAATTACATTACATATTTTTAATATAAATTGAAAAAATATGTTTTTACACCTCTCTGCAACGCAGCCCCCTGGCGCGTTTGCAGAGGGGGAACTAATTCCCCTTGCATACTGGGGGTCCCTAGGGGCCAACTAGCCTACCAGGAGCCTCCAGTATGCGCCAGGGGGCTGCATTGCTTTGCCCTGGGGATGGCGGTCCCTGGGGCAGTGTGGGGGGGGGATTGGGGCCCCCCCACACTTCTTTATCACTATACCCATGCGATTTGGTCGCCCCGGGGGGGGGTAATTTGAAAAAAACCAGACTGGGTTTTAAAAAAATATTTTTGGGCCTTGGGGGTCCTTGTGGGACCACCTGGGCAGGCCTAGGGGGTTAGGGTGTTTCTACCCTGCCCCCTTTTTGTGTTCTACACATGTTTTTTTCTGATTTCTTGTGCCTCGGTCTACCAAGCACAAGATGGCTGCCAACACTTCCTGGTTTGAAGTGTTGAAAGCCAATGAGCATGCAGCTCGTGCTGATTGGATGCCACTGTCTGTCAACACTCCAAAACAGAAATAGTTGTCAGCCATCTTGTGCCTCGGTAGACTGAGGCACAAGCAAGCAGAAAAACAAACGTGTAGAACTCAAAAAGGGGGCAGGGTAGAAGCACCCTGACCCCCTAGGCCTGCTCAGGGGGTCCCACAAGGACATGCGAGCCCCCCCCCCCCAATTTTGTTTTTAAAAATCGTGGGGTACGCGTACCGTACGTGCACCCCGCGATTTCTGAAAAAAAGAATTTGGGGGGGGGCCTTGGGGGTCCTTGTGGGACCACCTGAGCAGGCCTAGGGGGTCAGGGTGCTTCTACCCTGCCCCCTTTTTGAGTTCTACACGTTTGTTTTTCTGCTTTCTTGTGCCTCAGTCTACCGAGGCACAAGATGGCTGACAACAATTTCTGTTTTGGAGTGTTGACAGACAGTGGCAGCCAATCAGCATGCAGCTCGTGCACACGAAGGTATTTTTTTGGGGGGGAAAATCGCGGGGTACGCGCTTATAGGTATATATATTTTTGCTCTTTTGATTTTCTCAGGAACTACTGGAGGGATTTACACCATTTAAGCAAAAGCGTCATCTGCGAATCAGACTCTACCATTTTGCCACATTTCTTGTAATTCCGTTCAGCCGTTCGGGCTGTAGCCGTGTCTAAAGGTCCTATGGAAAATAACATGGGGAAAACACGTTTTGGGACCCCCCTTTTTTCTCAGCCCCCACTTGACGAATCCCCCCAAAACTTTCGGGGAAGGAGCGGAGCGGAGCAGGCCATCTTCTTTGAGAAATTCGCTAAGATTCATCAACCGGCGCAAAAGTTATTCCCAATAGAATGTTGCGGATTTATTATGGAAACTAGGTCCTAACTATATCTACCTACTAGGTAATATCTATATCTATATATCTATCTATCTATATATCTATAAACATTGAGAAAGGGAGGGCCCTCCCGAAACGCGTCTGTTTTTGTAATAAATCGCCCTGCTAAAGAACACTGCCGTGCTCGAGAGTGCTTAATATTCCTGTAAACCCGGCTGGGTATTACCAGGACTTTGGAGCTGAGATATATATATATATATATATATATATATATATATATATATATATATATATATATATATATATATATATATATATATATATATATATATATATATATATATATATATATATATATATATATATATATTTAAAAACGAATTCCTAACTATATAAATCCTGAAACCTATGGTTTTTTCAGTGAATTTCAAAGGTTTTTTTAAATGCTAATTCCTAACTATATAAGGCCTGAAACCTATGGTTTTTTCAGTGAATTTCAAAGGTTTTTTAAATGCTGATTCCTAACTATATAAGGCCTGAAACCTATGGTTTTTTCAGTGAATTTCAAAGGTTTTTTAAATGCTAATTCCTAACTATATAAGGCCTGAAACCTATGTTTTTTTCAGTGTTTTAAAAAAAAAATTGATTGGTTAACTGGCTTATTAAGTGTATCTTAGTGAATACATATATTAGCGAGTAATGTTTAAATATTTAAATATATTCATGAGTGATGTAATATCTGACGTCATCAGCAGTGCATTGCAGACGTGCAAGTTATAGTGAGTCCAACTAACTATAACGTGGGAATTTCAATGGTTTTATGCGAGTAAAATTTCCAGCTAACTATAACTGGTGTGAAACCTATGGTTTTTTCAGTGAATGTCAAAGGTTTTTTAAATGCTAATTCCTAACTATAACTGGTGTGTAACCTATGGTTTTTTCGGTGAATATATATATATATAATTTTTTTTTTTTTTTTAAATGTGTTTTTTATTATACTTCTGCTCTCACATATTATACTTTCAGTAATTTGTTCATACAGGAAAACAATCAGATCAAGGCAGTCTTATAATATTATGACATTACTAATATACATGAACATGAACATAGGTAATTTTTCATCAGAAGGAAAAACAAGAGCCAAATAAAGCAGAACCCTAAAAAATAAAATAACATTTTAAAAAATAATTTTTTTTTTTAAAAACGTATCATAATACTTTACGTGAATCAAAGATCCCTCTGTTATTATTTACAATAGTATGTAATACTGAGTAACAATCCTAAAGATATTACCCTATCCCATCCCTCCAGCGAGCTAAGGGTTCCCAGATTCTATCTCCTCGTGCTCTCCTAATCCTTCCCTTTCTGGCATATATAGGTTTCTCCAGGTTATGCACAGGTATTAAGTTCGCCAACCAGACTTGCATCACCAGAGGAGTCTTGTCCAACCAGGCCCTTGCTATCATTAATCTAAAAACTGCCATAGGCATAAACATGAAGGAGTCGGCCTGCCCAAGAATACTCCCTTCTGGACCGATTCCCAACAAAATCCAAGTAGGGGTTAAAGTTATCTGTATCCCTAATGACACATCCAGAAAGCCCTCAATATCTTTAATCAAAGTGTGGAACTGAGGACAGATAGCAAACATATGTACGATATCAGCATTAGATGAGTTACACCTAGGACACGTAGTCCCCTACGTGTCCTAGGTATATATATAAAATTTCTATGGCAAAATGAAACCCCTCATTTTGTTCCTTTTCAAATTAAATGTATTAAGTGTTACCACTTTATTCCAATCAAGATGACTTCAGGTGTGCCATACTTTTGTCATAAGTAAGACTGTTAGCGTTCTAGTTGTTCTTTAGAACACTCTGGGACATTCTGTCATTGGGCTATAGTTGGGCTACATCTGGCTGATATTTGGGCTACATTTGGGCTCTTTTGTCTCTGGTGGCCATCTTGGGAGACTGCATATCAGAAGTTTTTTTAATGAAATAAAAGAGGATTTGATAAGTCACTCAAAATGTGTCCTAATTTTTCTTTCTTCAGCACTAATCATAATTTCTATGGCAAAATTAACCCCCTCATTTTGTTCCTTTGCAAATTTAATGTTTTAAGTGTTACCACTTTATTCCAATCAAGATGACTTCAGGTGTGCCATACTTTTGTCATAAGTAAGACTGTTAGCGTTCTAGTTGTTCTTTAGAACACTCTGGGACATTCTGTCATTGGGCTATAGTTGGGCTACATCTGGCTGATATTTGGGCTACATTTGGGCTCTTTTGTCTCTGGTGGCCATCTTGGGAGACTGCATATCAGAAGTTTTTTTAATGAAATAAAAGAGGATTTGATAAGTCACTCAAAATGTGCCCTAATTTTTCTTTCTTCAGCACTAATCATAATTTCTATGGCAAAATTAACCCCCTCATTTTGTTCCTTTGCAAATTTAATGTTTTAAGTGTTAACACTTTATTCCAATCAAGATATCTTCAGGTGTGCCATACTTTCGTCCTAAGTAAGACTGTTAGCGCTCTAGTTGTTCTTTAGAACACTCTGGGACATTCTGTCATTGAGCTATAGTTGGGCTACATCTGGCTGATATTTGGGCTACATTTGTTTTTTTTTGTCTCTGGTGGCCATCTTTGGGCTACATTGGGCTACATTGGGCTACATTTGGGCTCTAACATATATATAGCCCAATGTAGCACAATATATATTTTTTCAAAGTTAATTTTCGTAAAAACCACTGGAGCACATATCTTGAGACATAGCAAAGGCACATCGGGCTACCAGTCCCTACAATTTTGCCAAGTTTGGTGGAAAACCATTTAGCCATTCGGGCTAAAAGTGAGTCCAACTGCCCTATGGAAATTAACATGGGGAAAACACGTTTTGGGACCCCCCTTTTATCTCGGCCCCCGCTTGACGAATCCCCCCCAAACTTTCAGGGAAGGAGCGGAGTGCCGCGAGGCAAAGTTAAGGAAAATTTCAGGAAGATTCCTCAACCGGCGCCAAAGTTATTCCCAATAGAATGTTGCAATTTCCCTATGGAAAACAATCCTATCTATATATACCTACTGGCTATCACCAGTAGGTAATATACATGCATATATATATATATATATATATATATTTATATATATATATATATATATATATATATATATATTCACTGAAAAAACCATAGGTTATAGACCATATATAGTTAGGAATTAGCATTTAAAAAACCTTATTTTACTCACACAAAACCATTGAAATTCCATATATAGTTAGTTGCACTAACTATATATCGCGCACCCGCAATCCACTGCTGATGATGTCACATATTACATCATTCATGACATGGTCAGTGACATCACTGATGACATCACTGATGACATCTCAAATGACATCACTGATGACATCACTGATGACATCTCATTTGACATCATTCTTGTGCTAATACGATAAACCTCTTCAGACTCTAATATAACCTTAGATACACTCAGTGTATACAGACACTCACACACTGTCACTCATCCATGGAGTTACTCACACACCTAGTCAGTCATGCAAAGAATCAATCTCACCTCCATTTCCTCAACTATACAGTTATACACACCTTACTTATTCAAACATATACTAACACATATTTACTCTCTTATACAATCCCTGATACAAGTTCACAATGATCCATACAGCCACTCACACATTCAGTGGCTCTCATGCACAGTTATTTATATATGCCAACTCTCACATGTACTGTGTTTTACATATGTACTTACTATGACATGTAGCATTGAGATATCCATTCACTCATCAATACACTCATGCACACAGTCAACCGCCCATGTAGCTTTTTCCACATGCACTCTTGAACTCATACACCAAGTGAATCAACTACTCACACATCTATGCACAGAGTCACACACCTCCCTGCCACCCCCACACAAACTCAATCTCCCATACAAATACTTGGGCAACCAATCAATAGCACATATAGCCTCTCGTATAGCTAATGATCAACACATGCAGCAGTTTACATCAGAACAGACATACTGATGCACACATTCAGACAGTTTAGTCACTAACCCATGCATTTAGTACGACACATTTATTCACTCACTCATACAGTCAGTCACGCACTTACTAAATCCTTCATCCAGACACTTATACATCCACTCATTCTTCAATATATCAAACATATTTAAACTTTACAGAAACACACAGTCACTGGATGATGTCATCAGTGATGTCATCAGTGATGTCATTTGAGATGTCATCAGTGATGTCATCAGTGATGTCATTTGAGATGTCATCAGTGATGTCATCAGTGATGTCACTGACCATGTCATGAATGATGTAATATGTGACATCATCAGCAGTGGATTGCGGGTGCGCGATATATAGTTAGTGCAACTAACTATATATGGAATTTCAATGGTTTTGTGTGAGTAAAATAAGGTTTTTTAAATGCTAATTCCTAACTATATATGGTCTATAACCTATGGTTTTTTCAGTGAATTTTCAAGGTTTTTTAAATGCTAATTCCTAACTATATATGGTCTCTAACCTATGGTTTTTTCAGTGAATTTCAATGGTTTTTTAATAGCAAATATCATAAGCTGTCGAATTTCAAGTACGTGGTAAGTAAAAACATTTTCGTGTTTATGCACACTGATCTGCTTTGAAGGCTGCCCCCCCCCACCTCATTTCTGTTACGAGTACTCTCTCTTTGCAGATAGTGAAGGGTAGTTAACGCAGGCCTTTGCCCCCGTTGTAATCCGTCGTGCCTGCTTCTCTCTCCATTTGATTCATTGTTATCCAAGCATTTACTGTTTTAGAATTGGTTCTCTTTGGTTCATTCTCTATTTACAAACAAGCACAGAGTCGCAATACTCTGTTTAGTCTTTGCAGATAGTGAAAAATCGTGTAAAAAAACAAAAGGAATTGAGCAAAATCAGTAGGCCACTAATGGGATCTCTTTTTGACCTCGCTAAAATAGAAACATTAGGAACAACCCCTCATGAGAAATACGAAACTAGTGAGATGAACTGAGCTCCACGCCATGAAGGCTGCAAGACAGCTCGGCTCCGCCACCCATCCCGCCCAAAATAACGATAAACTCTATGCAAATATTACAAATATATACAACACACCAGCAAAGTAACAGGGTAAAACATTTTATTAAATAACTATTTACATAACTATTTTATACTTTTTGTTGCCCGATCCGGCTAGCTCAATCGATCGAGCATGAAACTCATGCACTCTGATAGTTCAAAGTTTTGTTGTCATTTAACAGAACTATTTAGCCTGCTGAAAGGGGTTGTGTTCCGACCGCTGGTTGGTGGAGACATTTTGACTATATTCTGGACCTGCGTTGTCGCGTAATGCGTCATATGACGCGCCGCGTTAGCGCATCCGGAAGCGATCCGGGGCGCGGCGCGCAGCGCGTAACGTAAGCATAACAGGTCATGTGACTTGTTAATAAAACTTTTCATTGGTTTTCATTTTACTTTTCTTATTCTAATGATGAAAGGCTTGGTCATATGACCTAAAAATTACGCTTTTTATTGCTTTCGAACATTATTTTTTCTTAAACATATATGTTATAATGTTCCAGGCTAACGTACTTTCCCGGAAAATTTACAACTGTCCTGCAAGTAAAATATATTCCTTTTTCGAGAAAAAGGTCGTTTCTTCGTCCCATGACAGAGCCGTTGAGCAAAAGAGGCTCCGCCTGCTGTCTTAGTCGCCGATACGCCTGAATATCAGATTCTTATCGATCACTTTATGTTGCAGAAGTAGAAAACACAACAGCCCTTGACCATTTATCTTTTCTGCGTTCCTGCGTATTATACCTTTTACCCTTCATGTAATTGGACTGCTTTATTTCACTTGCCTTTTACTGATTCGAAAACAGTGACTATTATTAAAAACTTTACCAATGTAAATACTACTACCATGTTTTCTTTTAAAAGCCTTTATTGTGAAAATGTCAGTATACAAATACGGGCCTATAACCACGTGGGCCGGCCACGGAGCAAACTGTAATCGTATATGATGAGGAGACATTTACACTGTAGAGGAACGTAACGGGCGGGCCATTAGGTTGCAAGAACTAAGGTGTCTAACAGTTGCGGAATCGGTGGACGTACATTTTATAATTAAAATACGACAGGGCCAGTTACAATAAAATTATCTAGATATACATTTGCGGGCAAGTACCATGGGTGACGTTAATTCGAACTTTCAATAGTACAGTAATCAATAACACATCAGAACTTAATATCAATAGGGATGTCGAAATATTCAATCAATTCTCATCCCCGCCCGCCATGTGCTTCAAAACTGCATATGTATCTCGTGATATCAAGGTTGTGCAACCAGTACACAACAAGGAGTTACGAGTCCCATTTATTCCGGCGCCATTTTGGGCGAGGACGGGCAGGTCCAGGATATAGTCAAAATGTCTCCACCAACCATCGACTATGATGATGTTCATATGCTGTATTTATTAGAGTAACACTCATCTGTCCACATGAAATTAATTTGCCACAATCTAAACATGTCATTTTAATCTTTCCAAAGTTCTTCTGAATATTTGGGACCGTTTCCCTTGCCTCTGATGCTGTCAGTGCCACTTCTTTGGTGAATGTACTGGCAGGTCGGGGGTTGTCCTCCAAATCTCTCTTTTGTGCACCACTATAATTAATCGGTGCCACCTCTCCATATGACGATGCATGGTATAATTACCATAACTATATTTTTTTTCGGTTCCTCTGGAGAGTACATCGTGGCAGATGAGGCAGGTAACGTACCGGGCATTTACCTTTTTTGCATGTAGAGGAAAGGAAAAAAAATTCGAGCGTCCGAGTTCTAAGGTGTCCCAGGGCCATTTTAGTGGACCAGGCCCAAATCCAAAGAACAGGCCGCCATTTTGAGAGTCCTGTTGCAGCCGCCTGTCGCTGTAGCAGCAAGAGCGGGTGAAACTCAGCTAGACGGCGCTCCACTGCAGATGAAGTGCCTCAACCTGGAGAGGCGAGAGAGGCTCGTTTGCGCCGCCTCCCCCCCCCCCTTCGGGCACCCCACGCCGACTTTCCGTGCAGCATTGTAGGATGGCCACACTAGTGCGGCAACTTGCTAGACACCACCTCGGTGCCATCCGGATCTCGGCGCCCCACTGCAGATGAAGTGCCTCCACATGGAGGGAGAGACCCGTTTGCGCCGCCTCCCCCCCGCTTCTCAGAACTCTCAACTATGACACCACCTCGGTGCCATCCGGATCTTGGCACCTTGTGCTGGTTCCGGCCTATTCACACATCGGTCCGCTACTGACGCCACCTCACAGGCCAACGGGGCGCCCCACGCCGACTTTCGGCGCAGCATTGTAGGATGGCCACACCAGTGCGGCAACTTGCTGGACACCACCTCGGTGCCATCCGGATCTTGGCGTGTTGCGCTGCCTTTGGCCCTATTCGCACATCGGTCCGCTACTGACGCCACCTCACAGGCCAACGGGGCGCCCCACGCCGACTTTCGGCGCAGCATTGTAGGATGGCCACACCAGTGCGGCAACTTGCTGGACACCACCTCGGTGCCATCCGGATCTTGGCGCGTTGTGCTGCCTCCGGCCTATTCGCACATCGGTCCGCTACTGACGCCACCTCACAGGCCAACGTGGTACCCCACGCCGACTTTCGGCGCAGCATTGTAGGATGGCCACACCAGTGCGGCAACTTGCTGGACACCACCTCGGTGCCATCCGGATCTTGGCGCGTTGTGCTGCCTTCGGCCTATTAGCACATCGGTCCGCTACTGACGCCACCTCAGAGGCCAACGTAGTACCCCACGCCGACTTTCGGCGCAGCATTGTAGGATGGCCACACCAGTGCGGCAACTTGCTGGACACCACCTCGGTGCCATCCGGAACTTGGCGCGTTGTGCTGCCTTCGGCCTATTCGCACATCGGTCAGCTACTGACGCCACCTCACAGGCCAACGGGGCACCCCACGCCGACTTTCGGCGCAGCATTGTAGGATGGCCACACCAGTGCGGCAACTTGCTGGACACCACCTCGGTGCCATCCGGATCTTGGCGCGTTGTGCTGCCTTCGGCCTATTCGCCGCAAGTGCGCACGCAACTCAACTGCATAGCGAGTGAAACACCAAGGGGCGCCCCACTGCAGCCGAGGAACCTCCATCTTGGGGGCGACGCACAGCATCACATTGCTTTCCAATGCAATTAGATCCTCAAACAGCCCCCACTGACTGACGCGAACTCACAGGCCATCGGGGCGCCCCACGCCGACTTTCGGCGCAGCATTGTAGGATGGCCACACCAGTGCGGCAACTTGCTGGACACCACCTCGGTGCCATCCGGATCTTGGCGCGTTGTGCTGCCTTCGGCCTATTCGCACATCGGTCCGCCACTGACGCCGCCTCACGTGCCAACGGATTTTCTACGCTTTTTATAACCCTATGCCGCATAACAGGTCATGTGACTTGTTTATAAAACTTTTCATTGGTTCATTTTACTTTTGGTTTCCTAATGAGGAAGGCTTGATCATATGACCTAAAATAACACTTTTCATTGGATTAAAACATTTTTTTTTCCCAAACGATGAAAGCCCCACCTTGTTTCTGGATGTTTCAGACTGAAGCTGGCGTCAGCATGAAAGCACCACCATCTCGTGGCTCCGTCGTGGTCATTCCGCGAGCAATCATGGCAGCCGCTCCCCACCGGAAACGTGCAGGAGTCGGGGGCCCCCAAGACTTTTGTAGAATCTTCAAGGCTGAGGGGACGCTTTCGAGAATGGGGTCCAAGACCTAGCAGACAAGCGTCCGAGTTCCAAGGTGTCCCAGGGCCATTTCAGTGGACCAGGCCCAAAAAGGAAAGAGCCTGCCGCCATTTTGAGAGTCCTGTGGCAGCCGCCTATCGCTGCACCGCAAGAGTGGGCGCAACTCAGCTGAATGGCGTATTTTGGCACAGTGTACCAAAAGCGGGCGGAATGGCAACTGAAACGGTAAAGGGGCGCCCCACTACAGCAGACGAGCCTCCACCTGGGGAGGCCCGTTCACACCGCCTCACCCCCCCCCCGGGGCGCCCCACGCCGTTATTCGGAGCAGCATTGTAGGATACCAAAACCAGTGCGGCAACTTACTGGACATCACCTGGGTGCCATCCACATCTCAGCGCATTCTGCTGCCTTGGGACTATTCGCACAACAGACCGCTACTGACAATGCCTCCCCCGGGACGCCCCACGCCGTTTTTCGGAGCTGCATTGTACGATACCAAAACCAGTGCGGCAACTTACTGGACATCACCTGGGTGCCATCCACATCTCAGCGCGTTCTGCTGCCTTGGGACTATTCGCACAACAGACCGCTACTGCTATGGCCTCCCCCCGCACCCCCCGGGACGCCCCACGCCGTTTTTCGGAGCTGCATTGTAGGATACCCAAAACCAGTGCGGCACCCAGGTAACATCACCTGGGTGCCGTCCAGAACTCAGCACGTTGTGCTGCCCTGGGACTATTCGCACAAAACACAGCTACTGACCATTGTTGCTTCTTTTTTCCATAAAATGTTTAAATGTATTTACTGTTTTTGTTGCGTTGTATATATTTATAAGTTATTAAAGTTTTATAATCCTACTACTTTGTTGGAGTGCTATATATTTTTAATGTGACACATAATTGTAAAAACTTTGGTGTACAAAGAGGCATCCCTGGAATCTTCCGCTTCAGGCTGGGTCCCCTCCCCAATCACAATACACGATGGTTTTCAGATAGTAGGAACGCGTGTGGTGTGACGGATCTCATCGGGTGGGGGCCTTGATCTACTGTAACTCCTTTGAAGAGGGGTGATTCTTTACAGCTGGAGCCATAAACTACATCTGCAGGGCTAGGTGATAGCCTGGGACCGGCCTGGACAATCGCACACATAGGAAGAGGAGTGTCAGAGGGTGCGGTAGTGAATAGGGCGAAAGGGAGGTGTCGAGCGGGCACAGGGTGTGATTCTCAGGGAAGAACAGCGCAGATGGGGGGAGGTTTATTGCCCATGCATAAGACAGAGAGCGGGGGTGACCAGTGCCTGGGGGAGATGCTTGCGAGGGTGGGGAGCCATGCTAAGGATCGACAGCGTGCAGAGAGTGGGTCTGGTCAAGGCATCTAAAATGGCTGCCGTGCACGACAAAAGTGTGGCATTTGAAAAAAGGCAAGATGGCGCAGACAATGTTTATCAACACTTCCTGATTTCCTTCGAATCGAACGTTAACAGACGTTATCTCTCCCACACTACCGGTCCCCCTGGGCTTAAACGCCGAGATGGTAGGGACTGCATCCCGTGGAGATAGGCCGAGACGTCACTCGGCAGAAAAAATAAATAAATAAAAATAAAAGTCTATAAACATACAATAAGTTAAAAGTCAATCATTCTTGTTTCCTTGTAGTACGCTCCCCAGACCGCTTCCCGGTTCGCGAACCGGGCGCACCCCACGAAAAAAAATGATTTTTTTTTTTTTTTTTTGCCCCGCGGGGCCCTTTTAAAGCCTCCACATCAAACCTAGGGGGTCAGGGAGGATCTACTATGCCCCCTTATGGTCATTTGCCCCTTTGCTTTGGCCTCCTCTTGTCTCTCGATCATACCGAGAGACTAGATGGCGGCCGCTACGGACTGTTTGGAATGTTTACAGACACCGGAGAGCCAATCAGCTTCGCTTCGCAAAGCTCCGTAACGCGAAAAGTACGCGAAACGGAGCGCTTCCCGGGACGCTGTCACAGATATATATCTTTTTTTTAACGTTAATTTCTCAAAATCCACTGGAGCACATATATTGAGACCTAGCAAAGGCACATCGGGCTACCAGTCCCTACAATTTTGCCAAGTTTCGTGCAAATCCATTCAGCCGTTCGGGCTAAAAGTGAGGCCAACCGCCCTATGGAAATTAACATGGGAAAAACGCGTTTTGGGACCCCCCTTTTTTCTCGGCCCCCCCTTGACGAACCCCCCCCCCCCCCAATTTTCAGGGGCTGCTCAGAAACAAAATGTTCCATTTTCCTGAAAATTTCAGCCAATTCCGTCCACAAACGCCAAAGTTATTAGACATAGAATTTTCAAAAATCCCATAGAGAAAAAATCCTAACTATATATACCTACTGGCGACCGCCAGTAGGTAATATATATATATATATATACATATACATATATATATATATATATATGCAGAATCAGCTCCACACAACTTGGCACAGCACAGCGCGGCGTGACACCAGAGGAAGGAGACGGACCAGCCAGGTACAGCAAAGATGTTGATTTATTCACGAAAACAGCAACGCGTTTCGGGTTTACTCGCCCTTTGTCAAGCACACATATATATACACGAATATAATTATATATATTTTTTTTTAATGTTCGGTAATACAAAACTCCATATAAATGCCAATCTTTAGTATAATTTCAATATATCCCTTAATTTTACAATATATAATACGCTGTATAAAGTAGCATCCTACCGATACCAGTTTAATCATTTCAAATATATGAATTGATTATTTACATTGCACATATAATCCTAGAAATAGACATTCATTTTCACAAATTCTTTCAGTGCTAACTGTTTTCCTTTTCTCCACACCCCTCTCTCTTGTCCTGGGCACCATTGTACTTCCGCATTAAGGGCATCAGATCTGTGTGGGCCATTAATTGCAATAATTTACATTTCAGCTGTGTCAAGCAGTTTTCACAGCCTTCAGGACAAAAACAAATCTTATCTTGTTTCAATACACTGTCAAGTTTGTGGGTTGGCAGGCGCAGGCAGGAAATTAGAAAAATATCTATGACATGCAGGGAAAAAATTCCCTTTGTTGCAGTTACATTGATTTTTTTCTGTCTCAGAAACAAACACAAGCTATGTGGGTAAGCTTAAAACATCGAGAAAAAAAGACAAAGACCAGCAACGAAAAAGGACTGCACAAGCAGCATCAAAGGAGAAGAAGTACTGAATGAAAAGGCAGATTTTAACCCCTTGGGTGCTGTCCTTAGCCACTGTGCTTGTGTGCTGAGAACAGAAATGGGGCGGTGGGTGACATTTCAAAGTGGTGGGGCGTGAAGTGATTTGCATCCAGCACCGTAGCGAGTGAGGGCAGCGTGCGAGCCCGAACCCCAAATGGGGGGTTTTATGGGAATACCCCCCCCCCCAAGAAAATTTTGAAAAAAAAGAAGAAAAATCGTGCATTTTCGAGCAAATTTGAGAAAGCAGGAAGGTTAATAAAGCAATTGTGAAAGTGCAGTTATTACATTAATAGATGGCATAACATAGTTAGCTGCTTATTCAGTATAACCACAGAGCTTCATTCATTCCGTCCTATTATGCTCTTACGCTCAGGTGCTGAATTCAGACTATAAGACTTTCATGAAAATCTCAGCTCTAAGAGTAGAAGAAGTTGCACAACAGTTGGGAAACAGCCTTCACAAAGCATTAGGAAAATGAGAGGCAATTACTTGAAAGCAAACTGAAAGCAATGCGTCAAGTAGTAACTTAAAGCAATGCATCCATCAAAACAGTGCATGCAGTCAACCATACAAAAGTAAACTAAAGCAAGTGTGAACCTGTGAACCTTCTCTTTGAAAGCAGGGTGCTAGTCAACAGGCCAGTCACATACATTTAAACTGAAGAAGAGTACACCTCAGCATGCAGGCACCAACATAAAAGCACCAAGCAAGTCAAACAGTTTAATGAAAGAAAAATGACTGGTCTGGGTCTGGATCAGACTTGGTACGAGCAGGATACAAAAAGTAAACGAGTAGGTGGTAACCCACTTCAAGTGAAGGAGCTGTAAGGAACCTAAGCGCACTGGTGTTGATACCAATAACAGGGCAGCTCTGGCTTTCTCAGGGTGGGTGTCAGCTGTGTGATGAAAGCAGCATGTGAAGCAGTTACCTCAAACAAACTAAAACCAATGCACTCATCAAGACAAGGAGTTACATGAAATCAAATAGAAAACCACCATCAAGCCAGGTAGTCACCTAAAGGCAAATTGAAGTGACTGCACACTATGGGAAGTGCACTTCACCAGCCAGCCTATTACACTAAAGGAAAATAAAAGCAATGCTCTCAGTAAACAAGACAACATAAATTGAAAATGTTTCCCAGCAGGACCAACAGTCACAAAAAGTAAAGAAACAGAACGAAGTCAGAGGCACTCCAGGAATCCAGGAGGGTGGTCTGGTGGACTGTTCATGAAGGCTGAACCTGGTTCCCCAGAACGAAATTCGGCAGCTCTGGCGTAGTGCCACATCCCCCAATGAACACCATACTATCCCACTAAGACACCCACACTGTCTTCAGCTACAACCCTGTTGTGCCCTGCTACATATACCTGGATGCGGCTCAATTTAAATTATGCACAAGAGTGATATGCTGCCTGGAAAAAAAGTACCTTCCTGGAAAAAGCAAACCCTCATATGGATGCAAGATTAAGTAAAGCATATGAAATGTAAGTAGAACAACATGGCTACCTTAACACTTTTATACTTATTATTCATAAACCAAGAGTGTTTTTCACCCACGCACACAAAGCCCTACACAACCAAGGCCCAGGATACCTCAACAGCCGCCTCAACTTCTACGCTCCCAAACGCCAGCTTCGATCGACCAGCCACGCCCTCGCCGCCGTCCCCCGCATCCAAAGAGCCACCACAGGAGGAAGGTCCTTCTCCTACCTGGCAGCCAAAACTTGGAACTCCCTTCCGACCCACCTCCGCCTGACCCAAGACCACCTCGCCTTCAGGAAGCAGCTCAAGACCTGGCTGTTCGAGCAGTAGCGGACCCCCTCCCCCCAGCGCCTTGAGACCCTCCGGGTGAGTAGCGCGCTATATAAATGCTTTGATTGATTGATTGATTACTGAAACTTTAAGCACCACTACAGATCCCTGGGGGGACCAGTATCACGGTGTATTGCTTATATCCTGTGAACCGTGAGCAGTATGGTTTAAAAAGACTACATTACTCAACACAGAGCCACTGCTTGTTTTTCTTTTTTTTTCCTGTTTCATTATTTTTCATCCTTCCACTCCCTTATTGTTTCGAGGTCTCAGTTACTTTTCTTTTGTCCTCCACATGATAAATGCGCCTTCCTTCCCATGATTTCCAATCTTTCCCATCCCCTCCTGTGATTTAACCTCTCAGTTCCCAGGTCACCCAATACCTGAAAAGTGGAACTGGGCCCCAGGACATGTATTAAATAGCCCCACATCCTCCACTGTCTCTCATACTCGGGTACTTATGAAGTATTTGGTGACTTAAACATGGCCACCGAGATGGACATTAGCCATGTTGAAGTACATGGCTTTGAAATCAGGCACAAGTCAAGGGTGCACATGGGTCAACAACAGACCAATTCGGTTGGCTGAAAGCCCCAATAGGTAAGTATATTGTATACAATTTTAGGAAAATCAAAATGTCTTGGCTACCACCAGACCTAAAAACATCCTTGTCAAAGTCAAATTGTGGACCGCTGTTCCTGAGTCTCTGAGAAAGTGTACCTCATTTCTTTAATTTCAGAAAAAGCTGAAGACATGGTTATTTTAAACAGCGGCTATGTCACCTTAGCTTATTGACGCGCGTATTAATAAAGCTCATATACTTAATAACGGTCATATGCTTAATGCCAGTTGACTGAATTGTTTGTAATGCATTCATTAATACTGCAAACGCTCAACAAAGCTACAAATAACGTAAATCGTGCGCAATGTCAATATCATCATTCCTTTGTTAATGCGATGGGTGGATTGATGGGGAGAGGGTGGGTGGATGGATGAAGGGTGTATGGTAGGACTGGTGAAAGGCTGGCTGGATGGATGAAAGGGTGGGTGGATGACGGATGGCTTGCTGGCTGAATGAAAGGGTGGCTGGATGCATGGACGGATGAAAGGGTGGGTGCGTGAAGGATTGGTGGATGGCTAGATGAAATGGTGCATGGATGAATGGATGTTTCAAAGGGTGGATGGGTGAAGGATGGCTGGATGGGTATGTGGATGGATCAAAGGGTGGGTGGATGGATGAATGGGTGGATAGTTCGCAAACAAATACTTAATAATTGCTTCATGTAAGTCTGTACAGGGTGGATGGATGGAATTGCAGGCATAATCATTTCAGGGCCTTATGTAGACGGGAGGAGCGAGCTGGACAATAGTGTTTAATTCTCGGATTTCATAGATTTGGATTGCCTCAAAAGGTCAAATTATTATCAAAACGGGTACATTTGGTCATGAACAGAAAGCAATTAGTTCTGCAACTCTTCAAAAATTATAAATGTGATAAAGATAAAAAACGAGTCACGCAGACGGTTAACACCATACGTGACACATTTATCAGTACTGCAGACAATCATTTCAGGGCCTTTTGTAGACGGGAGGAGCGAGCTGCAATAAATGTATTCACAAATACCTCTGTCGTTCCATTACGTAAATGAACTAGGTTTAAAAAGAAAAACTAGCCATGTTTAAAGAATCATGTCGTAAATCATGTACAGTCAGTGCCAGTTTGCGTTCCCATAGAAAACACTGTGCCTCAAAAATGTAATTGCAAGCGAAAGAAACGTACACAGCAGAAAAGAAAAATGCACGTTAGAAATCAGATTATAAAGCTGATCACATTTTATGCACAGCGAACCAGACTATCCCGAACACTAATGGTATTTACATAGCGCTTCGTACCGCTTTGGGTGACATACAGGTGCCTTATCGAACGGGTAGCAAGCGCAATCTGCGAAATGCGTGGCTGACGAAATATGCACCGATATAAATTGCACTTTAGGGAACAGATTTTAAAGCCAATCACAATTCATGCACAGCGGACCAGACTATCCCCAACAGTGATGATATTTACATAGCGCTTCATAACGCTTTGGGTGGCGTCCAGGTGCCTTATAGGACGGGCAGCAAGCACACTCTGGGAAATGCGTGGCTGGCTAAATACGGACCGATATGGGATATGTATTCTTGTCTTTTTTACAACAATTTCATTTCAGTAGGATAAAAGAGCAGTTCACACATGAAACAGAGGGGTACAAAAAACAAAACGCGTTGTCGGGCGTGCGATTTTGTGGTCTGCGAAGTTAAGTACTGCCCAATAGCAATCAACGTATTGGCGTTGCAACAACTGCCTCTCCCTCCCTCTGTGTCACTCCATCCCTCACTCCCTCCCTCTGTGTCACTCCATCCCTGTGTGTCACCCCCTCCCTCTGTGTCACCCCCTCCTTCTGTGTCACACCCTCCCTCTGTGTCACACCCTCCTTCTGTGTCACACCCGCCCTCGGTGTCACCCCCTCCTTCTGTGTCACTCACTCCTTCTGTGTCACCCCCTCCTTCTGTGTCACACCCTCCCTCTGTGTCACACCCTCCTTCTGTGTCACACCCGCCCTCGGTGTCACCCCCTCCTTCTGTGTCACTCACTCCTTCTGTGTCACCCCCTCCCTCTGTGTCACTCCCTCCCACATTCTGTCCCCTCTTCCCTCACTTCCTCCTACTGTCCTTCACCTCGCACGTTTCTCTTCCACCCAGCTATCTCTTCTCCCTTGCTTGGGTCACTCTTTCCCTCAACCCTCCCCCCCTATGTTTCACATGCTCTTCCTCTTCCTTCGTGCCTGCCTTCCCCTCTCAGCAGTGACCTAGCTTCTCTCCTCACCCCCTCTCTCTCTTTCTCTCTCTCTCCCTCTCTCTTACATTCTCTTATCTTCTCTCTTCTCGTCCCCTTCTCTGCACGTCGCCACCGTCTCCCTTTCTGCTTCTCGTTCTCTCCGTCCACGCTCTTATCTCGTTTTCCTCCCTCTGCCCCCTCCACTTCACTCCCGCCTCTCGCTCTCTCTCTCTCTTGAGCCCCACTCTATTCGATGTCATACTGGGGAAGAAAGGGAGGGTAACATATTTAGTGTAAAATCAATAGTTTATTTCACACATGTTTTTCCTCCAGCCCCTTGGACCGGTCGTCAAAGGCTCTGGCCTCCTTCTATTCTTTTCGTGGTTTGCGTAAAGGCCGGGCCCTGGGCAAAGCTCAGAGAGGCCGCTGTCCAGGAATTGTTTAATGCATGCATCTGACTGGGTCGCCCTGACCCTGCTCGGCCTAGGGAGGGATGGAAGTGGGTGGCAGAGGGTGGCCTCCCTTTGTGTTTGGGTGCAGGTGGGAGGGGGCCGCAGAGAGCACCCATTGTCCCGCGCGCCATCAAAGCTGCCCGCCGTGGCCACCGTGCCAAGCCAGTGCCGCCGACCCCGCACCTGAGAGCCCCCGCATGAGGGGCTGACCCGTGCCATCCGCTGGGATAAAATCCAGAGACTGTCAAAAGAAGGGCTAGATGAGGGCTTTCTGGGATCCAGAGAGTATGAATACTTGAATAAAAAATTACCCCGAACACCGGTGTTGTATTTTTTGCCCAAAATACATAAAAATGCCCAGGTACCCCCGGGCCGCCCGATTGTTTCGGGCTGTGACTCTGCACTTGAGCCAGTATCGAAGTATATTGACTTCTTCCTAAAACCGTGTATACTGCAGGTTAAGTCACATCTTCGCGACACTATGGATTTCATCACCAAAATTGAGGGGAACCCATTTGATGCAGATACACAACTGATGGTAACACTAGACGTGGCCTCTTTATACACTCAAATCCCTCAAGATGAGGCTTTGGAAGTGATTGAAATTTATTTGGACCAGCGGGAGAGACCACACAGGGTACCCACGTCATTTATCTTGTCACTAGCAGAAATCACGTTACGGAGCAACTATTTTAAATTCGAAAATGAGTTTTACATTCAGATCAAGGGGACAGCCATGGGTTGTCCCTATGCGCCGGAGCTGGCGGTACTATATATGGACCAATATGAACACCGGTTCATATATAATAACAATCCATTCAGGGACAACATACATCAATGGCTACGATACATCGATGATGTCTGGCTCCTGTGGCAGGGGAGTCAGACCCAGCTAGATGAATTCCATGATTGGCTCAACTCTCGACACAGTGACATTAAATTCACATTAAATTCTAGTCAAAATAAAATGACCTTTCTGGATGTCACAGTAGGCAGCAGCGATGGATCGCTTTTTACAACAATGCACAAAAAAGCAACGGATAGAAATACAATCTTGCATTTCAAAAGCTCGCATCCACAAAGTTTAAGAGAAAACTTGCCCTACGGGCAAATGCTAAGGATAAAACGCAACTGCACGAATTCATCTGATTTTGAAACACACGCTTCCCTATTTTGTAAAGAAATGGCAAACAGGGGGTACCCAAAAAAGCTGCTTTCACACACGAAGAAACGAGTTAGATTCATCCCAAGGGACTCTTTGCTCAAGGTGAAGAAGAAGGAGGAGCTTGAGAGATTGGTCTGCGTGTCGACCTACGGCCAACACACAAACCAATTCAAGCGTATTATTCTAAATAACTGGCATTTACTGGAAACGCTGGACCCTCCCCTTCAAAAACCAATCTTCGCTATGTGTAAAAACAAAAGCTTAGGGCAACAGTTGGTCAAGGCAGACAGTTTTATCCAAAAGCCAAAAAGTGATCTTATTGCCCAATGGAATTTAAAACCCATCTGCGGGCATCGCAAATGTGGCAATTGCGTGTCCTGTGCGTCAACACTTGAAGGAAATGTTTTTTCCAATAACGATGTGACGTGGAGACATGATGTTTTCACAAATTGTAGAACTAAAAATGTGGTCTATGCTGTGGTGTGCGTCTGTGACAAAGTGTATATAGGAAAAACAACCCAAGCAGCTAATGTCAGAATTACACAGCACCGCTCACGGATTAAGAAAAAAGTGCTGACCGCGCCAATGGTGGAACATTTTGTGAGCTGCAACCACACTGAAAATGATTTTAAGTGGACGATTCTTTTTTGGATTGACTCTAAGTATAATCCAAATGTAGAAATGGCCTTACTCCAGAAGGAAGCCTACTTAATAATGAAGTTCAACAGCGTGAACAATGGGCTCAATTGTCTGAGCGAAATAAACAGAATGGAAAGAATAGTCAGGAATCCACAGTTATGGAGAACTACTGTTCCCAGAAGCCTCCACGTTGGGGCACACACCTTCCCAAGTCACATGATGATCACATGACTTGGTTCCTAAAGACTTGCGAAGTACTCGCGCGACCTCCAAAGCGTTTGTGTTAGCACTGTTCCGGGTGATGTGGACGTTGACACATAACAAAGGATAAGGTAAGCCTCTGTGCAGCGCAGAGATGTTTGTGATAATTGGCTTCACACGCAGAACAATGCGGTCCGTTTAACATGTGTACCGCTTGTTTGTTCTTTTAGACTTTGAATTATTGAGACCATCGGCAGCGACAGGCAGAAGCCCCGTGACAGACGGGTTAAGGTAGGCTTCTTTGTGAAGGCTTCAATAATGAGATCTATGTGGCGTTTGGCGTTGGCAGCCCAGACTAAAACGTGTCCGTTTTACTTGTATTTCCACAGAAATCAAGTACATTCATTTACTCATAGCGGGGTCGAACCGCCCCAGGGCGGAATAAAAGTAAGTCAGTGGAGCACTTCTTAAATATTAAATTATTGCACACATAGTCAATGTGAGGCTGATTACTGTTATTCACATTATTTTAGATTATGTGACCCAGGTGAGGATTTTTTCTCTGTCGGTTGAATTGATACAAACGTGACGTCGACACCAACACATGAAAGGTAAAATACTGCCCCCGCTGGCCTCGTTATTATGAATTTAAAGCCACACAGTTTTTTGATAAAATAATCTCACTTTGTTCTAGTAAGCACCCACGACACAGACCACAGTTTATGAAAAGTGCAGCCCTGGAATTCGAACTTAGCAGGTAGGCTGCACCTCCCCATGGGAAAAATCCCTTTGTAAATATTGAATGGTGGTAGGACAAGATAGATTAAGTTTTTCATGTTTTTGTGTTTTAGAAATAGCTTCCATGGACCAGACTTTGACAGCCCTGATGAGAGTCTTTTGATTCATCCAAGGGACTTGAAACGCGTCGGCATTGTTCATTTCTGTTACATTCATTTGATTGTGATTACTACAGAACAACTCCAGATTTGCATATGAGTAGATATATGTTGTATTGGGTTGAGATACTCGATACTGGTTTTTTTGTCTAAAATTGTGGCAGGATCAAGACTGTACTATTGGATAACAGCGCCATCTTTTCACTGTGTCTAAGAGCACTCTGGTATTGGAATTGTACATACATGTTATTATTATTTATGTAGTCATGTCTTCAGTATTGTATTAATGGTGTTATTTTTGTGGAATATTTATGTATTGTAGAGTATATGGCAATTCGTGAAGTTGATAATGTTCTTTGTTTTGCCTAAACTAAAATAACTGATCGATTTAAAAAAATAAATGAATTCAAAAGACTTGACAGTCTGGTTAAACTAATAAATTTTGGTTTACCCAATTCAGCATTCATTGGTTTATTTACAACAGAGGCATAGGTAAAATCCCAATTTTTTCTGCATTTATTAGTGGCCCGACCTACCCTCTTTCCCAGTGGGCCCAACCCCCAGTTGCCTTCATCCGCTGGGGGCGTGGCAGTGTGCGGGGGTGTGAAGGTGCGTCCATAAAGGCACAGCAGGTACAGACCGATGGACTTTTGAGGGGCAGAGACAGGCGAGCAGAGGCAGCAGAAGGTGACAGCAGCTCCCAGCCCTGCGGCTCCCAGAGACACGTCCATCCTTGCCCCTGGCACCATGCGGGCCCTCTCCGCCGTCGGCGTCCTCCTGCTGGCCTCGGCAGTCTCGAACGCACAGATGTGAGTGAGACATGGCACCAGCGCCTTTACTGTACTGGGTACTGCTGCTGCCTGTGGGGAGGGGGGCGTCGTGGGTGGGCAGCGCCAGGCTGTGTATTCAGAGAGGCCATGGAAGGAATGGGCATGCTGTGCCCCTGAGGTAGCAGCCACCGTACCCGTGCGTTACCATCTGCCGCCTGAGCCAGGGATACTCCAGCGCCTGTGTAGAGCTGGCATTAATGACCCTGTACCCCCTCAGTCAGAGGCGTCAAGCACCTGTGTAAGGGCTGGCATTACTCTGTGGCCCCTCTCAGTCACAGGGGCCCCGCACCTGTAGGTGTTGGAATTACCCAATGCCCACCGAGACACTGACATCGCGCCCCTGTGTATGAGCTGGAAATAATTACCCCGTCCCTGTGACGTCCCCGCACCTGTGTGATGTGGTTATGTATCGTGCACCCCCGGGCAGTAATATACCATACTTGTATAATAAGGCATAGCATTACCCTGCGCTCCCTGATGCGATGACGTCCCGCACCTGTGTCGGAGCTGGCAATAATTACCCTGTCCCTGTGACGTCCCTGCACCTGTGTGATGTGGTTATGTATCGGGCACCCCCGGGCGGTAATATGCCATACTTGTATAATAAGGCATGGCGTTACCCTGCGCCTTCTGATGCGGTGACGTCCCGCACCTGAATAGAAGCTGGCTTTACCCAGTGTCCCTGATGCGGTGACGTCCCGCACCTGTGTCGGAGCTGGCAATAATTACCCTCTGACGTCCCGCACCTGTGTCGGAGCTGGCAGTAATGAGTCTGTCCCTGTGACGTCCCCGCACCTGTGTGATGTGGTTATGATGTATCGTGCACCCCCGGGCAGTAGATGGGCAGCGTGCGTCTGCGGCCTGTACAGGACCTGGCATTACAACCCCGGTCAGTCTAGCATGCCTGCTCGCATGGGATGGCTGCTACTTAAAAAAAACACTGCACCAGAGCTAAAATTAATTGGAAAAGTCACTCACTGTGCTGTGGAAAACCAGAATCGGGCACCGCCGGCGCCAACGACCAGTCCTCCTTGGCTTACGAGACGAATGCTGCCGCCGGGCCAACCCCACGCGCGGCATCCAATGCCGCGCAGGTGGACCAGCCAATCCTGGCACTGCTGTAGCGCCAGGATTGGCTAGGGGGTCACATTTGCTGCTCGCCCTTTCGCCCTTAGGAAACCCGGGCTACAGCAGCACTGTGAAGCACCCCAGGGTCCCACTGGGGAACTTACAGTGCGCATGCTTGAAAAAGTTGAAAACTTTCTCAAGCATGCGTACTGTAAGTTCCCCAGCGGGACTGCGCACTACGGTCTGCTGCAGCCTGAGTGTGTGGACTGTCACTCAAGCTGCAGCAGGCCACCCCCCCTGCGCAACTTTGAAGATACGGCCGGCGGCCGCGATGCGTCCATGGTGGCTGGTGGGGCTCCGCCCCTACGCCCCAATGGACGCACCGCTGCTGGAACAGAACCGTTCCATACTAGCACCCACCCACTGGAGGAAGTGCTGGCGCTCCTTCCATGGTCCGCCCAACTACAGGCCCTTGCTTGGGATGGCAGCGGAAGCACTTACAGTGACCCCCTGGTGATCTGAAGACGTTGGTGCGCGCATGGCGCGCCGACATCAAGTGCAGCTGGCAATGCCCCAGAAGTCATTTGTTTCCAGTGCTTCTAGAGATATGATGCATTTTAGGTGAATCCTTCTCCTGGGCAGAAAAACAGAAACAGGGGAAAAGAAAAGAGTTTACGCCTCCCCCCTGTGCAGTAGATTCCTACTCCACGATCGTGGGTGGGGCTGTGATCATGGACCAGGAATCCACAACATTAGACCACCAGGGATTTCTTTTTCTGTTGTTGGGGGAGGGACCTGTTAGGTAAGAGTCACTCCCCTCTGGGCATGTTTGATCGTGTTTGGCCATTTTGTAGGCCAATTAGCCTCCTGGGCAGCCGAAACCCACCAGAAGCTATGGAATCATTTTTTTTAATGATTACTGGGAGTGACCCCTTGGGCAAGGGTCGCTCCCTGTGGGGAACTTTTATTAGCAATTCCTCCTCGCCCAGAGGGCAGATCAGCTGTTTTTAGGCTGATCTGCCATCTGGGTGAGAGGTCAAACCCCTTAGACACCACGGATTGCATGTTCTAAATGTTGGGTAGTGGGTCACTCCCCTTTACTGGTAAAATGTTTTGCCCATTTTCAACACCCCATGAGGCAGATTTGCCATATATTTTAGGCCCATCAGCCCCAACACGGGGTGAAAGCCATTAGACACCAGGGATTTGTACAGTTATATGTTGGGGAGCGGCCCCTTGGACAAGGGCTGCTCGCCTTTATTGGGCAGATAATTTAGTAGTTTTCTGTACCCCCAGGGGGCGGACCGGCAATATTTTTAGACCCATCTACCTCCACAGGGAGCAGAAAGCCACTAGACATCAGGGATTTTTGCATTTACATGTCGGGGAGTGACCCCTTGGATAAAGGTTGCTCCCCTTTTTATTGGGACAATGTTTTGGTCATTTTGTGCCCCCCCAGGGGCAGAGCACCCATATTTTTAGGCCCATCTACCCCTAAGGTGTGGGGGGGGGGGGAGAAAACCACTAGACACTAGGGAAAGTTTCTGTTTTTGTTTGAACTGGATTTTGGCAGACGGTCTGCATGTACTTAGTGTGTGTGGGCTGTCACTCAATACCACTCTACTGTACACATTTCCACAGTACGCCACTCCACTATATGCTATGCCACTCTTTGTTAACCCACTGTACGCCACTATTCTCTGCACCACTCCAGTGTACACTATTCCACTGTACTCCTCTACACTTTTCCTCACTCCACTCTATGCTATTTCACAGTATGCAACTCCACTCTACACCACTTCATTCTAACTCACTCCAGTGTATGCTATTCCACTGTATGACAGTGCAGTGTATTCCAGTCCATTCTGTGCCACTCCACACTAAGCCATTGCACACCACTACACAGTACCTCACTCCACTCTACGCCACTCCACTCTACACCACTCCAGTATATGCCACTCTACTGTATGCTGTGATTGTATGACTTAACAACTACTGCCTCAACCACGACTTCTGGAACAACGAAGGCTAAACCACGACCATTTCTTAACCACTACATTTTAAACCACTACTCCCTAAACCACAAAAAATTCTGTTCGTGATTCGAATGCATTTTCAATTGTTATAATCAAAGCAACACTGCCATCTCCTGACATAAACCGGTCAATAAAATGTAAATCAATTTCTTCAACAACCTTAGCTGTATTTGTTACATTACTGTTACGAATTTATTTTTCAGGTTATATTTCTAACTTTAAATATTTTTTTAATCGTATTTGTGGGGGGAGTCCCCCCACATCCCCCATCTACCCATTTATACGTTTTCCTAAATTATCCTACGTGCAACTCTGGTGTTCTAAAAGTCGTGGTTCCATCCTTCGTTGTTCCGTCGTTCGTGGATGTTACCTTCGTGGTTCAGCCCTCTTCGTTCTTCACTCTTCATTGTTCCGGTAAGTCGTTGTTCATTCATCGTGGTTAAGGATGTTTCCCGTATGCTGTTCCACTCTATGCCACTACACTCATCGCCACACCACTGTACACACTCAACTGTATGCTATTCCACTGTACACTACTGTACTCTATACCACTCCATTGTACGCTATTCCACTATGCGTGACTACACTATTTGCCATTCCAGTGTACACCATTCCACTGTACGCCACTACAGTCTACACACTCCACTCTATGCTATTCCAGTATACGCAACTCCACTGTATGCTACACTTCTCTTTGCTTTTCCAATATACTCCACTCCACCTAAATGCTTCTCCATTATGCACTATTCTACGCTATTCCACTCTATGCCACTCCAGTCTACAGCACTCCATTGTATGCTAATCTGTTGTATGCTGCTCTACTGTATGCTATTCTACTGCACGCAACTCCACTCTATACAACTATGCTATACGCTATTCCACGCCACGCCACTCCACTCTATGTGATACACTGTACACCACTCCACAATACGCTGTTCCACTCTACACCACTCCACTCTATGCTATTTCACAGTATGCAACTCCACTCTACACCACTTCATTCTAACTCACTCCAGTGTATGCTATTCCACTGTATGGCAGTCCAGTGAACTCCATTCCATTCTGTGCCCCTCCACACTAAGCCATTACACACCACTACACAGTACCTCACTCCACTCTACACCACTCCACTCTACACCACTCCAATATATGCCACTCTACTGTATGCTGTTCCACTCTATGCCACTACACTCATCACCACACCACTGTACACACTCAACTGTATGCTATTCCGCTGTACACTACTGTACTCTATACCACTCCATTGTATGCTATTCCACTATGCGTGACTACACTATTTGCCATTCCAGTGTACACCACTTCACTGTACGTCACTACAGTCTACACACTCTACTCTATGCTATGCCAGTATACGCAACTCCACTGTATGCCACACTTCTCTACGCTTTTCCAATCTACTCCACTCCACTGAAATGCTTCTCCATTATGCACTATTCTACTCTATTCCACTCTATGCCACTCCAGTCTACAGCACTCCATTGTGTGGTCATCTGTTGTATGCTACTCTACTGCATGCTATTCCACTGCACGCAACTCCACTCTATACAACTATGCTATACGCTATTCCACTCCACGCCACTCCAATCCTCGCTATGCCGATACACTGTACACCACTCAACAATACGCTGTTCCACTCTACATCACTCTACTCTATGCTATTCCACTATATGCCACTACACTCTACCTCAATCCACTGTGTGCCACTCCACTCTGTCCACTCAGCTCCACTCCATGCTATTACACTTCACCCCGCTCCACTCCAGGCCACTCCACTCTTCGCCACTCCAATGTACGCTATTCAGCTGCTGCCACTACACTCTAAATCCACTCTACAACACTCTATTGTATTCTATTCGAGTCTACGCCTTTCCACTGTTTGTCACTCCAATCTATGCCACGCCACTCATCCCCACTACACTTGACCCACTCTCCTCTACGCCACTCCATGGTACGTTATTACACTCTAGCCCACTCCATTCTATGACACTCCACTGTGTGCTACTTCACTCTGCGTCACTCCACTTTACACTACTTCACTTTACGCTATTCCACTATATACAACTCTGTTTTGCAACACTGCATTTTTTGCTATTCTAGTCTATGCTACTCCACTCTACGCTGCTCCAGTGTACACCACTCCCCTGTATGCTATTCCACTGTACGCCATTCCACTGTACGCCACTCCACTGTATGCCATTCCACTATATGCCACTCCACTCTACGGCACTCCACTGTATGGTAATACACTATATACCACTCCACTCTATGCCACACTACTCCATGCCACTCCACTCAACGCCACTCCAATGTATGCCACTACACTGTATGCTTCTACACTCTATGCTATTCCACTGAACTACACTCCACTTTACACTACTCCACTCCATGCTATTTTACTATATGGCACTCCACTCTATGCCATTACAGTCAACGTTATTCCACTTTACAACATTCCACTGTACACTACTCCATTGTGACCACCCCACTCTACACCATTCCACTGTACACTATTGCACTGTACGCCACTACACTCTGCCCAGCTCCACTGTACAACACTCCGCTGTACGGTATTACACTCAACACTACTCCTCTCTACGTGACTCCATAGTACACCTCTCCAATGTATCCTATACCACTCTTCACTACTTTACTGTATTTCACTCTGCTCTACACCACTCCAGTGCACACTATTCCACTTTATGCCATTACATTGTACCTCACTTCACTCTATGCTATTCCGCAGTACGCCACTCTACTCTGTCCCGCTCCACTCTACACCATTCTTCTCTCCCCATCGCCAGTGCACGCTATTCCACTCTACGCCAGCCCACTGTGTGTCACTCCACTCTATGCCATTTCACGCTACGCTATGCCACTGTACCCCACTACACTGTACCTCACTCCACTTTACACCATTCCATTCCGCTCTACACCACTCCAGTATACACCACTCTACTGTACACTATTCCACTCAACTTTTTGACACTCCACTGAATGCCACTGGACTGTATGCTTCTCCACTGAATGCTACTGCACTCTATCACACTCCACTGTACATCACTCTACTCTACACCTCTCTACTGTATGCCACTACACTCTATGTTATTCCAGTATCAATCAATAAATCAATCAATCAATCAATCAATCAATCAGAGTACTTGTAAAGCGTGCTACTCACCCGTGAGGGACTCAAGGCTCAAGTGTAGTCTGCTTTGTTGAATACGTGGTGTGGGCACGGGTCTGACGGAGATCCTGAGTGGATGGAGTTCATGACCTTGCGTGTCCCGTCATCGTTGACGTTGGCCTAGAAGGTCAGGCGGTTGGCGCCGGTGGTGTTCACAGGGGAGGTGGGGTCTAGCGTAGTCGGGGCGGTCATGGTGTTGAAGCTGTCATGGATGTCAGCGATCTTGCGGTGGAAGAAGATGGCTAGTGAATTGCACAGTTCTTGTGAGGGGGGACGTCGTTGGCGTTGGCGCTGGGGTTGAAGAGTTCCTTTACGATGCTGAAGAGCTCTTTGCTGTCTTGTGCGTTGTGATCCAGGTGGTCTTTGAAGGAGGATCTCTTGGCTAATCTGATGAGGTGATGATGTCTGCGGGTGGCGTCCTTGTGGGCTGCGTGGTTGTCCGGACTGCGTTCGTGGAGCCATATCTTCTCCAGTTTCTGTCATGCACGTTTGGAGGTCTGCAGCTCGTCGGTGAACCAGGTGGCTCTCTTGCTGGAGGGTTTCTTGAGTGGGGCGAGGGTGTTGGCGCAGTTGTCGATCCACTGTCTCAGGTTGCGGGCTGCGGTGTCTGGGTTGGTGGGGTCGGTGGGTGGGTTTAAGGCGAGGGTGGTGATCAGCATACATAACTCCACTGTATGCCACCCTACTCTACGCTATTCCAGTATATGCAACGTCACTGTACGCCACTCCACTGTACGCTATTTCCCTTCCACTGTACACTCCTCCACTCTACACCACTCCACTCTACGCCACTCCAGTCTGAAGCATCCCACTATATGCTACTCCATTCTATGCTACTCGTCTCTATGCTAATCCACTGTATGTGGCTCCACTCTATAGCACTACACTCTATGCTATTCTACTCTATGCCACTCCACTCTATGGCACTACTGTGTACACCACTCCACTATACGCTATTCCACTCTATGCCAATCTACTCCGCTCTGGGTAATTCCACTGTATGCCACTACACTCTAACCCAATACACTGTATACTATTATGGTTCAACCCCACTACACTCTACGATGCTCCATTCTTTGCCACTCCAGTGTATGCTAATCCACTGTCACCACTTCACTCTAAGCCACTCCACTGCACACCACTTTGCTGTAGGTTATTCCAGTCTACTTTTCTTCACTGTTTGCTATTCCACTTTACGCCACTGCATTGTACCCCACTCCACCTAATGCCACTCCACTATATGCTTTTCCACTGGATGCAACTGCACCCTATTCCACTGAACTCTATGCTATTTGACTCTACGCCACTCCACCCTACCCCACTTCACTGTGCACCATTGCAATATATGCTATTGCACTGTACGCTACTCCACTCTACGCCACTCCACTGTGTGCCACTCCTTTGTACCTTACTCCACTTGAACCCCACTCAATTGTACACTACTCCATTATCCGCCACTCCACAGTATGCTATTCCAGTGTATGCCACTCCACTCTACCCACCTCTGCTCAATGCCAATGCACTGTACTCTGCTCAACAACACTGTGCTCCTCTTTACAATAGTCTATGCCCCTCCTCTCTACCACACTATACTCCACTCCATGGAACTGCACTGCACAACAGACTTCTGTCAATGCCACTGTACAACACTCCACTCTATACTACTGTAGGACACTCTATGACACTCTACGCGACTCCCTCTATGCCACGCGACCCCACTTTACTATATTCTACTCTATGAGAATCTACTCCACTCTACTCCACGGCTGCACTCCTCGCCACTCTGCTGTATGCTACTCTATGCCACTCAACACTTTGACAGTCTATGCCATTCCAGGCTACCATACTGTACCACACACTCCACTGTATAACACTGTAATCTACTCTGTGGTACTCTACTCCACTCTATGACTGTTTCTGACACTGTACAACAAGCCAGTCCAATCTACTGTACCATACACCACTCCATTCTACAATATGTTACTCCACTGTATGTTACACCAGTCTACTCTACTCTACTCCACTCCACGATAGTCCAGTCTCCAACATGCTGCTTCAGGGTATGCTACGCCACTCCACTGGACTCCACTCCACTCTACTCCACTACACAAATGCTTTAACCTAATGTATATTATTACAAAATAGGGTTGACCCAATGGTACTGGGACCCGGGTATTCAATATTGCAAAAGGGAAGGGTCCCAGTCTACACAATTCGTACAACAACAATTATTCAAAATTAGTGTACGTATGACTCACAATACAACTGGAATGAATGATTTTGTTTATTCACATCCTCATTGGTACAATTCATGTGCATATACTTTCTATAGATTAAAGTTGTGCCCAAAGTGAGGCGAAAAAAAGGGGGGGGGGAAAGAGAGTGATAGGTGTTTGTGAGGAATTAGGATTGTGTAGAATAGTTTCAAGAAACAACTGTGACCGCATAAAACATTTCTTGTTGATATCACATGGGCGTGTTCATATGGCCCCATACATTTCTAACAATTGGTAAGATCCTATCCCAAGAAAACACAGTCACAAATAATCTGTTGGTTGTGGGTAGGTGTCGTTAGGAAATGGAAAGTCAACGTTTCTACCCCTTGATTGTTGTAGGTAAATTGCCACCTTACTCTGGGGTCTTCATCAGGACTGGGAAGTGGTGTGGAGGGGGTGACGGGCACCAAGAAGATACCTTTGCTGGGTGGCAGCCTCTGCGGCTAGTGGTTGGGCCCACAGGCTCCTTTTATGTAGAGAGTGTCTTGAACCTGAGAACGAAGCCTTGTTGTCAGTTGTTCGAGAAAACTCAAAAGCTCAATCCGGGCATGGAACGGGATTAATCGCCGTGCACTCCAAATCATCTCTCACGCGTTAATCGTGAAGACTGCGGCACAGGGCTGTGTTCACTCCTTATTTAGGCGAAAACCGCATGCAGCGGCAGCATCTAAATGCATTTAGCTGCTGCGGCTGCACGCTTTTTTTAGCACCCGGATTGAGCTTTTGAGTTTTCCCGAACAACTGACAACAAGGCTTCGTTCTACAAAAATTCCAACACTCTGCAACGCACCACTCTACCGTACTGTACAACACACCAGTCCAATTTTTCACACTTTTCTTGACTATACTCTATACCTGTCTGCAGGATCAACGCCCAAAAGGGAGGACTGCTGCATCAAGCTGTCTATTCCCAATTATTTTGTTATTATGCTGTCAATTTGAAATCTGTGATTCAAGATTTGGTGACTTTTTGATATTAAAATTGACACAGTAGAAATTGAATTGACCTCTTGCTGATATTTTGAATTGGCCTTTGTTAAACAGCTTTATGAATTGACATTTAAACTGATCTAGAGTACCAAGGTTTATACATTTATTTCACATTTTCACTGGAATCACTTGGGTTCTAGTGTTCTGGCACCTTAGGTAGCGGGGTGCAGTCTTCATAACCTTGAGGGGCACCAATACTTGGCTGTACACATTGAATGCACTAAAAGAGCAGATGTGCTACCAATGCACCACTGCCATTTGTAAATATTGTTAACACTTCACTCTACACCGCTCCACTACAATCCACTCTACAAGACTATACCACACTCAGTGCCACTCTACCATACTGCTCTCCACTCTATGCCCCTAAACTACACTGTACAACCCTCTATTCCACTCTATGCCATTACACTCCACATTACAACACTTTATTCCGCTTTACGACAATTCCAACACTCTGCAACGCACCACTCTACCGTACTGTACAACACACCACTCCAATTTTTCACACTTTTCTTGACTATACTCCATGCCTGTCAACTCTGGTGCACGCCACACCACTGTACTATACAACACATCACTGCACTCTATGACATTTTAGTCCACTGTATGTTATGCCACACAACTCTATTCCATTGTACTCCACTCTACCATACTTCACTATACTACAATCTACTCCTCTCTACTGTATTACACTCTCTTTAATGGCACTCCAGTTGATGACACTCCACTTGACAACACTGGACTCTACAATTTCAAACAAATTTTTATTAGAAAAGAACATTCAAATTCAATTATAAGAAAACTACGTTTAAGCCTGTGTTACAGTCAGGAAATCTTTACTTATTCTTTCTAAACAAACTTAAACTACACAAACATTACAAATGCTAAAGTTATAGTTACCTCACATTTATAATGTATTCAACAGCTTTAAATTACTATGAGTATTTATTCTTTCTTACAAACAAAAGTTAAACTACTCAAATTTTAGAAATTCTAAACATATATCTTCAAATTAATATATCGTGCACCTCCGTACACAGTGTAGTCACCTCACTAGCCACACTATATTAAGCATGTTGCCACTCTACCATGCACTGTGTTCTCACACATAACGAGACTTGCAATGTCATAAGTGTTGTTATCAATAATTAGATTTCACATGGTGTAAGTGATGTAATATGCAAAGTTATAAAGACTGCATGGAGATGGTGTATGTTATAGTTAATGTAGTGTGGGGAGTGAGGTAACAACACTATGCACAGTTGTGGACGACTTATAGTAAATTGAAGGTGATGCATAAACTATAAATATCAGGTATACGTTTTGCATTTCTAAAATGTGCGTAGTTTAAGTGTTGTTTGTATAGAAAAATAAAGTTACAGTAATTTAAAGCTGGTGTGTAACCTATAACTTTAAAGTATACCTATAATTTTAGCATTAGTAATGCTTGTGTAGTTTAAATATGGTTTGTATAGAAAGAATAAATAATGTTTTCCTATCTATAACAAAGGTTTAACCATTGTTTTTTTCCCATTGAATACACAAAGGGCCCAATTTGGATGGCAGAGGGGCCGCCATCAGCCCCATCACATCCGCCCACCATATTTCAATGGCAGGCGGATGTGTGGCAGTTGGAAAGACCGACCTCCACGCATCCGACGGACTCCTTGAGCACACCGGTGCAGGAGAGGGGCTTGTAGTCTCGACAATGGTGGCGGTGCCTACTAGGCACCGCCGTAGGGAACACGATGTGACTTTCTGCCTGCCTGTTCATGGCGGTTAACCCGCCATGAACAGGCTGGCAGAAAGGAACTTTGGGGGTCCGTAGCTGGCCCCCCTTCATCCCTGGCCCTAAGCTGTGGGCGCTGGCCCCCTACATATTCCTGCACCATGTGGCAGGCATATGTATGTGCAGTGCCTGCCACGTGGTGCAGGGATATGTAAAGTCTCCCATTTTTGCATTGCGGTGGGCGCTGCAGCTAGCAGCACCCGCCAAATCTATGACGTTACAACGCATACATTTACAATGCATGCCCTTACAGCGCAGTTTTTACATCACAAAATCCTTTACAATGCATTCTTTTACATAGCATGCCATTACATCACATTTTCAGAAACTACCTTTACAACACATTCCATTACATTGCATTATACCTTTACAACACATACCATTACAATGCATACCATTACATTGCATTTAAGGTAAGTGTTGGATAGTATAGGGGTTATAATTACTATTCTAACTCTAGTGCAACAGTAGCGTAATTGTTGGATAGTGTAGGGTTAAAAATTACTATTCTAACTCTAGTGAGTGCAACAGTAGGGTAAGTGTTGGCTAGTGTAGGGGTAAAAATTACTATTCTAACTCCAGTAGGGTAAGTGTCGGATAGCATAAGGGTACTATGGGTTGCAATGGTATGCGTTGGAATGACTTGTGATGTAATGCCTGCGTTGTAGTGACATGCAATGTAATGGCTGCGTTGTAAGTACATGCGATATAAAGGATGTTGCGATGCAATGACTGCTATATAAAGGTAGTGCGATGTAATGACTGCGTTGTAAAGGTTTTTTCCACACCCGCCACAATGCAAAATATAGGCATCACGACTGCTGTGGTGACGGTTGCATTGTAATGCCTAGTGCAGGACTGCCGACAGCCTGTCTGGCGGACCCGTCTATGATAGGGTGTGGCCGGTCAAAAGTGCGCCCACCATCCTAATCAGGCCTAGATTTTCTTACCTCCATTGTTGCATAATTTGCTGAAAGGGGATTGTTCGGATTTATACTGGGTCCTCGCTTGTGTCTGGACAAAGCTATATCTCACTGAAGAGCCCATACAAAGGGCTAAACATGTGTCAGTGGTTGATTTTATTCATTCCAAGTTGGCTTTAATGGTAGTTTACCAATCCAAAGCTGTAATGCTGTGCCTGGAGTGCTAAAAGACTTTTGCCATTTATTTTAGCTCGGTATGGTTAGCACTTGCTAATTCTATGCTTTAAAACTTTGCTGTAAAAATGGTAAAAGTCTTTGTCATTTTCTAGCTCAGAATGGATGGCACTACGCTAAACCTAAACCTAAATATTTTGCTAGAAAAACTGACATTTAAGGTGAGCAGATTCTGAGTGTCACTGGTGTTGTACGGTGCTCTATATAGGAGCTGTGCTCCACCTAAATTGGGGCACCACTCAGAGTTCCTTGCCTCTTTTTTTGCATAATTTATGTGGCACTATAAGCCTGAAAGGGTATTGTTTGTACTTATACTGGGTGCTCCCTTGTGTCCAGACAAAGCTATAGCTCTTTAAAAGAACTCACAAAAAGGATGAAATACATGTCAGGGGTTCTTGTAATCAATCCAGGCTATGCTAATCCTATACCTAAAAAAGTTGCTTGAAAAACTGACATTTGAGGTGAGCAGATTCAGTGTGGCACTGGTGTTGTAGGGTGCTCTATATAGAAGTTGATCTCCACCTAAACTTGGGAACTGCCCACAGTTTCTTGCCACCTTCTTTGCATATATATATATATATATATATATATATATATATATATATATATATATATATATATATATATATATATATATATATATATATATATATATATATATATATATATATATATATATATATATATATATATATATATATATATATATATAACCCACCCCACATATTTTACAGGTGCTCAGAGCAGGTGGTAAATGTATGCTTTAAACCCCATGAAATTGGGAATTCTGTGTGTTTTTACGACCAGTAAATCCAGTCCCACAAGGTAATTCCACATTCCTAGGGACTTAACTTGTAATATTTCCTCTTCTTGGATTCAGGGGACTTTTTTCTCACAAAGTTCCTGTCATTCGGCCTATGCTGCATCTGCTTGTACCAATACTCCAATATAGCACTCTGTCTGTGAACCGATTTTGCGGATCTGTGCTCAGTATTCCGCCGTGTTACTTCTCTGCCTCTTCTTCCAGCGTAGCCCACAGGAGGCAATTATTATGGCCTTTGTTCTCATAGGTCTTTCCTTCATGCTCATATCACACTCCTTTCAGCGTGAAGTCTCACATAGTGCATGCAACACATATCTGCCTGTCTCTACCATAGAAGACCCCCATTGTGGCATCTGCATGGAATGGATTGTATGTTTTCACTCAAGAGAATGTACTATCTTTCCAGAGATATTTGTATTGTGCTAATAGGGCATCACAGTTTCTGAGTTTATATTTAAAATATGGGAAAGGGAGTTGAACAAATTCTTTACTCTATTACTGAACAGTGGTGTGACGAAACGTCCTCCCTTCCTACGCAATGTGGTGAGGGGTCTGAGAATCCCATATTTCAGAGATACCCCTACATAGCCTTGCGCTGAAGGACAGCGTCCTGCAGGTAGGGCACCACTGCACTGTAGGGGCTGCAGGGGCCTGCATTAAACCTGTGTTACTGAGGGGAACAGACATAATTGCACACAATATTCTCTCTTCAGGTGGCCTTTGTCAATAAGGTGACTGAAATAATGTTTCCCGTTGTAACAGCTTGTATCAACACTTGCAGAACCACCTCTAAAGCATAGGACTCATGTGCGTAACGCAGGCCCCTGCAGTCCCTGTTGCGTGGTTCAGCCCGAATTGGGGGCCCAACTCTTCATGGGACCACCATTCAGCCCATGGCCAATAGTAGACTCAGGGGCCCTTCTTCACATTCGGCAAGGGGTGTGGGGGCGGGGGGGAGCATCATTTTGCACTACACCACTTATAAGACCTGCCAGTTACCTGTGTAGATAGAATGTATTCAGAATGTAGCGATTCAGTTATAAAAATGCAGTAATGTCTTAACCGGAGAATCCGCCCAAGGAAGATTTTCTTTAGGACATGTAGGGTCCCAATTCTACAAATGCAGCTGCGTATTTTATCAGGGGGGTTCCTATGCAGCTCAGATACTAATGCACATGTTCAAACAAGATGTCAATAAACTGTACTTCCATTATCGAAACATGGGACATAGTTAAAAAATTGGATTAACTTTGTGTGACTATTCCAAAAACTCAGTAGGCCTTCGCTCTTTTCGGTCACAGACAGGAAATATGTCTTCTATAACCCTAGACTAGTGTGTCATGTTTTTATTGAAGGTTATTGAATGTATGCTGGTTACAAGCAGCCTAAACAAGATCTAACTCTTTTTTGTGTACTTTTGGTGATCCTAAGATTACCGGGCCTTTTACGGTGATTGTTGCTCAAACAACATGTGTTTGTTTTCACAGATCAAGCCTTGTTCTCCCATATGCGGGGCATTCGCATGGATGTTCCTTTTCAGACTGTCGATTTCTTGTCTACCTACTGGCAGATGCATCAAAGTTATGTTTTGCGAGTCCTTAATAGCGAATTATAAGGAAACGCTATTAAAGACTCGCAAAACGGGATGCATGTAGCAATCGCAATGTTATTAGCGATTCCTACAGATTCCTTATTAGCGATTCGGTAATAGCTAATCGCTAATAAGGAATGGCTTTCCCATTCATTCAGTAAATAAGTAAAAGGGAGGTCTCCTCACAGATCCAATTTGGGACGAGGAGTAGTACACGAAAAATAGAGAGGGGTCCCTAATACGCCAAAGAATTGGACAAAGGGGTGCTTGCTGTAAGTCTATGCAAAGGAGGGGACCCATAAAGGCCCATAGGAATGAATGGGAAAGCCATTCCTTATTAGCGATTAGCTATTACCGAATCGCTAATGTTCCGCTATTTCAAGGGTGCCAGGGTGTCCAAAGGACACCCCGTCACACCCCTGAAATGGACCTGTGCACAAATGTTACACACACACATGCCCTAAGGGCATGTGTGTGAGCAACATGTAACTTTGATAAATACACTAAAGTGCATTTTTCAAAGTTTTAGCAAATTACCTCGAAGTTCAACTTCATGGTAATTTGCTCCCCCTATTAGCGAATTCGCTATTTTTTTGGGTTTCATGCATTGCATTTAAGGAATCTCATTTAGGGATTCCTTAAATGCAAGAGCAATTTAAGGAATCGCTATTTAGAGATTCCTTAAATTGGGATATCTGCATTTCGGATACTGCATCCCAAATGCAAAAATACCGGGAGCAAACGGCCAGATTCTGAGAATATGCCCGTTTGCTCCCGGTATTTTCTTTGATGCATCTGCCAGCTAGTCTTTTACAATGAGCCCATTGGAAGCCTTAACCGCTATTTTGTCTTGGAATCCGCATTATTCATGACCACGGTATCCCTGCTGTTGTATTTTGTGGTTAGAGTAGGGTTATTAATCACAGTTGAGGCTGTGAGCTTTCCTGATTTCAATGTGTTTTCTATTCTACCTGCTTTAAACCATGATCCAAAGACCCTTATCCACTGTTTTTTTTCTCAGAAGTCCTCTTCACGACTCATGCTGAAAAGTGGTGGAGTGAAGGGCGAGTGGCCTCAGATGTCCGGGTCCTGTGGAGTTCATTCTATAGCATTAATGTCATTGTCATCCTCTGCCGTGCCAGTGTCAGAGGATCTTTGGATGATGTCATCATACCCCGGAAAAGAATGACACTGTGTGTTATGTCAAGACATTGCCCAGACAGGGCACGACTCAAAGTGACACACGTTATCACAAACTCTATCAACGCATTATTGATCGTAGAGTACTTCATTATGTCCATGAACATGAGTTTGGGCTTCATCTTTGCAAATGGCTGCTAAGTTCAAACCTTCTTTGGGCTTCCAAACAGGAAAGAGACACGTACAGTGGTACTCTCTGTGAAACCAAGCACGCATTTGGCCAATTCAAGAACAGTTAAGGATGGTTGTACCACAAAAGGGGAGATACACAACATTCCACTTCATAGTGTGATGCTGCCCGATGCGTAATCTGTCATTGTGAAATTATTTCACCGGACAATGACTCTCTTTTCAGTGGTGACAAAGATAATGATGACAAGACTGAAGTGTATCAGGATTATTCTGCAATATACTCCAAAATAAGAGATTTCATAAACTCATTTTATTAACCTCAATCATTGTGGAAAGGAAGGGATAATGAGCATCACCTAAAAATGGATCCTTGTAATACTGGGATGGACAGTGGTCCCACACTGGAAGGCCTCCGTGCTATTCTGGGCACCCTCCTCTTAAAGAAAACAACTGAACCAAAAGGCCTCTTGAGTCATAGAGCCATTGAGTCAATTCGATCCGTTGAGCTATAGGGAATTCGGGTAGCCTATGAACGCTGCACTAATATGAACCTTGGAAGAATATTGGCTAGTGTTCTGGGATTCTGGTGTGGAGTTTTACTTATTCTGAAGTCTATGTATAAATTTCAGAGTAAGACGTACTAGACTGGAGTGTTTCAATAATATAGGTTATATCCCTTAATTGTTCTTGTTGAGTTGCTTACTATCCTCTTTGAAAGGAAGTTGTATGTTCAGGAGAAATCTCAAATAATAGCTGATGTTCTTTGCTATACTAAGTGTTGGTTGCTCTGTGGCCAACTGTGCACCTAAAGTCATTCCAACAATTTTTACCTTCTTAAAGATTGTAATTGGACACCCCCCTGCATAGAAAGATTCATACTCTTTCGATCATTTTCCTGTCTGATTAGAATTAACACACATGTATTTTAATTTTAGCATTCACTTATTCAGTCCTAATTCATCCATTTTTTCCTCAAGAGTGATTTTTAAAGGTTTGTGAGTCATACGAGTAATTCCATGTAGGGTGAGAAAAAGGATCGCATTATCCACAAGTTCACAGAAACCCACACTGCTTATCTGCAGTGGTCATTAAGTGGTTTCAAGTTATCCTTAAAACTGTGTAGGGATAAAAGGAATCCTTCTGGAAGTTCACAAGATAGGGCAGTTAGGACACCTTCTTTTGTAGCAATACATACTATAGTTGTTTAGTCTTTTATATATTAAGGAAAATCTCCTTTCTTTTCTTTCCAGATGTTTCATCAAATATTCCTTGTCTTTTTAAAACACGAGCTTTATCTATTGTACTACATTCTGCAATCAGGCATCACAGCTGATGCTGTTTAGCTTGGCTTTAGCAGATTTCAACAAATGCTTATAACACCTAATAAAACAGTGTGCAGGTTTCTCTTTCGGCAGAAGCCTCTGATACAATCCCTCCTCTGGATAAAACCTACTTGCTAATTTACCAGATTTTCAGTAATTTTCTCTAAACAGAGTACTTTGGGTAATGGTCTGAAATGTGCTGTATCAGAAATCTCCAAATTGAACTACTTTACCTGTGGAATTATCCATGCGTTTTGCAAGTCTGATGGCATAATGACTTCTTTAAAGATTTATTAATAATTAAAAAGGGCAAGCGGGAAAAAAGAATTCCACGTTTTCAATCAATAACTATGATTGCAAAAAAGGTCACCAGAATACTTTACTCATCTTCATTTATGAGTGATCTTTTGAAATTCACAAATAGAAGCCTTTGCTAAACTGAACTATTTATGTATGCCTTTTAGTTTCGATAAATTGCTCATAAACCCTTTTTTGGCTCGATCTAGAGTATTTAGCAAATCTTCTTTGATTTAGCAGCAGAGAAAAAAATGGCTGTGAGTTATCTATATATTTGCATCGTTGTTTCAGTTTTCTCAATCATAAATATTGATTTCTTACAGTCCCGTTTAAAAAGGCACTGACTCCTTGTTCTGTTCTATTAGGAATTTTCACTTCTCTAAGAATATCTTTATTGCTCTTTTGTGGATGATTTAGCATTTCGAATGCATTAGGTATTACAGGTCGTAACATTCACAAACTGCATTTGGTAATACATTTAGTTGCTCTTTATTAGTACTCCTCACATATTACAAAATGTTATTCACTAGTCTACGAGCAGAAGTGTCTGCCACTGCCTCTCCTATTTTTATGCGCAGAGCTCTCCGCCTGACTGTGGACATCCCCAACTGGCCTACTTTTTAGTGTTAAATGTGAGGGAGAGAGTGAGGAGTGGATGTGAAATGGGAAATATTAACTACAAAGAGGGAGTGGTTAAGCAGAGGAGTTTAGGGAGGGTTAAGGAGGAGTTTAGAGAATGGAATGCAACCACACACAAAGAGTAAGCCCATTGCTATTCACAAACGGCTCTTTTATAGTGACTTTATCCCAAAACAGTAGTAAATGTACTCCAGCTCAGACTTGGAGTACGTTCAGCACCACACATGGCAAACCACTTCTACTGCAACACCCTTCCATAGAAAAGAATGTAGGAAGGGCGTTTAAATACAACTCTTCAGGAAATAATGGTAACATTTATTTATTTATTTAGACTTTCATAAGCGGAGTAAACTTACTTGGTCCATTGCACCCACTGGGGATTTTAATGTCGGGATTTTGAACTATGGCACTAACGACAAACCCACAGAGGTAACACATCTGATTTGGACTACATGCACCAGAAGGCAATGCGATGTCGTTGCAGTGAATGACACGCCTATGGGGGCGGACTCTTGTGCAATAAAGCAGGTGTTCCTAATCAGTACAGTTGTCTTGTTTCAACATTTCCTGAGGCTCGTGAACAAGGGCTCTTGGCCTGAAACGCGTTGAGCAGCGCAGTGGATGTTTTTAAGCAGACTCGGCTGGGGCCCTCATGGTTATGAGTATGGAACTCTGGGTGGCCTCCTCACATTGGGCAACTTTTTGACTTATATATATATATATATATATATATATATATATATATATATATATATATATATATATATATATATATATATATATATATTAGGTCCTAAATACAATGTTGTGCGGAATGCCACTAACAGGCTGACTGTTGCGGACATCCAGAACATCGCTCCAAGTGCTACATTTTGATGCAGCCGGTCAGAGTGCAGAGGTCGCGAGGAAGACTGCAGCCTCCGACAGGATCCAAGATCCCATAAGTGCGGCTGTGGGAAATATAACCATACAATGGAGACGGAGTCTGCGCAGGCACTGCCATAGAGATTAGGATGTCCCTTTCCAACTGCCTTTTCATGACGGTCCCACCACCACGGAAAGGCAGACGGAAACTGACCAAACAGGGCCCCCATGCCCCGTGGGTCAATGCTAAGTGGCCCTGGGGGCAAATGTAGTGCCCTTCCACACATTGATGCACTGTGTGCCAAGCGCCATATGGTGCCTGGCACACAGTGCATGGATGTGCACAAAGTGCCTTTTTCTACAGTGGCTTGTGCTGCGGCCCTTATCCTGGGCCACAGCACAAGCTACTGTAGAAAAAAACACTGTTTGGCCGCTGTGCTGACAGTCTGAACATAATAGTGCAGGTGGAACCACCGGCTCATTTCGGATGGTGACCTGCCCTCTGTGCTTGCGGCTGGTGTTCAGACCGACGACCATTGTTATTAGGGCCTTAATGTTTAAAAATATATACATATAAATAATAAATATAATTGTATTTAAAAATATTTAAATATCTTTTAATATTTAAACACGAAAATGAACTTAAAAAAATAATTACATGAATTAAACATAATTCTATATTTTACTCTTGGTAACTTTAATAAACATACATACATATATGTACATAGTTTAAATGTGATTTAGGTTGGTATTTTTGTATCTTTTAAATCTAAATCTATCTTTTCAGAAATTATTTAGGAAAAATATATATATATATTTGAATTAATAAGATTATTAATTCAAACTTAAGTTGGCAGTGCTGAAGCATTTTAATTGTGTTCCACATTTGAAATAAACTTCTAAAATTAATTTGCTTTAAGCTTCGTCATTAAAATATTTGTAATTTTTTTTTTTATTACTTTACCCCAGGGAGATCTCCACCCCACCCCTGCAAATTGTAAACAGTTATGAGCTTTACCACCTGAATTCAGGGGGTGGGGACATGTACGTCTACACTTACATTTACACCTGTTAATGGTGCACAGATAGTACATCTACTGCAGAATGTGACATTTCATTTTCACATGCTGATTTATTCATATGTACATTTACCTTTTTAAGCAGGGCCCTATGCTATTTTCCTTTAACACTCTTAGATCAGCAATGTTCTTTGGCTTCTTTAAAGTTGAATTTCATTCTAGTTTTATAATATTATGCTGTCCATTAGATTAGTGATTAATTTTACCTGTTAATCTGTGCAATTCGAGGGAAAGAAATTTTGAGATGATCTGAATTCCATCTGCTGCCTTTCAAACTTGATCAGAGATAGTTGATCAAACACCCATGGTAGCTAAATATTACTATTCTCTATAGAATTAGCAACACTTTCTGTTAAACTGTTATTAAGATTGGGCATAAAAGAAACAATATTGTCAAATGTTAGGTTTCTTTAAACCTCTAAATCATATTTACCGAATCAGTTAATGTGAAGGAGTCATTTTAGGCATGTCTCTAATCCAACACATTAAGTAATGATCTATCCAATCTTTTCTACTGATGTCTAACTCAATAAATAGTTTTTCGATTGGAAACTACCCTGTCTATGGTGTAAGAGTCAGAAGTCACATACTGTTTATAACTCAAAGCTTCAAGATGTGTAATGAGTGATTGGGCTTTATGATTAATGTCAAATTCTGCATAACCTAAAATAACCAGTGATAATATGTCTCTCCATAAATTACATTTTGTACATTTAAGAGCTCTCCTGTGAAAATATTGCTACCACTGTTTGGTGATTTATAGATCATTTGTAAACAGAATCTGTTTCTAAATTAAATTCATGTTGTTATATTTAAATGTGTAGTGTGCAGTTTAGTTCTTGCTTTGTTTCTGTTTGGGTTTGATGGGTATGTTGTAAAATATAATATTGCTTAAAGTGGATTAAAAACAGTGGTGGAGGCACTAAAATGAATGTAGCTTAAGTAGCTTATCTGAGAAACATTTCCAAGAGGTATGGATTATGTAATTAAGAGGGTAATGTATATACATGAAATAACATCCGATGTTTGACAAAGTCATAAATCGTATCTTATAGGACAAAGCATAATAAAATCTAGCATGAGACTTTATTTAACAAAAAAGTATTGTTTAAAGGAAGCAGCAATAACTTGGGTATTCACTTGGAACTAAATAGTAATTTAGGCTCAGGAACACCACTAATAAACAATAGTATCAATGGTGTAGCTTCATCTAAATGTCACAGAGAGGACTTTTGGTAACATTATAATACAGTGCTGGCTTATGACACACTGGTAGGTACATTTTTCAGGTTTGGCTTAACAGCGCAATTGCCTGAAAGATATTTTGTTACTAATTCTTTCAAATATGCTCAGAATGGGGTTTGGCTCATCCCGGAGGAGTATGTTGCACTCCAAAACAATACACGTCCAAATATATTACAAGAAGTAAATGTTTTTGAGATGGCATGGTACCTGCCTCAAAGCTGGTCAGCATCAACTCCTCTGTCGCAGGATTCTGGAACAGAACATTATTCACTGTACAAATGGCACATGCCACAATTAAACACAAACACATTTCATTAAAGAGAACTAATCCAAGATATAACACTTTCCCTCCTTAATAAACAAAAAACTATATACAGAAAGTATAAGGAAAGCATTACGTATATTCAACAAAATTTCAAAGAATTTCTTATAAATATTCAACAAATATTACAGGAACCCATCTAGCACAAGCTTCAGTTTCCCCCTAGATGCTACAGATGCATCTTGACCTTTCTTGTCATCATGTGACTGTGCTCTAGAACCACACTCACTCTTAGCCACTCTCCTGACATTTCAAACTGTCCCATCCTGTGTGAGTACACTGTTGTGATTCACTTTAAGCATACGTAGAGGCCTACCACACTTTGACACCCCTTTGACTAATACTCCAGGTTTGTGAATCCTGACCCAATCACCCACCACAAAATTCGGTTTCTTCTATATAGCATCATAGGCTTGTTTAAACTTGTCCTGTTTTTCATTCCCTCTCATTGCCACATCTTATTTGCCTTTCTCTATACCCTTTCCATCTAAACCACCATGGACACAACTTGGAGACAGGCTCTCTCTCTTTAAGTAACTTAAAGGGACTAACCTCAGTAGTTTTGTGTGGAGTAATACAATACAACCATAAACTTTCCCTAAGTTTGTCCTTTCAACCTGCTCCAAAAACCACATGCACACAATATATCCTCTTTCAACACGCAGTTGAGTCTCCCTACCTGACTATTACCCTGAGGATAGTATAAGGCAGTGGTTACATGGCAAATATTAGAGTACTTGAGGAAACTCACCAGACTTCAACTGAACTCCATTATCTGTGACAAGTACTTTTGGATACCCTTCTCAAGCAAACAGTTCTTTAAAAACCTCAGTCAAACTGGCAGTGGTGACTTTTGGCACACAATTCACTTCGGGCCATTTTGAATGGTAGTCAACCAAAGTCATGGCAAATTTACAATCCTGAGGTAAGAAATGGAAAAGACCGGAGATGTTAAATACAAACTTCTGCCACAGATATTCCGGCTTCTCAACAGGTACTAATGGTGCAGATGCTACCTTCAACATGTTCTCACTATGAGCACATACATCACACCCCCTGACCACTCTGTCCACCACCCTATCAAGATCAGGCCACCAAAAAACAGTCCTTGGTATTCTCTTCATGGATGACATACTCAATTGTCCCTAATGTGCCACCGACAATATGTGATCCCTCAAACTGACAGGAGGTATACAATTCTCTTCTTTAAATAACGTCTCCTTCAACCTCCAAATTTGGGAACAGTTCAGCTAAAATCTGTTTCCTCACAGGCTACCCTTCTCTAATGTGATCCACAACTTCTCCAACAACAGATCACTCCCCATGGTATCCTTTCACATTTCTTCAGTAATACCACCAAATCTTCCATACATCACATCCACTATACTAGCTATCACTTCAGTCTCATCTATTCTACTATCATCTTCATTCATAATAAAAGGCAGCCTTGACAAAAGTCTGATTTGACATTTTTCTTTCCAGGTACATACTCAACAATACAATTGTACTTTTGTAACCTGGATATTAAACATGCAATGTACTCCGGTAACCTGGACATAAAATGTGCAATGCAGGCTGTAGCATTATACCCTCTCCAGGAGACAAGATTGCCACTAGGGGCATGTGGTCTGTCTTCAATAAGAACCGAGATCCCCACACATCATTATGGAATTGTTCCACTGCCCACCCACATGCCAGCAATACGTTCTCTATCACAGCATAGCATCCCTCAGTATCGCTAAGGGTGTGAGAAGTGAATGCTACATTCCACTCCTCCTTTCCACTATGCTGTGACAAAATAGTTACCACTCCACAAAGGTTTGCATCTACTGTAATATTGCAGTTTTTGTTGACATGGAAAGGATTTAATGTAGGTGCTTCCATCATCTGTTTTAATCTGTTCAAATGCCCATTGTTGTCTCTCCGTCCAAACAAATTCTGTGTTCTGCCTAGATAGTTCTCTTAGCGGCTCCATCTTGGTGGCAAAGTCCTAGATGAAGTATTCACACAGCCCTGAAAATGAGAGTAAGTTCTCTGTACATCCAGGCTCTGGTGTAGCGTAGTTCCTATATTCCCAATAGGATCTGCGCATTGGCATAATATATCCTGTAGTTTAGACGTAGGACTGAGGTCAATTAGGTCTCTACCGAATATACTAAACTATATAAAGCGAGAGGTGCAGAGAAATAGATAGACTGGAGTTTTCAATAAAAGATTTATTGAACAGCCTTCTTTCTCAAGCATAAGAAATGAACTGCTACAACCGTAAAACAGTTTGTAAAATATAATGCGTACAGTATAAATAGTAGAATAAAATAATACTGTAAGAGCATTGTATGGTTCCTAAACCATATAAAAATCCATACATAAATAACAGAGGCTTCTAAAATACGCCTACCCTGGTGTACCTAACCTAAGCTTAGTACGAGGGAAGAAGTAAGTGAGGTGTAGCATAAATGTAGTATTTTTTGCCAAGAATCTGCCCAAGATTTCTCTAAGAGTCTAATCAGCTCCGAACCTTAGTTTAGAATCGAGAAGGCTAATCTCGGGACTCGATTTCCCAACAACCCGCAAGGGTAGCTTGGAAATACTGGAGCTGGATTTCTCGGCAGGAGAAAAGACAGCGTCTCTCTCAGTGCGTCTGCTGGATGGTCGGCTTCCTTCAGCACTTGCTGTAGCAGGGCGCTTCCGGCAAGTAGATAGTCAAACTGCTTCAAACCACTGTGTGCTTGCTTGGCCAAGTGTGGGCATATTTATACCTTGAAGGTGCCTGGTTTGACGTATGGTCGGACATAATAACGTCATCAAAGAGTCTTGGATAAATCAGTGCTCAAGCAAGGGGAAGTCCCTGAGTGCTGAAGGCGGGTTTTTCCAAGAAATCGTTGTGGATTTTCAGAAATAGTGGAAGTAGCCCTGCCGTATTTGGACTGCATGAGCTATGCCTAAATATGGTTATGCTTTCTATGCCTATATAAGGATACGGTGATTTACACCTATATAAAGGCATGTATCTTGAAACTTACAATAGGGTCCTAAAATAATACATAACACCCACTCCACGCTATTATGTTCATCTAAGAGTAAATAATAAAACATAATCTAGAGCATGTGTTTACAATCCCAAAATATCATATAAAATGCATTTGAAACGGTTGCACACGAAAAAATTTGCATTTTGTATAGTACACATTTAAAGTAAATGACTTCATTGTAAGCAAATGATAAGATATTAGCAATGCTAACTGAATGAAAATTACATTTATGAAATGGATCTTAGTTACAAAAAAAAAAGGTCGAGAATAGCAGAATATACATACTGTTTTTGTTTGTGGATTAGGCTAATATTGTTTCTTGGGAAGTGTTCAAGGAATTCTTGTTCTCTAAGAATAGTTCTACTTTAAGCAGATTACTTAGTGCCAAAGTTCAGTTCGTTTGGAAAAAAAAACCAAATCTAATTGTAGTAAGTAGAGTTCCAAACATGGAAGCTTTCATCTTGAAAAAGTGAAGGTCGAATTTCAGAGTTCGTACGAACGCTGTGTGCTTAATTTCAAAAGTTATTCTCGGTGTCAGGAAAAAACATGAATTCATCAAGGCTGGCAAAGAAATCGTCTACCACAGTAGATGAAAGTTCGACTACTTCATTAAAAAGGTCAGCTGTGCACAGATGTGAAGCATCGCTGTCAGCGTCAGCTGCGTTAGCAATGTTCATATCAGATGATAACTGTGTGCCTGTTGATACGCGTATCTAACCTCCAGTTGGATTTGCTGGTGAGATCTCAATGAATGCCGTCATCAGGATTGGTAGCCGTTGGGGGCAACACAACACATGAGCCGTTACCGGGCCCAGTAATGCGTCAGCATCCGTTGGCGCAATCGATGGTAGTGTTAGACACACATCTAACACACATTCCTCTCCACAAAGCAGGCATCGTAGAACAGGTAAGATGCAATCTTGCCAGATTGGTCTGAATGACAGGAACCATGTGGTATTCAGATCTCTCAAACAAGCCAAGCCAAGGATCTGTGTTATTCTGTCACGGTACTTCATCGCCTGTAGCACTTGTTCCATGCCGGCTTGGGTATCGTTGGTGGCCGGATTTGCCATAACGGAGCAGTAGGAATAAAAATAAGATCCCTGCTACGAGTCCCAAAATGAGAGGCAGGCCGCCGAAAACAGAGTGGATGAAGTTAGGAAAAATGCCTAGGACTGCTTCAAAGGGTGCTATCAGTCCCGAAAAAATCACCTTAAATACATGTGCAATACCGCTGGTATCATACATGTTAAAGATACGACCTAACATTTCTGCGAAATGTACTGGGCAGTTTGTCGATAATAATGCATGTATCTCTGCAGAAGTCCTTGCAACTTGCAGATCATACGTCTCTCTGAACGAGGTCAGTGGCACAGTTTTTTGCAAAAGAATGGCTTTCATTCTGCTGAAAGTATCAATTCGTATAGAAGGGATGTTCAGTGAAGGCCATAGTGGCGACTACCCATCTGTCTTGATTTTAAGAAACAATACTTGCATACAACAAGTGACCCTGGCTGACACAGTAACGAGATAGCTTATTCCTGGCACCATTCCACCACAGCTGTGATCACTGAGCATAACGTAGCTGCCATTGGAAAGCTGCCTGAAAATTGGATCTATCACCGCTGTGGGCGAACCCTGCAGGTGGCAAGAAATGTTATTAGAAGAACCTTCGCAGGTTCTGTGTAAATTAATACCCTGACACAATAGTGTATCGCTTAGTGAGTTTTCACAATTTTTACCACTAAGAAATACTTCCTTTCCCCCACTCCAACATTTGTGTGTGTATGGTAAATCCCAGGTCGACCTAATGTATTCTTTACCCAACCTTTCATACAGGCCTGCTGGTATATGTTTTAAGCAATACTGAAACTGGAAAATCGTCACTGGTATCGTGATGGTGCCATGTATTATCCATTCAACTGATGGTTTCTCAGAAACGGTCAATGGTAATCTCTCCAGATTTTCTATGCTCAGCACCGTATAGTCTGCTCCCCTCTGTGCCAACAAGATTTGTTTATCTGTAAGGTTAAATACAGTAAACAGTGACGTAGTGTTGATTAAACGTCAGGGCACATAGCCAAAACGAAGGTTTTGCAACGTCCAGCCTAGTAGCATTATAGAACGTAATTGAGACTGGCCATGTTGTGGCATTAACAAGTCCTGTTCCATTATGTCTATGACAGATGATACAATGCTGTCCAAAGAATAAATTCTGGACGACAGAGTTGTTAACCCATTGTCAACTACAGAGAGTGATTTCTCTAGATTAATAAGATCAATTTCTCGTATTCTTTCAGCTGTTTCCATTTGCGTGACTTTCCAAGCTTCATTGTACGAAGTGTATATACCGGCGAATATGAAACGTTTATGACGTGGATTACGAGGACCTAGTAAGAATTCTCGTAAATCAACGCCATCTTTAAGCAAAGATAAGTGTTGTTTTATTTCTGGAAGTGTGGATTTCTGCAGCCACTTAAGGCATAGTCTTCCTACACTATAAGTTGTTATTATCCCTGGATGTTGTCTTTAGATATATCTTGGATCTGGCCAAGTTACTGTGAACCCTTGTGTCTTGTTCAGGAATCTATCTTGACAGTTATTCGTGGGCCAGATTAACCATATTTTTCATTCAGAATTTGTTCTGTTCTGTTGTAAAATATAATTTACGTCTACCTCCTCATTTGAAGTTAAGTTACTAACAGGTGAGGGCTTAGGTATGGACGGTTTGTTTTAATCTTTTATCTTAGCAAGGCCAAGACAAGATGTCTGTTGAACAGTGTCATTTAAGAACATCATTTGTTCTGGGATGATGCAGGCTCTGAACATTGCTTCTAAACCTTGTACCTGCCAGTCTTTTGTGCCCCAAACAGTTTTTGTCTCAATGTTGTCTTTCCAAAAGTCAAAGCCTAAGGTGGACAATTGAGCATAAAAGGCATCAGAATAAATTTGTTTAGTATTTGTCAACATATTTTTATGCCTGTCTTATTCATATTTTTAAAGTAAAAACTTTCTGGGTTTGTAACATTAAAACCTTTGAAACATGTAAATTTTCCAAGAAACGTTTTAGAACTACCTTTTAGTGGTGTTGGACAATGTTCCCATTGGTTAAAACATTTCTAGGGTTTGCAGATTTATGCAAGTAATGATGGCCAAAATGATTAAAACAATACATTTCTTCATAAATTGATGAACCTTATAAGTATTCATGTTTTGTAAATTTTGCTGACATTTCTAAGTCTGCCATCATGTTATTAACAGTCTCAAAGTCCCAATCATCAGAATTTGGACTCATATAGGCACAGCCATGCACCACAGCATGTTGTCCTCGTGTGTAAAATAATCTGAGTACGTTTAGTATAGTCAGACGCACTGTCACGTGCATCCGTGCAACAAATAAGAAATTACAGAAGCGCAACTATGGGCCTCGGCGTTCCCAAACAATGCATTAATAATGCGCAGGATATTGATGAAGTTCCATGCGCATCGGCGTATGAAATGAAAAGCTACAGATACACTGGCATGCACATAGGCCTTTCCACACTGTATGCCCAAATCGAAGATGGCGTCAGGAAACATCTTGGGGGCATATTATCAAGGACCGGTGTTAAAATTATCGCCATTTTATCGGCAGGAAACTGCCGATAAAACGACGATAATGGGCTTGATAATATGCCCTTGTTAATTCTCATAGAAGCCCATGTTCTGATGGGCTTCTATGGGAATTAACAAGGGCGTATTATCAAGCCCATTATCGCTGTTTTATCGTCAGTTTCCTGCCGATAAAACTGCAATAATTTTAACACCGGTCCTTGATACTATGCCCCATAGTACGTAGCTTTGTAATGATGAAATGATGCTTGACAGGTGACAGTGTGTGGTGGCCAGGGGTCTCCTCACCTCACGTCTTCCTCGCGTCTCCTGTTCGAGAGCTGGGTACTGTTCGGTAACAAGGGGCGTAAAACCTTGCGAGCCCCAGTATCTCGCTTCCTCAGTCTCACCAACTGCTTGACAATGAAAGTTTAAACAATGCCAACTCCAACACCCAAAAGCGGTAAGGCAAAATACCCAAATCCAGTGCTACAAAGTACGCAAAATATGTAAATCCAACGCAAAATATTAAGAATACAATGAGGCTCCAAAAAATCCAAATGAAAGCAAAGCAAGCTCAAGTCCATGCTATAGCTGGTTCAGAAATCCCAAACAAGACTGTACCGCACCTATGTTGTTAAAAACAGTAGCCAGTAACTCCTCTAGCTCGTCGCCTGTGTTGCACTCCAAAAGAATACATGTCCAAATAGATGAAAAGTAGTATATTTATTTGAGACGGCACTTGCCTCCAAGCTGGGCAGCAGAAACTACTCTGTCCCAGGGTTCTGGAACAGACCATTTCTCACTGTACAAATGCCCCATGCCACAATTAAACACAAACACATCTGATTAAAGCGAACTAAACCAAGATATAACACTGTACTACTCTCTCGCCTCATGCTATTAACTATTTGGTGTATCCTTTTGCCTGCCATGGATTGTTTCCATTAGAATGCATACATTACTATTTTACATCTTTAAGTACACTCAGTATAAATGGGGTATTGCTAGGAATGTGTGCGCCCTAACTTCCTTTGTTGTGTGTCTGGGGAGATGTGCTACTTCTGTCAAATGCACTGCTTTTGTAGTGTAGTTAGTGTCTGAATTTTTAAGGCATTGGCACAAATGTACATGCACAAATAGCTCAGAAATGCCATATAGTTGTGCCACTTAATAGAAACCAGGAAATTACACAAAGTGCTCCTCTTCGCCATCTATACAAATGCTACTTTCCTCTAGGCCTCATTTATCAGTGACCTACACCTGCCATATTTAACCCTCATTTTCTTCATATCTAGCTAACACTCCATTGATCAAAGGCTAAGTGACTAAAGGCTCATTACTCTGTGTGACCACAGTAAGAGCAAGGCCATGGCAGAACAGGATGCAGGCTAAGTCTGCATGCGTGACACAAATACATGAATACATCAGGGTTTTAAATAACTCTTTCTCAAAGCAACACCAGATTTCACTGCAGGGCAGAAAAAAGTCCAGGAGAGGGAAACTGTTATCTGGCTTCCTTGATTTATTCATGAATTTGTATCAGGTGCACATGCACAGTCTAGGGACCTAGCAGCAGACCGAGGAAACACAGAAAGACTGAACTACAATAAAAACATGGTTACTGTTAGAATCCTCTCAGAGGCCACGCGACAGCAATCGTTCCTGGGTTCAACCTTGGGGGTTGTGCCCCTTCACTCCTGAGGTACCGTGCCCAACCTACTATGGATCCTGAGTAACTGGGCTAAGTTCTGCTCCTTCAGCACTTGACGAACCAGTGACAGTGGGGGTCGAGCATTCCAAGACTCTTCGGGGAGTTAGGTGTAATGAGAACACAGGAACAAGAATCTTAATACACAGAGTAATTGCCTGAGTGCTTTTGTGATAAAAGTAAATACACAAAGCATAACAATCACACACTAAATAATATCCATAGTCTCTGAAAGTTGGTGTGATAGTGTCATCATGGGCAGTGTACCAGAGTCCCTCCTTCCCTTCTAGTGGGGCTAATTATTCACCATTTGATTATGGAGACAACTTTCAGATGTTTCCCACGCTAGTCATCACACAACAAATCTGAGTTTAGTCATAAGTGTCAAACTAAGCAGAGCTACATTTTTAGTTTGTGTAAGTACCTGGGATGCCTGGTGGCCTAGAACATTTTTACCTGACCCAATGGCAGCCAGCGAGTGCAGGAGGACTGGCATCCGTCTTCACACACTCAAACACCTTATTGCTGTAGGACCGCAACCTCTCGTGATCTTCTTCCAATGATGCACGGGCCACCACAGTTTCGAGACTGCCTACACAGAATGTCTTCTCAGCTGCTCCCTTCACCGTTCCCACACCATTGGTCTTTTAGGGCAGGTTCCTCATGACTGATTCTCTGACTGAGATCCTCTTGACACAACAATCCAGGGAGATGATCCTGACTTCAAAGTGGCCCCCTCCTGTCCTACGGGGGTTGCAGACTTTACAAAGCCATTGTGACAGCCATAACTTGACAATGGTCTCCTCATGGTATACAGGGTCATTGACTTTACACAGAAAGGGGGATGGCACTAATTTAATGGTGGCTTCCACATGGCATATGGGGAACTTTACACAGCAAGAGTGAGGGCTTAACTTCACAGTGGCCTTCACCTTGCTTATGGGGGTCGCCGACTTTCACGAGATGGGGGACAACCTGAGCACTTGCAACAGTCCTAGCTCGATCAGCCATCTCACACTTCACTCACCTGGATCCCCTCGACAGGATCTCCACTAAGCCTAAGTCCCTCCAGGCACTCTCCTCCTGCAGATAGGGTACACTGGTCTTGGCAGGCAGGCAGAAGGCTGGTGCTCCAGGCTCAGGGCAATTGGGCTTAAGATCCTGGGTGATGGGCCCTCACCAGGGAGTGAGACTAGCAGACCTTGGTCCCTGGTCCTGGTTACAGCAGCTAGAAATCTTGATGATCTTCTTTCCATGCAGGGGCAAAGTGCTGTCAAACTACTTGTCTTGTAGGGCTCACCCTCCAACCTTAATAATCCATAATCAGACAGGGATGTGATTTAGTGTCTGACCTTTGAAATTCATGTATGGGTGTCTACTCATTTGATGTGCCCTCTCCTCTGTCCTGTCCTTTGTCAAAGGGACACTATGCTACTGAAGGAACGTCTGCAGTTCTGGCTGGCCCACCACACTGGCTTTAGGAGTACTGGGATCGCACCTAGCTGTCAGCCTTCAGTGAAATATGTCTCATAAAGGTTTTAAACGCCTAAGCCCTCCATTCTATTATGATTCCCTGTCCTAAAGTACCAAGCGGATCGTGTCCCACCATCTCATCTGACAATGAGCACAGGCCCCACTGACCAGTGACTCTTCCTTGAATCAAAGAGACCATTGATGTGCTCAGAGTATGCTCTGTTACCCTTCCTCTGGTGTGTCTGTTCCCACTTCAGTCCTCAGGAATTATAGCAATCCACATCTTGTGCCTAGGGGGCGTGGATGGTACATGACTCGCAGTCATGTACCATCCACAGACGTACATACATCCCAGCACAAACACACAAATGCACGTCATAGTGCTACAACCGACAGCATATAGGCCATGGGTGAGTTAAGTAAACAGCCACAAAGCATTATATGGGTGGGCGAGTAGGCACCACTTCTGTGACACAGGTAATAAGGCCTATTTTCACAAGTGATTACTACATAAAAACAACAGATATGCTGTCACCACTATGCTCATGTCACTTATCTCGTGGTAAGGACTGTGAATCTCTACAGCTATAAGGGTAGTGCTCGGGGCACCTCTCCCATTCTAACAGGACTGCATTACTATAAAACAGGCCTGGATCATGGCGCACAGGAATTGTCTGTGTTTTGCTCATGTGAGATATCGCTACCAGGGGTAAAGAGATTCATGAAGCTGAGGCACTCAGGGCAGGGGTGCATGTCCATCACTATGGAGGTGACTTTTCCATCCCAACAACCCTGCTAGATCAGACTACCCTGAACCAAATTCTAACCTGGGAAGTACGAGTCACCTATCAGCAATTCTGATGAGAAAGTCCATCAGCATTCTTGTGTCTCAATCTGACTGTGTCGTCCACCACAAAGTCTAACCCCTGTGATGAAATTGACCATCTCAACAACTTTGTATTATCTTCATTCATAGCAATCAACTACTTCCATGGCTTATGATTCATTTGCACTACAGTCCTAGTGCCAAACGAGTAAGAGCTGATTTTTTGCAAAGCTCATACAATTGTGAAGCACTCCTTTACTAAGGTCACCCAATTATTTTCCCTCGGCAGCAGCGGTCCGTGGAGGGAGTTAAGGTGGGGCAGGGAGGCGGGGAGGGGGAGGGGCAGGGTGGAGGGTGCTAAAAATCGGCATATGGATAATTACAGGTAAGTAAACAATTTAATTAATAAAACGAATTTCGTAGCGCGCACTGCATCGCATTTTGCAATGCAGTGCGTGCTACGAAATTCATTTTATTAATTACATTGTTTACTTACCTGTAATTATCCATATGCCGGTTTTTAGCACCCTCCACCCTGCCCCTCCCCCTCCCCGCCTCCCTGCCCCACCGTAACTCCCTCCACGGACCGCTGCTGTCCCTCGGTAGTAAACACCTACTAATAAAGGTCATCACAAACTCTCTACCTTTGTCATCCAGTTGAGATAACAGGGGTTCAACTCCCTTATGACTCCATCTGTAAGATAAAAAACTCACTGTTATCAGCTGGTTTCAATACATGTGCACTGCACAGTGCCTTCTTCAGTTCATCAAATGTCCTTTGCGGCTCCTATGTCCAAATTTGTTTCCTAAGCTGCTTCTTGGAGGTCAACACAGTGAATGGGGAAACTAGATAGATAGATTACAGATGACTACCCAACCTGACACTTGGTTGCCTTGATGGTTTGTTTCATATCCTGTATCCTACCCAACACATGTCCTTGATAGAGCAATGCTATCCAAGTAGGCCATGCAGAACTCCTCCAGCCCTATGAGAACATGGTTCTCAGGCACTGAAAAATGCAGTAGTGTTCTTCAAACCAAAGGGCATTACCTTAAACTAATATTACTCCTCTGGCATAGAAAATGAAGTCTTCTCCTTGGCACTTTGTGCTAAGGTGATCCGACAGTAACCACTGGCCAAATCAAAGGTGCTCAAAGTACTTTGCAGAACTTAACTGATCCATAAGCTCATTCACTTCTGAGGTTGGATGGGCATTGGTGTTGGCTACCTCATTGAGGGCTCGACGGCCCACACAGAGCAGTACTTGTACCACAGGACTAGACCAATAACTATGATACTTCTTAGTGACCCCCAGGTCCAACATTTTGGCAACTTTCACAATGCAAACCTGAGCCCAATCGGACATTGGGTGCATTCTGCCCTTCACTGACTGTCACTGGTGTCTATGTTGTGGTACGGAAAGGTGCAAAACTGGAGTCCTCAACAAGAGGTTGCAAAGCCATCCCAATTCTTCTCTACACTCTCTCTGCTGCTCAGGTGTCAACACAGGGGCTAACTGCATGCATTCCACCGTTCAATCCTTCATGTAGCAGGTCAAGAAGAGGCTTCCTCAACTTCCTCTGCCACAGCCAAGACATTCACTGTGTAATCTCTCTGAAGGTAAGGCTTCAGCTGGTTTACATGTCCACATGCTGGTTAATTTCAGAAATCTTCTGAACTGCTGTGTATGTCCCACACCATTTGTCCTCCAAAGCCATGGAACAACTAGACTTCAACACCAACATTTCCAGACCTTAGTGATACCCAGTCAGCGTAGGATTCTGGTCATGCCAGTCCTTCATAAGCGCTTGACTTGCCTCAGGATTTTCCTGACTAAGGTATTGCACCATCAGCTACCTCAGGCCAATCACGCTGTCATTTTATGGAGAATCCCACCCTTCTCTGACTAAAGTTGGTGGACCCCTAACCGGTTGTCCATACCGAAGTTAAAAGGGACTGCACACAACTCCTTTCTGCAGAAACTCTCAGTAGGTGAACAAGAGACATGGCAAAAGAAGATCCCACTTCTCCCTTAGGTTTTCTGGCCGAGCTCCGATCATTCCTTTGAGTGTCTTGTTGAACCATTCTATTAAACCATTGGGTTGTGGGCGGTACGCCAAGCAGAAGTGGTAGCTCTTACCAGCTTGTTCCCAAATCTTTCTTATATGTGAGGAGATAAAGTTGAGTCGCTGGTCAGAGATCACCTTTCTTGGAAATCGGATCCTAGAAAAAATCCCAGGAATGCTCTTGCTACTACCTATGCAGTCATGTTCCTCAGAGGAACCGCTTTTGTATACCCTGTGGCATGATCTACATCAATCAAGATATACCTGTTGCCTGACTGGGAGTGGTGAATGCACCAGCAATATCTATTTCCACTAGCTCAAACTGAACATCTACAACTGGTAGGTGCACTAAAAGTTCTTTGGTTCTTCTTCCTGACTTAATACTCACTTGGTTAGTGGAAAAGGTCCTACAGAACCTCTCTCTGTCTCTGGACACCCCTAACCTCGAGAACAAAGGGTCCTACCTATCCTGGGTTTTTCTAATGCCCAAGTGTCCTTCCAATGACACTTCATGGGCCAGTGACAACAGGAAATTCCTGTGCACCAATGGAATTTCTTGCCAAAATCTGGATCAGAATTCACAAGGTAATTAAATGTAAGGCATTCCTCCAAAGCCCTCCTTAAATCATTCCAAGTAGGAACCCCAGCAGTTAGCAAACCCTGCAGTTCTGCAAACCATGCAGTCTTGGCACATGGTCTGCTTTTTGAACCCGCCTTCCTCTCCCTCTGGAGCAAAAGCAATGGCCTTCATGTCAAGAGGCTTCCCCAAGCCTGCCCTTTCCTGCAGACTACCTTGTCTTGGTCCCTGTAAATCATGAATGGTCTAAGTCTCCTTCTGAGACTGCTGCAGATCCTGTGCTCTGGACACCACAGATGACTCAGTCCAATACATAACAAGGTGCAATAAAATCATTGCTCGAGACAAACAGGACCTTGCTTTTCTCTTAACCCCACATGTACCACAGCACTGGTAAGCAGGCACTCCATGTCTTCACCACTGGCTACCAAACTTTGATCCTTGGTACCAGGGAGAATATCCTTTGGTGTGAGATACTTCGTCTCAGCCATCAACTGGAAAGCTCAGGTATCCCTCAGGTCAGGTACCTTACTCCAATTGATACTGATTTCTTGAACAAACTTAATTGTGTTAGGATGAATAGGTTTCAAAGCAATTGGATCCCTCTCCCAAATGTCCATAGAAACTAGCTGAGGCGCAATAGGCTCCTCCTGGGTTCCCTCATCCATACGTAATATGCTAGCTATCAAAGGTGCTGCATGTACAAAGGTTTTCACCCAACAATCTCTTCTAAAGTTTCCCACCTGGTGGCACTTATAACACGTGACCACCTTGGATTTGGAAGAGACTCCCTGTCCTCTCTTTTCATGCTGCTTCTTATCAGACACATGATTATTATTCACATTTTGCCTAGGCATTCCTCTGGCCCCTTTGGAACATCCCTGGCCCTTATCCCCTTGTTTGAAACAAGTCTGTGGAGAGTTCCTCTCCCCTTTTGGCTTAGAACCATTCCGCTCTAGCCCCTTGTGAATCATTTTACCCCCTAAAGCCAGTCTGGTCGCTTAGTGGACTAATGCATCCACTGTAGGGTCCTGTGTTTGATCTGATGGTCACAGGTTCAAATCCTGGCATGTTCCATTTAGTCTTTCATCATCCTGAAGTCGATAAAATGAGTTCCATTGAGCTGGGTAACAATAAACCTCTGCAATTCAGCGCTATGATATGCGTTGGTGAACATGTGCTTTACAAATACATGTTATGTTTATGTTATGTTAGCTAACTGCAAGTTTCTCTGGATCCCTTTGTGTCATATCTTACAAGCATTGCCACAGTGCTGTAGGCCGTCCTCCTTGAGTAGCTCTGTCACCATCAATTGGTTAAGAGAATGAAAATCCTTGGCCTCCATCTCTCTAACCCACTCAGTCCAATCACAATACATTTTTAATACAGGTTTCTAAATGGAACACCATCTGTTCTCTTTCATCCCTTAAATCCCTGAAATTATAGAGCTGGCTTCAGCCCAAACCTCCTAAACAGAATGTCCTTCATTCACTCTTAGACAATCTGCTCTGTCACAGGCATCCTTCGAATGACACTATCCATTCCAAACTTGTGTGACTCATTAAAACAGCTGCTTTGGACACCTCATTCAAAGCCTGCCCCTTAGAAGCCACCTTCAAAGCTCACAGACCACTCCAAGATATCCTACCCTTCCACCTACAAGAGTACAAGCTCTCTTGGAATTTCACACACTACTTGTCCTGAACTGAAGGTGGAGTCATGTCTCCCAGATTAAGCTGACCCTGCAGCCATCCTAAGCCTCTCCTTCTCGGTGGCAATATTTTCCCTCTCCAGCTCTCTTCCTTTCCTTTTCCATCTTTTCCCACTCTCTTAATTTCTCTTCCTTCTATCTTAATTTCTCCTCCTGGGCCGGTTCACCCTGTCTCCTACACCTCCTCTCCTTTTGTTCCTGGTGAGCTACCCCCAGTTATCCCTCTCACATTCCCTGGCCTTCTCCAGCTGATCAGGTTTGGCTTTCTGGAGACTGAGAGTCAAGTGCAAGTTCAGGGTCTCTACTAGGCTCAACCCACCTAAGAGATTTACTCCTGGAATTGGTAACAGTGGTAATTTTGGAACGTGCTTAGGGGACACACTCAGCATGTGTCTAGGATAGATCTGTGCCAAGGGAACATATGAGCCTGAATCCACAGGGCCCTCTTCCTGGGTTCCTAACTTGGTTCTTTCCCCAGAGTCCACTACATCCTCCTCCATTTCACCCAGTTTCTCAAATGGGTCCCTAATGACATCAGAAAGGACCTCTCTACCATTGCTCATGTGAGCCCTCCAACCTCTGTCTCTATATAGATCTTTCACCTGATCTAAAGACATGGTACTAAGGTATGCTCCCATCCCTGTGTTCTCCATAGAGAAAGGTGAGGATGGCAGAAGGAAAGATAAAGAAAGGTAGAAATGGGATGCTGGAGATAGGGAAAGAGAGGTAGAGAATATGGGAAGGGTTTAGAGTGTAGTAGAGATGTAGAAAGAAATAGAGATTGGAGAAAAAAAATGTAAAGAGAGGCAGAGGAGGACAGTACTCTAAAGGGTGCAGTAGAGAGAGATAATACAGAAAAAGAGGAGATCCATCCGCAGATAAAGGTAGGGTGAGTTAGAAGTAGACAGAGAGACTTGAAGAAAAGCAAGGAGAGACAAGGTTGAGAGAGAGAGAACAAAAGAGTAAAAGCTATACAAAAACAGGTCACATTAAAAGGCTAGTGGGGATGATAGAAATGTAGAGAGAGTAGTGAAGGACAACAGAGAAATGTGGGATATATATATAGAAAAGAGGAAGTTGAAAAACAGACGTGAAATGGAAAAAAGAGGGTAGGTTGATACAGAAGAAGAGATTTGTGAGATAGAGAAAGAGTTAGGGACAGGGAGATAGTGAAATTTATAAAGAATGCATCTGAGAGAGATAATTGAGGTGGAGAGGGGAAGGTTAATTTGAGAAGGAGGTCCAGTGAGAGATATGCGTTTGTGGGAGAGATAGAGAAAAGAGAGAAAGAAAGGAGTAGATAATAGAGAAAAAGATGCACAGATAGAGAAATAGTGGCAACTGGAAAGGAGGAGGACATTTAGAGAGATGAAAGAAAGGGAAAAGGGATAGAAAGAGAGAAAGAGAAGGTGGAGAGATGAGGTAATGAACTAATGGTGAGATAAATTAAGAGGTTATGTGGTGAGAGGAAAAGACATAGATGAGGAAGTGTGAGAAGTGAAGCATTTTAAGGGGAATACAGGTAGGTCAGATGCAAACATCAGTGAGATGCAAAGAGAAAGATAAGGCAGAGAGAGCTGATGTAGAGGGAGGGGATCAAGAGTGATGTATATATAGAGGTAGGCATAGAGTGATAGCACGAGTGGCAAGGTTATGAGACAAAGCTAGGGAGAGATAAAATTGAGTGAGGCAAATGGGGTATATTTAGAGAGAGGTGAGGTAGACAAATATGAGCTGGAGAGAGAGGATGAAGGTACATAGAGATTGAGAGACACAGACACATTTTTTTAATGTAACTGCACTAACTATCTCAGACTGTGAGGGTTAAAGTTGGGAAGGGAGGTATGCATACTAATATCTATCTTTATCAACACTTTGCACTGGTGCAATGTCATCAAAAGTAAAACAGACTGGTTGAAAATGCTGGTTTAGGATTTACTTTCCAGCAGAAAACCTTTGTTGCAGTGGAAAGTTGCCTAAACATAAGACAAAACAGCACTCAGAGCGTTTGACCCAAAGTCCCATCTAGTAGTATTTGTAGACATGGCTTTGTGCCAAACACAATGCCTCTTTGAGGCAGGGACAAAGAAGGAGAAAAGTTGTATTTTCTCCAAAATATTCTAAGTTTGTATGTATGCTGTACTGTAGAGTAAACATATAAAGTCTAGGCATAGAATTTTCTACTGGAAAGGTAACATTTGAGTACTAAACCTATTCTAGAATCAAACAAACACCCTTTTACTTTGGTGTAAAGGCGTGTGCTTGGCACAAGGCAGCCAGAAAGTGCACTACCACTTGGGAGGGAAGCAGCAGCACAAAATCACAGTAGATATGGTGCTGCCCTGCTCTCTCCCTTTCATGCAGTGCATCACAGCAATTCTGATTGCTGTACAACTTGAGCAAAACTTTTAAAATGTTGGCCTTAAATTTGTTTTAAGCATTTTCAAGTCATCAAATCAGAAAAATAAGCTGCTTTTAATGAGCACCAGTGTTATGGCAGGAATTGCGACTGTCCCACTCATGTTACCATGGGGTCCCGTGAAAGGTGGTGGACCATGGGCAATTGCCAACTTTGCCCATTCTTTCAAACATCTTTGTCCTTCTGCCTCATGATGAATCTGCTGATAGCACTTGCTTAACATCATGATGTCCTACTTCATCTCATAGCCAGGACTAATCTCTTGCAATTAGCTCTGTGAGCTTCCTAATTGGGAGAAAACGCACCATTCTCCGAAGGGCAGGGACTGTGTGAAGGAGGTGGGTGCAGCTTTTGTCATTACTTTTTCTGATGTAAACACAGTGCCAAGTGTTAGTGAATCTGGATCCTAGTCTCTCAAATGCCTTACATTTGTCCTATTTTTTTCACTAATACATGCTAGGAACCACAGGCCAAAAGTTGGTGCATTTTTTTAATGTATAAAACCTAGACCAAGGGTCTTCAACCGGGGGTGGGCCTCTCTAGGGGGAGCCTGAAGTGATCCCAAGTGGAGCATCAGGCTCTGGCCTAAAGAAGCATTATGCTGATAACAATGCTTTGTTTGGAGTGAAATAAAATGAGCAGCAGTAACCTTCCCTGTAATGGGCCATCACTAACATGTTTTATTATTTATATCCTAGCTAGGAGTATGTGTCAAAAGGGAAGGGACTCCAAATATTCTTAAAAAATCCCATCTCTTATAATCATACTGTGGATACTTTAACACATTAGTAAGGCCTGCCTGATCAGAATAGTAGGTTTGGCAATCATGTATTTGATTGCATTTTTAAAACAGTAACAGACCTGAACTGCAATATTTAAATAATCTTAGACAAATGCAAACTTTGCCAATTTAATAGAATAATTGTGAAAAATTCCGAGAGGGGCCCGATGATTATTTTTTCTACAGGGGTGTGTGCGGCATTAAAAAGTTTGAAGACCACTGATCTAGACTGTAAGTGCACCCATTTAAAAAAGTGACAAACCCCTTTCACGCACACAAAATTAATATGAAAGTGAAGCTTGTTACTTCAGTCCCACACACGACTAAGTGAGCCACAAAGATTTTTAAGCTTTTGACCTCCATAAAACCATAGATCACCTTTAGCTGGACATTAATTCAGTGAACAATTGTACCACCTCCAATAGTGTAGTGTTGTTCCTATATTCCCAATAGACTCTGCGCATTGGAATAGTATATCCTATAGATATGACGTAGGACTTAGGTCAGTAGGTCTCTATCAAATATATGAGACTTAATTGTGAGTGCCAGCTACCTCAGAGGTCACTAGAAACTTTCTCGAATTCACAACAAGGGATTATTTTCTGGCAATCACATAAACACGACAACTTTGTTTCCCTAGGACTGGAACAAATATCTTCAGAGTCGTGGAAACAATAGATAAGTATTTCACTCAGTCAATCGTGCATGCTTCGTTTCTACAGAGTTGCAGAGAAATAGAGAGACAGGCATTTTCAATAAAAAGGGTTTATTGAACAGCATTCTTTCTGATGCAAGAGAGGTGAACTGCTACAATCATTAGACAGACTGCAAAGTATAATGCGTACAGTGTAAACAGTAATATGAAATAATACTGTAAAAGCATTTTTTTGTTTCTAAGCCATATAAAAATACATACATAAATAACACAGACTAAAATACTCAACTGGTGCTTCTAAAATATGCTTACCCCAATGTACCTAACCTAAGTCTAGTACGAGGGAAGAAGTAAGTATGGTCATTTGCATAGGTGTAGTTTTGCCAAGAATTTACCAAAGGTTTCTCTAGGTTCTAATCAACTCCATACCTTAGAATTAGGAATGTCTGGTGTCTCTGTCTCGGGACTCGATTTCCCAACATCCCGCAAGGGGGGTCAGAAACACTGTAGCTGGATTTCTCAGCAGAGGAGGGCAGCTCCCTGATCAGTGCGTCAGCTGGAGAGTCGGCTTCCATCGGCACTTGCTGTAGCGAGCTGCATCGGGCAGGTATGTCATTGAACTGCTCCGAACAATCGTGCTTTGCCATAGCAAGTGAAGGTATATTTATACCTTGAAGGTGTTTAGGAATGCCATGTTTGATGTAAAGTCGGGCATATGAATGTCATGAATGAACCCCTAGGGAATAGTCGTTCATTGTAAAACTAACTGAGTTCTTGGAGGAATCAATATTCAAGCAAGGGGAAGTCCCTAACGGCTTAAGCTGGTTTTCCAAGAAATCGTTGTAACGGGAGTATAGCCAAACTAGCCAGGGATTCTCCCTTCAAACCGATTGGTCCCGCGCTAGAAATGTACAGGGCTCAAGCGCGTGGTACCTCTCTCTACGGGGCGGAACTATGGGGGCACTGCTCGCCCTCTACCATCGCTGTAGTCGAGAACAGATTCCTAAAACAAATAACGGGCTTACCAATGGGCACCCCGCTAATCCCATTAAGATTAGATCTGGGGATCTCGTCTATAGAAGATGAGATTGCCCTAAAACCATTAACCTTCTGGTGAAGACTATGGGCAACTCCCGAACTAGTAGCATATCAAGTAGAGACCAAAGAGCTTTTACTGCACCCAGGTTTACTGAAAAGGGTCCCCTGGTTTGCTCACGTAAAATACGAGTGCGAAAAGCTCGACCTACCGTCCTTGTGGAGTACCCCAGACATTACCAGCACTCTAGTCCCCCGAGTCTTTGTACCTAAGACTTATCGCACCCTAAAGCTTGAAGGTATACAGACTAATTCGAAATTGGGTCCTCTAACGACACAGTTCCTCACAGTTAAGGACAACTATGAGCTGGAAACCTTTCTGGATGATATTCTGCCTGTTTTTGCAAAAAAACTATATTTACAGTTTGATATAGTACTCTGCCGGTACGTGTGGTGACCAACAAATGGGCTGGGCATAAAGTGCTAGGCTGCCCAGTATGCGATACACAAGATGAAACTGAAATGCATACCCTATTCTTTTTCCCCGGCTACCAACAAGCGAGGCGGTACTGGCTTGTACCGCTCTGCCGTAATTTGGGTTTTGTCAACTGTAGGGAGGCTATTCGGGTTTTAAAATATGATACATCAAAACCTATTGTGTTTGCTGTCTCAAGATACTTAAACACGATATGGCGAAGGAGATGGGCCTTTATCCAAAAGGAAAAATAACCAGAAATTGTGTACCAGAGGAGAATTGTATGTTTGAACTCTAGAGAATTGCCAAAAACATTGTTTTTTTATTCTTATATTACCTTGTACATAGTTTTATCATGATGAATTGGATTTTATTGTAAATAGTGTAAATTTTCCTTTTATCTTATGTTTCATTAAATATGGCTCTTATTTCTCTAGATATTTGCAGAATACACATGCCTTTTATACATTCTGCTGTATTGCGCTCATACCCCACCTTTCTGTCACCCCTCCAAATGGTTCGGCAAACTTCCTTTCCAGGATTCAAATCTTGCTTTTGTTTTAACTGTGAGGTTTTTTTTTCTTCTTCTTTGCATGTATTGTTTTAAAATATATGTTGTTTTATTATCTTGTCACTTTTTATGGTCCTTGTGACCGAAATAAATGTTTTTGAAACAAAACGAATATTCGAGCAAGGGGAATTCCCTAACGGCTTAAGCTGGTTTTCCAAGAAACCGTTGTAACGTTTGGTGAACGGATGGAAGTAGCCATGCCTGTATTTGGGTTGCATGGGCTATGCCTAAATAAGGGCTTGATTTCTATGCCTATATAAGGGCAACATGAATTGTACCTATATAAGGGCATGAATCAGGAAAATCCATTCGGAATCTAAAACGCCATACAACAATAGGGAGGGGTGATAAGGAGCTCTCTACAGAGATATGTATGTAAACTTCTTGTCTCAGACACAGTGTAGGAAAAAAGGACCGGCGATTAATACACTTGCTATGGAGAGCTAAGTACAAGCTGCTGTCACAGGTCTGAATTGCCTTATGATTGAAGAGAGGGAAGATGTGGCCGCAGCACAGGCCATAATTTTGAATCTACGTAACGAAGTATAGTGGTTCAATGTGGTGTCACGCTAGCGACACGCTGATTCTCCCATGTCGATGTAGCAAGAACTGAGATTACCACTACAGAGATTACAATGACATAGATTTAGGTGAGTATAATCATACTTATTGTAGATTAAATAATATAATTGAGGTTAGGGTTAATTAAAATTAAGTTAAGATAAAGAAGCCTTAAAGTTACTGATATAACTCAATTCTATAATTACTTTAGGAGTTACAGATATGTTTAGTGCTATGGTTAGAGGAATAATTATTTAATTTAGTTTATTTAAATATATTTCAATTAATTAAGGGTTATAGTTGGTATTGATTTTAAATGAAGGTTGCTTATTTAAATTATTTTAAAGTAAGGTTTAGGGTTAGGTTAGCAAAATTCTGGGTATTTTTAAGTGTCAGGGCTACAATGAATGTTCGGTGAAGGATATTTATTTCATTGAATTTTAATCATTGTAAGAGTTGGCATTATGATAACTTTAAGGATAATTATTTTATATATTCCTACTTCATTTATTGCTCATTTAAATTATTGAAGAGTATTGAAACAGGAATGTCCCTGCATGGTAAAATGGCAGATACTCCAACCCTGAGTGCACAACTATATGTGAAACTGGTATCCTGACTTTTAATTTGGCCCTCAGAACCCGCTAGCCTTGCATGTGCTCTGATGCTTGGGCCTATTCCTTACAATGTGAGGCCCAGAACTTGTTCTATCACTTGTAGGTGCAGTCCAAGCTTGCCCTACGAGGCAATAGGCTACTCTGCCTGCTCTGGGTACATCGTGGTAGCATGCTGTGCTTGTTAATTTGCAGTGTGTCAAGATCTGTTGATCCGTGCCAATGATAGTGCAATCTACTGCCCTGTAATAGTAAGTTCTGCTGTTATGTGAATCCCAGAACCTTGCTCTGACATTATGTGTGCATGTCAAGTATGTGTGTGTGTGTGCTAGCTCAGAGTACTGAATGCCCCTTGAATAGCATGGCACAAGATGGGTGCAGAGAATAGCTTCCCCTAGGCACTGTAAATGTCTTTTCTGCATTTCTGCGGCTGGAGACCCAGACACTGAAGTGGGGAGGCTGGAGAAAGGGCTCCCTTTAGAAATTCCATTAAGTCCTTGTTAGCAAAGGAATGTTGATTAATTTGTTCTTCCTGACCACTCAAAATTGATAGTTATGAAAAGGGAGACTGCAATTTCTGTTGTCAAACATGAGGACGTTTCTAGGTACGACCTGCCCTTTTGCCTGTCTCTAATTACTGAATTAGTAAGACTTATGACAACCAGGTGCAGACAGCTCACTTATTATTTCGCCCATGTTTTGAATGCTCTTGCTTGGAGTCAGCCCTGTTGCTGTGTGAGCCATCACTTTGCACAAATGCTGGCACTGAAAATGACATTTGAACAGAATCAATCTAACCGGTTCTACAACCTTTGACAGTGGCTCTACATGTCAAAATGGCGTATGAAAGTAAGATCAAAATCACCCCACTTTGTTCCAGTCCCAAGTCCTTTTGACCAGGGAAGAGAGCCCTCAGCAGAGCACTCAAGGGACAGTTGTGTGTCTTGGTCTTGTGTCTTCCTGAGAGCCAATTTCCCAAAGGTGCGGGGACATCACCTGCAATCTATATGCTCTGCTGGAGGAGGTGAGGGCCTGCCTAGAGATTAAAAGCCTACCTGCCGATGGAGAGAAGTAAGGAGCATGCCTTGCCCTTCAGGGTAACAGCACAGCCTGTCCAGGGGCACATCCCAGCATGTTTCAGGCATGGAGACTTACCAAAAAAAAGAAAGTAACTCAAAGAGACCGAAGCTAGGAAAGCCCTAAATTCCTGTAAATGCACAACTAAGAGTGAAGGGCGTAAAGGGTTGCCCATGGACCAGGATTGCACTTTGCCCAGAGCCATAGTAGGACAGGCCCAAAGGACACCAATGGCAAACGACCTCAGCCACCACGGTTGAGGCCCAGTATCCATTCTCTGCCTCGTTGTGCCCCCAAACAGGGTCTGACAAAAAGTTAATATTAGGGTATATAAGGAATAATAATTTAAATTATTTAGTTAATACTAACATTGGGATGCAGGGGTCGTGAGTGGTGCAAGGGATGAATGTACAATCATTAATGTTTTTTTTGCAGAGATCCAATTGTAACCTGCAAATCACAGGCTCGTGACTTAGTGACATTTAATTCAGTGACGTATGCACAAGCTGTCACCATCTAACCTGCAGAGCATACGTTTCAGTCCCAGCATGTATCACTCGCGCTCTTTCTTCTGTTCTTGATAAATGGCAGATCAAGGGAATAAAAGAGCAGAATGTACTATATAAATACGATTAATATAACAAATGGCAACGTAATGTAAAGCTATTCTATATAAAAATGTATAACCTGACAAGAAATGAACACCAATCAGTTTAATAGCAATTGGCACCTGCTTGCACACCATATGGAATGCTTACATTGACATAGCCAATCAGAATGCTGGCAGCAAGTACTGTTAGCCTGCGTTCTAAAGCCAGTTCTTCTGAAGCAGGGGCATGATGCAGACAGGGACATTCAGGCTGCTTGTCTGCTTGTGCTGAATGCAAGTGGGGGATGGGCGATAACAGCCTTATTACCCACATGCCGTTGTTAATTGCCATTCCATTCATTATGTACTGTTGACTTCGGCTTGGACCTAAAATAGCGTGGCAAGCACTTAACAATGGTTAATGGTCTCATCAGAGGGTGCTAACTACTGTTAACACCCTGAGCAGAAGACAGCAATGCTTAATTAGTAAGCATCTAAATTCAGTTTGTATTGTGTGCAATATAAATGGGCATAATTAGCAGCAGTATACACATACTCCTAGATATGATAACATTACATAAAATGTGCTTTGAAAAGAAGTTATTTTCTTTGCCGTTCTCAAAGATTTAATAGTCGGATATTGTTCTTTCATGGCCACTATGCTAATTTCCTGCACACAGTAGGGACCGTATCGGGCATTTCTGGTGCAGTGCAGAACCGAGCGCAAATTTTATGCGCCTGCTGTGCATAAAGTGAATTGATTTAACCAGACATTTCTCTGGTTTACTGCTTAATTTTCAGATAGTGCAGCGCGGAAACAGACAGCAATGTTTACGTTTTCTGTCCCTGTATTGTGTTGTGTGAAAGTAAACACTAAGGGGCAGATGTATCATTATTTCACGCAGCGCCGCACGTCACCTTCCTGCGCTGCGTGAAAGGGCAGGAATCAGTGCACCATGTTTAACATAATATGGCGCATTTCTGTTCTTTACTTGTACTGGTGCACATTGTGCTGCCCAGTGCCAACGCAGGCCCCCTTGCGCCGTGGGGAAAGGGTGCCTGCATTGTAGATAGGATTGTTTTTGTGGAGGAAGGGACACACGCTGCACAAAAAACAATCCTCTGAGGCATTTTCCTCTTTCCATGTGTGCTGCAAAATGCAACAAACATAAAAACAGGAAAAAATGAGGTGAACTGAAGATATTGCTCCTCATTACACATCTCACCTGGGGAGGCGTACCACTTGGACTCATTCCCAGGTCTACCAGTAATGGTAAATCTGGGAATGTGCGGGGTAAGCGTGGGGGCACTCATGCTCCACCCATGGAGTGCCTCCCTTAGACCTGCAGTTGAAAAATACAGGTTCTGTGCCAGAAAAGCTCAGCAACAGAAAACCCAAACCAGCTCCAGGTACTCAAGAGAAAATAATAGTGCAGATTCTATTGTCAGGGGCATAACACAAGCCCCCGCAACCCCCGCGTTGCGGGGGGGCCTCGTGCTCCAGGGGGCCCCGCCGGGGCCCCTCACTGTAATACATTGATGACGTATGTATCATGAATCAATCATCATGATTTAAAAATTATAGACGTCCCGGCCGGGGCCCCGTGAGGCTGGCAGCAGCAGGAATGGTGCGGGGCCCCGGCCGGGGCCCGTGAGGCTGGCAGCAGGGATGGTGTTGCGGGGCCCGGCCGGGGCATGAGGCTGGCAGCAGAATGGTGGTGTGGGGCCCCGGTCGGGGCCCGTGTGGCTGGCAGCGGCTGAGGCTGGCTGAGCGCTGACGGCTCTGCTGACTGCTGCTCTCTGCCTCTTGAGTTGAGCCTGCCTGACTGGAATGGTGCGAGGGGAGCCTGGGGGGGCGGCGGACTCAGTCCTGGGCGGGCTGGCACTGGCAGCACTGCAGCAGGCACTCCAGGAATGAATGGTGCGGTGCGGGCAGCGGGGCCCCCGTGGCGTGTGAGCGGCTGAGGCTGAGCGCCGGGACTACTGCTACTGACTTGAGCTAGTGCGCACTGAGAATGGTGCGGGGCCCCGGCCGGGCCCGTGAGTGACTATACAATGGGACAAATGATGTAGACCGATGTTCTATGCTCACAAACAGGGCTCAGTGTGCAAAGTGTTCCTGCCACAAATGCAAGCACCCATACCACAGCCGACTTTTTTTTATAGGCAGGGTGATATTAGCTTAGTTAAAAAAAAAATAAGAGAACGGGTCCTCAATGGGAAATTACCTACAGATTAGTGTGATATATATAACGTGTATTACATAGTAGAGATTACCCTCTGGGTGTACCTGTGTTCACACTGGCCTTTCTTGGTTTCTTAATGTTAACATATATGACTTGATTTCCCTTGTTGACTGGATACATGTTTCACTTTCAAGCTATGTTTATTTCTACAGTATTTTAACATAACGTCCACTGTTTCTTTGATTTTGCACTTCATTTACTTAGTATAGTACCAGCATTCCGTTCTGGGTCAATGTTGTACATTTGTTAACTAAAACATGACTGGCAGCACTGCAGGAATGGTCAGGTGGGCCGAGGCTGGCAGCAGGCTGCAGCTGCAGGCAGCACTGCACTGGCTGCAGGAAATGAATGGTGCGGGCCGGGGCCCGTGACGTGAGGCTGGCAGCGGCTGAGTGAGGCTGAGCGGCGGGCTCTGCTCTCTGCCTCATCAGTGCCTGCCTCTGACTGTCTTGAGCACGAATGGTGCGGGCCCCGGAGTAGAATATTTGCAGGAATGATGCGGGGCCCACTGGCCGGGGCCCGCCGCCCGTGAGGCTCGGCTCTCTGCCTCTTGAAGTGTTGTTGAGCCACTGCAGCCCCTGAGGATGAATGGTGCATGCGGGGTCCCTGCCGGGGCCCCTGAAATTGATACAAATGGGTAGGCGGGCCCCGGCCGGGTGACACGGTGTGTGACTACTACTAGTAGTAGTAGTCTTAATGGTGGTGGTGGTGAGTGGATCAATGGCGGCGCCGCGGGACAGGGTTGTTTTGTCCTCACTCCGAGCTAACTTTCACTTTCCTTTCCGCCCCGGCCTTCCAGGACGCATATGCGCGCCGCGGAGGCACTGGGCAGGGGGGGGCTGGCTGGTGACCAATGGCCTAATTACATTTGTTAGGGGGCAGGGACAACACATGCGCATTGCGCAATGAGCTCATCACGACCCAAGCAATTGTAAGGTGTGGCATCAGGGGCGCGCAGCAGAAGACAAAGGAAGCCACGCTGACCGTTAACGCTCAGGTCAGGACTCATCACCGGCGGGGCCTTTATTTGCAAATTGCAAATTGCAATCATTTAAATTGCCCGGCCCCTACCACCTGGCTAGCCTTGAGGCTTGTGCTGCCCCCCCCTCAAGTGCCCTGCCTGCCTTCTGTCCATCCCCTCCAGCTCGCCTTGCGACGCCAGGCCCAGCAGGCCCCCAGCCCTCTCAGATCAGATCAGGTGAGTGCGTTCTGACTCCAGCTCTGTTGAGGCACTTCAAACTTAACTGTGTAACGCATGCTCTTGTATCAGTTTTGTTCCTATTGTGAAGCGCTCGCCTTACACTGCATGATGACTCGTCACTTTATTTATTTATTTATGCGTTTTTGAGCACGGACTTAACGGTAAAAACGCATAAATAAATAAATAAAGTGACGAGTCATCATGCAGTGTGAGCCCACCACTAAGACTTAATGCTGCTGCAATCCACTCAGGGGGCAGGGGCGAAGATACCATTGGTGCAGCAGGACAGGAGCAAATGGCACCAGCGTGCACTGAAGCCGAATATTTGCTATATTTTACTATCCCCAGCAGCAGCCAAAAGGGGTAATTTTTCTTGTTTGCAACAGGGACCTGCCATGTAATCCTTGCTACGCCACTGGATCCACTGTAGTGATAATTTTCCCAGTCCCGGCCCAGGTCAGGTCCCCAAAGAGTAGGCAGTTAAGGGGGACAGCATTTCTTAACTTGTGGTCGCAAGCAGGTGGAGGCTGTGACATACATACCTACATTTTTGAAGAGCAAACTGGGAAATTTGTATTTCTCCCAATCTGGTCAGTCTACCGTCTATTGGCATGCATGGCACTTACAAATGTGCTGCTGAAGGATCGGATATGAGAAATGCAAATATATGTTTTTTCCCTACCTGTCAGGAGCACGAACAAAGCTCTACGGCAGACAGAAAGAGCGTGACAAACATGTTGTGCACTCGCCCGCAGGAGCAGGTTAATCTTACACCAGGTTGTACACAACCAATGTACAAAGACTTGGAGCTCAAAGAGGGCCCTTGAAAAATGGTGACCTCTTGCACTGTAGGGGTTGCAGTAGCCCACATCACGCCCCTGATGTGATCTTATTCTGACATGATGCAAACCGTATGTAATTTGGTTAAGGCTAAGTTTAAAAGAAAGCCTGCTAGCCCAATTCCCTTTAATACATGCAGCAAAAATGGTGTAAAAAGGGTTTGGCTCATGCTAGGCTCTGTTACACATTTCATGTAGTAATGCTCCTACTGTTACGCTTGCAGCTGCCCTTAATCCACATTAAGAAATGGCAGCAGGTGGTGCACGCCCATAATGTTATTGATGACAAATGGCGGATTTGACGTTTCTGTATTCCAGTGTACTTGGAACAGGCGTTTCTGTCTCGAATGGGCTATGTAGAAAGAGATTGAGTGCCCTGCCCTCCCTGAAATGATTAGTACTGTTAAATACATCAAATGTAAAAAAAGAATTAAAGTAGGACAATTTTTTTCCATTGCTTAGGAGATGGCGGATGAAGAATTGAATGACAAAAACGTATTTTATTTGAGTAGCATAGTCATGGGCTCAAGGAGCATAGGGTTGTGTTTCTGAAAATAGTTTACCTGCAGCAGGAGTATCTGACGCATGAGGTACTTTTCATTAAACACTATTGTGTGTTGTGTCCAGCTGAAACTTGGTTACAGAGTCCATTATGGGATCAGGAGAAGAATGACAAGTAGATGTGGCCTAAGGTTCCAGCTACTGCTGTAGGAACTTGGGGCAGTGGCGGTCGGCACAGGTAAGCGGGGTGGGAGGGGGGAAGTCGACAGATGACTGAATAGGTATAATTAAAATAATCAAAATATGCTAGATTTCTGGGTGGTAGGGCAAAGTGGTACATGGTGGGCCGCGCCACCGGGGGAGGGGAGCCCCCTCCATGTGCTTTGCAGGGGGGCCCCCTCAAGTTTCGTTACGCCACTGTCTATTGTGCTAGGAATCTGCAATGACAGCTTTTAGCATATTACCTTAATTTTTCCTATATTAGCCTCCTTTGCTCCCTGACCTTTCACCTGGTGACCAGGAGTTTCTGAAACTGAGGGGCAGATTTACCATTCTTTCATACTAAACACCAAAGAAAGGAACTTGCTGTGCTGCGTGAAAGGCTGACAGCGGAAATACTGCACATTTACAAAGATTTATCAATCTACCAAGCAATGCAGCATGCCACCTTGCTGCATGCATGAAAGGGTAGGTCTGTGCAATATTTAAAATTATACAGTGCATTCCTGTTGTTTCTTAGTGCTGGTGCACTTTTGGCTGCCTAGTGCCAATGCAGGCACCCTTGCGTCATGTTGCAAGAGTACCTACGTTGGATTGTTTTTGTGCAAGAGGAGGCAACTTTCTGCACAAAAACAACTCTGAGAGGCATTTGCAGCACACAAAGGAAGAGGGAAAAACGAGGAGAAATAAAGGTATTTATCCTTGCTATGCCTCACCTGAGGAGGTGTAGCATTTTGAAGCATTATCAAGTTTACCACTAATGGTAAATCTGAGAATCTGCCAAAATCCATAGGTGGATGCGTGGGAACACCCACGCTCCACCCATGGAACACCTCCCTGGGCAGAGTAACGCAAGCCAGCGATTTGCGCTGCCTTGCGTTAATCTAAATTTATCAAGCCGCGCAAGGTCCTGCTAGGTGGCCTTGTTTGGCTTGATAACTCTCACTTAGCCTTGGTGTTGGCCTTGTGCCTCCTTGCATGGCACATGGGTGATGCAAAACCTTGATAGATAGGTGCCCAGGTTTGCAGGTCTTTTTGCAAATCTGGGTTTGTGCCAACAATTTTTATGGGTGGACACATGGGAACACCCATGCTTCACCCATGTAACTCCTACCCAATGCAAAGTAATGCAAGGCAGCACTATAAGTTGCCTTGTGTTACTTTGTATTTGCTAAGCCTCCCAAATCCAGACAAACTGGCTTTACGTGGCCTAGTAAAACCCAGTTAAGGACATGTGTTGCCTTGCGACAACTTGCGTCATGCAAGGATAGCACAAGTTCCAAGTAATTCTGCCCCTGAATGTGTAAACAATCTCAGGCATTCATTTTTGTTTAGAGATGTACAGGAGAAAGGGTTAAATATGTACACATATTATTTTAGAACTATATTGTTGTCTGAACATTTAAAGGTTTTGTTTCACAAATTGTTTCTTCATACAATACCTATAGTCATCAAGACTTCCCTATTACACAATAAGTGATGAAAGTGCATCATGAATATTGTATCCACAGCTACAATATTAAAATATTTTTAAATAAAACTAAAAAGAGTTCTAACAGTTTGGCCTTATGTCGCAGAAATACTATAAAAACATTAGTCACGAAACTTGTTATCGGTCTTCCATAATTTAACTGTAGCTAATTGCATGAATTTTACCAACTGACGAATGTTGCAATTTGATGTCCCTTGGAAGAATAAGGTTATAGCAGATTTGATTGTCCTGATATAAGCTCAATTAAAGATTATTCTCAAGAGTGTAACTCTTTGATGGTGCAGAACATGACAGATACAAATTAAATGTTAATTTGTCTCCCTGTGACTTCAGATAGTCTGTATAGCCTATTGTTATTGTTATCAAACTAACACACACCTTCAAATTGTGAATTTTAAATATTAAACAATATATATCTTAAAAATTCTTACTTTACTTTTCCAGTTACATTAGAATCTAAGTTGTTGTGTATGTGTATGAATACACACACACACACACAGCATAACATACCTATTTTTATGATGACCGGCCATTTACCGTAATGAAGTGTGCCTTTACTGTTCTAACTCCATGTACACTTTGATTGTAGGGAAGGTTATGAAGCAGACCAAGGCAAATATAACTGCACTTTTAGTTTTTGATACACTCACTCTAAAGTACCTAAACACAGAACCGGGACCGGTACTCACAAAGATAGTGTTAGTCTGCTTCTGTCAGGGATTACCACTCTATGAAGACCTAACTGGTCCTCTCAGCGTTGGATATGCATGCCCATGCAGACACACGCACACACACATATCATATTACCTACTGGCTGTCACCAGTACATAGTTATAGTTAGGAACATGTTTACATAGAAACATTTTTTTTGACTTGCCTAGATCGTTGGTGTCGTTTCACTAAACTTGACAACATTTTTTTTTTAAAGTGTCATAGTGAGCCTTTTGGCGCGAGGAAAGGTTTGGAGTGATCCATCAAGCAGGGGCAGAGAAAAAGGGGCATCAAAAAAATATGTTAATTCCCATGGGATCTTTTCCATGTTAATTCCCATGGGATCTTTAGACACACCTGCAGCCCGAACCGCTGGACGGAATTATACCAAATTTGGCAGGAAGGTAGATTTTGGTTCAGAGATCACCTTTTCAGCTATGTGGTGTAAATCCTTAAGTAGTTGTTGAGAAATTTAAGGCAATCCTAATTTAGATATTGCGAATAATAATGAGCTCATGCAGGGCAATGCAGAGCTCAGATTGGGTGCCAGCACTTCAACCAGGAAGTGTTGGCAGCCATTTGAGACTTGGCTTCAGCTGAGTCCCACAAAAAAAGTTTGAAAAAGGAAAAGGGGGCAACGTAGGAATACCCAGACTCCCCAAACTTCGATCTTGGGAGCCCGGCAGGGAAGTAAAAGCACTAATATTATTTAAATTACAGCAAATTCGCTAAATTCACCTAAAAAATGAAAAACTAAATCAAGCGCGGCATCCTACCCTTGTTTATACTAAAGCCCCTGGGTAGGCCAGGTCCAAGGGGTATGTGGACACATTTTATAAAATTAAGCCGGGGGAACACAGACCAACACCTCCCTGGGCCCGTGCAAATAGAAGGAGGGGGGCCATACCTGGCCATGGGGACCACCACCCCCCCAAGGCCGGCTCTTGCTATGACCCTGGATGCCCACACCTAGGACAAAGCTGTGACAGGTATAAGGAAAACCTCTTGTCTAACCTATATTGCTTTCTGATATAGCCTACCTAGGGTTCATTTGCAAGACAGATCCCCACTATCAGTGTAATACACCAAGATTAATGAAAAAAATGTTACTATTATGTATTCTTTGTATGTAAAAGTTTTCTTTTTATATATATATTTTTAATTTGCTGCTATTCCTTGTTCATAAATGTTTATTATTTACAAATACATGTATCAGTTGTACAGATAAACAAACAAATGCCAATTCACAGATGCAATGCTTCTAACTTCTTTGTGTACGATAATTCTACAGCATTTAGACATTTTATACCAACACATAGACAGTAATTTGCCTTTACATAGATACAGAGTCTTTACAATTTCTTCATCTGTAACTGTGATAAGTACAAAGAAACCGGTAATACAACCTTAAAATCAATATACATGTAGATTATTCACAAATAACCCCACACTCAACCATCAAATCTTCATTCTCACCTATTGAGCCCTCTCACCCACACTAACATTCATACACCAAAAAAGTCCAATCATGTCAGGAATCCTGGAAATATTGTAAGAGACAGACAAACTATCTTTCCATCTGTGGTGTGATTGAATCCCATCAATTTCCTCTGGTGTGTATGTCTCTGAAAGGATTTCCCATACATCAAGTTGTGGTCAACGCACATTTCGGTGGAAGGTCAATTCAACCACCTTCATCAGGACCACATTTGAATCATAGAAATCTTAAAAAGTGGACGGGGTTATCTGTAAAGTAATAACACAAAACAATGATTTTTCAAATACACTGTATATAGGGACTGTAAATTATAGTCACTATTCAGTTAGAAATATTTTTTATATTTGTATATACATACTATAACTACAACCCATTCTATTTTGTCAACCAAGGACGACCATAGACGAGTCTCCTAGTAGGGTCCTATTTGTGTTCACAACATGCCTACCACCTGTGGGCATGCAGCCTCATGCCATGCAACCATGAGAGGATGGATCAAAAAGTGACCAAAGGTAGAAGTGAAAAGAGAAAGCAGCCTTCACCAAGGCTCCCGCCAAGCTAAAGCAAACAGTCCGCTCCGCCTTCTGGAAACGGAGGTTTCAGCTGTTTGCGGGCAGGGAAAGAGGTTAAATAGATTGCTCTTGCACACAGGGAGCTGCATTTCCAGCAGCACCTATTATGTGAGAGCAATGCCGGCTCCTGCCGGAGGCAGGGTACTGGCTGGGACCGTAGGGGCCTTGATGCTCTCCCCACAGTCCTGGGTGGGAAATGAGGAAATGATAAACATCAGCATTGAGCAGAAAGATGCAAGTAAAAAATGAGAGACGAGCAGAAAGAGGCAGAATAAAGATGAGAAATGAGCAGAAAGAGGCAGAATTAAGGTCAGCAAAAAGCAGAAAGAAGCAAAGTAAAGGTCAGCAACGAACAGAAAGAGGAAGAATAAAGGTCACTAACAAGCAAAAAGAGGCACATTAGAGGTCAGAAACAAGCAGCAATAGGCAGAATAAAGGTCAGCAACAAGCAGAAAGAGGCAAGATGAAGGTCAGAAATGAACAGAAGGAGGGAAAATAAAGGTTAGCAATGAGCAGAAAGAGGTAAAAATAGAGGCCTGCAATGAGCAGATAGAGGAAAAATTGAGATTAGAAACGAGCAGAAAGAGGCAAAATAGAGGTCAGAAACAAGCAGATTCAGACACTCTCACACCCACTCACATATCCACTTAAACACTCACACACCCACTCACACAGCCAGTGAAGCACTCCAGCACTCACTCACACACCCACTGAGACAATCATGCACTAACTCAATCAAATCAATCAAATAAATCAGGCTTTTGTTGAGCGTGACTTCTCACTCGTAAGGGTCTCAAGGTGCTGGGTGTGGGGGGGATGCAGGCTCCAGTCCATCAAGGAGGGGTCTGTCGAAGAGCCAGGTTTTGAGGTTTCTTGCGAAGATGGGGAGCGATGTTGTCTGTCTGAGGTGGAGCGGAAGGGCGTTCCAGGCTCTAGCCGCGAGGAAGGAGAAGGAGTGGCCTCCTGATCTGGTCTTCCTGGTGCGGGTGACCATGGTGTAAGAAAGCTGGGCTGATTGTAGTGAAGAAATAAAAACCTTCTAAGGAGTTCACTGATATACCTGGTCCTTTAAACCAACAAAGAAGAAATTGGCACGGAAGCTGTAATATAAAAACAATGCATTTATTAACCTCACATGAGAGAGATTGCGTCACACATTACCCTCAGGCCACTGTAGGAGGCATTCTAAGGAGTACAGAGAACAGGGGCCTTATATATGCATAGATTACATAGTCAGCATAAAACCAAAGGGAGGTCCTGGCACATACAAGAATACTTACTGACTAATATGGCTATACAAAATTTGCTTGCTCAACAAAGTGGGAGGAGAGACATTTCTCCTTACATCAGCAAGAATAGCCTGACAGTTATAACATAAGAGCAGATGCATTCTGACAGCTAGGCCTTTCTGAGCATGTGCAAGGCTTTGGAAGTGGGAGAAAGCACATGGCTAACTAAGATGGCTGCCAATTTCAAAATAGCTTTCATCTCATGCTAACAGTGATTCCTGCAATCTTTAACAGTAGGGTCCTTTGGGGTGCGTGGAATTTGAGTCGGCTGTTCAGGTATGCTGGTCCGGTGTCATGGAGGGCCATGTGTGTGTGGGTGAGCATCTTCAAGGTGACTCTAGCCTCTATGGGGAGCCAGTGGAGTGTGCGCAGGTGCTGGGAGATGTGGTGGTGTCTCTGCAGGTTGAGGACCAGTCTTGCAGTGGCGTTCTGGATTTTCTGTAGCTTGCTGGTGAGGTTTTTGTTTATTCCGGCACAGAGTGTGTTGCCGTAGTCGAGTCTGCTGGTGACGAGGGTGTGCGTGATGGTCTTTCTGTTTTCAAGGGGTATCCAATTGAAGGTCTTACATAGGAGACGGAGTGTTTGGAAGCAGGAGGACGAGACTGAGTTGTTCTAGTGGTCCATTTTGAGCTCGGAGTCCAGGATGATTCCCAGGTTGCGGGCGTGGTCTGTGGGGCTGGGAAAGCTTCAGAGGGTGAGGGGCCACCAGGTGTCATTCCAGGCATTGGGGTTTGGGCCTATGATGAGTACTTCTGTTTTGTTGGTGTTCAGTTGTAGGCAGCTGTTTTTCATCCATTTACCAATGGATTCCATGCCTTCTTAAAAGTTGTATCTGGAGGTGTTTGGTTCGTTGGATAGGGAGAGGATGAGTTGGGTGTTGTCTGCGTACGACAAAAAGTTTAGTCCATAGGTTCTGCCGATGGGGGCGAGCGGAGCCATGTAGACGTTGAAGAGCGTTGAGCTGAGGAAGGAACCCTGGGGGACTCTGCAGGGGGTGGGTGTAGGGTCCGAGAGGAAAGGGGGGAGTCTGACCTGCTGCGTTCTGCCGGAGAGGAAGGAGTGGATCCAGTCGAGGGCCTTGTCCCGGATCCCTGCGTCATGGAGTCTGCGTATTAGGGCTAGAAGACTCCACCACAGCATACCTTGGGTTGAGAAATCACAGAGTCAGTGGAGACTCCCTGTCACCCACCAAAGGTAGCCTCCTACTCTCTCTACTCACTCCTCCAAGAGATGGCATACATCACGTCTCGCCATCCATCGCACCTCTCAACACTGAAGTCCACTCACCGTCAGGCCAGGACCCTCGCCTCAACATCACAGGGACCACCCGAGCCATTCATGCTTACCGGCTACAAACATCATGTTCAGGGAGAGCATGCTGTGTCCTGGGATTTGAGGCAACAAACATGTGCGTTTTCTGAGCCGTGAGGTGGGCTCCTTTTAATCAAGCCAATAAGCATAAGACACCTGGGAATCTCTGCCTGAGATACTCTCTCCTTAACTGCCCTACATATGCCCCATTTACTGCCTTGAGCCCCCTCTCATCCACTATCCTAGATATCGAATCATTCACTGCCCAAATATACCCCCATTCACTACCCCAGACAGTCCATATTTCACCGCTCAGACACCCAATCTTTCACTGCCACAGACACATCATCATCCAGTGACCCAGATACTCCTATTTCACCGCCTGATACCCATCTCATTTACTGCCTCACATACACCTCACTCTCTGCCTCAAGTACCCCATCATTCACTGTCCTCTCAAAGAAGTGAGGGGGTACATAGCACTTTATTATTGCACCTGTTCAGGAAGCAATTAGCACACATGGCATTGTTCATTCCCCGGTAGTGGTCGTGAGTGACCATGCAGAGCATTGTTAATGTCTGGAGGAGGAAGTTAAGGAGCACATGGAGCATTAACATAACACCAGCGTTGGAGGTTAGGGAACACCGAATGCAGTATTAATAAACCAGCGACGGAAATTAGGGAGCCCACACTGCATCATAAATACAGCTGGAGAAGAGTTGTTGGAACACAGAGTGTGTTGCTAATGGGCAGTGTGGGAGGTGAGGGAGCAGTGAAAGTATCTATTTCCTGATGCCCAGGGCCAGGCTCCATCCGAGGTCACTTGAGGCCATTGCTGATAATACAATCACAGTGTGTGTGTGCTTGTGCATTCTTTTGGCGGTCTGTGTGGTGAGGCCTAACCGCATGCCCAAGGCCTAACAGTCCTGCTACACCGATGATAGCTATACCCCTGTATGTGAAAGGTCGGATAGGTGACTTCAGCTGCAGGAGAGTGCAGGCAAGGAGTCAAGAAATTAGACTACAGCTGCACAGAAAGATGCGGAAGACCTGAGCGGCTGCAGCAGCAGCACAAAGCACACAAGGTTTTTTGCGGGTTGGTCACCCTTTATCTTTCTGTTCAGCGTCAGAAGTCCCAAAGAATCTAGATCGTTCCTTATTTTTTGGATATTGATTTTATTATTCTTGACTCTGATCAGGTTACTGTTGAAATCACCTGTAATCAGCATCCTGTAGGATTGGTGAGTTATTTGTAATGTTTTTATTAGGTTTATTAATTCTAACAGTTTTTAGATTTTTGTAGACTTCTCTGGGTGGATGTAAACGTTTAGAATCAATAGCTTCCACCTGCCTTCTTTTGTGAGTTGTTTATTTTCTAACTTTATGATTTGTATCCAATTTTCCCCTGAATCCATTATCTCGGACTTACAGGTGAAGTTATTAGTTATATATGTAGACAACCCCCCCCTTGGATGTCCATATTTTGTGATTTTTTCAGCCATCACATGGTGTTCTTCATATCCAATGAATTTGTCTGGGGGTAACATTCCATGTTTCTTGCAAGAATATTAAATCGAATGTTCCCAGAAAGGCAATTGTCTTTTGATCTTGTTCCATGTTTTTAAAACCATGTACGTTCCAAGAGCAGATACTTATTTTCCTTTCAGTTTTCTTACATTCATCGAAGTTTCTTTCTTGCTCTATGTGGCATGGACTGATTCCATCAGGAGCGATGAGAATTCAATGCTTGTGAAATCCAAGACCAATCCTGGTCTTCCTCCGCTCGATGATTAAGTTACCCTGTTGTTGTCTTGTTGGGCACGGGTTCCCTCCTTATTTGTTGAGTGATTGTCTCATTTCTCGCTCCTCTTAAGATGGAAGATGTTTTTCCTTTTCTGTTTGTTACTAGGGGCGCCACACTGTTTAGTAGAGGGTATGGATACTTTATTGGAGTTGTGTAAACTAGTGTTATACCCCATGCTGCAAAGTCTGTTCGTGTGGAAAAGATGAGGTCCGTTATCTCCTTTGATGCCCAAGTTGTGCTGCTCATTTCACATTCTATGTCCTTGTTCGTTTGAACAAACTCCATTACTATGAGGTCGTTTGAGGTTATTTCCCTTAATTTTGGGATCTCTCTAAATAGCCTCAGTATATTCCCCCGGTTCAGCGTGTCCATTTTTCCTTTTGTCGGGTATTCCGGCCTGAATAATAATATGTGTCCTGTCTCTTTGGCAACCATTTGGGGGTTCTGATTCTGAGTGAGATTACTTCTGTCCTCTCTTTGGACTAAGGGTGTCTCTTGCCCTGGGTGTTCATCAGTGAATACTTCAAAAGTGCTTGCCCCTTAATGTTGTCGCCACTTCTTTGCTGTACATTACTGATGATTTGACTGATCTATGGGTCGTGGTCGGCCTCTCTAAATCCATTTGTGATACTTCAAGGGGACATTATGTATACCTCCTTTGTTTCCAAAGGTGATTGTTAATTGGGAGTTCATCCTCGTCTGTTGTTCTGTTTGGACTTGGTGACTAATTTCTTTTTTGACTTGGTTAAATTGTTTTCCATCATCGTATTCCCCTACGGTCAATTTTAAATATTCTTGCTTCTTAGGATCCTGTGGGCCTTATTGTATTTGCACTGTTTCCTGAGATATTTGCTGTTTATTTCCTAATCCTCCGTGAATTTTTGCTGACTCGTCCATTATTCTTTTTGTTTTATATGTTGGTTTTGTTTCTGTGCTAACTTCATTTTTTGAATTCTGTTGAGTGATTTCCGTTCGCCTCATACGGGACTGACTGTTCCCCAGCACTAAAGGCATTTCCTAAGCAAGCCTCAAATACATATGGTCGGGTACTCCCTATGGCCCCTCTCAATACTTTAAAACCCCTGGCGCAAGGTTAGTCCCGCCCTGGTCTTCCTTCTCTTTGCCCCAGGGATTGGACAACCAGACTAAGAGTTTGTAAGTTATTTGGATTAGGGGGGAGTGACCCCCCCGGCCGTATTTATTAACAGTACGAACAATATTTGGAAAATTAGCTCAGGACTCCGCTATAATAGTCACCCCCAGGCCCTAACTGTTAACAAATGGCTCCTGGAGAATGCTGGCCTTAATCCTGGAGAATGCTGGCCTTAAAAACGCTACTATGCGAGCGCTCTACCTATTGCCTAATTCCCTGCCTCAGGAGGTATAATGGGCTGAGGGGAAAGACACACCAAACGAGTTCCCGCTCCCTCACTCGCGCTAATGAGCGTGGTGCCGGACAATGGCCCCTTTCACCTCCCCCCTTCGGGAGGAACCAACCCGGGTGCCTGCTCCTTTGTCTTTAGGCCCCCGTTACCCACGCCTCCCGGCAGTGTTCCCGTCCGGCCGCCGGAGTCCACTGAAAGGCGCCGCTGCTCCTCTGTCCCGCGATGCTCAGATTCACCTCGCGTCGCGTCGCATCGCTGCTCTCCCGATGCCGGTCCTACGCCTGAAAAAGAAAACACAAACGATTAAAGGGACAGGGTGTGCGCACGTGGATGCAAAGGGGGAGGCAGCCGTGAAACCAAGAGGCTGTCTCCCTCGCAGGCTCCCCCCTTTAAGGGCAGGGGACCCAAGGGGTACTTCCGGGGAGGTCTCTTGAACCGGAAGCATTGAAGTGCTTCCGGTTCGCTGGTGTGGTGCGCGGCGCTGATTGGCTGCTGGAGGGGTGGAGGCGAGGGCAGCGTCACTGGTGACGCGTTCCCCCCCCACTCCCTCCTTGTGGATCCCGGGGCTAGGGCGACCGCCATAATGGCGGCCTGTCCCATTCTGGTCCTGGCTCTTGCAAGTCGCGGCGGGAGGGGTTTAGTTAAAATAAAATAACACTTACCTTCTCCCGGGTCTCGCGCCGCCTCAGTTCCTGGCCGGGTCCTGACTCCCGCTTCTGCTGCTTTCCTGAACAGGAAGCAGCCACCCACAGGCAGCATCCATCCCCTAAGCCAATCTAAGCCAATCACAAAGCTGCAAAGGCAGCGTTGTGATTGGTGCAGATGGCGCCCAGCCGGGCGCCTTCTGAGAAGACTATTTTCTCTATGTAGGCTGCATGCAGCCTACATAGAGAAAAGGGACAGTGCACATGACTGGCTTGGTCGGCCCCTAGATGGTAGACCAAACAGTCAGGGTGCACAACAGTGGGCTAGCCACGCCTCCCCTGCTTTCCAGCAGACCCGCCCATCCGCCCACCCACAACCAGGCACTTCTGCTTTCTCGCAGTGCGAGAAGCAGAAACATAAAATAGTAGTTTTACCATTTTATGTTTCTGCTTCTCGCTCTGCAAGAAAGCAGTGAGGTGACGCCCCTCCACCATAATTGAGGAGCCACCTCTGATAATACAGCCTGTGGAGCAAGATACAACTTAAATAAGGTCTGGCTTGGTGAAGAGCCTTGTAGAACTCCACCTTTTAGGGAGGTGCTCTTTTGAAATACAGATCTAGTTTTGCAGAGAAAACTGAGATTTTAGACTTTGGCTGGCAGAATTCTATCTGGTCAAACGCCTGGTGGCCGGCAGACTGTGGTGCTCTGCCCATCCCGGCTAGGACAGTTAAAAAACTGGGGTTTTACTTTTGATGAGGGTGTGACCTTTGGTGCTCAGTTCAGCTGCACTGTTAGCACCTGCTTTTACATCTTGAAAACCCTTAGAAACGTGCTTCCGTTTATCCCATCTGAACTGCATCGGCCGACCACCATTGCACTAGTCACTTACTGGCTTCATTGCTGCAATGCACTGTACCACAACACCAGGGTGGCCTCCATCAACAGGCTTCAGGTCGTCAAGAACGTGGCAGCCAGGCTGATCCTCTGTATCCCTAAGCATCAATCAGCTAGTGAGGAGATCCGCTTTCTGCGCTGGCTCCCCATTAGGAAGGGCTTCTCTTTTAAAGTCCTTAGTACGGTCTGTAAGGCCTTGCACAGCAAAGGCTCACCACAGCTGAAAACCATGTTCCAGTGGTACACTCCCGGGAGGACCCTGAGATCCTCTTTCCATAGAAAACTGATCTCTTCTAAATTCTCCAGGGTCAGATGGGGCGGACGCTCCTTCACTGCGGCGGCTGCCAAACTCTGGAACACCCTGCTCCCCTCTATTTCTAGTGTGAAATCTCTCCAGGTGTTTAGAAATCTGCTGAAGAAATGGCTTTTTTTCAACTTTGTTGGCAGATCTGTGCCTTTCTTCTTCTCACAGTCCACTCAGCGCCTTGACACCTACGAGTATTAGTGCGCTTTATAAATTTTTATCAAAATAAAAAATAAATTGTAATCAAAATCAAACAGTTTGGGAGTGTTGATCTCAGAAGGAGTCAAACCATTCCCAGGATTTAACTCTAATACCATTTTAAGTCAACCGATTCAAAAACACAGTATGAGACACTGTATCAAAGGCAGGGCTTAGGTCCCACATGAGAAGCACTGCCTTATGTCACTGATCTAGGGAACTATGCTGAGCTTCTGCAGCCATAATTAGTGCTGATTCAATATTGTGATGGGCTTGAAAACCGGACTAAGACATATCAAATAAATATTTTGATTCTATATATCGAGTCAGTTGAATATTTACTTATTTTTCAATAATCTTGACTGGGAGCAGTAAGCGGGACATTCATGTAAAGTTTCATAGGATCGAGGGATTAGCATCTGGTGGTTTCCTATAACGGGAGAACAATAGCCTTCTTCCAATCTATTGGAACTAAGGCTCCAGTGAAGCAGTTAACAAAGGTGTTGTTTTAATTGTCTTGTGTGACACAGAAGGGGGCCCTGGATCTAATGGATTTTGAATGTAATAAGTGTGTATGGATTATTCCTACAGACACTTGATCAAACTGACTCAGAGTAGATTGAGGTGTCAGCGTTTCCAGACTGACGAACATCTGCTCCTTATTTAGTAGTACTTGCGTGAAATTATCTGCAGTGATCTCAATTTTATTTTTTGAAAAGTGGACAAATCATCGCCTGGGTTCTAGGAGGGATGTAGAGCTGCTTTCAAAGAAGGATTACCAAGGGTTTTTTTACTATTGAGAACATTTCCAGCAATTAATGACTTGCCTTCCCAATTTTGTTTGCAAAATATTTTACTTTAGTTATAGGGCCTTTTTACAGCCCTCTAGGCCCAGTGGATACACTTTTATATCCAAGTTGTAAAAAATTTGTCTTTAATATGATTCCTTTGATTGCTTGACTAAATGTACTTTTATAAAGTGTGCTGCTTGTTGAAACAGGTACATATCACAAATATAAATCCTGGGCCTTTTGCCTTACAAAACTAAGACCGCACTATACAAATATTTTACCCGTGTTAAACTACCCCTCACCCCTAAATGTCCCTCCCTCCCACAAAACAAGTCTCTACCTCCTCCTGTGCTGACCTTCAGCATTTGAGACCTTAAACTCCAATATATTTCTCATGCAACTATTAAACTTTAATTTCTCTGTTTTTCTTCTTTCATGCTTCCTTTGGCTTGTTAGCCCCTCACCACACCCTCCTAAGTATGAACTCTGTCAACACAACGTAGCATCCTGACAACTACTTTAATTTCTCTTTTAAGTTATTCTTAACCCCTCTCATCAAAGACACCCCTTTTCTAACACTATATCATTCTCCCCTTCATGCAGCAACAAAACAGTGGGCACCTCCCTCCTAACATCAAATTATTCAAACAAGGTAACAGTTCTCGCCATCATATCCCCTCTATACCATGCCCTCACACTTTTAAGCTGTTGGGGTCAAGACCCAGGTTGGCACTATGTCTGCTTGGCCTCGCCTGGCTTTCAGCACATTTTTCGTAAGAGTGCCCCGCTATTCACAACGATAATCTGGCAAACTCATGTCCTAGAACCGAACATGAAAAACAGTGAATACAAGTGAAACATAGAAATGTACTAACACTCCCCTTCCCGCACATAGCACTGAAAACAATCAGATACCAATCTACCCAGGCCCCTGATATTTGTCCTGCCCCAACCCCTCCTACCCGCTTCTGTCGCCATGCCTATGTGGAGCAAATGTGACCCAAAACCTTTCGTATTCACTCCCATCTAGGTAAGAATCTTATGCAGTACTGCCAATAGTTCAAATTCCATCACAGGCCTGCCATTAAAATGCCTGAAAACCTGACCTGTACCTCCTGGATATAGTCCCTGCCATGAGGCAGCCCATTGCACCAAGCAAAACTCGCCATAGGGTACCTGGCAGCAAGACAGATCTGCCCTGACCCCTCTGATCCATTTTTGATTTATACAGCCACACTTGTAATCCCACCTTGCACGTTGGACTTCATCCCAGATGATTCCAGAGTCCCCCTTCTCCCTGAAGCTCAGACACACTAAACGCCTGAAAGAACATCCATGACATAAGTGTGAAGAACAGAACCTGTTCCTCCTCGTTTGTGCATATCCCCAGAAGACTCCTGTGTACCTCACAAAATAAGGTCCATGTGAAGGGCTTACACTGTGTCCCCATACCTCCCAGCTCTCTGGACAATCTCTCTAAAATTCTGTATCTCAATTCCCATGCTGATGAGGCATAACCCCAAAAAGGTTTCTCCATGAACCAATGCCTGCCAGTTTATCTGTGATTGCGACTCTGGACTGACTCTTTTCAATCAACTTTAAAATGAACTGGACTGCATCCTCCATTCAAGCCCAAACATCCTGTCTCCTCTGCACCCCACTATCTACAAACTGACTCCATGCCTGAGTGTAACCCCACTTCGTGCACAGGACCATTGACTCTAACAACAGCTGGAGCATACTCTGTTGCCTACTGACCTTAGCTCTCATGGCATTCTGGTCCACACTCTGTCTGCTGTCGTGGCCAGCCCATGGAATCTCTCTCACTGTTGAATGAGACAAGACCTCTGCAATATCATTATTCAAACCTGGCATGTGTCGCGCTCTAAATAGAATGTCAAACTGAAAACACTTCAACAGAAAACCTGCAACAACTTCTACACTTGGGCATCCCTTGCTGACTGCCAATTAACGGCCTGCACCACCGATAGGCGAAATGACACCTTCCTGTGTGCTAACTTCTCTCCTAACAGGGACACTGCCAATAGTATTGAAATACATTCCAATAAGGCTAAACTCCGTCCCCCAGGTTTCCATTTCGAGGGCCATTCCTCTGTGCACCATGTCCCTTGCCAATATAGGCCGAAACCAATCCCTCCCAAAGCATCGGAATAAATCTGTGCATCCCACTCAAAGTCTCTAATGGCCATCAGTGACACTTCATTGAAAGAATCCAAAAAGAAATGCCACATTCTCAAATACCCTTTTGTCTCTGCCGACAGTCGGATGTGGTGATGTGGGAATGGTCATCCTGACAGTGACATCCCCAACCTCCTACAAAAAGTCTTCCCTGCACTCACTACCCAACATGCATAGTTTAGATGGCCCAACAGCACTTGCACTTCTTTAACCATTACTTTTTGTTTTGTTAATATGTCATCTAGCAGCAATTGCATTGTTAATTTTTTCTCCACCGGTAATCGGGCTTCCATTGCCACTGAATCAATTTCAATACCCAAGAATGAAAGTATCATACTGGTTCCCACTGCCTACTCCAGTGCTATGGGCACCCCATAGGTCCTCCATGAGCTTTTGTGAACTCACAAGCATCTGCTAGCAGTCTGCTGAACTGGGGTTCCCCTCAAAAAAGTATTCATCAAGACAGTGCGCTGCGTGCGGGTACCCTGCGACCAAGAAAACACCCACTGGAGAAAGGTACTAAAACATCCGAACAGAGCACATGATGTGGAACAACCCATCGGGAGAGCTCTATCCACATGCCATTGCCCTTCAAACTGAATGCTGAATAGCTGAAAGTCATCTGGGTGAACTGAGAGCAAAATGAAAGCTGACTTGATGTCATTTGCTCCCCTCTACCAACTGCTTCTACTATGGACAGCGCCCCGTCCACTGAGGAACGTGTGACCAAAGCCTTATTTTGTGGAATAATATCATTAACAGAAATGCTATCTGGCCATGACAGGTGTCTGAACTGACCTTTGTCTTTTTTTGGAACCACACCAATGGGTGACACAATGAAGGTTTCTATGGGCCACTCATTAAAGGAACCCACCATCCTGCCTTCTTGTATCTCTTTCCTCAATTTGTCCTTTTCCACGTGTTTAAGGGCACTGATCAATTTCAAATTCTTTGCCCACCTGCACATCCTCTGGCCCTGATACCCTGGGTCTGAAGCCCCATGTGAATCCTTTCCCTAGAAACCTGGCATCTTCCTCCTTTTCGTAGAGATCCAACCAAAAATTAACGCAGTCTAGCTTAATGGGCGTACAGGCTTCTACCCCCATATCCTTGTGCTCCCATTCCACCCTTAAACCTGTAAGCATGACTAAACTGCTGACTACCTCTAGATTCCTGCTGCTGCCATTGCCATGATGAAGTATGAGACTATCATCCCGCCCCGTAGTAATTAACAAAGGGATGTTTGCCAGCACATTTCAGACATTCATGACGGGATCTGCAATATTCCCTGGTGCAAGCTCCTATGTTAAAATCCCAGATTGCCTCTGTGTGCCCCTCCTGTACTTTTCCTGCTGCCTCCACCCCTCCACGGGAGGGGTTTCCTTAAAAGGGCTGATACACAATGGGTAACCCGCTGTCCATAAAGGTTGTTTTGCCAAACATTTCAGGGCCCATAGATGGTGCCATAGGTCCAAGTCTACTTTACCCCACTGTGCCTCAGGGTCTAGGGCCATACGTGCCCTAAACTCTTCATCATATTAGGCCCAAGCATAACCTCTGTAATTAATTTTCCCTTTTCTGATGGTGTCCATACATTTAAAAATCGCTACACACCTCTCAGGGTATTTTTCGCAGTAGACCTTGGCATAAATTAGAAAAGCTGCCGTCCAGTTTTCTATCATTGAAAGGAACTTGGGGTGCAGTACTTGTGTTTCACCGCTGGGGTTGAGCTGGATGCCTAACAGCCCTTCGTCAGCCCACCCCAGGATGGAAGGCCCCTTTTCCGCAAAGTACAGTTTGCCTAAGGAGTTCCTCCCTTTGAATTCAAATGTAAGTTTGTGGAAGCCTACCATGGGAATTTTCTCTCCTGTAAAGTTGACTGGGTGTACATCAGTGGGGTGTAGATGACTCCCTATAGTGTGAACAAAGTCTCTTTCCCAGACATTTAGTTGAATTATGGTATATGGGGACCCTGAGTCCGGTACCATAGATACCTGGACAGCCCTAATGGTTGACATACAGGAAGGCTTTCTACTGCTGTTGCAATCAATACCCATGATTTGGTCATCAATGCATAAAATACAGTCATCATCAACATCACCCTCCCCACCCTGTTTCTGAATCATACATAACACATTTGACCACGTTATTGCTGTGTTTCCTTCTGCAGACTTTACCAAAGTGTCCTATTATCCCACAAAACGAACATTTGACTCGGAAAGCAGGGCACCGTCTGTTATTTGCCATGTGAGTTTGACTCCCACATCTGAAGCAACTACCCCTTTGGTCACCACGGGATTTGTTGGGTCCTGTATATTTCTTCACCGGCTTCCTACTATTTCTGGTCACAGCGCTGGGAGGAGGTTTGTCATTTGGCGCTTTCGTGTCACTCACATTGCACACGGTAGGTTTGCTGTCACTGTCTCTCTTTGCAGCTACTGCGCATCTTTTGGACAGTTCTGCTTTCTTTACAAGTGCTATGATTTCGTTCAGGAGTGCATCCCCACTAGCCCACTACTTCTCCTGTACATTAGTGTTGACTGTGTGCATTATGATCTGATCTCGTACAAGATCGTCATTAAGGTGGCCAAATTTGCAATTCACTGCCAGCCTTTTCAGTGCACCCACATAGTCTTCCACTGTCTCCGTGTCGTTTTGCTAATCTGAAAAAAATTGTATCTGTCTATGGCAGTGCAAACGACTGGTTGGTAATGACTGTCCAAGTCTTCCAATGCGTGCCGAAATACATCTGCATCATTGGGACCCTAGGCTTTTTTTACCATGCTCTCGTATACTCTCAAGCCTTCCGGCCCTCGATTGTGCAATAGAATTTTCTTCCTGCGTTTACTTGAGAAGGCCTCTTCCCCCTTCATCCTCCAGGGCAGAGAGATAATTTAGGAAGTACCCCTTCCAATCAGCCCACTTCATGGCTGGCTCGCCTGGCTTCGGCAGGAAGGGGATGGGGTTTGTAAGCGAGAAGGTCTGTGCACACGCAGTGGCTAACAGGTGGACGTAGGAATGGGGAAATACCAGTAAAGAGGAGGGGTGGCGGTGAGCTGACTGCCACCGTGGACAGGGGTGGCACCATATGAATGAGAACCGTACCAGTTTACCCCCAACTTAGTGTTGCAGGGGGAAATACCTGTGTGTCCAAGAATGCCACGCACATCAAGCCGGGCCAACCTAGTCTTGAGGGCCTTGTAGATGCAGGGAGTGTGTGCTTCACATTGAGGACTTCCAGACATGCTGCAATGAGCCAGTTCAGGGATCTGCAGCCTGAAGAAGCAAGGCGTGGTTGCACGTCCATGTGTTGTGTCCACGTGGAATTTGATGAGGGCACTTGATTTCCGCCTACACATGGATGCACCGGAGGCACCTCATTTATGGCTGCCGACTCATGGCGCACTCCCATGAGGCTGGAAAAATGGGCGCGCACCTGCACTGGAGCGTAAAACCTTCCTGGAATGCGGTGAGGCCGGTGTGCACGTGCAGGAGGGAATAAGGAGACGCCCCCCACAGCCAGTTGCCTCACCGCTGCACTCCCCCTCCAACTGACCTGAACATGGTGTGTCAGCGCTGTGCTCGTTTTAAGTTGCTGAGTGTAGGCGGAAGCCGGTTGCATTTCTTCCACCTCGTCGCCAGTTTGTGGTGATGAATTCTTCCCATGAATGAAGCTGCAGACAATGGAAGGCCGGTTATAATTATCTTTTATTATTTATCTTTTATTATCGGAGGGAGAGCGCGGGGCCTATGCTACTATCCATGCCCCATACACACTGGTGTGTGCCTATCCCACAAGGCATCGCGCTACCTCACATGGTGGTTAGAAGGCTAGACCCCGACACCACACCCTGTTCTCTCACCTCACGCTCCTGGGCTGCAGGGGTCCGAAGCAGCAGAGAGCAGGGCATTACCACTGATGTGACCCCTGCTGATGCTCTGCACCTCCATCGCTCACCAACAAATCAAGTCACCCGCCTCTTTCGGGAGCCGCAGCGCCTCCATGACCTTCAGTTTAGCCGACATTACACCAGCTCCACAAACAGGTCCCCGCTAATGTCACTAAAACGCTAATGAAACAACCTCACAAAAACGCTCTACCAACTGCTACCAGCCACTGTGTCACCACTATAAAAGGGTAGCAGAAAATAGCTGCATACATACCCTTGGCTACATTATAGCCCAAATCATACAGCAGTCGCTGAACTGCTCCATTCCCCAAAGTATGCCGGGGGACTGACCTCCATGTGGTCAGCTGCCGTCCAAGATCCCATAGGATATCCTGGTTCTGAACTGAAAGAAAACAACACGCAAGCAAAGCTGCCTTACTATAAAATTTAGTGCAAGAACAGATAAGTGTGAAGCAGCACCACTGAAATGATGCGGCAGGCAAGCACAAAAATATGGAGCAGGCCTGACTAAATTATGCAGCAAAAAAGGACAAATTATGCAGAATAAGATGACACATTTTTTCCTAATATTACTTCATTATTTTATCATTTTTTCACATGGTCATACTGTCTGGGCAAATATTTCACCTCATTAATACCAGTTTAACAAGCAAATACAGAAAAAGACAACCAAAAGATGATCAGTTAACCTTTGAAAAGGGTCTTCCACTGCACATGAACCCACTTCACTACGTTTTAAGTAGGTTTTGATCAGTTTGAGACAGAAACAATTATTTTGTTAAAATCTTCAGATTGTGCAGCAGATGATGGAATATGTGGCACATGCAGCAAATGTATAAATATGCGAAAAAACTGAGAAATTGCATAATTACAGAACTCCTGGATTTAGGATATTTCCTAAAAGTAAAATTTAAAGGCAAAGATAGAAGGGATAAGAGAAGTTTATTCCAGGTCATCATTTTTTTGTTTTTTTTTGTTTTCATCACACAATTAATTTCTCAGAATGCTGTTCCTGAAGAACCCGACTCGCTGAGATACCTCTCTCGAGCATGCTGACTACACCAGCATAGTGTATAAGCTTTACCAAGGTAATCAATGGACAAAATAGGTTTTATTGTCTTTCGACATAGCTTTTGCAGACCCTCTCGTAGCTGTGTGAATCACATACAATATCTTCTTCGGAAACACAATTAGCATATTTCAATAACTCCTCAACGGAGGGGGGATCTGGAGATTTCCAATTCCTGCATATCTCTTGTCTAGCGAGAAAAACGAAGTAAAAGATAGGCCTCGCCTTAGCATCACTCTCAGCGATTTAGAACACTGGTTCCATGCCAAAAAACACTAGCTGAAGACTTACCTTGATTTGATGAGCAGATATTTTACTCACAGTCTTACACTATTCCAGTATGGTGACAATACAGGACAGACCATGAACATGTGGTGTGTCATTTGCTTGCTGTGATCCACATTTCTGAGAGGACAGTCTTTCCTTCCACTTTTGACAGTTTGCTTGAGTCCTGTAAGCCCTGTGAATGGTAAAAAAGTGATTCCTCTTAAATGGTGCAGATTTTACTACAGAGTTTAAAGTGTTTGGTGATACTTGCCACAACTGGTCTATATCAATCTCTGATACGTCCTCCTTCCAGATCGAAGATGGTGCATGGCGATGTTTATCTTCAGCCTCAATTAGGTCACAGTACTAGATTGCTACTTCCAGCTTTTTGGATTTCATGCTCTCCAACTTACTGCTTCATTTCCCACCCACCTCCTCCTTCCATACCTGTGATGCCCACCATGAGTGCAACTGATAGCATTTGAATGTCGATACAGTGCCCCCTGTGAGTAATGCCATTTCAGCCCATTCAATTAATCCCATCCCATCTCTAGATGTCTCCAATAATTTTGACCTGCTTGTTTCAATGGCTAACTCAATGCATCAATCAGACATTCTGGTGTCCCAAGGGAGTCCCAGATTGGGGTAAAATTTGCATAATAATGGATATTAAGAATTCTCCTAGCACTCATCCAGGTAATTAGTGCGGTAGCAAGTACTTTCAGCTTCACTTGCTTAAAGTACTTAGGATCCCTAAATCTATACAAGAAGTGGTGGTGTCCTATACCTTCTAACATAGTACGGTTTGGGGAAATGGGACCTCATCGGCATATGGCAAGTGGGCGACATAACGTCTGGGACTCACTTACACTTCTATTGGAAGCTTCAAGACTCTAATGCACTCACCTTTTCTCAAGTCTATAAATACTTACAATTGTGCCATGCATTACATGTTCACATATCCTGTGATGCCTGTCTCCTTGAATTCTGCCACCTGGGAGCCAAACTCTTCATGAGCACTCTGGGCAGGGGCAGCATCGCACAGATATACCGAAACCCTTATTGCCAATGCTCCTGGTACTTTGGATCACCTTAAAATGCACTGGGAGAGTTGGTTGGGCCCCTTTGAAGATGAAGGCTGGCGGAACGCCATGATGGTGCCTCGCATCATAATGGTCTCCTCCCAGCTGTGCCTGTTCCAAACATATTATCTCTACTGTACCTATCTCGCCCGACCAGATTACACCTGGAAGCTCTTCTAACTACTCCCATCTGCCCCTGCTGTTCCAGCGCCCCCGCTGATTTCTACCACATAGTGGGGTTATGCCCAGCGATCTAAAGGTTCTGGACGGCTGTGACCAGGGATTTTTCAGGTGTATTGGGCTGGGCGGTGCAACTCTCCCCATTAATACTGTTATTTGGTGTTATGGAGGGGTCCGGTGGGTCTTGAGCAGTTTGGGTGTTTTTAGGTATGGCAACCATGGTGACGAAACGCGACATAGCAGCCCGATGGAACAGTCTGGCTCTCCCCACAGTGTTGCAGTGGCGGTGGGGAGTGAACGGGTGTGCACAGCAGGAGAAGCCCGTCTATGAAGCCAGGGTATTTCGCTTGCAATACGAACACATATGGGGGACGTGGATGGGCCAATGGGACTAAGCCCTGGGCAGTACTGTATTTCCAGCTTTTGTAAACTTTGTAAACTTGTCTTCTACATAGCTGCTCGTGATGTAGAACCGTCTTCTTGTATGCACCTTCCTTGCAGTATAAGTGACATGTACCATTTGGTATCCTTTGAGTGGTGTATTCTTACAGTGTTAACATTCAATAAAAATTAGTTATCAAAAACTAAAAACATAGCTGCATATAATCTGCCGTTGGGTGAGTCATCTGGCTCATTTACAGGAGGCGGATATTTTTAAGCTGGAAAGTGTGGCAGTAGATCTGAAAATCGGGCACTACTAACCTTCCCGCATCAGCTTTCTCCTGAGTTTTTTCCATGAGAGTGATGACCTTAGATGTTCAAATGAAGCTGCGGACTCAACCCTGGATCTTACATATATCCCACCCTCTTGGTCAGAGGTCATGAATGTGTTGGTTATGGAGCCAGCCCAAGACCCTACCAATGCTGAATACCCAGGTTCAAATTGAAAAGAACAACCATCCAAATCTAGTCTTAATAAATCAACGTATTATGAGCAATATTTCAATAGACAATCTCAGAGGACATAAAGGCGCATAACTTGGAAACGTGTCCATAAGGTATTTGTGAAATAGTGGACTTAAAGCAACTTTAAATATGCATCTTTTTTTCACTGGTGTGCAGTGAAGGGCCTTGAGATGCTACTAAATAGGATGATTTTTTCTCTCTCACTAATAGTTGAGCAGTTGCATATTGTATCAACTGCAATTTAGCAATTTGTTTTTGTGAAAGACCTAAAAAGAGAGAGTTATAATAATCTAGCCTTGGTAAAATAGAGGATATAAGTAAGGCTTTCCAGCACTGTTTTGAGTTAACAGACACAGCATTCCGAAGAACTTTAAGAAGGAGTGTATTCAAAGCAACTAGTTGTGAAAAATGTTCCTGGATAAAAGACTAATGTCAAATATGACCCTAGGATTTCATTTGAATCAGGAGGGTGAATAGACAGGAGCAACCAATTTGCGTTCAATATGAAGGCATCTCCAAAGACCAGTTTCAATTGAGTTGAGGGTTAAGGAAATTTCCACCATCCATTATGAAATCTGATTTTATTTAGTACATAAACACTAATTCAGTAATATACCCTTGTATGAAACCAGACTAATGGCTGTTGTTACCACTAGAGTCTTCCAAAAACCAAGAGAACTTTTTATTTACATGTACCTTCAAAATATTAGCAGGTGCCGGAAGTAATGAAATTGTTTGCTAATTAGCCATCAATCTAGGATCATCATTAGTTTTTTTTTAAAAGGGCAGATCCATGCCGGTTGTCAAGCCTCAGGCACAGTCCCCAACATAAGTGAGCCATTGACCAGTCTTATCTGAAAGAGACATCTACCTGCAGATTCCTCACTCTAGAATCCTCCCCCAGGCGCGAGACTCGATCCAGAAACTTTTTCCACAGCATGTTTGTGCACCTGAAGATGGTGACACGCGACTCTGTATTAAAGTTATTACACCATGTGATGATGACGGTGTCCATATAACCCCCTAACCAACTTGCTGATGCCAGTTCCTTCTTTTCCACGCTTGTAACCTGGATCCAGAGCAGCTAGGGGGCCATTTTTCAGCCATCTCGACATTTTTATGTTAGAAACAGTGTGCTTTTTGCGATACCGTCATGGTTTAAATCCTGTTGATCTTGTGACAGACAGATGTTGGTCATAGATCCTCATACTATCTGTTTGTGGTGCCTACCATGACTCGGAGGAGTCAGTGTGATTCCTGGCAATGTCTTCGGCCGATGGTGTCGAGAGAGCGTCGACTGAAACCTCTGGTGGCGCAACTATCTGAGGCACTGCAGCATTGTCAGACCTCGTCAAATTACAGAGACCGGTCGAGGAGCCATTCAGGTGAGGGGCCATCGAGGGAGGCTCTGAAACTCCAATGGTCAAAATGTACGTTTATTTCTGACGCTGTCTCCCAACCTTGGGTTATAGAGCGATCTTCGGATTCAAACCCGTGCCTCCCTAAATATCCTGAAGCCAGGGCAACTCTAGCCCAAATGCAGGATTGTTATGTTTCCCTGGATAAAGTCTTTGGGCCTCAGTTCCCCTCTTCCACGCTTTCTAACCCTATGAATCGATTATTGGAATTGAGACAGTGTCGGTGTGCGGCCCTTTGGGGTCTTTACCTTCGATGTCAGAGTCGGGTCAACCTATGATTTCGGCGGTGCCAATTGACGCCAAACCAAGGGGCATATTACCAACAACTAGCAATAATTATCGCTATGTTGGTTTAGCGGCAACATTAATATCGCCGAGCTCCGCCGATTTTTATCGCTTAGGAGCCTTGCTATTATCAAGGTTTATCTCCTAAGCGATAAAAATCGGCCGAAATGCATGAATATCGCTGTAAAGTCAGCGATATTCATGCATTACCGAGCAAATGCTCTTAGCCATGTAATCCACCTACCATTGGATTACATGGCTAAGAACAGCTCTGGGCAGGCGTTAGCTTTTGGAGATAATCGCGCTTAGCGCGATTATTTCCAAAAGTTGGTAATAGGAGATAGAGATGTTAGCGACTGTTTCCAGTCGCTAACATCTTGGCACGCCCACTTTGCATGTCATTAGTGATAATTATCGCTGACATGCAAAGTGGGCACCTAAATGCCCGTTATCTCCTACTAGCTGTCGCTAACTGGTGTTAGCGACAGCTAGGTAATAGGGCGATACAATTATCGCCGCATTAGCGGGAAAAAGTCCCGCTAATGCGGTGATAATGGCCCTTGGCAATATGCCCCCAAGTTTTCTTCTTGTTGTCGACACATCACAGCACGTTTGCTGCACAGCAATAGATGCGGTGTTGATGGAGCCATCCTCTTTAGACAACGCTCCATTTACACTTTACAGCCTGTTTCTTCTTTTTCTATGGAAAGGCACAGTTTGGAACGTGAAGGGGAGAATAAAGGGTGTCAATACACTTTGGACAATATGTCCAGCCTCCCGAGGATGAAACTTGTTTCAAATTTGCTTTCTCCACCTGGTATGGCAACAGATGTGATATCCTCTTATGCTGAGGTATTAAGGAGGGCAGCTGTTGCCTTAGATTGCCTGCTCCCCTTGGTGAAATTGTTTACAGACCCTTTGTTGGATGTTCTTTACCAGGATAAGAAGGGAGTGGAGCCCTAACTTCCTTATAATTAGTCTCTCCATGACATACTGTTAGGGGCTTGCCTGTAGACTGGGCTATATCCCATAGCCATCGGCCCACCCCTAGGGACCCTGATTGTCTCTTAAAACATTCCTCCCAAAAGGTCTGGATGTTCAAGTATCTACAGCCTCTGCGGACCCAAATGTCCTCCCTCTGGTTCCATCAAATACAGAGTCCAGATGGGTGGAAAGTTGTGGGAGGAAAGTGTTCTCTTCCGTAATTGGGGCATTATAGTCTTTGAATACTACATGTATTTTCGGCAGGCTTTCCCATGCATTATGGGACTCAGTGGAGAGTTTGGTGCCCTGTCTCTCGTAGGAAGCCAGAAAAGAACTGCTACAGTTGGTGTATGATGGCCAAGAGGTGGCAAAATTCACTATTAAATGTGGGTTGGACACCCCTGATTCTGTGGGTAGAGCTATGGCTCAGTCAGTTGCACTGTGCAGACATGCTTGAATGTGTCAGTCTAGGTTTTCAGAGCATGTACAGAATAGCCTGAAAGTTATGCCACTTGATGGTATACATTTAATTGGGGTGCATGCTGATTCGGCTTAGCAATGATTTAGAGCTGCACGGTGTGATAAAGACACTTAGACATGCTTTGAAAGGTCTGCTTGCTTTCTTTCTGGCTTGTGTAGATGGAAGTGTTTATTCATCACTGACTTGCAGTCTGTATTCTTCTACTTGTGACTGGTGTGGTGTTTCTGCTAACTGCAGGAATTATGGTTGTTTCATTAATCTTGCGATTCTTTCCACATTTTTGCCTGACCCCTACTCCGGTCAGTCACGACTACAGTAGCATGTTTATTCTCCAGTACAGTTGTGTTCTATACACTATATTCCACACTATGTAGCTTTCTGGATTACTTTCATTGCTTGGCACACACATCGTGCTGTTCTCCTTGAGCTCTGTCGTCGACAGTTTTACAGCTGTTTATTTGTGTTTGGTTTTTGATTGATACCAGGTATACAGGTCTTGCAGATTGCTTTACTCTGCAGAAGGACTCAAGCTCAAGAATTGATACCTTCGTGGGACATTCCATACTCAAGGTGGAGTACTTTTTGTATGGTATGTCAGCATTTCTAAATATATATATGATGAGTTGGGATTCTCAGCTTGTGCACTATAGGACCATCGTGGGGGTACAGAGTTCTACCCTTTGCGCCAGGTTATTTATCTGACTTACGATATTACACATTTGTGAAGTTGGGTACCCATTGTTAGGTGCTTTTAATATTTGTACCTCCATGGCAGTATCAACATATATGATCATTGTTAGCCATAAGATTATCCTCTTATGAGCCTTCAAACACTTTGTGTTTTGCTCTTCAGGTTTTGTCTTGTAGCCATTGCTATTTGATTGGCTTTTACACTCCTTTATGTAGATATGATTGCTTTGTACATGTCCCTTGGTCATGATTGCTTCTTTTCCTGCGATTTTGTCATTTTAATATTGGTCTTCTGGGAGCTGTGTCTCTCCATCAATTCTACTCCTATTACAAAGGGTATTTAATACTCCCATTTACCTGTGGGAGCTTGTGCTGCGTGCCGTGAACCAGTCGTAGCACAAGCTCCCATAGGAAAATGGGAGATTGTGTTCATCACTGCACCGCGTGGCAGACATCTCAGGGTGCCTGCCACATGGTGCAGAGATCAACAGGGGTGCCCCCTCGGCCCACAACCGGAGCCCGCAAGGAGAAGGGGACCCTGCTAGGGGATGTATGTCACTACAACGTGGGCTATTACCACACGTGCCATTACAACGCTGTTTCACAACGCAAGTCTCTACAACGACTTGCGCTGTAATGGCTGGATAGTGGAATAGTTTAATTTTCTATTCCAACTCCAGCCCACGTTGACAGTAGGGAAGGTGTTGGAATAGAAAATTAAACTATTGCTTTGCCAACAGCGCCCTCCAGCGCAAGTCGTTGAAACGACTTGCGTTGTAAAAGCAGCGTAGTAATGGCAGCGCGTGGTAATGCCCGCGTTGTAAAGGCTGTTCCCCCTGCTAGGAGCCCCCAAACTCGCTTTCTGCCAGGCTTTCCATGTTCGAAAGTCCAACATGGAAAGCCTGTCAAAAACCGAGCATTGTAAACCCAACAGCAGAAATGCAGTCTATTGGGATTACGGGTTGGTCTCCAACCCGTCGGAATCCAGATGGAATGACTGGCCGATTTCAATTCCAATCACCTAAATTGTAATTAGGTGGACGGAATTGAAACCATCAGCTTTTCGATCCACATCAAAATATGCCACTTTGTGTTATTACTATGATGTCTTATATCGGAAGGTAATTTCCCTTTAATAGGATACCTTTTCTTCTCTCTGAAGGTATTCATACACATAGCCATGAGGAGCCTCATAGCTTCTACTTGTTGTAGATGGCTTTTATTCTATTCTTAGTGGATCATTGCTCTTCTAAGGGACAACTCTTTTCATCACTTACCTAACTCTAGTTGTTGTAGTTGTGTTTGCACTTTTCGAACTGTGGTCCCTAAAATGCAGTTACATATTGATGTTTATTTTATAGATCATTCAGGTTCTTTTATTATGGAATCCTTTCAGATTCCCTAATTTCCATATGAGGGCTTTTTCTGTATCATCTGTAGATGGGTCTCTATTCAATATGTGCTAACTTTGGGATTTGTTAACCTTCAAGTTTTCTTTTTCATACTTTAAATCTTATTTAACTTTATACTCTATTGGTTGTTAATGCTGTCTCCGGCAATTTGCATTACGCTGATGTTTTGGATGGCTGTTGCTTTCCTACATGGTATAATGGCCTTTATTGTTTCCATACTATTATTTAGCATTGTATGGCTGAATATTTGGATTTACTTTATTTCTATGTGTTATATTTTCTCTTTTCTATACATAGGTGGTTATTAATTTATTTAATTACTCCTTTTTGTAGGGTATTTCTCTGAGATATCCTAGCGTTCTTTGTATTATCTCTCTAGGGATATTACTGCTTCTATGCCCCTAGTTGCTATTTTCAGGACTGGTAGTTTAGCAGACAATGCGTTCATTGTAGGGGCCTATGTTTAACCTTAGGGTCACTGGTTCATATCTCAGTAACTGAGCTGTTCTTCATTCTGAGGTCGACAACTTGAGTACCTTTCAGTTGGGTGCTTTAGGCTTATGGTAGTCAGTGCCAAGTTACCCTTGCGATGAACATGCGCTTTATAACTACACATGTTATGTATGTTGTCTTTGACTCTTTTTTATAGAGCTTTTGTTATTCTGTACCACAGGTGATGAACCTCTCTTGCTGCTTCAGTGCAGGTCTGGCTCAGGTAGCACTCTTATGGCATAAAGTTTTCTTCCATGACTTCACCTGCTGTTTTATGTCTTGCAAGTATCAAATACGCTGTTCGAGTCTATATATGAATGACAATAGCTTTATTTTCTAGAGTTATATGGCAAGATGTCCTACTATCATGGGTAACGGTCTTCCCATGCCTTCTATGTCTTTATGACCTTTCTTACTGTGGTTCATTCCACAGTGCTTATAGAGTGATTATTCATGGGTTCGGATCCCCTCAAGGATGCGAGTATTTTTCCATTTGTCTTGTTGGTTGGCTTCTACCACAGTTGTCAAGCTAACATGGATAATTATATTCCCATGTTTCTTTAATGTATTGTTACTTTCCTTATCTGTGGTTCTTCATCAGATTTTTAATAATTGTAAAGCATGTTATTGCTCACCTACATTATTATGGTAGTCTGGTCTTTATCTCTATTTCTGGACTGGTTTGGTTATAGTTGGCAGCTTTTCGTGGTTTCAGTTTGCAGACCCTCTTCCGGGGATGGTATGCTTTGGTATTTGATTCTAAAGTAAGAAATCTGTGGCTAGATCTCTCCATCAGATGAACAAGTTACTTTCCTTCGATAACGCCTTATCTTGTAGATACAGGACCTAGCTGCAGATTCCTTACACTCCATCCATCCTCCCCGCTCTGCAAACTGAGTCCTCTTTGGTCTTTGTACATTAGTTATGAGACTTCAGATAATGAACTAAGGGCCAGATGTAGGAGCCAAAATAACGGTCGGTAACGGACAATTTTGGCCGTTACCGACCGGTATTTATGAATCGGCATGTAGGGGGCATGTCATTTACAGAATCGGTAAATTTACCGATTTGGTACATATACAGAATCGGTAAAATACTGAATCGGTAAATTTACAGATTCTGTAAATGAGATGTAGGTGGCACTTCACAGAGTGCCACTGGCCCTTAAGAGTCGGTATTTTACCACCCAATCCTATTGGGTGGTAAAATACCGAATTCAGGTGTGCATGCACATCTGTGCATGCACACCTGTGCCATGTGACACACAGACATGCCCTTAGGGCATGTATGTGTGCCACATGTCACACATGCCTGTATTTGGGGTGCTAGAGGGTGTCAAAGTGACATCCCCTGCACCCTTGTAGGATTCGGTATTTACCGATTCGGTAAATACCGATTCGGTATTTCCCATTGATTCCTATGGGCTTCACAGCCCGTAGGAATCAATGGGCAATACCGATTCGGTATTTACCGAATCGGTAAATACCGATTGTTTCCGATTCGGTAAATCAAATTTTAAATTTACCTACATCTCCCACCTTCTATTTTACCGATTCATAAATACCGAATCGGTAAAATTCGGTATTTAAGAATCGGTAAATTAGAATTACCTACATCTGGCCCTAAGAGCTCAGTATTTATTGAGACTAAGTCCTCCTTCATCTCCATGTTTTTGTTATTATATCCACATACTGAATTATATTCAGTGCTTTTTAAACACAATGGTGTCTTTCAAATTTTGAGTGTGGAAAATAGTCACAGAAGAAACTGATGTCAGCGGTTCGGCAAGGGGGCTATATGGACTTCGTTGATGTCACATTGCGTAATGATCTCAATATTGAGTTGTGCTGTGCCCTCTTTTGGCGCACTGACGTGCTGTGGGAATCTTTTCCGGATCAAGTCTCGGGCATGGGGGAGGATTCTAAGGCAAGGAATCTGCGGCTAGAACCTGTCTTTACCAGATAAGGCATTACCGAAGGTAAGTAACTTGTTCATTACAAATGGAATAATAACTGGGGCCAAGGGCCTGAGGGATTCTGCTGGTGAGAGGTCTGCTGAAGATCCTGACTTATTAAATTAAATCTTTTGTCTAAGAAAATGTTCATCAAATGCAGCGGTCTTCAAACTTTTTGATGCCGAGACCCCCCCATCAAACTTTTTTAGGTGTAAGGACCACCTCCCGATAAAACATTTCTAGAACCTGGTGCTCCTTATCATTGACAACCATAAATGTTCTCCAGAGAAACAGTCAATCTGTCGTTGCACCTCATTAACACCAGTTTATTACACACGTATGTATATCAATAAGCAATAAAAAGTTGACCGGTCTAACTTTGCAAAGAGCCTTCTACTGAGCGGCAAAACCTGCTGCTGCTTTTAAGTAACGTTTTAACCTTTTGAGTAAATACATTTTTATTTGTTAAAATCAGCAGATTATGCAGCAGATGATGGCAGCAAATACAGCAAATCTATAACTATGCTAAAATCGCTGCAGCCACACAAGCTCATTATTCCATGGGCCTTGGTATAGTAGCTGTAATACATGTGCTGCAACTTTATTGCACAGCATTAGAGGAAAACCATACTATATTTCATGGGATGCTGACAGCTTGGCATTTACAGCTGCATGTACCTGGAGGTAGCTGAACATCATTCATCATAATTAAAACATACATACGTTGTTTAGGTCTTTCACTGTCAGGTAGCTACATATAAAATAGTGTGCAGCTTCAATGGATAATAAATACAATTAAAAAAGTTGTTACTCAGTGGGAAATGCACTATAAAACATTATGAAACCTCTATTAGTTAATGCACTGCAAAGGTCTGTGTGAAACCAGAGAGCCACAGAATTAAATCGTGGTTGGTGAAGTGGACAATAGTGACTTGTGTATTTTTAGTGCTATGAGTTAACAGCCTGTGACAGAAAGCCCTATCAATATGTAAGCCTTTATTTGATACTTGCATTACACACAAAGACAAAATGCGCAAAATGTTTTACGATAAAATGGTGCTTCCAAAATATATGGCTGCTTCCACAATAAAGGGGCTTATTTATAAGACCCTTGCGCTGCTGGTGCGTCATTCTTTTATGATGCACTGGTTGCGCAGAGTGCAGATCCATGTCTGCGAGGCCACGCAAAGTCAGTTTGTGTGGCTTTTCATTGCCTCCTAGATGTGGTGTAAGGCAATGCAGCACAATTCGATGTGCAAGTCGATGCGTTGCCTTACACTGCGTCAGTGCGGCATTCTATGGGCGTTGCAGAGGGTTTTACCATGAGTTTTGACACATTCCCAGATTTAAAAGGATCTGTAAGCCTGAAGATGCATCAAAACGGTGCTCTGCCTCAGGGGATGTGTAACTAGGAGAAATGTCTTTATTTCCCCTCAATTGTTTCCTTTTTCTATGTATAGCAAACATAGAAAGAGGAAAAAGCCTCCGTGGGTTGTTTTTGCGCAGGAAGGCATGCTTTCTTGCGCAAAAAATCCTGCCAACAATGCAGACACTCTTGCACCATGGAGTAAGGATGCCTGCGCTGTCATTAGGCTCCGAATTGTGTGCCAGCAGTGTAGTGTCTTGCATGCAATAATGACAGACACTACTTGATGTTCAAGGAGCTTTATTAACACACTCCTTCCTCGTCTCTGTCCCTACTCTAACTAACCCTTTCCTGCTCGTACCCCGCCTCTTCCTCCACCCCATGATTCCACCCACGCCCAGCTACTAGAATGCTCAAAGACATAACATCTCCCCCGTTGTTAAAAAAAGAACAAACTAACTTTATTCAAGTTCTTCAATCAGTCTTTTAGGTCTGTGAATGTTCCTTCTCGGTCGCAGACTCATACCGCCAGCATCCAATTCAGCCTCAGTCTGCTGATCAAGTCTTTGGATTGTGCCCACTTGACTGGGCCCTTGTGTGTCCGGTATGTCTCCATCTTGTTCAAAAGCCTCCTTCAGGCCCGGCGTGCATTTTTGAAAGTGAGACACATTTCTGGTAATCTTTCTCTTGTCAGATGCCACAGTGACCATGGTGCCCTTTTGTTGGGTGATAACCAACGGTTCGTCTTTGAACCTGCAATCTGTCTTGCGGGATTGTTCTTGTTTGACCACCACACAGTCCCCCGTCTGCAAGGAAGGAGACTTGGCTCACCGTCGATGGTCCGCATATGATTTCATCTTGTTCCTATTGGTGCGATCAGCAAGAGCCACCTCTTGGTGGACATGTGTCGGAGACACTGGTCACAGAGCACCTTCTCAAGTCGAGATTCTGGTTCTGATGGGTCGCCCCAGCATGAGAGTGGCCGGGCACTTTCCTGTGGTGGCATGTGGGGTAGTCCGGTAGGCTCACAAGACTTCGTTGAGGGCAACTTGCAAGTCCTTCTTTTCAAGCATGGCTTGTTTAAATGTTTTCTTCAGAGTTGCCATGAACCTCTCAATAGTGCCATTAGCCTGTGGCCACAGAGGCATGACCTTTCGATGTCTAAATTTAAGGTGTCGTGCAAACTCACTAAACTCCTGGCCATTGAAAGGAGGACCATTGTCCGTTTTGAGTTCCTTTGGGACACCCCAGGTGGCAAACACCTCATCAAGAACTGCGATGGTGCAGCAGGCATTAGTGGAGGGCACGAATTGGGCTATCGGAAACCTTGAGTACTCATAAATGATAGCCACCACATACTTGCCCGATTGAAGGGGTATGTAAAAGTCCATGGCTAGTTCTTTCCAGATTCCATTTGGCAGTTTAGTCATTTGAAGCGGGCCGGGGGTGTTCCATGGCTGACTAGTTGACACTGGGGGCAGTCTTTGAGGGTGGCCTCCACCATGGTATCAAGCAGCGGGAACCAGACTCGCTCACGGAGATTTCTATTGGTTGCAACCACTCCCCGGTGACCTTCATGAGCCAGGTTAATGACTCCTTGTCGTAACTGCCTCGGGATGACAATCCGATGGTCTCTCAGGAGGATCCCCTCCGAGGTGGCAGATAGCTCTTCACAGATGTGTCTGAAAGCCTGCATTTCTTGGCGGACCTGAGGATCGGTCTGCTCCTACTCACTGTTGTGTCTCCATCGATGGGTGCGCAGTCGGCGCATGACTTTCTGAAGAACGCCATCTTGGGCAGTGGCTTCCTGGATTGCCTCTAAGGGAATGGCCGGAGGTCGGGCTGATCCTACTACAAAATGGATGTATTCTTCAGCAATTGACGGAGGCGAGGCCTGGGATTCCTGAGGGTGTCGGGACATGTAGTCCGCCGGATTCTCCCCTTTTCCCGGTTTGTGTATGATTGTGTATCTGTATTCCTGTAGGCGCAGGCCCCAACGTTCTATCCTAGGTGGCATTTTGGCATTAGGGTTGCCAAATATGGTGACCAACGCCTGATGATCTGTTATCACGGTGAAATGCTTGCCATAGATGAAGACGTGAAAGTGCTCACAAGCCCAGACAACTGCGAGACTCTCCTTCTCTGGTTGAGAATAGGCCTTTTCTGTTTCAGTCAAACTGCGACTGGCGTAGGCCACGATGTGCCGTTGATCATTGCTTTGTCATACTGGGCCAAGATGGCACCCAGACCTACAGGACTGGCATCCACTGTTATTTCAGTCTTTCTCTTGGGGCTAAAGTATGCCAGATTGTCTGCAGCCTCAACAGCCTGTTTGATTTCCCGGAAGGCCCTCTCACATTGGGAACTCCACACAAAAGGTTGTCCTTGCTTGGTGAGAGCTCTCAGGGGATGGCTGATGGTGGCATAGTCTTTGATATATCTGGCACAATAGCTCGCCATGCCCAGAAAGGAACAAATGTCACTGACATCTTGGGGACTCTTGGTGGCGTTGAGTGCAGTCACTTTCTCCGGGTCAGGCCTCATGCCGGCTCCCGAAAACACATGGTCAAAGAACTTGAGAGTGGATTGATGGAACTCACACTTATCTTTATTGAGAGTCAAGTTGGCCTCCCGAAGAGCATGGCATACTCGATCCAGCGCCTTATCATGCTCCTGCGTGTTTGACCCATATACCAGGATGTCATCACTGTAATTCAGCGAGTTGGGTATGTGTCTGATGGTCTGCCGAATCATTTCCTGAAAGATTTCAGCTGCTGATGAAATGCCGAAACGTAGTCTCTTGTATCTAAGCAAACCTAAATGTGTAGCGAAAGTCGTTATATATCTTGATTTCTCATGGAGTTCCAGCTGGTGATAGCCCTTGTTCAGATCAAGTTTGGAAAATACACGGGCTCCATTCAAGGCGGTTATCATGTCACTCAGGTGGGGTGACGCTCTCTCTCTATGGCAGTATTGGGAAGTCTCATGTCTACACATAGGCGCACTTTGTCTGGAGTGCCTTTCTTTGTGACTATGACAACAGGAGACACCCATGGCGTAGGACCATCTGTCTTTTCGATAATGCAGTTTGTAACAGCTCCTGAATTTCCTCCTCCACCGCTTGCTGAAGATGAAAAGGCACTCGTCGAAGGTGTTGAGCCACAGGGCGCACTTGATCATTGATGTGGAGGTGGATCTGGCATTTGTTCATTTTGCCTAGCCCAGTAAATAGTTTGGGGAACTTGCGGATTAAGTCCGGATCATCACTGACTCTGTAAAGGATCTCCACCAGGCGGAGACGTTCCGCCGTTGGCAGGCTGAGGAGGCACTCCGCCTCGGGACCTTCAATGACATGGATATATGCTGTCACCAATTTGTCTTCGTGTGTGAGAATTGTTTCGAATTTGCCCAAGCATGGAAGTGGTTTCTTCGCCATCCAGGTGATAACTCTTACGTGTGCTGGGCTCAGGTGAGGTGGTGATTTCATCTTGTTATATTCTGTCACGGGCATGTAGTTCAGGGATGCCCCACTGTCAAGCATGAACTGTGTCTCATGAGTCCCCACTTTTATGTCCAATGGAGGATACCTTTTTAGTTGATCAGGGTCTGATACCATGCAGACATGTTCATCAGTATAATTAGACTCTGCCGTCGTCGATCTGGACTCTCTCGAGGGTGATCGTTTCGGTGACCTTCTGGTCCACTGAGATTCACGAGAGTCTCGGCTGGAGCGGGACGATCCAGAGGATGAAATCGCCCGGTCTTGCACCGCTTTGGCGTGGTGTCTTCTGGGGTCAGACTGCCGCCTGTTCGTTTCACCTCTCCTTTCTTTGTTATATGTTCCACACATTGCTTCAAAGTGGTTCTTGCGCCCACACTTGTGACACTGTTGACCCATCGCTGGACAGACGTCTGAATGCGGATAATCATATCCACATCGATAGCACTTTCTAGACCTGTCCAATTTCTTTGCAGGTTCGGCCTTCTTGGCTCTCCGGCTAGACTCATAGCGTCTGCGTCCTTTGTGTTGATGACGAGAGGCCGGTCTGGACCTTCTCTGCTGTTCACCTGACCTCCTAAGAGTCTTGGTGCTGTGCGTCCAGAAGGCTTGTTCTTTTCTCTCGCTTCTTCCTGTCTCCATGCACTTGGCGTGTTCCTCCGCCTGATCATGTACCCTTGTCATTTCTTCTATATCATCAAGGTTATGGCTTTTTCTTAGCAACCTCCTCCGGAGTGTTTCGGAGTGACAGCCTTCAATCACTCGCAGTCGGATAGCATCTTCCGTTGAGAACGCATCAACATTGCAGTACTGAGACAGTCGTCGTAACCTGGAGATGAAGCTGCTCATTATTTCTTCGTTGTCTTGACGAGCTTGATGAAAAACATATCTCTCATAGTCCACGTTCCTCTTATATATGAATTTCTTATTCAGCGCTTCTTTTGCTTTGGCATAAGTCCCTTTGTCATCTTCTGGCAGCTCTTTAATCACTTTGCTGACTTCTTTGCCAACTAAGTTACGCAGTGCAATGAGTTTCTCTCTATCTACAGTGACCTTTGAACCTTCAAGATAGTCCTCGAAATCTTCTAGCCACTCCTGCCATCGAGGGCCCATGCTTCCACCAGCCACCAACATTAGTAGTTCAGGGGGACGCAAGTGTGATATTCGAGGTTCAGTCGAGGTAGCCAAGGCAGCATGGCCATTCTCTTGCGGTGGATTCAACATCCTTGAGCGTGATTGACTACGTCACCTTTTATTTTACTGGTGCCAGTCGTTATGTCGAAACCCGTTTTAAGGTATCACTGCTTGTTTCGCATTTACCAATGCTTGTTTGTGTTTGCAAGTGCTTGTTTTCTTTCACCAATGCTTATTTTATTTAATTTGCCAATGCTTGCTTTTGCATTTATCAGTGCTTGTTTCGCAGTTACCAAAGCTTATTTTGCATTTGCCAGTGCTTGTCTTTGCATTTACCAGTGTTTGTTTCGCAGTCACCATTGCTTGTTTGCATTTGCCAGTGCTTGTTTTGCATTTACCAGTGCTTGTTTCACATTCACCAATGCTTGTTTGCATTTGCCAGTGCTTGTTTTGCATTTACCAGTGCTTGTTTCGCATTCACCAATGCTTGTTTGCTGGAGCCGTGAGCCGCCTGACTTCAAAATGGCCGCTTCCCATTTGCACATAGGGATTGTCCTGCGGGCTGCCTGACTTCAAGATGGCCGCCGCTAGTGAAATCTCGGCTCCCGCGAGATTTCAACTTCATTTATTCTCCTCACTCCGATCCAGTTACTGAGACTCACCGGATCGCCGATCTTGTCAGCAGCACTGTAGCAGCCGCGCTCCACTTGCTTTCTCTGGAACTTCTTCACGAAGGGGTCACGGTAGGCTCGCGAGTCTGTACCTTCGCTCGCTGCCACTTCTGACGCCTTGCCAAGTTGCACGCATCTGGGGTGAGCTCCCGTTTTGGCGCGAAGTGACTTCTCGGCAGCAAATTTATTCCAGCACTCACTCGGCAGCGCTCCACACGATCGACAGATCGTGGAGCTGTTACAGCTGTTGCTGGCCTGGGTCCTCAGGCGGCGATCTTCTCTGGGGGCACACGTATTGCGACGGCGACTACTTCTCGGTGCTGCCCAGGGACAGGGCACTCGTTTCCTCAATGTGGGGATGGCTACTTCATCCCACCCTCGTCGCCAGCTGTAGTGTTCTGCATGCAATAATGACAGACACTACTTTGATGTTCAAGGAGCTTTATTAACACACTCCTTCCTCGTCCCTGTCCCTACTCTAACTAACCCTTTCCTGCTCGTGCCCCACCTCTTCCTCCACCCCATGACTCCACCCACGCCCAGCTACTAGAATGCTCAAAGACATAACAAGCAGAAAAGACAGGAATGCACCGTATCTTTTAAATACTGTCCATTCCTGCCCTTTTGAATTCGAATAGGGCAGCGCTGCAAAAATACTCGCAGAGCTGCCCTACACCATTTCAATGTAAAGGAGGCCTATACATTTTAGCAATATCCAAACCCTATGTAATGCACTTTTTTTTAACTTAACTGTCCCTTGAACACATTCTCAGGGTTAGTAAGTGCTATGTAAATACAATGACAATTTAAGGCAAGCACTTCACAGCTCAGTTAACTCTGTGCACTACCACTCAAAAAGCTTCAAGTGATTTGATCAATAAACTGCAACAGCACACTCCTTTCGTGAGACATCAAAGCCAGGCAAACAGCTAAACACACTTTTCTGCGGATGTATGATATTACAATGCATGCTTTTACCACGCATGCTTTTACATCGCAACTTTTACAACGCATGCCTTTACAACGCATAGTGTTGAGGGGTGCTGGATAGTGAATAGTTTAATTTACTATTCCAACTCCAGTCCCCGTGGATAGTAGGGAAGGTGTTCGATAGTAAATTAAATCTATTCCCTATCCTAGAGCATCCCCCAGCGCAATGCGTTGTAATGGTTTGCGTTGTAAAAGTTGCGATGTAAAAGCACTGCGTGGTAAAAGCTGCGTTGTAAAGGATGTTTCCCCCTTTCTGCCAGTGTGCTGCTGGACCAAAAGAAATGCAAATGTGCACAATGAGTTACTCTGCAAATCATTTACATTTGCAGATTAACTCATTGTGCACATTTGAACTCTGATCTAATGGAGGAAATTCAACAGATAGACTAACACAGCTGGCTTGGCCTCAGAAAAATCTTATTTACAAAAACTACCTCAATGTATTACTTTTATAAAAAACAAAATAAACAAATCATTGCATAATTTATTTAATGGGGTGCTTTTTTGGAATGTTGACCATACTTACACTGGAAATCCAAACACAAGCAGAAGTATGGGTGTTGGCATCAAGGAAGAGTGTCTGAGGCAACACAGGAGATGGAGTCCTTGCCAAGTCAAGCAGGAGAAATTAAATGAAAATGTATTTTATAAAGCGCACTGATGTCTGGATGCATCTTGGTGCTGCCATTTAAGAAGGAAAAGAGTGAGAGATACGAATACTACAGAAAGCCAGAGAGCTAGGACAACCAGACAAGGACCTATTGATTAAAGAGCCAAGTTTTTAGTGGTTTTCTGAAGGGAAGAGTGCCTGGGATTGGCTTTTAGATGAGGAGGAAGGGCATTCCAAAGTTTGACGTTGCATAAAATAAAACTTCTGGCACCCCAGTGTGACCTCTTGAATTTGGGAATGACTACATTGTTGGCTGAGGAAGAGCACAGAAACCTAGGTGGAATGTACCAAGTGAAAATTTGTTTGAGATAGTCAGGGCCTGAATCATAAAGTGCTTTGAACGCAATACGTAAAGCCTTGAAGTGGCTGTGCTTCCGTACAGGAAGCCAGTGTAACTGACTTAAAGCCTTTAATGCAACAAACAACGTCTCAACTGGAAGTGCTTAAAACAGGATAGTACAAAACAGTGATATAAATCACAATGGGTGCGGGGAACAAAGGAAGGGAGACCACAACAAAGAAAGTAGAGTGAAAAAGGTTGCATTTTGTAAGTCGTTATAGCAGCTCTACAGTACAATTAAATATACAAAGACCATAACACACAAAGTGAGCACTGGGCGTGCTTAGTGATAGTGAGCCATTACAAAATAATGGGTTAACCCAATAAACGTCACAAGACCTGGGTACAATGCAGTAATGAAACAAGTAGTCCGCGACTGCTTTAGAGAAGAATAAATTATAATTTATCATGTGTGTGTAGCTTAAATAAGTCAAACACTGGTAAAAATACCAAAAATAAATGCAACAGCATACCCTACTGTCTAAGATAGTATTGTTCCAAACGTACAGTCAATGTAAAACACAAATACACCAAAGAATTGTTTAAGTTCAATATATTTAATTTCATATACTTGAAACAGATCAAAATTAATTTGACAAAAGGAAGGTACAAATGTTGCTCAAAGGAAGAGAGAAGAATGGGTGTGCTCGTATTGGGTAGGGAAAAGTGAATAGTCACAAATATTCAGAGTTTATACATTTTTACGGCATTTTACGGCTTTATGGCAGTCACAGACCACTTATTTCATTACTGTAGTGATAGTGAGCGGCACAGTGACACAAGAGTGCGAGAACAGCATGAACGGCGACAAAGTGTAAGAGGGATGTGGTAAAAATTACAAAACAAAATTGTTTGAAAGTAGTGCTTACTGGCAAATTTCAGTGTTTTTGTGTGTTTAGTCAGAACCATAACTCAGGTTTTAGATGTTGTTTTTCAATAAATATGTATACTCATACAACCCACATACACACAAACATATATACAGACATTTACTTTTTCTGCAGGTTAAACCCTGCTTGCCCAACATGAGCACCTCTTTCAAAACAAATGTCTTGTAAACTATTGAATAAATTTACACCAAATCATGAAACGAACACATTCTAGGTAAAGAACTAACTTTGTGCCAAATTTTTGTGTAATTCTGTTGAACTGTGTTGTTCTACATCTGAGAGCAAACATTGCAATTTGAATTAAACTCGGAAAGATATTTTGGTGCCCACCCTTTTTCTTGATCCCCGCTTGAGAGATCAGTTCTAAACTTACAGCACCTAACTATAACTATTTTGGCACTATCGCTGCCAGAAAAACATATAAATCTATCTATAATTACATATCAATATAAATATTGCACAGTGGCGGTACTGTCTAGTTATACTAAGTCATAGCTTCCAAAGGACGAGTATTTTTTCATATGCTTGTAATTTTGGCACCGATTTATGAATATTCATGAAACTTTTCAAACAAAAGTTCATTTACCTCAGCTCCTTTCTGGAAAATGTTGGGGTGATCCTTCAAGTTGAGGCCAAGAAAAAGAGGGGGTTGCCAAAACACTTTTTTCCACTTGCAGTTTCCATAGATACAATTAGACAACGATACAGAGAAAACAGCTGAAAATATATGCACTAAATTTGGCAGGAAACTAGGGGACAGATTTACGTTTTATGGCGCATCCCTGCAAATCAGCAGGGATGCGCTAGGAAAGATGCGTCAGGCAAGTTTACCCTTGCGCCACCACAGATGCGCCGCATTTACAATGTGGCGCATCATGGTGCAAGGATAAACAGATGTCTGTCGCATCTGCCGGCGTAAGGTTGGCGAAATGCTGGAGTTGCGTCGCGGGCACGACGCAACTCCAGCACTGTTCCAACCCTGCCTATGTCCAACATGGTGCGTCAAGCCTTACGCCTGATTCAAGCAGGCGCAAGGTTTTGACACAGCAGCGTGGGAAAAGTGATTGAGTGAAATCTCGCAGATTTCACTCAGGCACTTTCCCGAGGCGTTCCTGCGACGGAACGCCCCCCTGCCCCCTTGCGCCGGAATGCCAAGCGCAGGGCTTTACAACGTGACGCATCTCCCTAGATGCATCACGTTGTAAATAGGCCACAACGTGGCACATGGTTTACTCCGCCGCTGCATTACAGAAGTGACACAACTGCAGCGCAAATGAGGTGTGTAAATCTGCCCCTCGATCTTTACCCAAAAAGCATGCGTTTTGTGATTTGGAGTAAATCTGCCTTGTAGCGTTTGAGAAATTAAGTTTCCTAATATGTGGATATATTGACAGCTGATCCTGCGGGATTGCCAATTGAAAAATTAGGGTGATATGATTGGTTGCTGGACAGAATTACACCAAATTATGCAGAAAGCTAGATATTACCTCAGATATCATGTTTTTTATGATCTGTTGTAAATCTATTCAGCTGTTATAGAGAAATTAAGGTTTCATAAATAGAGATATTTATTGCCGAATCATAGCATTCTGATTAGACAGTCCCGCTGGACTGAGAGTGCACAAGAACAAACCACTTAAAATTAACTGGGGTCCAAGATTATGTTTTAGATTGTCAAGAGCTAGCCCCCAAAAGCCAAGCGTCGCTGTGCCCGCTCAGTAGAGCAACCATATATCTGATAGTCAGGATTAGGAGGGGCAGGACACAGTTCAGGGAATTTACATGCAGTCTTCCTGTGGAAGAAATTCCTTTAGTGCAGAAGAAATTAGGGTTTAGTGTATCCTAGTCTCTTATTCCTTTCTCAAGAGTATTCCAGCAGTTCAGTGTCTTTTTTTAAAATATCTATTTTTTTTACAAAAAAATTGCTTCATTGAAACTTTCAATTCTTTTTTGGTGATTTAACAAAAATGCTATACAAAGCATGAAAATCAGTCAATTCATCCACATACAGAATTCCAATCATATGTATTCCATTATATTTTAAACACATATTTCATACCCCAGTGGATTTCGTACAGGTTCAAAAGGTCGTGTTGTATCCTGGCGCATTAATCATTATGCTATACTAAAAGGAAGCAAATACAAACTTAGTTATCTCCTAATCAAGGAATACTTTTCCAAATAAAGAATGATTATATGCATACAAATATCGTGTGCTATTGTCAGCACACCACAGAACTATTCACTAATGAAGCAGTCGTCATTGACAGAGACTTTTAAATTGATGTTTTTGTTCTGTTCCCAGTTGGTGTGAATACTTTTCCCTTTATTCATCAAATTATTGTGTCTTCTTATCTTATCTTGTCAAAGTTAAATTTCTTTATGGCACTGGTAATTAGTGCTTCAAAAGTATCTGTTTACGGCTGATTGGTGGCATGAAAGTATTTCTGGCTTTAAACTTTTTGTTAATGGATTCATCTGCTGTGACTTCTTGTTGTGGTGCTACTTAAATATTTATAACTCAAGTTCCGCATAAACCGGAAAATCGCTTTTTCTGCCCTAATATGTTAGTTCTATAAGTTCAAACAAACGAAATACTATTGCTCAGTGTTTTTTATTTCGAGAGAGCTGAGTTCCTGACTGTCGATGTTATTTAATAAGCAGGGCTGGACTGGCTGTAGTGGGCACCGGGCAATCCCCCGGTGCGCCGCACGGGTGGAGGCTGGTTTGGGGCCCATGGGGGCCATTTTTGTTACAGGGCAGTTTTTGCAGCACAGCTGCAAAATCGGCCCTGTAACAAAATCGTCCGAAAATCGGCCCTGGCAAAGAGCTCGGTGGCACCCACAACCCCCTGGGTGTGGGGGGCTTCAGGGGGGGTGGTAGGGGGTGCCAGCCGAGCACTTTACCAGGACCGGTTTTGGTTCCCATTCCGGCCCTGTTAATAAGGGTCTTACATAGAGCCGGGGATATGGCGGTATCTGTCCGCTGTATTACAGAGGCATTACAGCCTATGGCACTTGTAATATGGCAGACAGGATTTTCTTCACGCTTTGGTGGTGTATCCCAGTACTCCAAACTCTAAATAAAGCCCTAAGCCTTCACTTATTCATGAATACTCTGGAGCAGATTTATAAGAAAGTGACGCATCTGTCGAGATGCGTCACTTAGCCTGCGCCACCCTGAGAAACCCTCGTGCCACCATGAATGCGCCGTATTTATAATACGGCACACCATGGCGCAAGGATTAACAGATGCGTCAGAAATTCTGATGCATCTGTTGGCCCAAAAGTCACGCATTGCTGGAGTTGTGTCGCAAGTACGACACAACTTCAGCAATGTATTTTGAGGCCTATACTTACTGTACTGAGTTACTCCTTATGCCTGCTTCAAGCAGGCGTAAGGATTTGACGCAGTGGCGTCCTAAAAGTGACGCAGTGAAATCTTGTAAATTTCACTGCGTCACTTTTACGAGGCTTTCCTGCGTGGGAACGCCCACCCTGCATACATTATACCTGGCGCAGGTATAATGTGCCGCAGGGCTTTACAACGTGACGCATCTCTCTAGATGCGTCACGTTGTAAATAGGCTGCATTTTTGCGCCGCCATTGAGTCAAAAAAAGTGACGCAATGGCGGCGCAAGGGGCTTGTAGATCTGCCCCTTTGCCTTTTTAATTTTCCATGCCCGATTAGTTTGGACTGATCATTCTAGGGAATGCAGTTTAAGGGTTTTAATGATTATGACACACAGATATTCAGTGCAGAGAAGGCCTTTGTCCTAGTCCCAACATTTTTCGGTTGCTTTGTTGGTGTGCAAAGGGGGCTACTGCTGCTGGATTTGGGCTAGTATCTTACATACATCCAATGACTCTTAATCACATTCTCGCCTACGGTTCCCAGTGGAAACTGTTTTTAAGAGAAGAAGCCAAGCAAGAAGAATAAGTTCCATCATCCATCTGCACAGGAGGTGGCATCACTCCTGATCTCCTCCGAGTACCTACTTCAGGGTAGCAGTAGCGTGGACATGCAGCTGACGCACTTCAGGTGTGCTGCTGGAGTGCAAAAGGCCCAGCACCAGGAACCTCGGTCCTCCCACCTTCCACTGCTATCCTGCTGCGACACTTCACACCCTCATCCTGGCCACCACTCCCTATGCTGCTGCCTTGCTGTTCAACATAACACTGAGGGTATATTCTCACACACTCAACCAACACTCACCACACCTGAATCGTTAGCATGCAAATTCCTACTCCTCACTCTCACACTCACCATCCTATAACCACCCACACAACACTCTGTACTCACATGCATGCTCCTCAAAACCTGTTCTCTTACCAAATACGCCACAGAGATCTAGGACCTGCTGCAAAACCTACATTTCATCAAAGAAACTTGGCTTAATGTCTCCTCAGCACCTGACATCACCACAACCATTCCCCCAGCTACAAATCGCCAGGCAGAACTGACTTCACAAGCCCGGATGCAGAATTAATATCATCCAACGCCATCAACTGCTGTCATTCAATCTCCATGTCACAGCCAATGCCTAAGTGACATTCACATCTACAGACTATCTGGACCATGCACCAACTTCACTAACACCATCACAGACTTCTTCACACCACTCACCCTCGACGCTAAAGATTACATCCTACTTGGAGACCTGAACTACCACTTGGAAGACCATTCCAATCCCAACTCAAAAGCAACTCATCAAAGACCTGGGAAGCCAGGGCCTTACACAACTAGAAAAGGAACCTACCCATGTCTATGGACACCTCCTGTACCCTATTTTTACCACCTTCAGCAGCATCTGAATCATAGAGCCCACATCAGTATCCTGGACAGAAAAAACCCTTATCAAGTTCAGCATCACTGACAAGAACTGAAACAGTGCTCTCAACACCCACTAACCCAAACACAGCTACAACCTCCATATAGGAGGCTGGCTTGGTATATGATGCACACTCCAAGGAGTGATGCACCTTGCACTTACACTTATTGTGATTTTAGTGGTCGTTGATAACCATAGAAAGCTCTCAAAGTGGTAGCTGTTGAGATTAGCCTTCAGGCTTATCTTGGAGGAGTGTAAAGCAGCTTGTTTTACCACTTTTGATCGACAGTGTAGATTAGATTAAAATGAACCACACAGTGTATATGAAAAAGAAGACTATTTTTACACAACACAATCACTAACACATTGGTATATATAATATCTGAGGTTATCAACAATGCACACAAGAACACTTCCAAATAATCAGGTGAGTAGAACAAATATACACTGATCTCCACAAGGGAGACAAAACCATATACTAAGAAAGTGGAAGGCGAACTGCAAGGAAGAATGGGACTTGGACCAGAAGACTCCGAAGAGCTGGGGGACCAAGGAACCACCCAAGGTAAGTACCCAGGAACCACACAAAGACTGTGTGCAGAATGGAAACACAGCAGCGTGCCCAATAGCAGTGAATGGAGAAGTCGCGGTTGCAGCTTTAAAGAAGAAGGACCCTTCCCAGAGTCCTGTGGAATACAAGGATGTATTCTAGAAGAGGAGAGCCTGCAAGCAGAGGGGCCAGTGTCTATCCCATTCGGAGGTGACCAGGAGAGACGGAAGCACAATGCCCACCAATGTCGGGAGGTTCAGGAGTGAAGATTGTGAACTTGTTGCTGCAGCTGTGAGGACCAGGCAATGCTGAGGAGAACAGGAGCCATGCATGAGCTGTCCCACATCTGATTTCAGTGTCTAGGTGGTCGGTTTTCAGCTGGAGCACCAACAAGCCTTGGTAGCCGCAACTTGCATAGAAAGCAAAAAGATACAAACGTTGGGACCATCGAGGTCCAAGGGACTCACAAAGTGTAGGAGAGTCAGGACAGACACTGAGCAAGCAAGAGAGGCCACTGAAGTAAAGAAAGACTGTCAAGAGGACCCACAGGCTGAAGGCATAGGATTTGCAAGAGGACCTCAGGCAACGCACCAAAGATGGAGGTCCACGGTGCAAGGGATTCAGTGAGGATGTTGATTTTTGAAGGACAAGGTGCTGGAGGCTGGAGATGCTTGTAGCCTGAAGATCTTGAGAGGGCAGAACCAACAAGCTTTGGTAGCCGCAATTTGACGCATTGCACAAGGGTTTAGTCTCAGCTTATCTGACGAAGTATATTGTCCTCAAAATTACAGAGAAGACAAGTCAGGCATCTAGGGAGCTGCAGACCCACCACTTATGTTGCTGGGCCTTGGGAAGTCTGTGGGATGACAGTAGCAGCAGACCAGTCATCTTTGTTGCTGTGCCTGTAGATGCAGGGGAGTGACTCCTTTACTCCAAGGAAGATTACTTTGGTTTCCTTGATGCCCACAGGTCTTCTAGAGAACCTGGATGAAGCACAGGCACAGACGAGGCAGAAGACTTGAAGAACAGTGAGACCAGGAGCAGCAGGACTCTTCCTTGATGCAGTCTTGGTTCCAATGGAAGTCAAATGAAGTCCAAGTGTCCAGGTAGTCAAAGAGTGTCTTGGTTACAGAGGTGAGTCTTGTTCCACGATGAATCTGAAGACACACCCACAGGGGAGCCCTTAAATACCCTAGGAAAAGGGTTGGAATGATTCGGGGTTTCCTCCCGGAGGAGGGGCTGAACAGAGGGGAGGATACTTTCCTGACCTTTTTCTAATTTTGTGCCATAGCAGGAACCATGGATTCCTGAACTGGCTCAAACCGGAGTATGCAAGGAGGGCTTCAAATATGTTGTTGGTCTGGTGGCACTGGCAAATGCCCCCACCCCAGCCCAATATGCTAAGTCCTGTCTGGGAGGTGGTCACATCCTGCCTTACCCTGCTCGAGCTTGGCTCAGCAGCAGGAGGTCAGAATCGTGTCTGTGGTCGGCAGAAGCACTAGCTTGCTGGCAGACCCTGAAAGGCTGTTACCAGGAGTATAGGGGGTACTCAAAGGAGCCCCCCAGGACCTGTGATCACAATTCCAGCACCGGGATCAGTGTTGGGCTATGGTTCAAACATGTTTGATACCAAACATGAACAGTTTCGCTGCAGTCAATATATAGTTAGACATCTCAAATGACTGATGTCCACTATATACTTAAACTGGCTGACTGCACTTATAAAGCCTGGAGAATCGACTTTGGGATTTGTAGGTGTGACCTGCTCATGCAGGGGCACCCTCACACTTGTAAACAAGCACCCTGCCCTCAGGACTGAAGGGCCTACCATAGGGGTGACTTATAAGTGTTAAGTGCAGTGACCTCAGCTATAAGGAATTTATAGCTGTTGTGAGAGGTGCAAGAACCAACTCACACAGCCTGCAATGGCAGGCCTGTAGTCAGAGATTAAGTGAACTCCCATGGGTGGCACAATACATGCTGCAGCCAATGGAGACGCCTGGTGTCCCTATGCCCTGGGTCCCTCAGTATAATATACTAGGGACTTAACCAATTGTGGATGTTCCACAGTACTTACCAGAGACACTTTAGGGAAGAGAGCACAGTTGATGGAGTCCTGATTAGCTAGATCCCAACAGACTACAATCAAAACACACTTTCACCATGCAAAAAGTAGAGGTACCCATGACAGCAGAACCTACTTTCCTGTATTCCCCAAATCCATCAGGAATTTCAACAATTGGATCACCCCCTACATGGACTCTGGGACCCCTTCAATCATAGAACTACAACCGGATCTCACGAGAGGCCCCCTCCAACTCAATCACCGCCCTTGCATGTCCTCCGCAACAATATCTCTTCAGCAAGAAAATCACCACCATTTACAGCAACTTCAACCCACCACCAGATCTGACGGAGAATGGCAAATGCCTTTTGATCTTATCCAAAAAACACAATTCTGACCACATGGCCTGTCATCACCCCAGAAGAAACTGCCTCCCCTATGAATTCTACCTAGTCATGGACCCCATCGGAATGCTGCCCCCAGCATGCCTACTCTAGAGTACTGCAACCCATCACTGACATGGTCACACCCATTCTGAATGCCATGACCGCTTCCCTGATCTTCCCAGATGCTTGGAAACATGCACCTGTCCTCCCATTGCTGAAGAAACTCTCTTCAAAACCTTCAACGCTCGCCAACTATAGACTCATCTCCTTGTTACCACTCCAGACCTAGGTCTTAGAGAAAACCATCATCAAATGCCTCACAAAATAACTCAGTGACCACCAACTACTCAATACTACTCAGGCTGCTTTTCAACCCAACCACAGCATTGAAACTGCCCTCATCGCTGCCATGGATGACATCTGCATGACTCTGAATGGAGGATACACAATGGCCTTCATCCTCCTGGACCACACCGCAGCTTACACAACATCAGTATCCAAACACACACACTTCACTGTATCTGCTCCTTCCTGACTGGAAGGACCCAGTCAGTTAGCCTGGCACCACACACCTCATATGCCTGTGACCTCATCTATGGAGTTCTGTAAGATCCTCCTTGAACCCGAAGATCTTCAACGCATACATGATGCCTCTCTGGAGTACTTTTAAACAGGAACAGGGGTGGGAGCACACCGCTTCACCTCCCAGCAAGGTTCACCCCTGGCATTGTGGTAAATGCAGTTTCAGTTACTTGCTTGCTTCAAGAGTGTTTGAGTGTTTCGCCACAGTTGGCGCAGATAGTACTGATCTCTAGACATGTGTTTCTCGTTCTTTAAGCGTCATCAGTAGTGATTACAGTCTTTAAAATTTGGGGTTTGCTGAGTAGGCTGCCAACATCTTTCTCAGGCATGCGCTTCATCCACAAGCTCGTCAGCTCAATGACTCACTGGAGTACTTTTAAACAGGAACAGTGGTGGGAGCACACCGCTTCACTTCCCAGCAAGGTTCACATGATGCCTCTAACCAGCATCATCCTCTCTCATTAGATCCACATCCTCTCCTATGCTGACAACACAGCTCATTTTCTCCCTCACAGAGACATTTCCCAGTACCTGGGTCAAGTTGAATGTGTGCATGACTGAAATCGCCCCCTAGATGAGGACAAAATAACTGTGGGAATCTGAACAATGAACAACGAAGACCGAAATTGTGAACTTTGGGAATAGCACTTCACTTTGGGACTTTCCCTGGTGGCCAACAGAGCTAGGACTGGCACGACCACCCATTCCAAGAACCTTGAGATTGTCGTTAACAGCAAACTCTACATGACCGTTCAAGTCAACTCCATCACTGCCTCATGGTTCCACTCCATGACAATGCTGAGGATGTTTTTTAAATTGCTCCTAATCAGCACCCGTAAAACTGTCATGAACGTCCTAATCACAAGCAAGCTGGACTATGGGAACACCCTCTATGCCGGGATCAACCACAATCTCATCCTAAGGCTGGTAACTATTCAATACTTGCTGAACAAAATCACCATCAACCTCCCAAGCCACACCCACATCACACCACACCTGGAGAAGCTCCCCTGCCCCCCATACACAAACAAGAGGAATTCAAACTCTTAACACTCTTTTTCAAGGCACTGCATAACACTGGCCCAGCATACCTCAACAACAGCATCTGGTTTCACAAGCTTTCCACACACAACCTCTTATCCGGACTCCTACTTGCAAACATCCTACACACATGTAAAACCAGATCCGGTGGTTGACCCTTCTCCTACATTACTCCTAAAGCATAGAATGACCTGCTGCTTCACATAAGAGCCTCCTTCTCACTTCTTGAATTCTGCAAGAACCTGAAGGCGTGACAGGTGTGAGTCTAGCCACAGGTTTGGCTAGACTCACACCTGCTCAGTGCCAGGGTACCCTCCTGGGTGATACTATTCTCTACAAATCTGCATAACATAACACAACACAACTCCCATGGAAAGCCCTTACATGAAAATGGGCTATTTGTGACAGGTTTTTTCAGTTGACAGGGGACCACATGGGACCGGGGACAACCATAAATCTTATATAACTTTATTTCAATCACAATGATGATAAAAGTACAGAGCACAAGAAAGATAAAATGTGAAATATAAATAATTAATTTTAAATAATAAAGGTACCATAAAATATGTAAAAGCAGGAGTGATAAGAGACAGATAAAACATACAGTGCATCATTCAATACATTGAAAGCACTTGATCCACAGTGCATGTCAGTATCTGGAGAGGTCATAGACCATTACTCTACATGTATCAGTGGTCAAGATTCTCAGCACCTCTAGGTAATGGCCGGGGCCAACAAGTCTACAAATCGGAATTATCCATTTTTCCCTCAAGGATATATAGTGTGGACAAAAAAGGAGTAAGTGCACAATGGATTCTGGACTAACACCGCACGCAGGACAGAGATCATTGTTAAGAACATTGCAGGGCCACTTTATACAAAACAACTGTGTAGGTAAGTTATTGTAACAAAACAATAAAAATAATTTACATGCCAGAGGGGGAACTATTTCATCGATGGTGTCCTCAAAATGGGGGATCGATTTAAGGTTGAAAAATCCCTAGGATGTTGCCAATGCCTTTACCACAGTGACCTCCAAGAACATTACTTTCAGCCTGGCCTTTGGCATGGTGGTCAACCTTTCCGGGTTTCACCAAAACACCTCCATTCCCAGCCTCACCAGTAAGCCCCTCAGGGAGCTAAACCAGGGGATCGGCGTTACCTGGGGGAGTTTTTAAAGTCTGACTAGTTCTCCCGATAGGACATGAGCTCGTCCAGTGTCCACAACCTGTACCAGAACATAAGAAGTTTATAGTTCAATTTGTGGGCCAGCTGTCTATGGGAAAGGTCCAGGTAAAGGGGCATCAGAGGGGTACTAGTGGGAAGATCTACCAAAGATCTAAGACAGTAGTATTGCCTGTACCCCAAAGTTCTGCTCCATAGAGGACCCCCTAAAACCTTAGTGTTATAAATTTCCAGACCTGGTGCTAATTGTCTGGACAGGGTTTTCCTATGAATTTTAGTAATGTGGGCGCACTGCTGCATTAATTGTAGTTTCACCTTTTTAGGTCTCGCCTGTCGATGCGCATGCGCATCGAGCAAGCGAGACTATAGGGGCTCATCGACTCTTTATCTAACTTGCAAGGAATCGTGGCGATTCCTTGCAGTGCCCGTGACTTTTAAGCTCAATGCGCATGTGCATTGAGCTTAAAAGCGCGTGCACAGCCGCCCGCATTCCTCCGACACCTTTGAAGTGAAGCTTAGCTTCACTTCAAAGGCCCGGCTTCTTCACACCCACATGCCGCTCTGCCCCGCTCCGCCCCCTCCCCTGAGTCATCCTGCCTGCACGTGCGTCTTGTTTTACCCGCTCCGCCCCCTCCCCTTCCCGCCGTGTCGCATTTCTCCTCCCCCCTCCCCTCTCTTCCCTCCGTCTTGTTTTGCATTCTGAGCTCATTACTCTGAGAATTGCAGCCTCTACCTATTTCTTTAGAGTGAGTTTATATTTCCGGACACTCTTATTTAAACAGCATTTGCCTCACTGCCAAAGTAACCTGCAGCTCGGCTTCCGTTAATAACCTTCTAGATTTCCTCCATTTCATGCTACCTCATTCCCTCATGTTACCCATGGTAACCTCCTACGTGCTTCACTTAAAATCCACCCTCTAAGAAGAAATGCACTCAGGCCCTCGGCTGCGTCTTGTGGTCTCCGCATCAATTTGTGCTACTTGCTGGTCTTGCTCATGTTATGTGATCCACGGCATGTCCTGATTGCACGAGCGGGACCCGAGGGCTCAGGAAGAGCTCGGCCGACTTCATCCAGAGCGCGCGCATCCCACCCCCGCCCCCTCTGACATCTGCCCGCGAGCGGGACTCTGCTTGATTTCCTCCATTTCATGCTACCTCATTCCCTCATGTTACCCATGGTAACCTCCTACGTGCTTCACTTAAAATCCACCCTCTAAGAAGAAATGCACTCAGGCCCTCGGCTGCGTCTTGTGGTCTCCGCATCAATTTGTGCTACTTGCTGGTCTTGCTCATGTTATGTGATCCACGGCATGTCCTGATTGCACGAGCGGGACCCGAGGGCTCAGGAAGAGCTCGGCCGACTTCATCCAGAGCGCGCGCATCCCACCCCCGCCCCCTCTGACATCTGCCCGCGAGCGGGACTCTGCTTGAATAATCCCCGCCGCACGAGGCATGGATCCCATTACCGTTTTATGGGTAGTTTAGTAAATTGAGATTTTTTGTCTAGTTGGCAGACTCAGCTGAGAGGCCAACAACTGAATGGGTGCGTGCGAAGAGTCCGGTAGCCTGTACTTCTGCCACGCACTTTTGTTTCTAATGCTTACAGAGCAGGCAGCGCTAGTATCTCACTCGCCTCTCGGCATTCATGCTTAGCTCCCTTTGTTAGTTTTTGGAGGGCAGTGTGATGACCCACTTTGTGGGATAGTTCAGAGTCAGGTAGCCTGCACTTCTGCCACGGTCTCACTAATTCAGAACGCATTTTTTTTTACTGCCTCATTAGTTAACCGCTCCACCTCCACTTTTTTGTCTAGTTGGCAGACTCAGCTGAGAGGCCAACAACTGAATGGGTGCATGCGAAGAGTCAGGTAGCCTGCACTTCTGCCACGGTCTCACTAATTCAGAACGCACTTTTTTTTTTACTGCCTCATTAGTTAACCGCCCCACCTCCACTTTGTTGTCTAGTTGGCAGACTCAGCTGAGAGGCCAACAACTGAATGGGTGCATGCGAAGAGTCAGGTAAGCCTGTACTTCTACCACTCTACCGCCCTCACTCTACCACCCTCACTCTACCACTTTACCGCCCTCACTCTACCACTCTACCACCCTCATGCTACAGCCCTCACTCTACCGCCCTCACACCCTCACTCTACCGCCCTCACTCTACCACCCTCACTCTACCGCCCTCACTCGTTGCCACCACAACATCACTCAGCGCCACCACAGCATCAATCTGTGCAACCATTCAACAACAACTGGTTCAAATATGTTCTGTCAATGTTTCAAGCTTTATTACAAAATGTCATAAAAAGATGTTACATTTTTTCACTTCTGTTCTTGGATTTTTGTCACAATAAAATACACTGAACATAATCTTCACAAAAGTTATTTACAAAAGTTTAAGCTATTGCCATTATAAATTACAATACCTTTTATTTAAGTATTAATTATTTAAAAAATTAAAAGCCATTGTTATTTGTAATATCAATACATCTAAGTCACGTAAATACAACACATATTGCATTACAAATGCTATAGGTGTCACATTTGCGAAAGTTAAAACTATTGGCATTGTAAATGACAAAGCTATTAATTTTGCTATTTTCAAAACCAACACATAAATACAAAATGTGTCATTTACAATACCAATAGGTCAAACTTTCCTAATGCGAGACCTATTGCATTCACCCTCAACCCCTCACCCTCACACAGTGCAATAGGTCTCGGAGCATTTGAGTTAGAGCTTTTAGATTTGTTTATGGCTTTTTTTCTTTGTAATTCTTTAGCATTGCCTACAGGAAACAAAAATGCTAAAGATTTAAAAAAAAAACCCATAAACAATTCTAAAAGCACAAACTCTAATGCTGCGAGACCTATTGCATTTCCAATGCTTGTTAATGTAAGCGACCCACTGTGTTGTCAGTGTCAGGCGAATACCTAGATAATCAAAGGCGTCAACTAGCTCCAGTTTGCTACTACCAACTAACACAGGTATTTTAGAAGGTTTGGACGTTCCTTTCATATAAATCATGTATTTAGTTTTCGCCTTGTTTAACACCATTCCCTGCTCGTCACAAAACTTAGTAAAATCATTCAAGAGTTGTTGAAGACCCTGCGGGCTTTTGAGATTAATAGCGTGCTATCAGCAAAAAGAAGGGCAGGAACTTTTCTTATGTTGATTTTTGGAGCATCGCTCCCATCTCATTCTAAAAAAGTCAACCACCCCGTTGATAAAAAGAGTAAAAAATGTGGGGGCTAGCACACATCCCTGTCTCACTCCGCGTTGGACTGGAATGTTTTCTGTAACTTTGTTGTCCTCCCCCCACCTCACCTGTGCTGTGTTTGAGGAATGCAGTCTTACTAAAACATCTGAATGATTTCTAGGTAAGCCCCACTCATTTAAAACTCTCCATAGGCTAGCTCATTGGACTAGATGAAATGCAGACCGTAGATCAACAAAGGCCATGTAAAGCTTCCTTACCTTAGCTGACACTTCCTTCCAATAAATGCAAAGGAGGCGAAAGACCTGGTCCAGGGTACTACTTTTAGCAAGGAAGCCTGCTTGAAAATCACTCAGGATTCATTACTCTAGGATCCAATCCTGGTGGAAGCTCCGCCCACTTTCCGGCTATCTTTTTAATTGGCCCAAATCGTAAATGCTGCATTCTGATTGGTGTTCGACACGTTAGTCCCGCATCCTGACGGCCATGACATCATTTTTGTCCCTCCATGGCTATCGGCCTCTTTACTTTCAAAACAGTTCTGTTCCCCGCTGCCTCCTGCATTCCCTCCCGCAGTCCGTCACTTCTCTGACCATCACAACCCCCCCACCCACTCCCGTTGCTGCTTTCTTGCACGACCGCAGTTTTGTTTACAATGCAATAGGGCTTGCGTAAATACAAGTCCTATTGCATTTGTAAATGCTTGTCTTCTCCTCTGATTGGCTGTGTGGATTTGCACTCTTTTTTGCCTGACCTGTCCAGTCGCTCTTTTAGGTCATGATTCTCACAGCTCCTTTACCTGGAAGCGGAAGCATGGCGGCTGTAATGCAAATGCGCATCCTGCATTACAGAAGGGAAGGCAGGAGCTCGCGGCGCTCTCCATTACCAGGACCTCAATGGCAGCTGTGAGCTTGCGGCAGCTGGTGGCGCTCTCCCCTACCTGGACCTCCTGCGCCGTCCATTCAAGCCAAGAAGTTTTAAAAGGAAATGTTAGACATTTAATACACTGAGTGGAGCCTCAAGACGGAGAAGCGGAGCTCGGTACTGCCATATTCTCAGGAATGGGCCCAGGACAATCAGACCCCGTGGGCTCCGGTAAAGCCCACCTCCACATACAAGCTGCAGGCCCCTCGTACAAGAAGGGCCGGGGAGAAAGCATAGAGGCGGATACTTAAATCAGCGGATCCAGCATGAAGGTAAAGGCTCAGACCCAATTGCCACCACTCAAACTCTTAAATAAACTGCAATATTTTCATGTTACGTGTCGTCTGCAGTCTCTCCATGAAAGGGAACGGAAGTTAACACGGGCACTGCGCGAGGCAACAACAGGGCAGAATCCAGTCAAAGCATGTCCGTCCCTCACATGGTGTTTGTCGATGAAAGGTTGCATGCAGGTCAGTGGGTGAGCGGAATTTGAGAAGGATTCTTTGTTCGCGTGCATGTTTCTCAAAGGGTGTACACTTGAGAAGCTGTTACTCGAAACAAGTAAGTTTGTATTAGAATGTGTACGCAGGGGAGTCAGTAAATGTTGTGTTAGTATCTCTAAAATGGCGCTCGTGTGTGCTCGCGTGGGTGCCATTCTGGTGGTGTTTGCTAAGTCACTGGCCATGCATGACACGTTATGTAATCCAGTCAGTAGGTGCGTGTATGTTATTTGATTTACAACATAAGCAGCTACCTAGTTACCATGATATCCATATCGAAACATACAAATTAAAGTTCCCAAAAAGTTTTCTACTTGACAATATGTGTATTTCACACAGAAATATTTGTCTGCCTGGGTATAAAGAACTATTTAGTGACTAAGCAGTGTGTTTACGAATGCATGCGTCCTCTTTGTGTCTGTCTCCACAGTGCATCAAGTGCATGATTGCTGATGCGTTATATGTTGGGTGGGATTTCCACACACGTCCGACTCATGCTTAGGCTGTGATTTTGGGCAAATCACTACATGCCTAAAAATGAATGTGTTCGTCTATAACTCAACTAGTGCTTATGTAAAGCGCTCTAATATCTTCGGGTTGAGTTTGTGCTAATTAAAACGGGGAAAAAAGCCCAAAGACTAAGTAGTATTGCCTATTTTCAACTTTATAATCGTCAAACTTTTTTAAAAAGTTAGTTCAAGAGAATTTGAGGGGGCTCTACAAAAGGACTGACACAATGAGCAGGAGCTATAGGAGCGCTTTAGATGAGCACCAGTTACATTACACAGGGAAAGCTAGTACTTCTGCAGGGCGAGACCGTTTCTATTGCAAATGCCTGTTCTAAATGGGGACTATTTTCGCTATTTTACATGAGGTTGGAATAGGGATACCTTACAAGGTGGAATTAGTAAGCAGACTTATGTGAGAAACCCAGAGGGCTATGTCCTCTCTATACAAATCATTTGGGATTCTATCTGGGCCGGGGGAGCGGGCTAGCACACACAAGCGAATTGCTGCCTGCGTTTCTGTTATTGAAAAGTGTGGAGCTCCGTCCTCACCACCAGGCACCTCCCCCCACCACTCACTAGCTTCCTCTGCAACCATGTTGCCTAATCTGTAAAGGGAACCAACGTGCGCTACCCACTCCTCAGGCTGAACTGTGAATTCCAGGGCACTCTTATTCCCCTTAAGTCAGTACGCAGCTTTACTCCAGAATGTCTTAGAGTCTTTGGCTAGCAACTCCCTCTATAGAGAGGACCAAAAGGACCCCTCCCACTCCTTTGCTGTCTCAATAACCTGCCTGTACTTGGCTGTGCATGCCACAACGTCAGGACATACTTTCTGTTTTACTGCAAGTAGAAGCGCCCCCCTTCGCAGTCCTACAATCTTGGTTGTACCAGGAAACCTGGGGAGCTGACCTCTGGTGAGTGCAATTTCCTCCCTTTTTTGGGACATTATGCGGCTGACTCAGCATGGTCCTTATTTCAGTATATAATGCCTTATGGCAAGTTCCCAAAATCTCCATAAAGTTGTTAGTTGGATGTTTAGCTAACTCCCCTAGTGCCAGACGAACTTTGCCCTTAGCTGCGCCGAAAGCCCCTGGATGTTTTTCCACCCAGTCCCATTTTATCGCTCTCAGATTGTTCTTAATTGAGAGTACACCTAGGTCAGGGCTACCCCTAGTGTCTTGTTCTGGAGTGCCCATGTTTAACCAAAGTAAGGGCAAGGGCGTTATGATCACTATGATCTTTCTTAACTACGACCATGTCTTTGACTAGATGCCACAGTTTTTAAGGGAGGCCAGACAATAATCTATTCTGCTTTCGTAACCAACTCTATTGAAAGTAGGATCCCAGTTTGGATCAGAATTAGTTCTCCATTTGTGGCTCTCAAATCGTGCTGCAAAGTAAGGGCCAGCACCTGGGCTCCTCTCCTTATCCACCTGTGGGGAGATTTAGCTGTGGAATTTGCCACTCGCAATCCCAAGGGGTTCAAATGTACAAATAAAATCACCTGCAACCAATACAGCAAAGTTGTCTGGGAAATGGGACAGAGCGAGGTCTACTGTGTGGATCATATTCATTTCCTCCAGACCCCACACCAGTCTGTTACATATGTTAAGGATCCTAATTTTCCAGCCACTGTGAAGGCTAAGCTCAAATGCTAATATCTTGGGATTCAACATGAAGGAGCTTGACTTTTGACCCCAATGCAAATTTTACCCATACTGCAAGCCCTCCCGAGTGTCTACCCTTCCTGGTTGCATTAAGGGCATAGGCAGAAAAGCCACTTCTGTGGGGGGTGCACAAACACCAGGTTTCCTACATCATTAGAGTCCACAAAGGAGCTCCAGTCTGGGACAGCTAATAGCTTGGAGATACCTGCCACATTCCAGACAGGAAACCTTAAAGAGTGGTCATCAAGATCCCCCCCCCCTTTCATAATCCCCAAGAAGGTAGCAACCACACCGCTACTTGCATCTACAGAAAAAAACTCCAGATGCACCTAAGCAATGAGAATCAAGTCCGGGATGTGAGGATTTCTGATGAAAGTGTGTTTAATGATGGTCCTAGGGGTACTTGGCTAGTGACTAATATCATCTAACGCGGAAGTGAGCTTTGCCCACTCCATTCGCACCGAGTGCTTGTGAGGAATGCTGAAAAAGTAAACCCGGGAAACGTCGACAGTCTAGTGGTAGGCTTCAACATGGGCCTAATAAGAGGTCTGTCTGGAGGCCTATATCTCATTGAAATGAGGGAGTTCGGATATGGTTCGACAGGCGCCAGCGAAGATGGCCGCTTAGTTTAGAGCTCAGCCGGAGCAAAGCCCTAAACTCTCCAAAATCCGGCATGTACTGCACACCTGAGACTGCAAATGCCTTGTGACACCTAGCAGAACCTGGGACCAGAATTCGAAAGATTCTATTCACCTCCGAGGTCGTGGTAAGTCGATGACGCGTTGTGCGCCTTTAAGGCTCCGGAGACGGTGCGATGAGCACCCACGTCTGGAATCAACGCAAGGACCTGGCTTTGAGGCCTGTGTGGGGGACGGAGACTGGGCGTCGGACCCGCCGTTGGAGCTCCCGCCGACCCCGCGAGACAGTGCTACGGGGTCGGCTGTTGCACAGCGGCCAGGGGAAGATTGACCGAGGGCGCCGTGCACTGCATTGGTGCTAGTACCTAACAGCCCTGTCGGATGGAGTGGCTGGAGATTTCAGGCGGCGGCCATAACGGCTTTTGTCTGAGATGCCGGGCCCTCCCTTGGCCAGCTGTTGGTTCGCGTGCACTGGGGAACGCAAGCAAGGAGTGAGCGAGACCAGATCCTGCTCCGTCCGCTGGCCCGAGATGGGCTCCAGGGCGGGATCGTCAGCACAGAGGCGATACTGGCTTCTGCAACGTGAGGCGCCATAACTGGATGCAGTAGGAACTGCTCCCGAGCCACGCGGTGGGCACTCAGGAAGCGACACTACACTGCAGCAGAGAGGCGCCCCGGTGACGATTGACCCCTACCGCTTTGAGGTGCGGTCAGTCTCAACCAGAGAAGGCAACGGGTGGGGCGGCAGTATCGGAGGAACCGGCCGATCGCATGGAGAGTGACCATGGTGCCGAGGAGGCTGGTAGCGTGTGGGGCCCCAGGGACGAAGGAGGGCCGGGAGGCCAGCGCGGAAGCAGGTGCGGGGAATGCACAGATTGCGGACTGATGGAATAAGCAGTGGCCCGGCTGGAGCGTGAGGCACGCCTGTGATCAGGGAGAAGGGCCCTGTGCCCTGTCAGGGAGGAACAAACAGAGTGGGGCCTGAGCAGCGGGGGGGCTGAAAAGGAGCGGGGACTAGCGGCTCCCAGCAGAGGTGAGAAGTCCTGACGACTGCCCTCATAACTAGGGGCTGATTCCTGGGTGGCATCACAGTGGGCTGCGGAGAGGCCTTGCGGGCTGCAGGTCGGGGGCGTGCAACTACAAGATGAAAGCGAAGGGAACAGCAACCGCACAAAGGAATAAGTTGGACAAGTATGGGGTCCCATTAGTGACCCCCCAGACCGGGGGAGCGGGAGGAGATCATCCTGCTCCTACCGAACCATCCTTGGCTTCCATTATGACAGCGATCCAGACCTTGAGGACTACCCTGGAGACAAAAATCAACAAGATGTCTATTGAGATTAATCTTCTTCGAACAGACCTCCGAAAAACGTTGGAAAAGGCCAAGGCCAACGAGACGGACATAGGAGAACTCAAGGCCTCCTCAAAGAAACTCGAACAACATGTAAACGAACTCGTACATCAACACCGCCAAGTGGCCCGAAAGCTGGAGGATCAGGAAGGGAGGGCCCGCCGGAACAACATCCCCATGATGGGCATTCCAGAAGGTTCAGAGGGGCCAAGTATGGACCTGTTTCTTGAGGACTTGATCCTCAATCATCTAAAGCCAAAGCATCTCTCCAACATCTTCAACATCGAATGGGGGCATCGTGCGCCTATGCCTAAGCCCAAGCCAGGTGCGCCGCCGAGGACAATCATTGCGAAAATCCTTAACTATAGGGACAGAGACGCTATCCTGCAGGCGGCCAGACAGATGGTGGATCTACAATACGAGACTGTCTGGTTCTTTCCAGATTTTACGCTTAAAGTACAACGTGAAAGGCGCTCCTTTGATGGAGCAAAAGTGGCGCTCCGGAACAAGGGAATCAAATATATGATGTTTTTTCCAGCCAAACTCAAAGTTATTGCAGGGGGCAAATCTCTGGTTGGACAAAGGGTCGTCACGGTCCTCTGCTCCAGCAGGAGGTGGCGAATAGAGGGACGCCCAGGCCGCTTCACCGGGATCTCTGAATGGCAGATCAGAGTTCATGCCGATCGAGGTCTACTAGCCCAACATGGGGGACACTCAGAGATGCTTGTGGACAATAGCTGAGAAGGGACTGCCTGCATTGACCCAGTTGAGCTGTAATGTAATGTATACTCTCCGTTCCTGATGTTGGGGTTACTGTCTCCTGGGGGAAGGGTTTGGGGGTGGGGTACTGGTGATTTGGACCCCATGGAAAATCGCCTGGGTTAGAGCCAGGCTGTGAATTTAACTACCTGGCCTCACGAACGGACAGATGTAGGCAGTCTAGGAATGGAAGGGAAATCATTTTGCTTGAAGGGGAAGCAAAGGTAACGAGTCATGAAAGTAAACATGAAGGTGTGCGCACATGCTTAATGGGTTACTGAGTTTGTGGGGGGAGGGCACTTAGCGGCTGGAGCTGGGGCCGATGCATTTTCCACTTTAAACAGGTTTTTCGGGGGCGGTTTTCTCACTCCTGAAGTTGGGTTGGGGGCGAAAGGCGCTCTGCTAGTTGGGGATGTAGGTAGTTCGAGACCTACGTGGCAAGGTAGTAGGGAGGGGGGGAAGCATCAGTTTCAGGGTTGCGGATTGAGGTTGAGTACGGTTGGGGGGAGGGAAGGGGAGGGGGTTCGGGGTGGTCACACAGGGATTGTGCAGACTTACTGGTAAAAAGCAACAGGAGTCACAGAAAGAATGCTACAATAACACGCACTGATGGCTATGAAGTGGGATAAAAGCCTTAAGATACTTAGCTGGAATGTCAATGGGTTAGGGGACAAGCTTAAAAGGAGTATTGTGCTTCAATTTGTTAAACAACACCTCCCGGATGTGGTCCTCATGCAAGAAACCCATCTGATAGGGAATACTTGTCACGCGTTAAACAGATGGGGATACACACTGGTGATTCATGCTGGCTTTACTTCAGGGTCACGAGGGGTGAGGATCCTGCTACGCCGTAACTTTCCACTTGTCATTGATCATACAGATACAGATCCTTTGGGACGTTTTGCAGCGATCTCGGGGAAGTGGAGGGTCGCAGGCTCAGCCTGGTGATGGACTATATTCCGCCAGGTCTCCAGACTCAGTCGTATTAAGATCTGGGTAGGCTTTTCCTTTCCCTTCCAGAGGGGCAATTCCTAATGGGCGGGGACTTCAAGGCAGAGGTGTCGGGCGACTTGGATAGGCACCCACCTCGGGACATAGTGGCGGGGCACATGTGGCTCTCCAATCTCCTGGAGGCGTTCGGATTAATTGATCTCTGGCATCTTTGACATCTGTACCTGAAACAATATACTTTCTTTTCAGGCCCGCACTACACGTTTTCACAGATAGATTACATTCTAGCACCGATGCAGCAAGACACTACAATTCGAGAGGTCAAACACCTAGCAAGAAGTATCTCGGATCGCTCCCCTATCTGGGCACATCTTACAGTTGGGGATCAGAGGGTGGGCTGTGTTGCGCCAATTAATGCCTGGTTTCTTCGTAATGATGAGACCAAAAAGAAACTTATTCTCTCCATTGACCAGTATTTTCAGGAAAATGTTGTAAGGAGCGAGAGGCGCAGATGGTAACCATGGAAAGCGATCTCCTCGCTCTAGAGGAAACAGCGCAGAGGGACAGTAGTCCGGAAATCCTGCAGCAGCTGCAACTGAAAGCGGCAGAATACAAGGCCTTGGCTACTGACGCTGCTAAGACCCTAGCAAGAGACAGGGAGGGCGGGCTATACGATCAAGGGGACAAAGGGGGCAAATTAATAGCCTGGCTAGACAAAAAGAAACAGGCGCAGAGGGTGGTGGCCGATCTTAGGACTGAATCTGGGACCATCCTTACTGAACCCCGAGAGATTGTCAGGGAATTCGCAAGGCATTTTCAAAAAGTGACAGCAGGGGATCCAATCGTTCGGAAGAAGATTCAATTGCCCTACTGGGCGGCATCAGGCTGCCTACCCTCTCAGATGATGAACGGGAGAATCTGGAAGCGCCACATACTACGGAGGAACTGGCCATGACCTCTGGCCGGGAAAGGCCCTCGGGCCCAATGGTCTTCCTATTGAGCTCTACAAGCTAAAGCCTGACTGCCTGAGCCAGCTCCTAAAACACATGTTCTAGGAATGTAGGGAGCAAGGTATACGGCCGAGAGACCAACGTATATCTACAATTGTGGCCATTCCCAAGGAAGGGAAACCAAAAGACTTAGGCACCTCCTACAGACCAATATCACTACTGAACGCCAAGCCTAAAATCCTGGCAAAAGTACTTGCTAACAGACTTAAGCCGGTACTCAACTCGTTAGTTCACCCGGACCAGTCAGGCTTTTTGCCCCACGGCAACACGGCGCTTAATCTGCGCCGTCTCCACTGAGTATTAGGACGCTGCCACATGATTTAAGAGGATGCGGTGGTGATGTCATTAGACGCCGCAATGGCCCTATATGATGGCAGTTCTTCAGAAACTGGGTTTTGGTCCCAAATGTATTGACTGGGTGTGCCTCCTCTACACTGAGTCTCTTGCCCAGGTTGTGGTAAACAATAACATTTCGGAGGTTTTTACCCTAGAAAGAGGGACGCGACAGGGGTGTCCCCTCTCACCTTTGCTTTTTGCCCTCTACCTGGAACCATTGGCGGTCTGGATACGACAGGATCTCTCCCTGAGGGGGCTTCAATGGGCTGACGGGTAGGAGGACAGGATTTTGCTTTATGCGGATGACATCCTTCTGTACCTTGTGGAAAAGTAAATTTTGTCATGTTCTGTGTCCCTACGCCTCATCCATCATATGTTATGTGTGCATGACCAATATGCATATGTTATTCCCCATGTCTGATTAATGACGCAATTACAGTTGTGTCCACCTCTAGAATGCCAGTTTCCAGGCCTCGTGAATACTACGGATATCAGGCCTATGTAAAGCTACGTTGCCACGTTTCTCAGTGTGCACGTTATTTCATTATAAAGTCCCCGTTTCTAGGCCTCAAAAGGGCCTGGACATCAGATTCAGCTCCTGTCTCCTGAAGCCTCGCTGAGGAGCGATGCAGCCCCCACCTCTATCCTCGACCTTTCACTTACTTCCTGCCTCGCAGTGCCCGGTGCAGCTTGGCTCTGCCTCTGAGTCTGCCAAGACTATGTTATAGTTCCAGTTATCAGTTCAGTCCTCCTTCTCTGCATTCCTAAGCTACTGAACTGCATCAATAGTTTCCGTCATTGTCTAGCTTTCTCGTCTCCACTTTAGAGAAATACTGCATTTAATGGTCATTTAATATTCTTCATCACGCACTACATGTAGAATAATGCATGGTCCAGTCTTAGAATCAAGTTAGCCTTTCCCCTCGTGACTTCTAGTTTATATCAACATGTTCCCTAAACATCAGATACTAGATAGGGTTTAGGTACATGTCGCTCCGACTCTCCAGACTTTAGTCTCTGCTCCTAGCACAGAGTTCATAGCCCCCAGCTTCTCCTAGTGACACGTCATTGCCAGTTTGCGCGCACCACCAGGTTAGAGGTCCCGGCTCCTTGGGTAGCCCCCTCCAATGTTTCCGCCCCATTCATGACATATTCTGTTACGTCTGCACCACATGTCTATGTATACGCCCAGTTACACCTACTTTTACTCTTATCTTTCGCGACTGCTACGCGTCACGCCTTCTGCTCCACCCACTGCTACGCCTACTGCAATGTAATGCTATGTGTTTGCGTTTTGTATATAAGCCCATGTATTGTTATTAAAAGTTAGCGCGCTCATCCCAGACCCAGCCCCAGCAGCTGCTGGGCCCTGCCATCCTATTCCTATGCAGGTTGTCCTGTTCCTGTCCTTATGCTGTATTAAACCTGCAAAACTCCTACTACCTCGAATCTTGACTCTTATTTATTGAGCTATCTGTTATGATATATGTCTAGTCAAAAATAGGGTATTATTTATTTATTTACCACATAATGGCGCCCGAATAGGGACTTGCCCTTTCCCCACGCGTCGGTGAAGCCACGCCGGCCCCCTGACCCTCTGCAGTCGTGACGGAACTCTTCCGTGCACCGGCAGATATTTCTGCTTCAAGTATCCCTCAGGCCCACGGAGGAGACGGAGGAGGCGGTCCAGCATCCAAACGAGACGGTGGAGGAACGCGGCGAGTCCCGACCAGAGCCCAAGCCAAGAGTCCAAGGTCCGAGGTATCCGGAGGCCCACCCGTAACTGAAGTCCGAAGTTCGTCGTCGTAGCAGTCCAGTCCAGTCCAAGGCCTTCCGTTCTTGCTGCCCGGTGAGTACCATTGCTGGGGTAGTATCTAGACAGGGTCAATCTAAATTGACTCTGGTCCGTGGGTAGGTGGTACCCAGGCCCACAAACGAAGTGTTCACCTAGGTGGATACGGGTCTTGATGCGTCCCTTTATGGGACCGGTATGTTCCGTACTGTTTCAGCAGTGCATCCAGTAACTCTAGTCTGTTCCGTTCTCGAGAAATTCTTGTGTTTCTGTTCTCAGTATTCCAGGTAATATTTCTGTCCGAACTGTAATGTTATGATGTTGTTCAATGTATTTCCAATGTCGTGGTATGCCTGAATTGTTTTCCCAATTGTTATTGTTCCTCGTCTATTGTATTGTGTTCCGATTCAAGTTTACAATGTCTCTCTTTTCGAGATTACGTCAGTTAAAAACTAGAAAGGGTTTGTTAGAAGAAGCAGTTCCTGTTCCGCCGAGGGATAGTCCAGGTCATTTTATGTATCAGAAACATGGCATAAGCGCCATATTGTATCTAGATTTATGGGTAGATTATACCAAACAGTTAGAAGAAAAGTATAGATGGCCCGTATCGGGTACATGGGATGCCGAATGCATCATGCGAGTAGAAGAAGCATTATGGAAAAAGAAAGCCAGACAGTCACAGAAAGATGCCATCGAGTTATGGCGCAAAGAAGCTCATAAAAGAACCGAAAAAGAAATCAGAAAGACAGAATTAAGTAGAGAATCCCAAGAACGAGCCCAAGAAAGAGAATTAATCGAGATAGGTGAACGAGTCAAAGCCGAACAGTCAGACAGACAGAGGCATGCCCTCATTAAGGGTATGTATCCTCTTCTTGCTGAGGGCTTGCCAAAAGCGACCCCAGAGGCATCCAGTAATTTCCCGCCACCATTAGTTCCGACCAAGCTACGTCACAAACAGACCGCAGCTGATATTTTTATTTCGTCCTATCTGGACGACACAGTCCCCGAATATGCAAATCCTGTTCGCGCTCCGCCCGTCCCTGTAAATCAGGTAATTCCTGCTCCTCCAGACACCGGGGTGCCCTTAACAGCCCCCCCGGGTCAGCTCGCCATACAAGTCCAGCCCACGTTACAATTACCGACCCTGCCAGGACGAAAAGCATCAGTTGATGATTCTAGTTTAGGGGCCGCAGGGGGAGGTCTTCCTCAAACCCCGCCGCCATACAAACGTTTATCAGCACTCGAATTACATGCTCAAGCATCACAGCGTACTCCTAAAAGTAATAAGTCTGTTGCAGAAATCAGGCAAACCCTTGGCGAATGTGTCTATGACCCAGTTCCAGGCGAATTTAATATGGTTTTTTATTCCGTACGCATAAGGAGGGTGACCGAGTATCTAGTCACCCTGCCGAATATGAAAGAAGATCTAGACAGAATATATCGTTTCATCCGTACAGGGGATGATCCAGAAAGTATTAGTGATGCCATGTCTCAAAGGAAAGCCGAGATTCAGCGCATGATATTAAAGTTCTTAATTAACTGTCTAATAAGAGAACAAGATTACCCGTCTAAAGATCCAGCCGAAATGAAAATCCTGACAAAGTGGAGTGATAATATAGCCGAAGGAAAGCACAATACCATTAGTGCCATGGAAAGTATGTACAAGAAAATCCGTAGAGAAATAATAAAGATACACGAACAGCGTAAAGTAGCACAAGTAAGCGAGAAAGAAAGTACCTCTGATCCTGAAGAGGAAGACGACGAGAATACTGCCAGAATAGCGTATGTAGGGAAACATAGATTTCCAGATCGCCATTTACGTCTAGAACCCAAGTCTACTTTCCATCATTCAGCACCAGAACAAGGTTCCCTAGAACAAGTATTCCAAGCTACCGATCACATTCTGAAATCACGAATCGGTTATAGTGAATTAAGTACTATGCATGAACAAGAACTAGTCCGATCAGCAGTCCGATGGACTACTGATTCTACCACTTTTCCAGACGAAATAGTGGCACAAATGTTTCTGAAATTGCCCCCAGCCGAGCAGCGACTGGTGGGTATGTATATGATTCAACACCTCATTACTTTGTATGAGGGTCAGCACTCTGATCCAGGTCCGTTACATGATATCCTGAACGAGTTACTCCAGTACAGATGGAGAGGTCTAGGTACCGATTTAATTAGTGTCATTCTAGAACAGCGTCACAAATATAGAACATTCTTGAACCCGCATTTTGTTCATGTCTCACCCCCAGAAAGTAAATCATTCTACATAGACAGACAGAATCCGTTACGAGAAGTCCACCCAGTTAAAGGAACGGGTGGCGAAATGCAGCGAGTGTTTGTATACACTCCAATCACAAAGATGGAACTCCTTGAAATGAAGAAATTAATTCCCTGTCATGACAAAGATCCAGCAGGGTTCCATAGAGAATTAAAAGACATGCTCCGTATGGGAGAATACACTTACCCAGATATCATTAAAATGTTAAAGGTCCTGTTGCCCGCAGGGGTGTATGAAAAGCTAAAGGAAAAAGATTGGGAGGTGGGAGAGAAAAAGATAGATTGGGCAGTTCTAGAAGCTGAAGACAAGGCACGAGTACCAGGTACCGGTCTTGGAGATAGATGTAAAGAATTACCAGAATTATTGATTCAAGTTTTACCCAGATTATTGACAACTAGAAAAGAAGACTGGGATGCAATCTCAGCCTGTAAACAGAAACAAGATGAAGATATTAGTGATTTTTATTCTAGATTTGAAAAATGTTTCAGTATCAACAGTGGCCTCAAGACAAGTAGCGAGTCATACCCTCACCTTTTCGTTACTAAATTAGTCGAGAATTCAAGTCCGCCAATTAAAAACCGAGTTTTGAAAGTCGAAAGCACCTGGCAAGCTAATACTCCGTCCCAGATGCTCCAGTATCACCAGAATAGAATCAGGGAAGAGCAAGAACACGAGAGAAAACGTATGAAAGACACGAAAATGAAAGTACTAGTTGCACAATCTGTTCCTCAAGACAGTCAGAAGAGGGGTCTGAATCAAGCCAGTCATCCTGCAGCTCCCGTTAAAGGGAATTGCAATTATTGTAAACAGCCAGGTCATTTTATAAATGAGTGTGCAGTTCTGAAACATAACATAGCTACTGGTAAGACAAAAGAAAGACCACGTCCGCCTAGACAAGAACAAGTTTCACAGACTTCTCAGTCACAGAATGCACCACAGACAGTTACAGTACCGCAGCCTATCGCTGCAACACAGCACGTTACATCGCAGATGTACCAGTATGCACAGTCTGAGTATCCAGAGTACCAGCCATATTCATGAAACAGCCTAGAGAGGGAGGTAGGCTTGCCTCTCATCGAGATACCTGTAGATCAAGAAGGTCCCTATGTTCACAGTCAAGTACTAGGGAAAGACAGAAAGTTTTTGATTGATACAGGGGCAAGTAGGACCACAATTAGTCACGCCGAAGTTCCAGGGGCTCCGCTCTCAGGCTCAAGAAATGTTTCCCTTGGATTTTCAGGAAAGCCTATCGTTAATGAGATTTCAAAGCCAGTTACTCTAGAAGTAGGTCCATTGTCCCGCACTACTGACCTGTTACTTACTAAGTCATGTCCAGAAAACCTATTAGGCATTAAAACACTGAAAGAGTTAGGTGCAGTTATATGTTGTTCCCCAGAGGGAATACGTCTGTTCCTACGTGACTTTAAGGGTCACTATGTATTACGAGATTTTGATTCAAGACTGTCTAAAGTTCCGCAGCATTTATGGGCGCAAGGTCCAACTGATGTAGGTTACATGCAAATCACACCCTATCGTGTGACTCTCAAACCAGGTGTAGTGTTACCACGAATCAGGCAGTACAGATTGCCACCCGAGGCTGTAGCAGCCTTATCCAAAATTATTGACGAGCTCATCGCTCAAGGAGTAGTTGTAGAAACTGACTCCAATGTATGTAATTCTCCGATCATTCCAGTCATGAAACGTACTGATCCAAATGCACCCCCAGTATATCGATTAGTGATTGATTTACGAGAACTTAATAAATGTATTATTCCTCAGTACCCAGTTGTCCCAGACATCTCTTCCCTATTGACAGCCATTGATTCCGAAGCCACGTTCTTCACTGTCATAGACCTCAAGAATGCATTTTTTAGTGTTCCAATTCATCCAGACAGCCAGTTTCTTTTCGGATTTTGTTTAAATGGAAGGAGCTATATGTTCACACGCGCTCCTCAAGGTTTCACAGAAAGTCCTAGTATTTACAGTCAAGCACTTAAGAGACAACTAGACAACATTCACATGCCAACTGACACTGCCCTGCTCCAGTATGTCGATGATCTACTGATCACAGCCCGTTCTGAACGTGACTGCGAGCGAGCGTCACTCACGGTTCTGTATTTCCTAGCCGAGATGGGGCACAAGGTGTCACCATCGAAGCTTCAATTCTGTGTCCAGCAAGTGGTATACTTAGGACACTTACTGTCCAAGAGGGGTAGGCAGTTGACACCAGACCGTATCCAGTTAATAGCGAGTCTTCCCCAGCCCAGAACCCAGAAGGAGGTACGTGCTTTTATCGGCCTTACTTCTTATTGTAGACAATGGATTCCCCAGTATGCATTTCTAGCCAAACCACTGATACAGTTAACGACACAGGAGGCAGCCGTATCGACTGTCCTCCCTTGGACATCTGAACATACACTTAGTTTCAATGAGTTAAAGAAAGCTTTATGTCAAGCCCCAGTTCTAGCTACACCGAACTACAGTAAGCCTTTTACACTTTTCGTTACTGAACGCGAAGGTACAGCATTATCTGTTCTTACACAAGATCAAGCAGGACAATACAAGCCCTGTGCTTATTTTTCAAGCACGCTAGATCCTGTCGCCCAGGCTTTGCCTGCGTGCCTCAAGTCAGTTGCAGCCACAGCACTAGCTATCAGACAAAGTGATTCCATAGTCTTAGGACATACCCTGACAGTACAAGTTCCACATTCTGTGGAAGTTCTTTTAAACCGAACACAGACTCAGCACTTGACAATTGCACGTTTAACAGGTTATGAATTGACACTGTTCCAGCCACACATAGAAATTAGACGCTGCAACGTCCTGAATCCTGCTACACTGTTACCATCAGTTAGTTCAAATTCTGATCCACATGACTGTGTGGAAGTAGTCAACATTACGACAAAGCCAAGACAAGACCTGACAGACATTCCGTTACCAGATCCTGACCTGACACTTTATGTGGATGGTTCATGTATGAGAACTAGTACAGGAGAACTAGTCGCCGCGTATGCAGTGACTACTGACACCGAAGTTATTGAAACACACCGTATTGACACCCTGTCCGCTCAAGCAGCAGAGATAGTTGCTCTGACACAAGCCTGTATACACGCCAAGAACTTGAAAGTTAATGTTTACACAGATTCACGTTACGCATTTGGAGTTGTACACGACTTCGGAGTGCTCTGGCAGGAGAGAGGTTTCATGACTTCTCATGGAACCAAGATTCAGCATGGTCTCCTTATTCAAGCTCTGTTAGATGCCATACATTTACCGACATCTATCGCTATCATGAAATGCAAAGCACATACGAAAGTTACTGACATTATTTCTCAAGGTAATGATCTAGCAGATCGCACAGCCAAGCTTACAGCACAGACTCCAGACATTCAAGCTAATCCGACACAGACACATACTCCAGATCCAACTACATGTATGACAGTTAAGGACCCTACACAAGATGTCACAGATATCCAGTTACATGCTACTCCCGATGAAATCAAGAAATGGTCCGAACAAGGAGGGGTCCAGACAGATCAAGGATGGTTAACGAAGGGTAGAGCCACATGGTTTCTCCCCGACTCTATGGTTCAAGTCATTATTAATACCGCACATAGTCCAGCACATTTAGGAGAAAAAGCTATGTTAGACAGTATCCAGAACATTTGGTTCAACAAGCATTTACGAGCTGCAGCCAAGCAGAAAGTCCGTACCTGTATGATATGTTGTCAGTTTAATCCAGGTAAAAGTGTCCCGGTGGAACAAGGTGGTTTCCAGCCTCCTGACCACCCTTTTGAAGTCCTCCAGATGGATTATATTCAGATGGAGCGATGTCGAGGTTTCAAGTATGTCCTTGTAGTTGTATGCGCTTTGTCCAGATGGACAGAAGCATATCCAGTCCCAGATTATACAGCCGCGACCACTGCCAAGCAGTTGGTTCGTGAATTCTTCCCTCGATATGGACTCCCTAGAGTCGTATATTCTGATAACGGTCAGCCATTCTCATCTGAACTCAAGAAGCATGTTTCCCTGTTGTTAGGGTACCAGTGGAAGTCCCATTGTGTACGCCATCCTGAAGCAGCCGGTCTAGTCGAGAGACATAATCAGATTCTGAAAATTCGAATTGCAAAAATATGTAAAGATAAGGGTGTGGACTGGCTAGTAGCTCTGCCAGTTGCTTTATTTTATATGCGCATGGTCGCACATTCCAGATCAGGTCTGTCCCCGTATGAGGTCGTATTCGGCCGCCCCCCTAACATGTGGGGTACTCCTAGACCCCGAAGTATTACTGATGTTTCATGTAATATGCTGACAGATTACCTAGCTTCCTTGATGTCTGCCCTCAACTCATGTCGTTCACAGGTTGCTGCCGCATTTCCAGACAATACCGAGGTGGCACCACATGAAATCGTTCCAAGTTCCATGGTGATGGTCCGGAACTTTGACAGATCAAGTCCGCTGGAGCCTCGATGGAAAGAGCCCCGTCAGGTCCTCCTCACCACCCGTACAGCCGTGAAGTTGGAAGGCCGAAAAGGATGGATACACCTTTCTCACGTTAAACTTTTTAAAGGACTGAAACCCGTCTTTAAAAACATTTCCCAGGATATCAAGACTTGTCAAAATATTGTTCCTAAGGACTGTCCCGCAAATGACATTGATACAACCCCTCCCTTGGTAGAGAAAACTCCGCAGCAGGAGTATAAGCATAAACTCCGGTCTAGTAAAATAAGTCAGTCAGTTTGATTGTATAAGTCCTCCCCTAGGTGAAACGGTTAGACTGTTTCTGACATGTATAAAATAGACCCCCATAGTGAGAGAGTCAGTCACAACTCAATTCAATGTATCGTTTTTCTAAGTTTCATATTGTTTCTCAGCATTATGATTTCCTGCACCAGTTATGCCTTTTTCCTGTGTTTTCCAGTTCCTCATGTAGATAAGCCTGCTAATGTTACAGCAGAGCACACGTTTAGTGATCTGCCTCCTCACGAATATTCATACCGCCTCGCTATGCGTAATAATTCTTTCATCCGCATGTTACATTACTCACACCAGACCAGCAATGCCACTAATTGTTGGGTGTGTGGTCGACTCCCCCCTTTCCAGACACCGAAGGGAGTTCTGCCACTTTTTCCTTATCCATTTTCACATAATGGTTCGTGTGGGGCATGGTCCACGTTAACGTCATCCTCAACAGATATGTCTTTTCTTAACAGTACATGTTTCCCAGACAAGCAAGGTTTCCCCCACCGAACAGGTTTAGATCTAGAAAATGAAGTATATAATTTAGGTAACTATTCTTCGAATTTCATGGTCCTGAACGTTCAGTCTGATACTACTCCAGACTTACCCGCTATTTCAGTACTACCAGTCAAAGGCGAATTATGTGTCCGAAATAAGGGTTCCGTACACGTAGGACATAGTGATTGTACTACTATTGTCAAGTATAGTGACAGTGGGAAATCTATTTTCAAAGCTTCACGTCATTCTTATTTTGTTTGTGGTCAGACCGCCTATGTTCGTCTGCCCCTCGATTGGGAGGGAACCTGTTACATTGCTTTCCTACTGCCACCTGTTTTCCTAGCCCCACCTGACTACCATAGGAATTCCTTCCTAGTACATACTAGACACAAGAGAAATCTCCCGATTGTCGATTATACTGAAACTGCTGCAGAGCAATTCATTGATATTGATAAAGGTGTGTTCCCTTATTTAGGTACAGTTGTAAATAGTAAGCTAATTCGTAGATTAACAAGAACCCTTGAAGCTGTAGTAGATGAGACTGCCTCTGCTCTAGGTAACTTAACCGAAGAGCTATCCTTTATAAGAATTGTCGTTTTACAGAATCGTCTCGTCCTTGACGTCATACTGGCCGATAGGGGCGGGGCCTGTAGAGTCATCGGATCTAGTTGCTGCATTTTCATTCCAAATAACGCGCCGTCTGTTTATTCAGCTATAACCAGACTCCATAAAATTGCCCATCTGTTACACCAAGATCCAGGCACCTGGACATGGTCCGGTTGGTTCTGGAATATAATTTCCGCATGGGGATGGAAAGTCCTGTCCTTTCTAGGTATTGCAGTAGCGATCATATTCAGCTGCTGCCTCTGTATACAATGTGGCCCTGCGATTTGCGGCATGTGTGCTACCTCTTGTATTCCTAGTCCCAAGCCCCGTTCTAAATCCCGTTCCAAGATAATTCGAGACGAGCAAATGATACTGTATGAAATGATAGATGGTATCATGAATATTGATGTTTCCTGATGGAAACGTAGTGACAAGGAGGGAATGTGGAAAAGTAAATTTTGTCATGTTCTGTGTCCCTACGCCTCATCCATCATATGTTATGTGTGCATGACCAATATGCATATGTTATTCCCCATGTCTGATTAATGACGCAATTACAGTTGTGTCCACCTCTAGTATGCCAGTTTCCAGGCCTCGTGAATACTACGGATATCAGGCCTATGTAAAGCTACGTTGCCACGTTTCTCAGTGTGCACGTTATTTCATTATAAAGTCCCCGTTTCTAGGCCTCAAAAGGGCCTGGACATCAGATTCAGCTCCTGTCTCCTGAAGCCTCGCTGAGGAGCGATGCAGCCCCCACCTGTATCCTCGACCTTTCACTTACTTCCTGCCTCGCAGTGCCCGGTGCAGCTTGGCTCTGCCTCTGAGTCTGCCAAGACTATGTTATAGTTCCAGTTATCAGTTCAGTCCTCCTTCTCTGCATTCCTAAGCTACTGAACTGCATCAATAGTTTCCGTCATTGTCTAGCTTTCTCGTCTCCACTTTAGAGAAATACTGCATTTAATGGTCATTTAATATTCTTCATCACGCACTACATGTAGAATAATGCATGGTCCAGTCTTAGAATCAAGTTAGCCTTTCCCCTCGTGACTTCTAGTTTATATCAACATGTTCCCTAAACATCAGATACTAGATAGGGTTTAGGTACATGTCGCTCCGACTCTCCAGACTTTAGTCTCTGCTCCTAGCACAGAGTTCATAGCCCCCAGCTTCTCCTAGTGACACGTCATTGCCAGTTTGCGCGCACCACCAGGTTAGAGGTCCCGGCTCCTTAGGTAGCCCCCTCCAATGTTTCCGCCCCATTCATGACATATTCTGTTACGTCTGCACCACATGTCTATGTATACGCCCAGTTACACCTACTTTTACTCTTATCTTTCGCGACTGCTACGCGTCACGCCTTCTGCTCCACCCACTGCTACGCCTACTGCAATGTAATGCTATGTGTTTGCGTTTTGTATATAAGCCCATGTATTGTTATTAAAAGTTAGCGCGCTCATCCCAGACCCAGCCCCAGCAGCTGCTGGGCCCTGCCATCCTATTCCTATGCAGGTTGTCCTGTTCCTGTCCTTATGCTGTATTAAACCTGCAAAACTCCTACTACCTCGAATCTTGACTCTTATTTATTGAGCTATCTGTTATGATATATGTCTAGTCAAAAATAGGGTATTATTTATTTATTTACCACAACCTCACAAACCCTCTTAAGTCCCTTATAGTAGCCTTAGATATTTTTACCAGCTTCAGGAAGAATTCGGGCTATAGTATTAACGGGGGAAAGTCACTCCTTTACGTCCATCATGGGGCCCCCCCAGCAACCCCGAGCAACTGCCCAATCAAGGTGGCCACAAACGGGTTCAAGTATCTAGAAATCTTTATTTCCCAGGAGAAGGCCATTAGATATGAGAAGAATCTCCTGCCGCCTTTGCAACAGCTGAAGAGGGATACCACTACTTGGAAGAATCTCCCGCTGTCCCTACTGGGTCGGGCAGCGCCTTTCAAAATGATGGCTCTGCCATGGTTTCTCTCCGCCCTCCAAAATTACCCAGACTTAGTTCCGCAAAAATATTTTGCTGCCATCGAGGCCTTCCAAAGAGATCTTCTATGGACCGGAATGCCCCGAATATACCTTCAGAAACTCAAACAAGGATGGTATGATGGGGATATAGCACTTCCGGACATCCGGAAATACTACAGGTCTGCACATCTTTCTGCCATAAATCCGGGCACTTTCTGTGATGGAAGTGACCCCAGCTTTAGGATGTACAGATGGCTCCTCCCGGGCGGGAACTTTGAGGCTGCACCTTATTCCAGGCAATAGATACCCGCTCACGGGACCGACAAAACATTCCGTCCAACTTTGGCACATTGTTAACCGGAAACTGGGGTGGGCTGACAAACTTACACTGGCTACCCCGCTATGGGCTTCTGAGAGGTTGGGTACACTGAGTCACACTAAAGAGTTTCACAATTGGGACCTGCTAGGGATCTCTCATAGAAAAGACCTGTGGGGTCATGACGGAGTGGTGACGTTCGCTTCGCTGCGACATACTTACGATTTGGCGCACACGGAGCACTTTCGATATTTGCAGGTTAGGCATTCCCTCCAGACGAACATCCCACCGGGGACACAGCTCCCGGAATCCTCCCCCCTTGAGGACAGGCTACTGGATGGCGGAAACTATTCTATAGAATTACATGGAGTATAGAAATTAATACGACCAAGGGAGGTAAGTTTCCGTATAAACCGCCATCCTTTAAATGCAGACACTACCAATTTGAATCTAGTTCTTTTATAATAGCTGGGTTCTAAAAAATGAAGCAGCATTTGACAAGATTGTGGACCAAGTAAAAGAGAAAATATATCAGGGCTCTCATATATAGGCGGAGTTCCACCAATCGCAAAATACTTAATATTCTGCATAAGACATGCCAAATAATATAGTGCAAAATTTGGAACTCCCCAACCCCCTCGTAATATTGGTAATGTCATAAATTTAGATGCCCTACGCGCAGATTTCCAACCCCATAGAAATCTATCAGCTATAGATTGTAATTTCCGCTGTTGTAATACGGGTATCTCCAATGGTACAGCACGAAAATAATATAAAACTTTTGGCAAAATGGACATTTTTAAAACATTACGTCTCCCAACCAATGATAAATGTAAACACTCAATTTTCTCGAGTTGTTTTCTAACCGATTGTAATATATCTGACCAGTTCACCGTAACTAGCTCTTGAAGCGATAATCTGATTTTAATGCCCAGGTATTTAGCCTCTGGGGTAACCCGATTATCATTAGGACATAGTCCAGGTGAGCATATAACCTGTGTTTTCTGGATGTTGAGTTTATACCCTGACACATTACCAAATTCACGAGTCAAGTTTTCGATTTCACACAATGCAGATTCTAGATCCGATGTTATAATCGCAACATCATCAGCATAGGCTAACACTCGTACATTACCCCCGGGTAAAACCATAGATTGTATGTGTGTAGATGACATCAGCATTTTTAAAAGTGGTTCTATGTACATAGCAAATATTAATGGTGAGCATGGGCATCCCTGCCTTGTCCCCCGAGTGATGTTAACTACTTTTGATTCTTGGCCTGACAAGCATATCTTAGCCCTTGGGTGTCTATATATAACTTGTAGAGCAGATATAAATCGTGGTCCAAACCCCATTTTCCCCAGGATCGCCCATAGGAATGCCCATGCAACACGATCAAACGCTTTTTCGGCGTCTAAAAACACCAAACCAATATTTCTATGATTTGCCGTAGCATAATCTAGGGTTGCAATAACACGATGTATGTGATTGATCGTGCCGCGGCCGGGAAGAAAGCCATGCTGTTGTTCAGAAACAAGTGTCGGCACGACTTGAATCAGCCTATTCGCAAGTATTTTGGAGTATAATTTCGCATCTACATTAATAAGTGAAATCGGTCGATATGACCCAGGAATCTGCGAAGGCTTATCTTTGTTTTTAAACACAATAAATACTGGCGTCGTCCCATGATGGAGGGGAGTTTCTATTTTGGGCATCTAAGAACGTCGCCAACATATCATCTTTAATAATAGGGAACAGAGTATGATATATCTCTAGAGGAAGTTTATCGGGGCCAGTAGCCTTTCCCAGGGCTAATTCTTTAAGAGCACTTTCAAGTTCTTGCATTGTGATTGGCTGCTCTAAGTCTTCTTTAAGCACGAGATCTAGTTGTGTTAAATTAAGTCTATCTATATATTGATCGATTAGATCAATAGAAACATTTTCTTGAGTATAAAGATCTGTGTAGTAGTCATTGAATACCTGGAGAACACCCTCTGATGACTCTACTAGGATGCCTTGGCGATTTTCTATAGATGTCATACGCTGTGCTGTCTGACGCCCCCGCATTCTTTGAACAAGACATCTTCCCACATTCTCCCCATATTCATATCTCTCGGCACAATGGCATTTATATTGCCGTGCTATGTCCTGGCTCCATACCCCATTAATCTTAGCCTTGCATTTGGCAACTTCGTCTTGTGCGACACTACTATCTCGGTGTAAACTAATATCATGTGTTAGTTTACGTTCTGCATTTGTTAACTCCTGCAGAAGTTGAGCGATTTTGTTTTCAGCTTTCTGTTGAAGGCTCCAGCCATAACTGCAAGTTTCACCACGTAAGCCTGCCTTAAAACAATCCCATACCATTGCATAAGAGGTGGAGCCCCTATTAAGATCAAAAAACTGCTGAGCCCATTTTAAAACTTGTTGCAAATAGATTTCGTCTAAGAGAAGTTTCTTATTAAATGTGAAGGACCTTCTTATACGTTGAATTTTAAGCAAGGGCATATCTATAACAATCGGAGCATGATCAGATGTGATACGTGGCATTACGGACATTCGGGACCCTTCAGCCATAAATCGAGGTAAAAAATATAATCAAGACGCACAAATTTCTTGTGGGATGAAGAAAAAAAAGTGAAGCCAGGATCATGCGGATTTGCTAAAGGCCACCCATCAATCAAACCATGCTGACGAAGTAATTGCCGTAGTTCTTTGAATACTTTAGGCTTCCTACCTGAATATCGACTGAACCCCCAATCCCACGTATTCAAATCCCCATGAATATTAAAATCACCAAGTAGGAATAATGGAGTACCCCATAAAGCCAACTCTACATTCAAAAATTCTATCATTGCAGTTTCATCAATATTAGGTCCATATACTGTACATATAGTAGCAACAACATTCCCTATGACACATTCAGCAATTGCCCAGCGTCCAAAGTTATTCACTTTGATTTTCCCTGTTGCTACTATAGATTGTCGCCCCAATATTGCCACTCCTCGATTCGTGGTCTATTGTTGTGAAGCTGCCAGTCCTATATAACCAAGATCATTCAAAGCTTTTCTATTTGACCATGGTATATGCGTCTCCTGGAGACAAATTATATCCGGTTGAATCAAACGAATCTCATGCATCACACGTTTTCGCTTGTGTATATTATTGAGGCCACATACATTAAATGAACACATACGCAGATTGCAACTAGCCATGGCTACTAAATAAATTCTTTACACAATTACACCCAAAGAAAAAGAGCAGTACGTTTAGACTAAGCATTCTAATTATTCTATGGCTTTGACTGAATTTTCCCCATTTTTCTCCCCAGCACATCCCCCGTGCCCCCCCAAACCCACCTCCCCAACACACCCCTCCCCCACCCTCTGAGACCCTCCCCCAAAGCTAAGGCAAAGGGGCCTATTGCCCCGGTGATGTGTGTGAGATCACCTCTCAAGTTTGGGCATATCCGTAACCTATAAGAAAAAAGCATGAGGTATAAACCATATAGACAAAGGTATGATCAAAGTTTATAACTTTTTCCTCATGCTAAAGAATTCAGATATTCCTTCGCTGGAGCCTCAGTTGTAAAGAACCGGTTCTGGCCTTTATATACGGTCTTTAATGTAGATGGTTGGAGAAGAAAAACTTGTGCGCCCTTCTCTTGAAATGGAACAATCAACTGGCGCAATCGCCAGCAATTTTCTACGGTGGCATGGCAATAATCAGGGCGCACAAAGAATTCAATGCCCTTCCCAGAACGCTTTTTATCGGGTCTTGCAAGATCATAAACTTTTTGTCTGGCCAGAAAGTTATTTAGAGATATCAAAATTGCACGGGGTTATTGATGACTTTGATTACCCCGTATTGTTTGCTTACGAAATGGAAAGCGGTGTGCCCTTTGAATCTCGTGAGACCACTGCCAATCTTTAACCTCCGGAAAAGCTTCTTCAAAAAGTCCAACCACAAACTGTCGCAAGTCCTGTCCCTCACATCCTTCCGGCACACCCAAAACTCGCAAATTGTTGCGACGCAAGCGGTTCTCCAAATCAACCAATTTTATATTCACATCTTATTTTTGAGTCTTTATGCCGTCCATATCGGTTTTAATATGTGTTACTTGGTCTTCCAATGAAGAGATGCGCCCTTCCGCTTCGACCATCCTGGCCGTAAAATCATTACATGATTTCGCCAACCGCCGCACAGTATTTTGGAGTTTTTTGCAAGCATTATGTGTTTTCAAATGTTCGGCTTTAGCCTTCATACGTTGTTCAGCAATAGCTTTCAAAATAATGTCTATCGGGGCTTGACTTGAAATCCCAGGGCTAAAGTGAAATTGTTCAACAGAGTTTGCTTGATTTTCTTGACAATTTAGTTGGCGACCTTGATCCAATATAACCTCTTGATCTATTATGGTGTTATCTCCATTGGATATTTCCACACTCCAATTTCTATCCATTTGTAGATTAGCTGAAGCAATAGAGGAAGCTTCCTTACTAATATTTTCCAAAGAGAAAGTCTCAGCTTCATCTTCTAAGTCGCCCTCCAGATCAGAGCCCTCAGAATGTTTTGGGACCACACTATGTCCACATGGGGGGGAAAAGGTATATTAGCTATAGGTAATATTGTTAAAGATGGTACAATCGCTTCTTTTTATGAGTTAAAAGATATATATAGTCTCTCCCAACATGACTTTTAAGTATTTGCAAATACGTGACTTTATTCTCAAACACCCAAATGCTCTACCACTGTGTCAAAACGACCTTATTGAAATACTTAAAAAACCATCACGTATTGGGACTTTATACAATCATCTGGTGAATTTACAATAGGATGATATGGGAATGCAGGAATCTAAATGGTGTAATAGATTGGGTACAATGGCTGTGCCCTTTCAAGAGTCTATTAATATAGCTGCTAAAATTATTTTGTCTGCCAATCTATACTCACAGCATTATAAAACTTTATTTATTCTTTATCACACACCGTTTAAAATGATGAAATGGGGTAACGCCAATAATGGGAAATGCTATAGGTGCCAATCTGATCAGGCAGATATTGTACACATATTTTCAGACTGCCCTGTGTTGAAACCTTTCTGTATATCTATAGAAAAATTTCTGGCTTTTATTACAAAGTGTGATGTTACAATTTCAAGAGAGATGATTATTTTTGGTTTATCTAATGATAATAATTTGTTTCCAGGGTATCAAAATAACAGATATATAGTATTTATGGCTATGGCGGTAGGTCACCTTTGTATATCTTCAATGTGGTTGAAGCCAGAAGCACCTATATATGAAATGTGGCGAGCAAAGTTTTACAATGTTTTTTATTTAGAAAGTAATTTGTATCGGATTAAATCAGTTAGGAAAATGCAAAAAGGGGATAAAATTTGGCAGGCAATGATAGATCATTTGGATTCATAATAATGATTGTTCTCTTTTATTGTTTTGGTTATTATGACGATATTGCTGTTTATATAACATGCTTAGATACTGTGTTTTTTTTTCTTTCTTTTTTGTGTATCTAACAATTCGTTTCTTTCTGTGTGGCTTTGAACTGAACTAATAAAAAAAAAAAAAAAGGCTACTGGATGGCCACCTCCCAGAAAGGGCTATTTCCCTCACATACAAAAAGCTTATAAATCACCCCCCAGACCCCTTTCTGGCTCTTAGGGGAAAGCGGGAGGCAGACGGACTTGAAATTGACGATGAAGAATGGAGAGAGGCACTTGCATCCCCCAAAGAAATAGCAATATCGGCTAAATTGAGATTGATTCCGTTGAAAGTACTCCACCGAGTCTATATTTCCGGCACCAGGCTGGTGTTGATGGGCCGAAGGGAAGATGGGCTCTTCAGGAGGGGATGTGGGGAGGTGGGTACTTTCTTTCACATACTATGGGAATGCCCTGTGCTGCAAGCTTACTGGAAACGGATACACAACTGCATGCAGGAGGTCTGGGGGGCAGAATTGTGTTCAGCGGTCAAGAGGTGCCTTCTGAACATCTGGGAGCCCACAGATCTATCAGCAAAAGGCAAACTATGGGTAATGCTAGGATTGGCAATCGCTAAAAGGAATATAGCACTATTGTGGGGAGCGGTAACATCTCCAACGCTCAGCACCTGGAAGAAGGATATGGACTGGTGCATGAGCCAAGAAAAGACAGTCTACGTGGCCCGGGGCTGCCCCCGGAAGTGGGTAGCCGTTTGGTCCAATTGAAATGATTATCGTGGTAATCTGTGTGAACCCCCTTACCACACCCATTGACGAACCAATTACAATGTAAAAAACGTCTGCATTGATAGCATACAGTGTAATGCTATACCAGATACGATTTACATGTTTTGCGTTTTCAAATGGTTACTCTGTGAAAACTGTAATCCCTGTATGTGTTGACCACCGAATTTACTTTCTTTTGCCAATCAAAAGATTTACAAAAAAAAGAAATGAGGGAGTTCACAGGGGGGATCGTGCATGAGTCGATCGACAATAGTCCAGGGATCATACCCTCATCAAAAAAGCTAACTTCAATCATATCCCATGGTGACCCAGAAAGAGGCAGTCTGTCTACAGACTTGATGTCATCCCTATTGATTGAGTAGCAATGCCGGGTAGACCTGAACCAATGGATGACCTTGTTATTAAGTGATTCCTGATCTTCATATCTAACCATTGGACATTTGTGAACCTCTGTGAGGTAAACCTCAACTCGGTTGCCCTGTTCACTGGGTCTGGTGTAAAAACCATCCCTTACCATCCCCTTTCCTAGTACCCCCCAACACTTGCTTAGTGATACTCCCTTCATCCATTGTGACCTGGCCACTATCAGTGTTCCTATGCCTACCCCTGCCTTGGCCAATGCCACACGGACTTCCTGTCATTGGGTTAGGCATTTTACTATAGTCTCTACCACTGTGTGAGGGTAGGTGAGTGAACCTTGTTTGCAGAATATTGTGTGAGGGATTAGTGTTATCCAGGCTACCAGACCCCATACACCTATCATCAGTCCCCTTTGTGGCTGTGATCGGGAGAGCTATCGGGGTCACTAGTGGGGCAACCTTCCACTGTTAACCTTCTCTGTTAAACTAGCTAACCTTCACTATGAGTGCAACAACCTCGTCTCTCCGTGACTCAATTAGTGCTCTCACACATGAATCTCCCCAACAGGGATTTTGCATATTTCATCAGGATCATTGGTCCCAGGCCCAACCTCTACCCCAATTTCCTCATTTACAAGGCCATCAAATCTCTCATGTCACTCAATTTGCGTGACCAATGTTGCAGCGGGAGAACCTCCTTGCTCATAAGAATGGAGAGGTGGATGTACCAGGCTCCAGATCAGAAGGCCTAGTGGCCAGTCCCTTGCTCCGTCGTTTGGTGTGCTTTTTTAACATAAGTGGAATTTGCTTTGCCAGTTTTTTAGCTGGTGGTGGTTCAAGGGAAGCAGCTGTCATAGCACCAGAATTATTCTCAACACTGAGGATGTTCGCTAATGGGAAGGGAGGGGAAGGTGGATCAGAGGAAATTAAAACATGACATTCTCCCAATATCGACTCTATCCTGACAATAGGCTTGTGACAGAGAGCACCGGAGGACCTTTTATTTGGGTGCTCCACGCCCTGGGCCCTATCCTGACCTTTTCTTTTACCCATCACCCAATGATCCTCAGCAGTCTCTAGTCCAGCCTGGGGAGCCCAAAAAACCTGTTCAAGGGTGCACTTGACCTCCCACCCACTCCAGGCCCTAGCCTAGTACAAAGTTATGGTGTCCCAGAAGCAAGTTCCATCTGTCAGTGAGGAAAATGGTGACACAAAATCACAGTCAATAAAATCAATAAAGTGTATGGCCAAGGTCCCGTTTCAATACCTTCAAACGGACCAGTCCGAAAAGTCCTGTACCGGGAAGGATTGAGAAAGCTTTGAATATTTTGCAGCAGCGGATGAACAACCAAAGGGGGTGGTCCTGCCCTGCCACTTCCTGGCTCTGACGGGTGCAGACGGGCCCACCCTTGTCCCAGGCTTTGCTCGGGCACACCCCTGTGCGTCCTGCGCTGCAGGAGCCCCAAGCAGCTTTTAAGCGCCTCCTAGCACAGTCACAGGACACTGGAGGAGGTGGTCCAAGCCGCAGAGCAAGCTGGGCCTTGTGGTCACTGGAGTGGCAGTTGGAGCAATGATGGGCTCCCGCGCCGCTGGAGCCCCGAGCAGATTTTAGGCGCCTCCTGGCGCAGTCACGGGACATTGGCCTCGGCGGTTCCAGCCGCAGAGCAAGCTGGGCCTTGTGGTCCCCGGAATGGCAGCTGGCGCAATGATGGGCTCCATGCGGTTGGAGCCCCGAGTAGATTTTAAGCGCTTCCTGGCACAGTCACGGGACGTTGGCAGCGGCGGTTCAAGCCGCAGAGCAAGCTGGGCATCGTGGTCTCCGGAGTGGCGGCTAGCGCAATGACGGGCACAACCATTATACCTTATGGATGATCAGGTTGACCTGGAAAACTGGATTCTAGAGTCAGGTTGCACCCCAACTCTAAACAAGGAACTACAAATGCTATAAGAATACTACAAATGTTCCAGAGCCAGGCCAACTGGAAGCAATGCGTTGAAGAAGGTAAAACTTTTGTGTCTCTGACTGGAAATAGGCAAATGTGCTGTTCAAAGAGCCTGGGATATTAGCAGGCAGGTCAGTGACGATAGAAGCTCACAAGCCATTCTCCCTTCTGGTCATCAACCCTTGACTCACACATGGTATCCTGCAGTCGTATTCTGGACGGCTGGGATGCAAAGTTCCCGTCAACCCTCTGTGCCTCACTTAGTTAATTACTGAAAAGCAGGCTTCAGTCTTTCACAGGTGAGTAACTGAAGGGAAGGACAAGAAAACTACCTCAAAAGGTGCAGTGTCTTCCCTTCTAACACTGCTAAGATGAATGTTGATTGGACAATGTTGAGGTCAAATAATGAATTTGAACAAGACCATACGTTTCCAAGAATCCAAGTAAGTGTATGTTTATTGGAAGTTGATAATTGTTCATGAAACAGAAGGTATCTATTTGAATAGAAATGAACTTAAGAGTGCCAACCTGTGTTTTGGATGTTTTGTAATAAACTCTGTCACTTCTTAGGGGCATGAATTTTTAAGCTGAACTCATAAAAATAAACTTTAAAAGTCCCTAGTGCTTGGACTTGATAAGTGATTAAACTGAGGGTCTCCCAATCTAAGGGGCAATAACAAATATGTGTTGACAATATCAGTACATTCTAGAGACTTTTTAAGTTTTATCATCATGAGAATTCAAGTTGAAAATTCATGTCCTGGGCCTGTGGAAGTGACAGAATATATCATAAAACTCAAGAAACGTTTTTGCACTCTAGACTTCAGGGGGCACCGTGTTTGCAGGTTTATTATGGTTTTAAAGCACCTGCTGCCGCGTCCCTGGAGAGAGATCGGAGGTTTGTCTAGTTGCGGTTTTGACTCACTGTGAGGTAGCGCAGACAGTTAATGACTGTTGCAAGGAAAGTGTACCCTGCGGATCACAAAGTGCAAATAATGTAGATGGGTCAGTGGGTTACTGCTTTTAGAAGAGACATCCTTTTTTTACTTGCAGTTTAGAAGTTAAAATCCTAGTATAGAACAGTGAGCTATTAACTTTCATCAACGAACTGCATTTACACTGACAAGTATAGATTAGAAAATAGATTACTGTTGCAAACAGGGTTAATTTCGGTAGAAATTGTTTCTTAGTATTAAAGAAAATCCCCAACTATATTGCTTACCAGTATGGATGACATGTCACTCCTACTCCTTGTAGTGGTCTGTCTTATTCAACATTTCCTATACACTGATTTATGCACCTATGATTGAATGTCTTTGTGTAATGATGTGTTTTGCAAAGTGCTCTGACACCCTACACTGGTGTGAGTGGCACTATATAACTAATTAAATGCATCTGCGAGAGAGTGGTTATGGAGACTTGAGAGGCACTTTTAAAGGGTTCTGGTGGTGAAGGGGGGCGCCGCCGCCAACAAACAATGTCGCGCTGGGCGCCACCGGCGCAAGGGCCGGCCGTGGGTGGAACCTGTAATGTTGGGGGGCCCTGGGCCCTCATTGCTAAGAATGACTGACACAGACACAGTCAGGTACTGGTACAACTGGCCTCGAGCACGTGCGCTCGGCCCCTTTTATTAGAGCTGTGTCACCTGACCAGTGACATCAGTGGTGGGTGGGTGTTCAGTGTGCTGGCTTACAAAGCACTAGACTGCTGACCGTGATTCTGGATCACTACATCCCTCCCAAACTTCGGGGAAAATGAAAATAACCGAAAGTCCAACCTGTGGGAGAAAAGGTACAATTCGCAAACCCCACGACAAAGTTCAACCTGTGGGATAGAAAATGTACATACAAATGTAACACTGGACTCTGTAATTTGGAGTGAGTCTCTTTGGTGGATTGCAGGTCGCAGATGGTGTAATTGCTGCATCCAGGGTTCATGAGTCACTGTGGCATGGTTTGCCATTTTTCTTCGGCGGGTCCTATCTTCTGTCTGCGCCGCCTGGACGTTGCTCTCTGTCTTGCCTTTGCTTGGCACCACTGGTGATAGTTGGTAGTTTAGATAGAAGGGTGACGTGATCCGAGTATTGTTTGTCTTCTCGGTTCTCCTCTTCAGTCCTGGTCCTTGGTGATGTCTCTGGGCAGGCTTCAAAGTATTTCTGGGCAGATGAAAGGAGTAGGTGCATACATCCCTCTCACTAGGATGCCCCTCTTCGCCGGTATTCCTCTCTCACAAGATGTCCGGGAGGACCTCTTTGCCAGGCTTCCACTGGACTGGTGTTGTCGGTCATGTTGCTCCACCATAGCCTTCGGGCCGTGAGCGGGGCGCTCCACGATCTTCACCGTTGTGTCCGAGTTCCACCTGAAGGTTACGCTGTTGACTCTTTTTCTTGCGCTCGAAGCTTCCCTCTCAGTGGGTCTTGCAGACGCACCGTCATGGATCCGTCTCTCTTGCGGGACTTGCTGCCACCAGAGTCCCTTGAGGCCTTTGCTTATTGGGCTGCCACGGGTTGATGTGGAGTGGTCAGTTCCTCAGCCGGATGTGTGAGCACTCTCGCCATTCAATCTTCCGCTCAACCCCAAAGGTAGAATGTTGTCAACAGTCCAAACTTGCTCTCTTCTACGATCGCCACATGGATGGATGGCTTGTAGATGGACATCTTTGACTTGTGCCGCCGGTGTTCATGCCAGGCCTTGTTCTCCGCTGCACTCCGGTGTTCCGGTGCATGTCGCCATCTTCTTCTGATGGGTGTGTGAGTTGACTGGTCACACCTCTTCACTTCTTGTGATCTTCGAGTAGCACCGTGGCACTCACTACCCTTCTTCTCCTCCAATTCCTTTCACGATGTGGTCGGTCCCTTTTCTTCTCTTCAAACACCCAGGCCATCTCCGTGTGGCGTGCACTCCACACGAATCTCCCTGGTTGCGTCCTACCCCTAGGACACACTTTCCTCTTCTTCCGATGGCCAAACCAGGCATCGCACCTTTCTTCCTGTCGTTCCATCTTTACTTCGGGTCGGTGTCATCAGACCTCTTCTGAGTCCCGTCCATGGACCTCTTCTTGATCTATTCAGTTGCTATGCCTTTGATCTTCTGGCATGTCTTTGCAGTCGTGATCTTCTGACTGTCCGCTTCTCCTTTCTTTTCCTTCCGGGTGACCAACGGCCTGGTCATCTTCTCCTTTCCTTTCCGGGTGACCAACAGCCTGGTCATCTTCTCCTTTTCTTTCCGGGTGACCAACGGCCTGGTCATCTTCTCCTTTTCTTTCCGGGTGACCAACAGCCTGGTCATCTTCTCCTTTTCTTTTCCGGGCGACCAATTGACTGGTCCGCATCTGGCGGTGACTTTTTGGCAAGTCATCTTCGCTGTGACCTACTGACAGGTCTCCGAGGACGCGATCCCTGCGTTACTCGGTCGTGGTGGCGTGGAGTTCCTTCACTCCTTGCGCGGTCCTGCGCAATGCTGTTTGGTTCTGAGGTGTGGAGTTCCTTCACTCCTTGCGCGGTCCTGCGCAATGCTGTTTGGTTCTGAGGTGTGGAGTTCCTTCACTCCTTGCGCGGTCTCGCACAATGCTGGTCTGTGGCGTTGGTGTGTCGCTGGGCAGCGTCACTGGGCGCTCCTGATTTTTGGCGCTCCTGGCGCAGTGCTGCGCTGTCATACGGGTGTGGAGTTCTTCTGGCGCGTTCCTGAGTGTTTTGGCGTGTTTTTGCGTTGCTGAGGCGTTTCTGAGTCGCTCTTGCGTCTCTGGTGGTTCTCCTGCGCCGCTTTCTACCTTGGACACTCTTTAGGATTTTCTGCATGTGCGGTGCTCACTGATCCTTTGTGTGCACAGACGTTTGACAACTGCCTCTTTCGTGTGTGTCCCTGCATCGACTGTGTGTACTACGCAGTCTTAGCATTGGGTTGCCGGTGGCAGTCTCTATTGTGCCCTTGTGTTGCTGTCTGCTAGTGTCTTGTGCTGTGGCAAGTGGTGTGGGCTGCAGCCTTCAGTCTGCATTGTTGCAGGCTTGTTTTCCCCCCTGGGATTCTTTTCGCGCAGTTCCTGGACACAGCCACTGGGTGGCAGTGTAGGGTTCTCTATGCTGGTCTTTGCTCGTCCCGGCCGGGAGGCGAGGAGCAGGCTTTGGAGCAGAGAGGCAGGCCTGCCCAGGCCACGGGACCAGAGTTCATCAGGTAAGTGGAAGGGTAGCTCTCCTGTAGACAAAACGGGGTACCGTTGGCCGGGCTGCCGGCTGGAGGCTGTGTCTGTGCACCTCCTATGATTGCTGCCTCGCGGGGAAAGTATGGCACCTATAGCACGGTAGCCTGCGCTTCTGCCTCTGGGCTGCTGACGAGTGGGGGGGGCTGACTCTGGTCAGCCGCGGGCATACGCAGTCTGTCTTGCACTCCCCTGAAACCTCACTGCTCAGTCGTCCTCCCAGGACACACGGGGGTGGCCGGAGGCCACAGGACAACTCCGTCTCCACTCCGGTGAGTTGTGCTCCCTTCATGCTTTCACCAACTGCGGGCACAATGTTATGCCGGGAGGCTTTGTCCCTTGATCTCGCGGCGGTGGCCGCACACAGTCCATTCAGGCTTCTCTCGCCCCTCGCCGCAGGCTCTCAGTACATGTGCTGCGTGGGGGTTTTGGGCGGGGGCTGCTGTAGGGATGCAAAATGTAGCTGGAAGTCTGTTTGTTATGTACGGGGGCTTAGCCTCCGCATGTGCTAGCTGCTCGGCTCGGTTACGGGCAGCCTGTTGTCTCTCACGGCTGCTCCGTGATCCCAAGACCCGGCGGGGTCTTTCATCTGGTTCTCCTCCACCGCGGCAGCTTTAGGCACGCTGTGCGCGGGTGGGGGACAAATAGGAGCTGCTCCAGTCACTTCTCTCGCCTACCCCCGCCCGCCAGCCTCACACAGTCATTGCGCGGGCAGGGGGGCTGGGGGCCAAGTTCCAATGTGCGGGGCAGGCACTCGCTTCAGGGACAGTGTGGGCATTACATCGCGGGTGAGCTCCGCCTTAATTACTCGGCGCCCGGCAGTTCTTTAAAGTTTATTCCCCCCCCGCCGTAGGCTCTTCACACACACGGCGGGGGACACGGCAGGCAGGCCGCGGGTGGGCTCCGCGAGTCTTGTCTTTATTAACGGGGCAATAGCGGCCGATGCCGCGTCACTGCAGGCGGGCCGCGGGTGGGCTCCGCTGGCCTCGCTGTACTGTGGGCACAGTTCATTTATAGCGGGTAGGCTCCGCTTTGTGTTTTTCGGCGGCGCCGGCTGGCGACCGCCATTAGGGCGTTTTGACTGTTGCGGGTGGGCTCCGCTTTCGGTGCTTGGGCTCACCTTCGGCCGACGGGCCTTTTCTCCTCCACGCGGGTGGGCTCCGCGGAGCTTACCATGCGGTGGCGGCCGACGCAGGTGGGCTCTGCACGGCTCTCTCTTTACCCCAGGCAGGGGCGCATTCGCGGCCGACGCGGGTGGGCTCCGGTCGGTCCGCTCTTCTTTCCCCTCACGCCGGAGGGCACGTGCTGGGCATGGAGGTGCGGGGTGGACTCTCAGGCACCTCCTCATGGATTTTCAGGCCCGGGGCACAGCACACGCCCCGCGGGCCTCTCGGCGGCCGGCGCCGCTTCCCCAGGGGAATGCCCTGCACATGGGCACTTCCCTTCTTCTTTCCAGGGGATCTTCAGCTGCGGCACGCGTGGCTAGCGTCCGCCTCGTCGCCAATGTAATGTTGGGGGACCCTGGGCCCTCATTGCTAAGAATGACTGACACAGACACAGTCAGGTACTGGTACAACTGGCCTCGAGCACGTGCGCTCGGCCCCTTTTATTAGAGCTGTGTCACCTGACCAGTGACATCAGTGGTGGGTGGGTGTTCAGTGTGCTGGCTTACAAAGCACTAGACTGCTGACCGTGATTCTGGATCACTACAGAACCGAAGTCAGAGTTGAAGGAATGAATGTGGAATGGCAGGGCACGAGGAGAGGTTCGGATGCAGTTGACACAGGTATTGAGATGGGGAGATACAGTGAGGCGCGGGTACCCGCTGTTGGCACACAGATTGGTGCTTGTTAAAGGGCCAACATCCGACCCCACTGAGGGTTTCCCATCCTAACATACCTCACAAATAGCAGACGAGCTTGCACTCGGCAGCGCTGTCAGCGACAAAGAGCTGTGTAAAAGGCACACAGTGCTCTTTGTAACAGCTGCCTAATATGGCACAACACAGGGACTCAAAAGGAGCAAAGGACCTAGCGCCTTCTAATCACGACAAGGCATATAGCGCTAGCGGGTTTTTCAACGAGGTGAATATTTCGCTAGAAACGTGATCACTGTGCTTCTTTTGGTAACGCCTTGCGCCCGCACCACCCCTTGGGCCTTATTTATGAAGGCCTTGCGCCACCGGTGCGCCACTTTTAAAATGGGAGAAAGTGACGCACCGGCGGCGCAAGGGCTTCATAAATAAGACCCCTTGAGCGCACACAGCCGCAGAAATATACAGTTCCAATACATGTTTCAAGGTAGGGGAAAACAGAAGCCATGAGCGTAACCCTGAATGGCAGAACCTGTGCCTAGAGGAACAAATATCTTCCGATCTGTCAGGAGCCCAAATGTTCCGATGCTCAAGTTTGATTTGTAACCACTTTCCTTCTTCAAACCTGTCCCCGCGTTTCATGCATTATGCAGGAGGGGCTTGATTGAAGCGAGGGGGGGAAATATGCTGACAAGACGAGGTAAAGAGCCAAGGCGACGCGCAATTAATTATTATAATTGACACCGATGGCAGCTGTCTGATCTGCGCGGGCCTCCCTGTTGATAAAAGGTTTGAGTAATCCTGTTTGAACAGCACTTCCGCGACAATATGTTTTCCATTTGGGTCAGGCTGAAAAATATGATTTATTCAGCGGGGAATTGAATTCAGGTGGAAGAGGGTGCGGGTTTGAGCCTTCCTCTTGCTCGAAACAGGCTTAGGAAGGGCCTTCTGGGTTGATACAGAGGAAGAGTGTGAGGGGAAGGGAGAGAGCGGGCATGCCCCAGTGGGTGTCAAACGTGAAACGGATGAATCACAAGAATTAAGGGAGGACACTAAAAGTGAAGCGGGGTATCGCATTAATAAAAGGAGAGCACCAAAAGTGAAGCAGGTATCACATTTCTGAAGAGAGGGCACTAAAAGTGAAGCAGGTATCACATTAATAAAGGGAGGGCACCAAAAGTGAAGCGGGTATCACATTAATAAAGGGGAGGGCATTAAAAGTGAAGCAGGTATCACATTAATGAAGAGAGGCACCAAAAATGAAGCGAGTATCACATTAATAAAGGGAGGGCACGGAAAGTGAAGCGGGTATCACATTAATAAAGGGAGGGCATTAAAAGTGAAGCAGGATATCACATTAATGAAGAGAGGCACCAAAAATGAAGCGAGTATCACATTAATAAAGGGAGGGCACCGAAAGTGAAGCGAGTATCACATTAATAAAGGGAGGGCACCAAAATTAAAGGGGGCTTTCACATTATTAAAGGGAGGGCACCAACAGTGTAGCGGATATCACAATAATGAAGAGAGGGCACTAAAAGTGAAGCAGGGTATCACATTAATGAAGGGAGGGCACTAAAAGTGAAGCAGGATATCACATTAATAAAGGGAGGGCACCGAAAGTAAACCAGGGTAGCACATTAATAAAGGGGGGACACCAAAAGTGAAGCAGGTATTACATTAATAAAGGGAGGCACCAAAAGTGAAGCAGGTATCACATTAATGAAGGGGGGGCACCAAGAGTGAAGCAAGGTATCACATTAATAAAGGGAGGGCACCAAAAGTGAAGCAAGGTATCACATTAATAAAGGGAGGGCACCAAAAGTGAAGCAAGGTATCACATTAATAAAGAGAGGGCACCAAAAGTGAAGCGGGTATCACATTAATAAAGGGAGGGCACCAAAAGTGAAGCAGGGTATCACATTAATAAAGGGAGGGCACTATAAGTGAAGCAGGTATACCATTAATAAAGGGAGGGCCCTAAAAGTGAAGCAGGTATACCATTAATAAAGGGAGGGCCCTAAAAGTGAAGCGTAGTATCACATTAACAAAAGGAGGGCACCAAAAGTGAAGAGTGTTCTCTCATTAATAAAGGGAGGGCACCAAAACTGAAGCAGAGGAATCCTAGGGAAGCCACAGAAGCAATCAGAAGCAGGGATTCACATAGGTGAACGGGAAGCCAGCAAATGTGGATTTCAGAAATCATATAGAAGACCCGGAGGACACATACATGAACCAGAGAATCTCTTGTATGAAAGGGAGGGTACTAAACGTGCATCGGAGGAATAATATGGAGGACCAGGATGGCACCAAAAGTGAAGCTGGGAATCGCATGAATTGCTGGAAGGATGTGAAATGGAAGAATCTTATGGAGACCTGGAGGACATCAAATGTAACATGGAAAAACTTCACAGAAAGCAAACGAAACAAGAGAGGTACCACATTATATCATGCTACAGTCAGACGTGAAACATACTTCAGTGATGCAGAAACACATGTACCATAAGAAAAATCAAGAAGTGTGGGAGAGAGGTATCACAGGCCTTGACAACCAAAGTTAGGCACGTGTCAGGCTGAGGTCATGTGAGTCTAGCAGATATCCCCTAGATGTTACTTCAATTTAGATTTGAACAGTGGGTAGGAGGGTGCTGGGGGTAGATGCAAAGGGAGGGCCTTCTATGTTTTAGATGCCATGCTGGAGGAATCTCATTTCATGGTGGATGATTTTTTGACTCCTCTGAAATTGAGGCAAACGGTTACATGTACTCTTGGAACATTTCCGTTTGGAGGCTAAATATAAAGGGGCTTCTGAGTGCAAGGCCTTGTGTGTGAAAAGGCAATCTTGATGGTGCTGTGTGATTATGGAGGTCGTCAGTCTAAAAGTTTCAGAATGGAACCGGTGTGATAAAATTTCCCTTTCCCACCAAAGTGTTGGGTGGCGGGGGAAGGATTGCTTCCAGAGGTTCAAGTCTTTAGGGAGGCTCATGACGACTGTACTGAAGTATTTGATTCTAGCTATGAGCAATGCTTGAACTAAATGTGTCAGGTTGGATCTAGAAAGGAGATTATCTACTTTTATTACAGTGCATATATGGGGAGAGCTTAAGTGAGATAAAGGAGAGGAATAATGGGGCATATTATCAAGGGGGTTTATCTCCGCTTTTTTGGCTTTAAAAGCCAAGAAAGCGGAGATAAAATTATCTCCCTATTACCTAGCTGTCGCTAACACCAGTTAGCGACAGCTAGTAGGAGATAGCGACCATCTTGGGCCCCACTTTGCATGTCGGTGATATTTATCACTAATGACATGCAAAGTGGGCGTGCCAAGATGTTAGCGACTGGAAACAGTCGCTAACATCGCTATCTCCTATTACCAACTTTTGGAGATATTCGCGCTAAGCGCGAATATCTCCAAAAACTAACACCTGCCCTGAGCAGTTCTTAGCCATGTTATCCAATGGGAGGTGGATAACATGGCTAAGAGCATTAGCTCGGTAATGCATGAATATCGCTGACTTTTCAGCGATATTCATGCATTGCGGCCGTTTTTTATCGCATTTGCGATAAACCTTGATAATAGCAAGGTTTATCTGCGATCATTTCTGACGATGCTTAGCGTTAAAAAATTCGTTGCTAAGCATCGTTAGCGATAAATATCGCTTAAAGTTGGTAATATGCCCCAATGTTTGGGTGATTGGTTTAGTTCGTTGTTTGTTTTTGTAGAGTGTAGATGTTACTAAGTAGAATTTTTAAGTCAGAATTTCCCAGTTCGCCTAGCTGAAGAATTTACGTTAGTCAAGGATTGTTAGGAAGTGAGGTACAGTTGTGAGGGTAGGTAGAGTTCAGAGAGATAATGAAGGCATGAAGTGGTTAATTGCGGGAGGCTGTCCAGTTAAGAGAGGAGGCATAGTTGTAAGAGGAAAAAGCAAAGAAGTCAGATGAGGCATGAGGTGGGCAATTGAAGGTGTCAATGCTGCTGGATGTGTCTCAAGAGAGGCAATGGAAGGATGAATTTTAGTGGTCCTCACTGGAGCAGGAATGACATTAAGTTGGTCAGAAATGTTAATGGGGACAAGAGCTGTCATTGAAGCCTCGGTGATGGTGGTAGAAGCCACAGATTTGTCACGTTGGTACATGGCATTGGTTGAGAATGCAGATTGTGAGTGGTGAGCTGAAGGATTGGTTAGCATATGATCACGTTGGAGGAAGGGGTTCTGCTACATTGAGATGTGGTGGATCTGGTGTCGATATTCTGATTGGAAAAGATCCAGGTCTTCAAGTAGCTACATGAGTACTCAACCTATGTATGTTAACAACCGAGGAATGGACAATCACTTAACTGTTATTGTAAATGCTGATATACAGAGTGCGAGGCTGATAAGGGTACTCACTGGTATCTTCTTCACAATGATGAAAAAGTTGCAAGAAGTGTCTGTCCAGGTGCGGATGTTTTCAGTGTAAAATAGAAGGGGAGTCTTATTTACCGATATTTCTAACTATGATGCTTACCTGCAATGAGGGTCTCTAGGTATTTGCATAGTGTGTTGGTTTTGCACCCTTTGATTGCACTCTTCGAGAGACCAGAATGTTAGACAATTTCAGATTTACTATCACTGTGATCTTTTATTTTCAATGGGTGTTTATATCTGAACCTTAGGTTTTGAGACATGATGACGTCATGTTGCAGGATGAGGCTATGGGTCAGTTGAGAACAGGAGGGTACCCTAATAAGGTCTGAGTTCAAAGATTTAGTCAATGTCTTGTCACTGGTAGGCAATATTCAAGGACAATTGGCAAGGAATTACAATTGCTGAAATGGTATGACAAAAATCAACAAGGTTGTGCTCTGAACTAGAGCTGACTAAGTTAAGACATATTCAGCAAAAGATTAGAAATATTTGGAAGCATACATGAATTGATCAAGTTGAGCAATTTAAAAGTATTCATGCTCTTGAAACATTATATAGCCTGCGAGCAACAGATACCTTAACCTGGGAGCACAGATAGCCAGTAGGCAACAAGCTACATAGTAAGTGAACATTTTAAGATGATGAGGGGGTATAATTACCTGATCAGTATGATTTGATGGAAATAAAGTCTGCTTTTGTTTAGTCCTATTCAGGCCTGAGTGAGGAGAAACAACATCAAGGATAAAGTCTTTCTTCAGTTACTCAAAGTCAGAATGTATTCCAAATTGTATCCTTGTCTGGTATAAAGAGTAGTATTTTACATCTTCTACAGCAAGTTAGTATTTGGTTTTTACTAGACCTCATCTTGAAACATGAGTAGTCTCTTGTACTTCTTTCTCCTGACAAGCCATGAGGTGTAGAGGTTTAGGGAGTATCTAATGTGTCTTTTTTCTCTTTAAAATGGCAAATATGGGTCCTGGCATCAGACTTGCTGTGGGGAGAGGGAATTGCATGCTCCTACCCCATGGGAGCAGCAGTCCATTGCTGGAGTGGGTCCTTTAGGACAAAAACTTCTCTGATATGGGGTTTGCACTGGATAGGATCGCCCTGACCAGCCTCATCCAGTTTGAAGCATGTTAATTGTGAGGCATTTGCACGTGGTTTGAGTCTCAAAGAGCATGATATTTAGATGTTCTTTGAAGGTCGGTCTAGCACCACCATCTGTTTTTGATTGTCTGCCTGGAAGGTATCTTAACATTGAGGAAGAAAGGTGTCAAGGACAGGTATCAATGTTTGGTTGAACCAGGTTTCTGTGCGATCTGCAATCTATCAGGTCTTTTGAGACTGTAAAGTTTATAATCTGTTTCGGCTGCAGAAGACAAGAGAAAGGCTTTAGACCTGTTTCAGTCACACCTGTGTTCAATGTAACAATGTACTTATGGCTTCCATGAACCACCTTAAAAATCAGTTAATTCAGTGTCATTCTCCGAATCGCAGCTGTAAACCATTGCATTAAATTCAACAAGGCCACACACCTGTGATAGAGCGCAACGTTGCACTTTCATTTGTAGGCTTGCATTATAATCATGGCTACTCCGTATCCACATATAACCTGTTGTCGTATTAACACTAGGCTATAAGAATGCAACTTCTAATAACGTGTAAGTGAAGTGTTAGATATATTCTTCATGTAATCAAGGAATTAACGTAGTAAATGTACATATTTAGATGAATCATATACGCGTGAAGTGTATTCATGACTAATTAACTTTATTAAAAAGGCTCATGTAATGTATGTATATTAATTACTAGTATATGCTTGCATTTTAAACGTGTGCACTGTTCTTAAATTAGCCAAATTTGGTAGGCCTAACTTTCGTTTCTCCATGTTCGCTCTTAAATCAAAACTGTTAATTAGAGTTTATATGTCTGTGGATTATTTTTATTTTCACATTTCTGATGTAGGTGCAAGAATTTGTCCTCGTTAGTTAGAATAACGTCTTTTTTCAAGAGTTAGTCAGACATAGGGAGGAGAGGATGCCTTTGAACAAGCGGAGCTGATAATGAAGGAGGATGTCGAGTTCATTGAGCAAAAGTATGGATGTATCGTTACTTCATAGAAAGTTACCTACAAGACTGTCAAGTGATGTAATTGGATGCATGATTTTTGACTTTTGCATTTGGGTTAGGGGCAGAGCCTGGGGGAACTTCTGCCTTACCTGGGAAAGGGAGAGCATCTTAGAACGAGCTCTATAGCTTAACGCTACCCGACCCATTCAATGTGAGTGAGCTTCTTAGGAAGTCTTCACATGCTAACACTTTTCTAGGAGCTTTCCTGGGGAATGGTAAGTAGGGATGTCACAATAGAAGTAGTGTAGGGACAGATTATTGTTTTGCTTATTACCCACCAATGAAGAAGGCTCTGGATGTGGTTTCTATAATCCTTTGTGTCCTGATTTTGGAATTGGGTATTCTCTGCCTTTTGCACCTTTTAAACTTTATTCATAGGTTTGGTTTTGTATTAGTGCCCATGTATCTTTACACTCTCGTTTTGAGGTGTTTATATGTCCATTTATTATTGCCTTTATAATAAATATACAAACATTTAGATTAGGAGTCTGTGTTCCTTTGGGGTCATGGACAATGGTAAAGTATAATTGGCTAATGATTTTTCTCCCCCCACACTTGCAGAACAGGCAACAAGAACATCGGGCAGAGGTTCCTGAGTAAATCTAGAACGTGGATCCCGGTTCCATCACCTGCTTATCTGAAAACACTGGTAATACCCTTGCTCCTGGCCAGATTACAAGGTCAGACCTTCAAAGTCAGTTTTTGCTCCATCTCATATGATGCAAAAGGTTTGGGCGAGAACTCTCTGGCACAACAGTGCCATATATATAATCTTGTCACTTTATCCCACCTTCTCGGGACACTTTTGGAAAGTTTTGTATAGGCCTGATGACGCATCTCAATCTCTTGACAGCTCAACCTAACTCTGTCTCTTAGCTCCAGCTGGCAAAGCCTTCCATCTGTTTCTTTTGCTGTAGTTCCTAAACTACTCCTGAGCTCCCTGAAGTTGCCTTCTTGAAGAGACAGTGCTAGTAAAAACGAAACATTCAATTAAATAACAAGAGTAAATGTCAAAAGGAAGGGCCTTCAGATCACGACAAACTATCCAAATCTGTTTTTCAGTGAACCCGTATGCATGCTACTTTTATTTACATCCACAGACTGTGACATGCTCTGCTGATCAAGCTACTTTTCAGCAAGGGCGACGTTCCCATAACAACCTCACAGAGGCTGTGAATGTGACCTAAAGCATCCAGCTGGAAGACGAAGCACAGATTGCATTTTACTGCACAAGGCGGCCAGCAGGGTCGTGGGCTGATGGCTCCTCAGTCACGAGCTCTCTCCATCCTAACCGTCGGAATCTCAAATGTGATCATTTTTCACCTGAGAGCCGAGCTGCGAGCTTGACAACTGTAAAGGGAACGGCAAGCATGGCTGATACCTCTCAAGAGCCTCTTGAACTCAGGCTGCGCTGTAGAGAAGAGCTTTCCCCTCAATAGTAACCCACGCACCCCCCCCCCCCTCAACCCTCCAGGCCAGCAGCGCTCCAGTCATTCCCATTGAGAGATCTGTACACCACCGGTTCAAGAGCCTCCTTTGCCCCCCGCCATTATCACCTTGAGCCAGGGCTGGACTAGGAACCCAAAGCAGCCCTGGCAAATTTTATTAGACCAGTCCCCATAGGTTGTGTAGAGAGGGCAGCGAGCGAGCCTCACCACTACAAGTAGGGTTTGAGGGGTTCTCCCCCAAATGAAAATTTGGGGGAAATGGCAAAAATGGTGCATTCTACAAAACATTTTTCAATGTATATTCAATTGTATTAGCTTTTAAAGCATAGTAAATTAAAGACCTACAGTGCACTCGAATAAGACAATCTTTATTGGGGTTCTCAATGGTTTCTTCACTATCACACTCCAACAGTGCCCCTCATCTCTCTATAGCCCCTATATCATGTATTTCATTTCTTTTATAGCGCTTCTCGTAGCAGATTATGGTGTCAAGCACTTTACATCAAATACACATACAGAGACAATCAATAATATACGTGTAAATCAGTGTATAGGAAATGTACATAAGACCTGGGGCACTACGAGGTGTAGGCCTTTTTTAAGAGTATTTAGACTGAAGAAGCACAAACTCGGATTCAAAAAGTAACACAGTGGTTAGGGTTACATTTACTAATAAGAATGTATTTCTACCCAAATAAATCCTTTTTCGCAACATTAGGCTAATGAAAGACTGGAAAAAACATAACTTTCTATCCTGTACCATGTAGTTTGCATGCAGCTCTTTGAAGGCAGTTCATCGCTCACTGTGCTAGATTACTATTGTAACATATGAGCTGCACAGTAACAAAAGGATATTTTGTGACAAAAGCAGTAGCCCCCAGGGCTATGCACATAAAATACATTTATGTGATCTGCATGGTACACATTATTTGCAATGGGCATATTAACCCTCTGCTCTACCTTACAGATGAGTTAAAACTGCTACTAGACAAAACTCCAGCAGGAAGATTAATCTCCAGAGATATCTTGACACATTTATTGTTTACAAAGAACTCTGCAGCCACTGCTTTAAAAACACAGGGAGGCTGGAAAAGTGAGTGCTGTGCTGGGCTATGTTCGTCTGCTGATTGTGTTACTGGGGGAGACTGTGCAGAACTCCACAACTGGCCACCAGTAACAAATCCGGCCTCCCAGTAACAAAACTGTCCACCCACCCTTCTGTCCTCCCGGGGAAACACCTGAATCCAGGTACGGCCAGTCTGGCCTTGCCTCAAGCTGGAGTTGGCTCCAGGAGGCGGTTTGAGACAGTGTTCAACAATAGCATAGCTTGACAGAAGGTCGCACTTTGAGTCCCTGAAGTCAGAGCTGGATAAAGAGCAAACGAAAACTGGAGAGCTTTCACTTTAAGATCAGGCATGGAGAAGGAGAGCAGAACCACAACCATGACTTGAAGTCCCTAATGTTCTAGAAAGAGAGTCTAGAGAGAGGTATCAGCAAGGAGGCTTGATGAGGGCGACAGAATCAAGGCATGAATAGGAGAGCCGAGAACAGAGCAGGTGCTCTTCAGGCCTGGGTGGCAAATGTGGAAGGGGAGATTATCTGACCTCCACTTAGATCTACCTATGTGAAATAGATCAGTTAAAAAAACAGGGAATAACATGGAGTCACAGAACGACCTATCTAAGTAATATTCACTAGACAGCTTGCAATTTGTGACCCTCTGCAATTGGCTCCAATCATAGGGATGGTGGCCTGCAAGGAACAGCACACAACCATGGAAACGTTTTTTTAAAGCGTAAAAGAATCAAGGCTTGTTTGTAGGTTTTGTTGTATAAAAAAGACATTTCCCATTTTTTTAATGCAATGATTGGGCAAATAATTTGTGTGATTTAATTTTGTAGTACTCATGGAATTTAGGAGAAGTCCAGAATTAGAGTACTACAAGACTAAGTCAGATCTCCTTTTAAGGATTTGCATACTGGACTTAGTTGGGCGAGTGATGTGACTCATTCACCTGTCTACATCTAGTGCATATGACCTAAAAAAACTCCCTCTTACTTCAGGCCATTGTCTCCTTTCCTCTTTCTACCAACCTTTTAAAGGCATTCTGGTTCAATGGACAAATAGGGCTGACCCAAATCCCCTCTCTGTATAAGTATATGAGTTTAGGTGTTCTTTTAGTTGCAAGAAAGTGGCAAGACAGCTAAACCTCTGTAACGCCAGACCTAAAAAACAGGACCGCCCAGGCAAATCCGGAGTTTCTGGTCACGGTATTTCTAGAGAATACTTTTTTGATACACAGATTTTGTTGATTTTATGCATAGACAACTATACAACACACATTTTGCTCAGTAAAGAAAATCACATAGCTTAATTGCAAAGTGCTTACACACAATCAATACAGTACACCACTACAAAGTATCAATACCAGTGGCATTGCCACCCTCGAACAGTACCGTAAATCTATTGGCTCAACGACTTCCCCCATATTCGGCTGTGCTTAAGGGGACAACCCCTAGCTTTGTAAACTGGTCTCTCCTGCAGGACATATCAATCCACCCCCTGACACCATTGTGAAAGGGTAATAGGAGGAGGGGACCTCCATCGGGCAGCAGTATCACATTTGGTGACCATAAGAGCCGTCCCTAAGAATGATCGGTCTTCCCTCCTACCCCCGGAGCCCTCAGGGACACCCAGCAGAAGCATTAGGGGAGAAAGGAGGACCTCCCATCCCAGTGCCCAGGTTACCTCTCCCACCACTGCAGACCAGAACCTTTGGCATTGCAAAGCCACATGATAAAAGTAAGCAGCAGCAACACCACATCAAGGGCAAGAGGGCTCGGGGAGTAGTCTTGCTCAATGTAGCCAAGCTGTGGAGAGAATGGGCCCAGTACAAGTAATACGTTTGAACCAGGCATGGCCTGGAAGAGATCAAAATCGTCCTTGGCACCATCAATGCATTGTTCCAGTCATCATTCTCAAGAGTCCCCATCCATGCCTCCTATCGGGCCCTGTAGTGTTCCATGGTACCTGGTATATTAATCATCAAGGCTTGGTAGATTTTGGTACCCCCACATTTGCCCACATCACCCATCAGAACCTTAACCTCCAGTGAGCTGAATTCGGGAAGTGATGCTGTCTGAGGAAGAAGTGCATGTCTTAATACATTTATAATATTGTGTGCGAGACAATGCATAGGCAATTTGAAGTCCTAGCTATGATCTCATGTGTGATCCCGACCAAACATCTCCAAGCTGAGAGATCCCAATTAAGTCCCACTTCCCAAAGTCCCACAGGGATGCCACCTCCCTCAACCAAGTACCATGTCAGAGAGTTGTCTGCTGTGTGAGTTTGGTGTCCTAGTGGTTGTGCTGTAGAGCTGCCCTCCAAGCCTGTAGGGCTAGTTTAGTCAGTGAGGGTGTGGAATGAAGCATGTATAAAAGTTGGAGGAACCCCATAATGCTAAGCTCTAGATGATTTGTGTGCTCCAAACACCCCCCCCATTAAACCTGTCATGGAGAACCAGGAGGTGTGGCGCTAGATGGTACAAGTAGAGGTTGACAATCTCCAGCTCGCAGTTGTAGGGGCCCCGTTGGCAGTTTGCAAATGCAATGCGGGCACTTGAAACATTCCATAACATGTAGGTTGCAATCCTATCCATGGTTCAAAACCATCTCCACGGTATGAGAAATATAGCAAATGAGGCAGTATCATCATTTTATATAGGGCGATACATCCCATTACATTGAATGGAAGAGACTGCCATTTAATAAGATCAGCTTGAGCTTTCCGCATCATGGGCTCTCTGTTGAGAGACCAGGCAAGTTCCTAGTGTAATTCAGGTATTTAAAGGAAAGATGACAGATGGGTATGTTATCCTGCAGTAAAAACAGTCTCTGGAGAGGGCCAGAGGCACCAGAACTGACTTAGCAGGGTGTACTCAGAGACCCAATGCCTTCTCAAAGCAATGTAAGAGGTGGAGACAGCAAGGCCCTCTCCGTGCTGAGTTCGCCAAATAAAGCGGAACATCGTCATCATATAAGGCTCTGTGATCTTCGCTACCATCACTCCATTTCCATTCTAGGATCTGCTAGGATGAGTTGTGCTAGTGACTCAATCACGAGTGCAAAAAGGAGTGGGGATAGGTGACAACCTTTCCTGGTCCCTCACCTTATGGGGAAAGCATGGGAGAGGACTCTGTTAATTTGAGCACGTGACGAAGGGTTGCAGTATAGCGTTTCACCATGCCACTAAAGCGAGGCCAAACTCCGGCTCACGCCAGCACCATTCGTAGGTAGCCCCAGTCCACTGTGTCAAACCCCTTTTCAAAGTCTAGAAGAAGCAAAGCCAGATCCAAAGATAGGCAATTATGGTGATCCAGGGCCACGTGAAGCCGTCAAAGGCAATGTTGCTTGTTACGAATCGGCATGAAACCACACTGGTCAGGATATATCAAAGTGGCTTGGACTAGCTTGAGCCGGGTAGCCACTAGGGTCTCAAAAATCTTAACTTCCCTATTGGTTAGGGATATTGGGTATTAGTTGGTACATGAAGTAGACAGAGGTTGTGTTTTGGGAATCACTACGATCGTGGCGGTATCTATTTCTGCAGGAAAGGCACCTAACTCTTCCACCTCCTCATAGAGGGCTAGGTGTTGCAGGGTCAGAGTATCTCTAAATGGCAGATAATATTTCGCGGGGAACCTTTTCGACTAGGGGTCATGCAAGTGGCCATCTCCGATAAAGCTGCCCCCACCTCCTCAATCGTGAACATCTCATCGGGAGCCCCAACCTCAGCCTGGGAGAGGCGAGGGAGGGGAACATCATCAAAGAACTCAGGAGAGGATACCCTATCGCTTGTGGAGGTGGCAGTGTATAATTGGTGGTAGTAATTGGCAAATGCCTGCGTTAACTCGGGGAGAGATTGGAGGGAAGCACCGTGTTTGTCGACAATATGAGGCTCAATCCTGTTTACATGCTGGTGGGAGGCCAGGCAATTTAGAAGATTCCCATTTTTACTCCCCCATCCATACACTGCAGCCATTGTGGCTCACCATAAGTGTTTGGCGGTCTTCAGGGATTGGAGGCGAATCTCCTTACAGAAGAGGGTCAGGTGTCGGGTGTCAGGAGGTATCACCATTGGGGTCTTTTTCGAGCTTAGTCTCATGGCAGAGGGAACAAGCCTCTAGCTGAGTGATGTGCAAGGAGCAGACGCGCATTTGCGCATGGATGTGTCCCTTGGGAAACCGTCAGTTTATAGCTTTACTGGCAGCCCAGAGAGTACTAAAGGTAAGTATCGAGCCTTCGTTATCATGAAAGTATGTTTGCAGTTCATCACTTAGGGCTTGGAGGTAGTCTTTGTCTTGCAGATACCAGGCATGGAGATGCCACATAGGCTGTGGACCGTCCCTGGGGGAGCCAAGGTGTAAAAGGATAGGAGCGTGATCAGACATACCTCGAGGAAGAATCTGTACATGGGAGATTCTTGAGAATATTAGCATCATTTTTGCCCTCACTCTATCAAGCTCCTGTCAAATAAAGCGCTCTTCCTTGCTTCATCCTTTCACAGATGCACGATTAGCTTTGAACCTCATGTCCACTCCCTTTTGGTCTGCAATTTATAGCCATGAACAGGGCCGGATTGACAACCGAAACCGGCCCTGGCAAACAGCTTGACTGCCCCCCCGGGGGTGGGTGCGACCAACCTGTTTGTCAAGGCCGTTTTCGGGCGATTTTGTTACCGGAGGCCGATATTGTAGGCCACCGGTAACAAAAAAGCCCCCCAGGGGCCCAAAGCCGGGCCCCACCCTGGTGGCCCACTGGGAAAACGCCCAGTGCCCACTACGGCCAGTAATTCTAACCTCCTTTCCATCCGTTGGCCAGTTAGACGAGCCTTGATCAGTACACTGGGATTCCTCCAATAGGCTGGTGGGATGTCCTTCCTGCAGCCCTGCATACTCTGAGTGTGAGCTGTGACGAGGTGCCCAATGAGGGGCCAATATTTGCTTATGTCGCAAATGGGGGAGGAGCAGAGGCACAGTGGGTCTGCTGAATACAGCTTTAGAAAGTTACCTTTAGAGACGGTAATAACAAGGTCTGTGGAAACTTAGGGGCATATTTACAAGCCCCTTTGCGTCACTTTTGCGCCACCCAACGTGGTGAAAGAGCCACGCAGCTTTAAATTATATTTATGAAGCCACGCACGGCCACCTTGCGTGGCCCTGAGTGGACATATACATCTCAAATAATGTAATGCAATGCAGCGCAAATTGCTGCGTTGCATTACCCTGCACCAGGGAGGCGTTTACATGGGCGTTACATGGGTGTTCACACTCAACTCCCATCAGGTGTTAGCCAGATTAAGTTAATGACCAGTTTGCCCCTGTTCTACCCGATCTCATTGACTGGGGTGTCTGAGAGACATCAGTTTTCTGATAGAGCAAGCAGGGCAGAAGTCACGTACCCAAGCTGTAGAACCCCTCATACTCGGTCATACATTCTGGCGCCAAAGCCAGTCCGCTGCAAGGCCGTCAGCCCTCCCGCCGAAAAATTGCTGGCACGCAGGCGGGGCGCCGAGGGAGATGTTCCATTAATTATCATAATTGACATCAATAGCAGATGTCGGGCCTAATGAACGCCGGTTGCGCGGAGCCAGCAAGGGCCGCGCCATCTTTCACATCAAGGGAGATTTTTCAGCAAGGCGAGCTTTCCTCTGAGGGACCGCGGCTTGGCAGGCCGCTAATGCTTTAAGGCCCGATCAATACACGGAAATACAAGGTAAATAGCGTGGCGGGTACCGGCGGCGGATACGTGGTAGCGCCCGACCTGATACTGCTATGCGGACACTGTGCTGCCTAGAATCTCATCTGTTTGATTTCCCTGGGGGTTAGGAGGACTCACTTCCGTTGCTTTTCATGCTCTTCTTTAAATTAAAGACCTCAGGGTCCGCTCTTATCCTGTCCAGTATTTTCTTTATTTGTTTCACGTGGCCGACCATCACAATGGTCCGGAATGACCGACACCTTGTCTAATCATTAATTCATTCCCCAAACCTGCCAGCCAGCTCCCACAATTCCCACCCACCACTGACAGAAACTTTCACGCACGCACGCGCACCTCATGCAACACCTATACATCACTAGCCTTTAGGATCAGATATGGTCTAATATGTCCATGACAAATACTAGAGATTTTACGTTTCGTGGGATTTGTACATTTGTGTGTAAATTATTTGAGCTGTATAATTACATATGTGCCGCGCACAATCGGGTTTGGGTTATGTTATAATGTTGTGTCTTTCACCAAGCTGAAACAATTGCTAGCAGTCCCTGGTGCTTGTTCTTCCGACTGCTTGCTGTTTTCATTGCTTGCTTTCCCTGTTGATTGAATGAGTGCATTTGCCATTACCACAGCTTGCCGCTCAGTTCACTTGCTGTTCCTGTTGCCTGCTAATCCAATTGCTTGCTGTTCCCTTTGCTTTCTGTTCTAGTCACCTGCTGTTCCCTTTACTTACTGAGCTTACTGTTCATTGGTCCTATTACTTGCTGTTCCATTTAGATTGCCATTCCAGTCTCTTCCAGTTCCTATTGCTTCTTTTTCCACTACTCGCTGTTCCTATTGCTTCAAGCACACATAGATTTCGTACTGTTCCTGCACTTGTTCTGTTCGCCTATTCCTGTTTCTTGCTGTGCCCTTTGATTTTGGGAAATGAGGCTTAAAACTCCCACTTCTTGCTGTACCCTTAGCCAGTTGTCCTTGCCTTTCCCTGCCCATTGCTTGCTGTTCTGGTTGCCTGCTGGATACAAAACATGTAAATATTTCATAGTGCCTGATTTATATTTTGGTGGATGGATTAAGTACTGTCGCCATGGCGAAGTGCTTTACTCCCACCATCGATAGGGAGCTCTGCCTGCCAAAGTTAGAGATGTCCGCCGGCCAGCTGACATCTCTTGCATTTACAAGGACCACCATCACAATGATTCCTGTAAATGCACTGAAAATTGGACAGAAGGCTCCATCAACATGACAGAGCCGTACGTCAAACTTTCAATATTTTTTTTTCCAAAAAGAAAACTCCAAAGTGTGATTGTCTTTCTGGGAAAAAAACAGTTACCTACTCACTATGGGAAATTTCTCCCATGGCATGGAGGTAATTTTTTAGTTTTCACTGACCATTAGAGACAGGTTTTACCAAGCGGTGATTGAAAGTGAAAACTGTCCATGTGCTTACCCACTCTAAATAGGGTGGCTGAACACATGACTCCATTGGGCCATTCGAGGTCCATGTAGGTGACAGAGACAGAGTAGTTTCCATCATCTATGTACAGAAGTTCTGCCGACTCTAAATTAGGCGGGCTAAACTTTGATTTAACCAAGAGGGTACTTCATCACCTTTGTGACTGAGTAGCATCTCCGCGAAAGTCTAGATCAGACCCATAGTGTGTTAAGGTCCAAACCTGACAGAATTTGTATTCCCTTTAATTCCCTCAGGTTAACCATGCATATTGTGACCATTTATTTTATTGTTGTGATTCATTATTGTACGAAATGATCTTGAGGATCTTTGTAGCTGAACTGCGTGTGTGTTATGCATATGGTGCAAAGTACATGCTTTAACCCCTTTGCTGCGGCGGCTATTCCGCCGCAGCGCTAAGGGGGAGTCGGGGCCGCGTGGCGGTCCCGTGCTCGTGACGGAACCGCTCCGTCACGGCCCTAAGGTGAGCTGTGCTTGTGACGGAACGGTTCCGTCACGGACCCGCCCGCCCATTAGAACGTCAGCGCAGGTGCGGAATTTGCGCCACGCAGGCGCGGCGTGCGGGCCGTGACGGAACCGTTCCGTCACCAGCCCAGCCCACCCGAGGCTCGTGATGGAATGGTTCCGTCACGAGCATGGGAGGGGTTAACATATGCCCATTTTGGTTTACACACTGCGCAACACATTAGGCATGCTGTTTATGCCCAAATACTGTCCCATACACAGTACAGAACACAGGGAAGGCCTCTCACTGCTCTCAGTGCTGCATCCGCTGGGACAGACTAGATAGAGTAAAATAAGGCAGTCCGCCACCGTTCATACCCCCCCCTCCACCGTCTCATTATTAGACACCCATCCGACATGGCTTTTGATGCTCTTCCTCATTCAACACTTGGGAGTAGGACACTCTTCCTTCTTTAGCACGTGGCGATTGGACACTGTTATACCTTGGCACATGGTTATTGGACAGTCTTTTTCCTTCACCAGGGGTGATTGGCCAGTCTTCTTTCGTCAGCACATAGCTACTGGGCACTCATCCTCTTTCCCCCACATTGCTGGAACCCAGTTGGAGGACCACTAAAGCCCATTACAGGGCAATCTGCATCCAAGAGCTATGCAAAAAATCTTATAGCATAAGGGCTGTCCAAGTGCACCCTACAGCTAATCACTGCAACCTAAAAAACCCATCACAGACACTACTCTCACATATCTTCACACCTCCTGCCTGAAGCCTCTTCAGTTCTGTACTATCCACCTATGCAGTACATGGTGATGCATAGCGGTGTGGAGTACAGTGTGTGTCTTGGGCAGTGAAGCACGAGGACAGGGAGATACCAAGAGTAATATTCATGAACAGGGAGAGAAAGGAACAAAGAGAGGAGATAAGGGGTTAGGGAGGGATAGGGAGGCCTACAGAGACACAGAGGAAAGGGATTATGTTCAACACCAAGGTAGGGAGGCACTGGAACTGGGAGACATGGGCATAGGCAATCATGAGACATTGAGAGAGTGGTAAAGAATGAGAGGAAGACAGGAACAGGGAGACACAAGAAATAGTGGCACACGTTCATGCCAGTGAGGTAAGAAACGACGCTGGGATGGGGCAGAAGAGAGAAGACATAAACCTCCTTCTCACAGGAGGTTTACTCAAAAAAGACCCACAACGGCAGATGACTTTAACCACATGCACACATAGGATAGATAATGTATCCACCCCCCAATAGAAAACATAAACAGGGAAACCCTACAGCTCGTAGACAAAATTGACATGGGTTGAGTAAAGGTCTCAAAACCTGCCCCACTCCCTGTGGAAGTCCTCTTCAGGGGGAAACCTACAACCTTGAGATGACCCTGAACCGCTTCACATGAATTAGCTGAAGTTGGCAGAGCCCCTTCCCTCCATAACTACTGATTCTACTTCACTGGGAAAACCAGCAGAGAATGGTCTGCACTTTATGATCCCACCAACAATGCCAATGGGGCAAGAAATTGGCACATGCTTAGCTGTACAAGCCCCATGTAACATAACGTGAGCATACATCTTGGAACACATTTACACCCAAAGATAAAATGAGGACTGGATGAACTTGCATGCCCATTTAAAATGTTTGAGCTCAGCACCAGTTCTCCACCACTAAATCTCTCCTCATGTCCCCTTTATCCGAGCAAGCTGATATACGAATCTTTCTGTGCGACCTACAACTCACTCCACACTGATCACCCATCATACGATTTCTTTTCTCGCCTGCCTTTACCCCCAGCTATGTTATTTCTCATATCCACAACTTGTTTTGGTCGATCCCTCCACACATCACACTAACCGTTCCCTCCCAACTCAGGCTGTCAGTCATTGATGTCCCTCATACACCTCCCTTATCTCCGTTCTACTCAAGCCTTCACCAACCCAGACATATACTGAGTCTCCTCCCTCAGCACTAGCTCACCCAGCTCTCCAACCACAACTTGTCCTTTGAGTACATTTTATTATGTGAACATAATCTCATGTAGACCACCATTACTGGGCTACATATAGCTTTCATGATTGTGTTACTCTGGTGATAATGCTTTCTCTCACAGACAGTTGGTTCAAGCAGAAATATCTGTAATAAATTAATATTAGCATCCTGTGAATGTGGGCAAATCAATTAGTGCCTGGTTTAGATCTTGGGAGATGGGATTCTCTGTCATAAATGTTCCAGCTATCCCGTCCGCTGTGTACAATATAATGCACTTGTAAAACGACGGACGGGATCTGTCCCTTGGTCACTCCATCCCTCTAAAAAACAAAATGATCTTGTGCAATGTAACTGGTGCTCATGTCAGTGGGGTAGCTAGGCCTATAGGCGCCTGTGGCGGGCGATGCGGCGGCCGCAGTAAATAGTGGGGGGTGCCGGCGAGTATTTTCTCTGTTTGCTGCCCCGCGTGACAAATGCATTGAGGAACAAGGGGGGGTAGACTCGGGGAGGAGTTTCTGTTGCTGCCCCGAGACTGCAGGTGAAAGGGATGGGAGAACCACTGCCTCCAAAACTCGTGCCGCCCAGGGCAGACTGACCCACCCCCCCAACTACGCCACTGGCTCATGTAAAGTGCTCCAATACCTTTGGGTCCAGTTCACGTTAAAAAACACTGCGAAAAAGGAAGAATAAGACAGGTTCTGCCCTACGTGTGCTGCACTAGTACAGTTCACTGCATTATTTACAGAGACTGGACAGTAGACAGCCAGGAGCAAGTTTATGTGCTCTGGCAAACAGATGGGCATGCAGATCTTGTGATGAATCCTGATCCTCAAAATGACGACCACCCTTGTGTAGTGTACATGTTCTCATGGGAATTATACATAAAAGGCAAGAGAACAACTAGGCCTGTTCATCCATAACTACTCATAAGCAAGTTTAGTGGCCTGGCAAGACGGTACGCAAACACATGATACTACACAGCCCTCTAAATCCCACTAATAACCCACCAAAACATCCAAAAGGCAAGTACTTTCGCACAGTAAACCACACTTAACCCTCTACACCTTCACCCCCTAAATACTCACCCCTTTCACCAAATTGGCTAATTCCTACGTGCATGCACTCTCTCTCCCCTACCCAACTATTATGAATTCATATCTCAACTGTTAGAACTGGGCGTCTCTAGTTGGCAATGGTATAAACCTTTGACCAAATAGGGACCCTTCCTTCTAAGTCAGGGAAAGGGGATTACCCTACTGGATAACCCCTACTCATCCCCTTGGTAGCTTGGCACAAGCAGACAGGCTTATATCAGAGGCAATGTGTTAAGCATTTGTGAATACACACAGTAATACAGTGAAAACACTACAGATGGACACCACACAAGTTTTATAAAAATAAGTATTCTTTATATAGACTTAACACAAGACCACAAACGACAAAAATCCACAATACTGTGCTTAAAATAGACTTAAAGATGGTAGAAGTCACTTAGTTCAAGTTGATGATAAATGCGACACAGTTCTCACAAAAGTACCTGGATGCGTAACGCAAAACGATAAAAAATGCTTGCATAGTGGGAGATGTGTCGGTTTCTTGCTTCGGGGGAGATGATGTGTCATGCCTCAATGCTTGCGCAAAGTAGGGGATGCGTCTTGATCCTTAACGGAGAGGAGGTGATACGTAGATTCTCGTACTGCGGCCTGGTTACAATGCGTCAAGACGGTGCCTCAATGCAGTTCGACAATCCGGTGCGATGCGAGAAGATGGCGCCCTTGATGCGACTATGTGAAGCCGATGCGTGCACGCCCAGCGGCCGTATGGCGAACTCTGTAGCTTTGGAGCCGCAACAGGCCCTGAGACACACTTCTCCGGTGATGCGACTGCGACCTTGCGGAGGCGACACGCTTCTCCAGTGATGTATCTGGTAACAGCTTTGACGAAGGCACGCTTCTCTGGTGATGCAGCGGCAACCTCTGCGGCGGCAGCACGCTTCTCCGGCGATGCAACGGCAATGGCTGCGACTGCGACACGCTTCTTCTCGATGCATCGCGCTTCCAGCTCCTAGCGACACGCAGGCTTCTGCAGATAGAATTGCCAGCAAGGAAATTCAGGGGTGGGCTCGTGGTGAAGTCTTTTGTCCCTGAGTCTTCAGCAGGAGGCACGCACAAGTTCAAGTCCTTGGAGTAATAATCTGCAAGATGATGAAAGTTCTTTAAAAGTTCATTCTCTTTTCCTTGGTAATAAAGAAACCACTGCAGGCCAACACAGCACACTGGCAGGGGGGCACTCCAAACTCCTGCAGCTTCCTTGGTCCTTCTCCTTGGCAAAGGTTTGTCTTGTTGTTCCAGAAGTGATCTAATGTCTTGGGGTCTGGGTCTCCATATTTATTCTGCACAATCATTTGTCTTCTGAAGGCAGAGGGGCCTTTGCCTAGTCCAAACTAGTTCTGGTCAGTCTTGGAGCACTTTGTTGACAAGACTCCTTCTTTCCTTTGACAGTGTAGGCCAGGGACATCAGACACACCACAGGAGGTGGAGCCAGCATTGTGGAGGGAAGGCACAGCCCTATTCAGGTCCCAAGTGCAACACCTCTCACCCATCAACTTGCAGATCTCTCGATTCAGCCCTGTGCTGACTCACCCTGTCTCCTGGAATCCCCCAGCCCCTGTCACTCAATCTCCAGACAAGGAATACACAACCTAGCAGTGGCAGGCTTGGATAGTTTGGCAAGAAAATACCTACTTTCTAAAAGTGGTATTTTCAAACACAGAATGTTAAAACCAACTTTACTAAAATATGTATTTTATCATGCTAAGTTCAGACATACTAAATTCGAATTTCTACCATGTTCCCTGAGTCAGTTAGGATTATAAGATGTAATAATCAAACTGTCCATTCTGGCCTATGGGGAACATTTCGACCATTGTTTCAATCAGAACCTGAAACTCCTCACTTAATACACCCGTACGGACACCTTACATATATATTGTGCCTTCACAGGCATGTGACTCAAAATCTATCCGATGCGTTATTTCTCCCACCCTTTTAAACTCCTCTCCACCGTGGCTATTGCCTCCTCCCACCCTGCTAACCACTCATCAGTCCTCATTACATGAAGAGATCTCATAGGAGTGGAACCCCAAAGGAAAAGGAAACATAATTTAGAAACTTCGAAAGGGTGGCCGAGGGGGTGGAGGCTGGGGTTCACTGAATCCACGAGGAAAGTTCTGCAGCCAAAGCGTGGGTGTCCAACACAGGTGCAGGAGAGCTGGATGCCTAGAGAATGGTCAGAAATTGTGCATTAGAGAAATGTTCACGTGATTTATCTAAATGTAGTTCATCATAGACAGGGCAGGGTATTTTTGAAAATGTGGCATGGATCCAACCCTTTCGGATCTATTTTGGATACCCGTGATCTAAAGAAAAGCGCATGATTCCTCATTAATTTCATAACTGTTAAAAGATAAAAAAAATTTTTAATGTACCTGTCAAAAAGAAAAGAAAAGGGCACGGATTCCTCATTACTTTCATAACTGTTTAAAAGCTAATTTTGTTTTTGAATGTACCTATCAAAATGCAAGTTTAAAAAAAGAAACATAAACTTCATTGAAATGTTACTTTTTGATTTTTTTCTCAGTATTTCTTGGATGATATTGCTCCCCTCTCCCCGCTGCCCTATTTATTCCCATTCTACCACATTCACTATGTTTGCATTTTCACATATTGGGTTTATTTTCAGACCAGAGCAACACATGATAAACAGTTGGTACTATTCTTTTAAAATGCAATATGTTACACCACACCTCCATGAAAGGCTGGCATCGCCCACAGTGTTTTTCGCTGCATATATTTATTGTCGGAAATTAGCATTCAATGCTGCATATGACTTTTTGGCTACATTTCTTGGAGAACACGACACACGCCCCACTGCCAAGTTTAGTATGGCCACGAAATGTAAAATTTTACAAAATAATACTGAAAAGATATTAACTCTTGCTATATTTAGGAAAGGAATGTCTCTTGACCACATTTTCTTACTTTGTGAGTATTTCTTTTTATTTTAGTAGCATATCTTATTGTTAATAAAACCATTACATATTCTAAATCGGGGCCTGAATAGCACGTGCTCTGAAAACGATGCCCGAGAAAGGAGCTACCATCAAACCATGGCGATGTGTCATTTAATTAGGAGCCTTAACCAATTTTGTTGCCAACACCTCTACACGACGTGATAACACACCAAAAATACGTTTGCATTCTTTTTTATACAAAGTAGGGACTTTACATCACGAACAGCATCCTCAAACTGCTCCTCATTTGTGTATGACTCTCCCCAGTTACCTGTAATGGCTTTCAGGGTCTGAGCTAGTGTAGGAGTACAGTCTACCTCGACCTTACATCTGCCACCCTGACAGACTACTGTCCACCAAACTTAGGGGCATATTAGCAAGGGCAATATCTCTGCTTTAGCAAGACTTTTTCCCGCAAAAGCTGCGATATTTTTATCGCTCTATTAGCAAGCTGTCGCTAACAGCAGTTAGCTACAGCTTTTAGGCGATAGCTACAGGTTTGGGGCCCGTTTTGCATGTCAGCGATGTTTATCGCTAATGACATGTAAAATGGGCTTACCCAAACTGTTAGCGACTGAAAACAGTCGCTAACACAGCTATCGCCTATTAGCAAGACAGTCGAAGCGATGAAAAAAATCACGCTAAGTGCGATTATCGCTATAATCTAACGCCTGCTAAAAAGTTGACTTACCTGTATAGTCAATGGGGGGGTGGGTGGATTATCAGATTAAGCCCCCATTGGCGTTAATGCGAGAATATCGCTGGATTTCCAGCGATATTCTCGCATTTCGCTGCTATCCCTGGATATGTTAGCACAATGGAGAAAAACGTTGCTAATAGCATGTTTTCTCCACTAAAATATCCAGCGATGTGCAGCGATAAAAAAAAGTCGCTAAGTGCATTTAGCGATAAATATCGCTATCTCTTGCTAATAGGCCCCTGAGGGCCTTATTTATGAAGGCTTACATTACATTTACGCCACCATTGCATCACTTTTATTGACACTGTGGCAGCGTAAATAATGCACCATGTTGCGCCATATTTATAAAGTCACGCATCTAGGCAGATGCATGACTTCGGTAAATCCTGCGCTACATTATACCTGCGTCAGGCATAATGTATTCAGGGTGGGTGTTCCCCTTCAAGAAAGGGTCATAGGAGTGGCACAGTGAAATCAATAAGATTTCACTCCATCACTTCTAGGGCACTAATGCGCCAAAACCTTACGTCTGCCTCAAGGCAGACGTAAGGGTGATGCAGGCCCTTTCACACAAGCCCCATGTGAAAGGACACATTGCTGGAGTTGCGTCTGTTTTCAGACACACCCCAGCAATGCGCCACTTTTGTGGTGACATATATGTCAGTGATACGGACGTATCTGTCATTCTTTGCAACATGATACGTCAACAGTAAATATACCCATCCATCATGTCCTCAAGGAGGGTGCACTGAGAAGTGTTGCATCGCTGTTTTCATGCAGCGATGCAACAAATCTCATAAAAGAGGCCCTTAGAGATTTTCACCAACTCAGCAGTGATCTTGGTACCGTGAAAGGAACTACTGCCATGGCACAAAAAATCTGGTATATGGTCGCCATTGGTTTTGACTGCCATTCACCAAACTTTACTAAAGTTTTTGTTTGTAAAACTAAAACAAATCTCCCAAAGTGAGAGTTTGTTATTGAAAAACAAATACCTAATGACTACCATGCCCAGGAAGTTTTTTGTCTGGGCCTGGGAGTCATTATTTGTTTTTTTTTCTGTCCCTCATGGCACAAAATAAGGACATCACACAATCCATCCTGAATAGAGTGGGTGGTGTAATGCTATTCCTCCGACAGTGATTATGCCATGGGGAAGCTGACGGTCCTGTTGACAATAAATATGGTGGGGGGAGTGTCAGTTTATGGGACAGGGTCACATTTGTGGTGGAGTAACCGGTCGGCCAAACTCTAAATCAGGCTGTCCGTTTTAGCTGCCCCTTCCTTAATGCCCTATATTGTCAGTCACTCCCTATTTCTGAATAGGGGTTCAGCAAGTTAATGAATAATAATGATGCATGGACAGGATGGAGCAAGGATTCGCATATGAAACGACTTGCTTGTATTCATGAACCTCAAATAACGTTAAGAGCACTAATCAACATGTTTGTTATACTAAAATTGCATTTTTCATAAACATTGGATGTCCGAGAGAAGCTTGCCTATGTGTTTTACCAACCGTAATACGCTTGCATCTAAGATGGCTGCTGCTACGCGAGGGTTTCTACTGCGCATGCGTCTGTCATACTCACGTGACATGACATATTTTTTGCTTTGGAAGGAATCTGACGCTTCTGCGCACTAGTATTAATATGGCTGCTCTATGTCTTCACATTTTGCCAAGCTGTTTGTTCTGCCTAATCCTAATGCTATAGTTAAATATAAAATAATGGGTATAGAGTAGAGATACATGGTATACAGTGTATTCATTTATCCTGTGTTCTAAAACTGTTTCTTTCTATTCTTTTATGAAACGATAAATTTGGGCCTGGGAGACGTTATTACTCCATTTTGAAAGACCTTCTGCGCATGACAAGCTCCAGAGAGAAGCTGAAATCATTTGTCATTGAAACCAAGCCGAAGACAGTCACAGCCAAGATGCGCCTGGGAAGCTGACCCTTAACCCTGCTAGAGGAAGCTAAACTGTACCCGTTGTATTACAATGTATTCAATGTTAAATTCTCCATTGTTGGGTGGAATAAAGATGTCATGTGAAAATAAATTGATGGGCGGGAACATAAAATTAATATTCAACACTGAGGTATCAAAATTTGGTGTGGTGTGAGGACCTCTCCTCATTCTTTGTCCAATCAAAATTGGGGATCCTTACACTGGCAACATTGGCGGGTGGTACATTGACCTGGAAAATAGTATAACTAGCGTAGGTTTAGCTAGAGAAATTGTCCGACTTGTCCGAATAGCTGACCTGTCACTGACCCAACGCACTCAATAGGTGATCGAGAGCAGAAGTGCTGCGAAGCACTCTGTCAGAAGATTCGCTGACCCAATTAGGGTCCGGGAAGCTGAGGTGCTGGCAAAGCACTTTGTCGGTGAAATCGACAACCCAATCGGGTTTCTGAGTGTTAGCTGCAGGGAGGGAGTAGCGCAGGCGTTGCAACTGAACTCCGGGTGCTGGTCTTAACCTTTGGTGGTCCTGTCCTGATCCAAATCTGGTTTTACCTGTCCTGATTCTGATCTGCACCTGCTAGCCTACTGGCGCCTGCAACTTTCGGGATTCTGTCCTTTAAACTGACCTGTGGCCAGGGTTAGTTCTTCACACCATTCCTAGGTAAATATACATTTGTGTGGGTTCATCATTAATTTGTTTCCTTCTCTTCCCCTCCCTAAATGTTACATATTTGCTTGCATATTATGTTCCTTCTCTCTACCCTTCCTATTGCTAAAGTTGATATGTTCCCTTTTTCCCTTCCTTTTTTGTTAAATGCTTAAATATTTTTGATCGTATTTTATGTTCCCTTTCTTACCCTCCATATTGCTAAATGATTGAAATCAGTTTAATACATCTTTTGCATAGTTATATTTTGATTCTAATCTTCATTATTGAGAGTCTAATTGTGTTTAATTTGTGGATTTTGACCATTTAGATAAAGAGTTTAACCCCTTCCATGCTCATGACGAGCTCAGCTCGTCATGGCATATACCTCTCATGACCTGAGCTCATCATGACCACACCTGTTTTCGTTGCTGTCCAGCACAGCAGGGAAAACTATTTAGCAGCGATGTGGTTAAAACTTCCCGAGTCTGTGGTTATTATATGAGTGCAAATTGTATTTTTCCTATTATGCTAACACCCTGATCCAATAGGTTTACAGGTACCAGTGACAAGGATTGGTAAGTCAATGCTATAGGACCTAGTAGGTAAAAATAACTGGTAGTAGAGCGAAGGTTACCTGATTAAAATTATGTGTTAATGATTATGGGCCCAGGTGAGTATGGTAAATTCATAGTCGGGTGACCTGCGCGCTCTATCACAGGGTTTATGGTCCCTTTAAGGCCTTCCTCATAACCTCCTCAAGTGGTTCTATCCACTAATAACCCTCTCTGCTAACAAATCACACCCACCAGTCCACCTTTCCAATGACCAATCCCATCCACCATTTTACCTGCAAACACCACCCACAAATAAAACTCAGATACCACTTTTGCAGTCCTACAATCAATGAACCAGCTACAGTCACCATACATACATCCACCAGACAATTCATCTACCAACCCACATCATAAAGCACCTGACCATGATCAAACCAACACCATTCACCAATTCACCAATCCACCTCTCCACTCACCAATTCCCATTGTTTTCCTCTGCAAACCCTTCCACGTAGGCCCTCAAAATCCAGCCAGACACTCACCCCTTTCATCCATCCCGGCCCTCCCATTTATCCCTAAATATACACCCCTTTTGCCACCCCATAAACCACTTATCCACACACAGCTTTCCATCAAGCAAACACCTCTGTCCTGTGTTTGCCGTTCTTGCCCAGGGCTTTAAGTGGGCTGGGTCTCACCGGTCCTGAGCACCGACAGTTTTTTTTAAAGAAGGCCTCGAAACGGGTCTCTATTGGGCTCTGTTTTGTGTCCTGGCACAGACGGTCTGTTTTTTTCCGTACTGCAGTGACAGCAGGTACATCATGTGCGCATGCTCACACTGCTCACTTATTGTCACTAGTGGGGAAGATACGATATGACGTCATGCCAGGTTAGTGTTGTAGTTGAAGGTAAATCCTTTAAAGAGTCATTTTCTCTCTGGATTTCCCTTCTCTTTTTGAAACTCAGAAGCAGCAACATTGTCGTGGTGTCACCAGGGCTTTAAGTCGAAGCTATTTCAATAGTGTATACAAGCCATAGTTGCTGCCTATTTATCTTATGCAAGTAACAACTATTGACAAAGCCAATAGTCGTGACTTGTTGCAGGTATGATGTTACTTGTCGTATCATATATCTGGATGCAATGACAGAAACAGCAAAATACAATTCGGGTGGCACACTATGCTAAGCACGGATTTTTAGTTTACGTGTTTTAAGCCTCGCCCATAATCACATTGACCCCGCCCCTTTGAGAGACCCCCCAGTTTTTGTAATGCCACTTAAAGCCCTGCTCTTGCCTTTTTGCACCATATACCCAGACGCTCGCCACACTCGGTTAGCCCGGCAAAAAACCTCCCTCTCTGAACGGCTGTGAAGTGAAGATCACCTCTGGGGCACGGACGGGGCTAGGCACGTTGTCATTCTGCGGGCAGATCAGTGTTAGAACAACAGAACAGCCGTGGGGGGGCTGAGCCGCCCAGGTGTGGCGCCTTCTCATTCCCAGCCTTTCATTACTGGGGGCAGCCGAGCAGACTCTCAGTGCCTGCATCTATCTCCGCACACAGATGATGTCCAATTTACTGGTCCATAGACCAACTCGCTTAACCCGAGCCTCCGGCGCGCGCCCTCCTCCCAGCCTCCCCCTCGCTGGCGTGTGGGAACATTACCTGCGATCAATTCAGGTGGGGCTTTCTCTACATCACGCGGCACCCTGCTTCGATGGCCTGGAGGACGTGCTCATTCTGTGTGCGTTGCACGTGACATGTAGGTGACAGAAAGAGGGATGCTCTGCCGCCCTGGACAAGGGCACCTGAGCTCTACATCCGGCTGTGAGGGGGCGCGTGGGGACACTTCCGCAGCTCGCTGCCACAAAACTATCCCAGACAGTGTTCCTCCTCTAATGCCGTTTGTTAACTCACCTGCCAACACATGCATTGATCTGCACACATGCACCCACACACACAGCCCATCTGAACACCCACGCAGCTACCGATGCAAGCACAGACCTACCCAGAAAGGACTCCCCATCTATAGGTAATATCATGGGAGTGTCTGTTGTACAGCTGTAGGCAAATATATAGAACACAAGTGAATCAATTAACACTACATACAATTCACTTCACCAGAATCACCACTACTGAGAACACACCTACCATAAGCAAGTTAAGGACTACAGGATGGTGCACTTACCTTAACAGTAAAACTAAACTCTAAAACATAACCTTGCCATCATGTTTAAACTAATCCTAAATATGATCCTAAATCCAAACTGTACCCTCATCCTACATCTAACACTAAGTTTGGCACCAAACCTTAACAATTGCACTATTTCTAACTCTACACCCTACCCCATGCTCATTCCAAACTTTAAAACCTAACTATAGTACTAAACCCATCCTTTACTGTGAACCCAAACCTAAACAAACTTCTAATCACATCCATACTAGGGATCTAACACAATTCCTACCCTGTCCATGCCCCTCTGTTGTCATCCTCGGCAGAGTGTTTCTGCATTTGATATGATAACAAGGGCTGCTGGTCCTGCAGCATCCTTTCAGCAGAGATGCTCCCAGGTGTATCCTGTCTGGGAACCCTCGGCTGAATATTAAGTGCACAATGGTCTGAATGTGGGTGGGGTGGGGTGAATACAATTAGAAGAGAAAAAGAGAAAATATAGAGTTTGTGTTCAGACACCCATGGTAGATGCAAGAAAACACAGAATTGGTGGTCCAAATAGTTTAGCATGTAGATGGGAGTTGTTTTGGGGCAAGTTGTAACTCAGCCCAATGCAACTATCATCTTTGCAGAGTTCTGTTCGATTACAGATTAGAACAATATACATCTGCAGTGTAGATTTTTCTGCGGAAGATGAAAAATTCTTGGTTTAGCACAGATCGTTCTTCATTTATTCCTTCCTGTTCCTTCCCTCCCTTTTCTCATCCTTCTCCTTCTTTATCTCCCTTTCTCTTCCTCTTCCCCCTTAGATAACGTGAGAATTGCATGAGATATCGCAGGTGGTTCAATTTGTTTTCTTGCATACATTTGCTTGAACTATTTGCTTCGTGTATAGATATAGAGATGTTTGTACATTTCTTCACATCTGCTGGCATTATTCAATCTTCACATATCCTTTTACTGCTTTCTTGCATGCGTCAGGTCCAGCTTACACACCATACATCACAAGAGACATGGCAAGAGGGAACCATTGACTCCAATTAGAAGAGTAAAAACACTTTATTGACAGGTCATTAAGCTAACTTTCAAAACATTACAACTTTAAGAATATCTTTGCCTAACTAATACATCACTTTTACCTGCCTAACCCTGATCCCATACCCTTAATACTCTGGGCACTATACTTCAGAACATACGCAAATTGTTGCCTTCCATGTGCTATTCCCTTCTTAAACATCTCTACTGCCTCTTTCTTGATGTCACTGCCTGCAATCCATTGGGCCCTCACTTGATAGCTGCAAGCATCTTCCGTGTCAAGTCGACAAGCCCTGTCTTTAGGAAAATGATCTACAGTATAGTATCAACAAGCCGAGCTGATAACTAGAGGAAACAGGACCCCAAGCACCAATCCCCACCCCCTTAGTTTTCAAAAGAGTGAGGCAGGGCAGGACTGATAAAACAACTGTCTCACCCAAAGGATCACCCACATGCAAGAATCGAGCCCCAGTGCCCTTGACCTTGCATCTAACTACTCAACCAACCCTGCCCCAAACCTGAAGAAATCCCACAGTCTTTGGAACGAACGCGTTGGCTGTGTTTGTGTTTTACTGCTATATTTCAAGTTGAGAATAAAGAACACAGGGACATATTACCAACAACTAGCGATAATTATCCCTATGTTGGCTTAGCGGCAATATTTTTATCATCAAGCTGCGGCGATTTTTATCGCTTAGAAACCTTGCTATTATCAAGGTTTATCTCCTAAGCGATAAAAATCGGCCGAAATGCATGAATATCGCTGAAAAGTCAGCGATATTCATGCATTACCGAGCTAATGCTCTTAGCCATGTTATCCACCTACCATTGGATAACATGGCTAAGAACTGCTCAGGGGCAGGTGTTAGCTTTTGGAGATATTCGCGCTTAGCGCAAATATCTCCAAAAGTTGGTAATAGGAGATAGCGATGTTAGCGACTGTTTCCAGTCGCTAACATCTTGGCACGCCCACTTTGCATGTCATTAGTGATAAATTTCACTGACATGCAAAGCGGGGCCCAAGATGGTCGCTATCTCCTACTAGCTGTCGCTAACTGGTGTTAGCGACTGCTAGGTAATAGGAAGATCATTTTATCTCCGCTTTCTTCGCTTTTAAAGCCTAAAAAGCGGAGATAAACCCCCTTGATAATATGCCCCACAATTTTGACTACATGAGAGTACCTGCTTATTTGGAGTTTGGACTATGGCCAGATTATGAGTTTGACGGTCCATAGGACTGCCAAACCCATGGTGGAGGTGGGGTGGCAGTCGGGTACTGCAACACCTGAGGTCCGACCACCTTATTACAACTACAGCAATCGTACCGCCATAGGACCGCCGCAACCACCAGGGATCCGCTCCATCCTTGGCAGTGGCATGGCAGTCTGAGGCCGCAATATGCTTTGGAGTGCTGCTACAGCACCGCCAAACATATTCAGAGTTTCCTGACTTCCTCACTCCTCATGACGGAGAACCCACCATAAAAAGTGTGGTGGTGAGGATGCAAAGTGGTCCCTACAGCGCCCCCTGATGCCTCAGAACAATGGGACCCCCAGGGTGTGCCCCCCTGTCTGTATGCACCAACTTTCCTGCATGACATTGACTGCACAGTCAATGCCTTGCAGGAAAGGGGTTTGGCGCTCCCATTGCCATGCCTTTTTAATAGGCACCGCTGTGGGAATGCCAAAGGTCTGCGCACCAGACCACAAGATACCTCGTAATTTGGCGGGCGGCTGGCAGTGTGGGAGTGGGACAGTGGCATGACATCACCAAACTCATAATCAGGCCGTAAGTTCTTTGCATATTTTTGAGGAGATATTTGACCTCACTCTGAATGAATTTGGTTGCTGTGGGTATATTTACTGAGTCCTTTTTCCACATGTTTTGAATCCCTGCTTCAAAACTTCATCCCCTGGACTGAGCCACTCGCAGCACCCCAGAGGGTGACGTCATAAGGATTTAACTCATCCCAGGCACCCGCATTCTTAGAAGCAGCGGAGAGCAGGATTAAGTGGAATGGACAGACCTATGCTAAAAATCAAAAGGCTTTCCTAAAAACACAGACCCTTTTTGTTCATATAAAACTTCTGAACAGAACATATTGCTGAGTATATTTAAAATTGTATGTAATTATGTTATAAATCTACCGTGTGAGGTGAGTCACGTTTGGCACTTTAATAAGCTAAAACATCCAAGTCGATTACATTATTAGTTTCATTTTGGGCGACTACATGCCATTTATTTGGGAGTGGGGGTTGTGTTTTTTTCTGTTACCTCAATTTACTTTTAATTCGGACCATAATAGCTCCTGCTTTTACCTTCTCCCTTACCCTGGCTCACATCCCCGGCATCAGATGAAGATGCTGAAGAGGTTGTTCCTTCTCCTACCTCACCGCCAGGTCTGGGAAAGACCTCCCCTTCCACTTACACCTCCCCACAGGGCACAAGTTGTAAATAAAGAAGTGGGGGGACGCTGTCACCAGAAGTGATGTCACAACAGGAAGTGACGTCATGAAAGGTGCCGAGCTCCTCGTCCCAGAGAGGCCAAAGGGTGAAGGCCATCTGTTTGGCAGGGGGGATGGTGTCCCCCTGGTAAAATAAGTGGGGGGGGGGGGGGCGCCGTCCACCCGCGTGGTACCCCGACTCGAGCCCTGCCTGCCCATCGCATGAAGACTTCAGGAAGAAACTCAAGACTTGACTTTTCAACCAACATGGCTCCCCGACCGTGGCTCGCAGATCCCCAGCGTCTGGAGACCCTTCGGAGTGACAAGCCACACTTTAAAAGACCTGCTTATTGATTTATTGAGTTCTGTACTCTATTTATTGAATGTTGTTTTGCCAGTTTCCTGTATGCTGTTCCATGTCTTTCTAGTAGTTCATTTGTAATTTTGGTTTGGCTCTCCAACATTATTTTCCAAGTGGATTCATATTTTAAATTTGTCAGTAATTTAGCGCAGCAAGTTGAGTGCTCATCGTTGGTATCCTCCTGAAGTGCAGACAACATGATCAAATCACAGCAGGGCTGGTTTGGCACTTCACCCTTCCAAGACTAAAAACGAAAGTAAAATTGTACAAGTCAAAAGTGACACCTGTTATCCACAGAGCTAGAAAAGGTTCAAAACTGTAGCAAGTGCTAGATAAAAAGGCATTGTTCTTGCAGTTGACAGCTTTTTATTTTTGGGAAGAAATAAAACATCACTAGAAGAGGCACAGGTCTAAATTCTTAAAAAATTACGTAACGCAGCCCCTCAGCCAATGATTCTGTGCTGCATTGCATGACAGTGAGGGAGCAGGTGAGCCCCATATCTACAGAGATATGACTCTTCCCTCCCCTCACCCTAGCGCCGGCGCAGATTTTAGCTGCTGTCCACCAGACACATACCTTAGCGCCATAGTGTTAGGGTGCATGCAGAAGTCTACCATAGGTTTTGTGCAGGAAGGGCACCCTTCCTGTACAAAATACTATTGCTAGACAAGTTTAACACCTTTTCCCACTTTATATGCATGCTGTACAGTGGAGCACGCATGAATAGTCAGAAAAGCAAGGAGAAATAAAAAAATGTCTCCCCTTACACCTGTTTTACAGCAGCGTTAACTTTTTGCTCGAAACCCTGTCTACAAATGTTTTTTAGATACGGTTTAGCGTCAAAAAGCATGGGTGGTTGCATGGAAATGCCCATGTACCACCCATGTAACACCCCAGGACGCAAAGTAATGCAAAGCAGCATTTTGCACTGCTTTGTGTTACTTTTCCATACAAACCAAAGCAAATATCAATTTGGGTTGGTTTGTTGATCCCAAAAAGGGTTTAGCATTGGTTTAGCGTTAAAATAGTAACGCTAACCTGACGCTTAAACTTTGTGAATCTTGGCCTCAGTTTGGACCAATATGCTTGTTTTCTGTCATCTTTCGCCTATGAAGGACGGAACAATTTGTTCACTGTGAAAACTGCCTTTCTAACGGTGTTTGACTTGGTGTAAACTGCATTTCACATTGTGCTTGTCCTGTTGCTAGTTTCTAGCATTAATGCTTTTACCCATAACTTGTGTTTGGTGATAAATCTTCTGGCTCAGATTTACAAAGACTTTGCTTCCAGTTTGTGTTACTTTTTTAAAGCAGACTTGAGACAAAGTGTTGGGTTGTTATTTATAATTCAACGCAAGTCATGATATGTGTTGGATTGTAACCCAAAGTAACACAACACATCGCATTGTGCTGCCTTGCACTACTTTTCGGCCGTGTCACATCTTTTCCAAGAAATGTGCTCATGTGAAGCTGTCCAATATGTGTCTAACATGTTCCTGAATCAAGCATCATCCGTACCTCTACGCTGTCAATGGTCATTGTCCAAGAGGAGTTATCCAACTGACCCACTGTTCCCACTTTGCTAACTAGCAACATGAACTCTTTCAGCACAGCATTCTCTGCTTTGCTGCTCACTGAACCAATTACATTTCTCAACTTGCGAGCAACACCCTGGCAAAATGTCCACCTGACTTTATTTTTATATATCTCCCCCCTGCAGGACAATGAGGCCTGTTTGCAATATGTTCCTTTAAACCGCACTTGTAACATGGTACATCCTTGTTATACATTTCTTTCACTTCCCTTCTGGCGTCTCTTGCTTTCTTACACCATTGTCTTTACAGGTCTCCAAAGAATGCTCATCACTTTATTTAAATCACTCGAATCCATTTCTTTCAACCTCTCCTCCATGTTCTCCGTCCTCTCCGTAATCTCTATCGCTTTGATCAGTGTCAGAAAATCAGTATTTAGCAATTTCTCCTGCGTTTTCTTGTCTCCAGTTTTTTGGACCAGCTGATCTCTTAACCTGTCATCTAGGAAGTTTCTATAAACACACGTCGAAGCTGGTTGGTGCAAGTGAGCCATAAAGTTATCAGTCGTCTCACCCGACCGCTGACTTATTATGAGAAACGTGTAGCTTTCCACCACCACATTCCTTTTCTTTAGGTAATTGATATCCAGTTTATGCATTGCCATCTCGAATTCATTCAGTTCATCCTCCTCGTCCAAAGAGGGAAGATGCTTTACCGCCCTCTTTTCCTAAGAAGGGCCGGACTTGGAACCAAAATCGGCCCTGGCAAACTGCTCGGCCGACCCCCCTGGGGGGCAGGGTGGGTGGCGCCGAGCTGTTTACAAGGGCCAGTTTAGGCCGATTTTGTTACAGGGGGCTGGTATTGCTGGCCCCCAGCAACAAAAAACGCCCCACAGGGACCCAAAACCGGCACACACCATGGCGGTCCTCCGGGGAAACGCCTTGTGCCACCCTACGGCCAGTCCGATCCTGCTCCTAAGCAATGTTTAAGCATTGCGATTTTGCACGCCGCTGTAAATGATCCACCTCCTATTGCCAGCACATTGGCCTTAAAGCCTTCTTTCCAGTCCTCCAACAGAATTGTGGGTACTCCTAGGACATTTAAAAATGTTGTGGGAGCAATTATTCCTTCTGACATCAAATTGTGTCAACTTTCCCTTTCTTTTTTTTTTCTCTATTTTTGATAACCAGTTTTTTTCATGTTATACCTTTATGTTTCTTTATTTTTTCATTCTTACTTTTGTTCTATTGCTCCCTTACCTTGTTTCTATTTTTTTGCTAAATGCCACTTTTCCCTTGACTTTGACTACCTTGAGTTGGTTGCCTAGCAACCTCACCACTGCTTCAGCTGCTCCAGCGTGTGTTTACCTCACCACCGCACCAATGTGTGTCTGTTGTCATGCAACACATTGAGGCTGGCGTGCAGGATGTCGTGTGTGAGCATCAAGGTTCTTGCGCTAGAGTTCGTTTAAGGAGCTTACGCTGAAGGAAGTGACCCGATTAGGGCCACCCGGATCACTCTCGACCTCCTCTAGCCTTCCAAGAATGAAGAGTCGATGACGCAGTAGAGAATGCAAGCAAACTAGTTTATTCACAGAGTACACTGCAGTGGAGTCCAATCAGACCATCCTCCTATGATGGCTGACAAGGGACTGACTTTTACAAGCATAAAGTTACATTATGTATGTTGCAGAGTCCACAAAAGACCTGCCTACCATGGAAAATCACTGGTGGGTGGCATAATACAATGGGGGTACAGAACATAAGTCTCGATTTTGCAGCCTGGTACACGCTATCTACTCTCCAAGGTCATCTGGCTCATCCTGCCCTCTAGACAGGTGGGAGAAAACCTTGATGTAAGAGACAAGGCAGGTAGTAACGGGCTAACATGAAACATTAAAGAAACAAAACTTGTCAGAGATTATTTCTCGTAAATGAGCAAAACACAGTTTCGAGTCTGCAAGTAACAGTTTAGATTATGCCAGAACATGGCATCTTTTCTAACTAAAATGGTGACACAGATGTCAACCTAACTGACGTGACATCTAGATCAACTGATTACATCTTACACACAATATGTAAATATAATGTATTAGTGGGTAATCAATAGGGAGAGAAAGGGTATTTGCCTGTAAGGCAGGAGAAGGACTCCCTGTCCCCTTAGATATATCAATTAACAACAAAAAGGGAGTTACACCTGGGAAGGTGCGCTCAGCCTTAATGGAGGCGAGTCTGTGTGTTAGCCACAATCCAAAATGAGGACATCCTTTGTCCTTTAGAAGACCCCTCACTCACCAACCTAGTTGGTGACATGCTTCATCATCGGGGTCCCACCCGGACAGCCGAATGCCATCCAGGTGTGCTGCGACACCTGATTACAGTGGAGCGGGTTTAGGTTGTATTATATGTGAAAAAAGGAAGAACTACGTGTTATTAAAATAATCCGAAACTGCCCACTTACGCAATTTATTCTGGGGTGTTGCGGATATAAATTAAAAAAGAGGGCACCTGTTGCCCAATTAGGAGGGCTATCGGTGAAAAAAAGTAATGGTAGTGCAGGATAAAAGATGGTCTACATGTTTCTACCTATGTGTCATACTTAACAGGTATTCGTCAGGACCTTGATAAGCCTACGGGACGGTATGCGCACGCTAAGGCGCACCCTATCCTCGTAATGCACAGTTGGAGAGACAAAATGATTCTCCAAAATAAAAGTTTCTTCTTTAATTTCGGAAAAAACCTGTGTGATAAAAAGGAGGGAAAAGGGTTGTGGATAACGAACAATAAACATATATAGGTTGCCACAAACATAACACATACTAATTCAATGGTGATGTGCAGCAAACGTCATGCCCTTGAAGTGAATGGCGAGTGAGGCGAGTCCCTGTCAAGCCATATTCCACGTGGAGGCACACCCATTGTATCAAAGGATACTCAAATCACTGAGTGTCAGTGCCGTAAGGAAAGAAGACACTAGACAAAAAACGGCGAAATGAATACTGGGTGTTTGTATCTCAAAAACTGAGAAAAAACGCAATCGTCGTGCAAGTGAGGGCGACTGCGTGGGACTAAAATAACCGCCTCGTGAATAAGGGGCTAGAATAGGTGATTTAAAAGCTATAACTGGACCTAAAACACCAACCACACATAATGCGACATTGTACGGTAGTGGTAAGCATGCACGATCATTGTGAATGAGGAAGCGGAATAGCCGTCTTACTAGGAGCTTTTTGTTCAATGCTCCATGAGCCACTCCGTGATCGGTTTTAATTCCCGTTACGATCTAGGTAGAAAAAGGCAAGGCGTTGGAAAGGTTCCATTCGTTTTGCCAAATAATTATTTACAAAAGAGTACGTGTATACTCTAAATCGGAACAATCTTACTTGTACCAGGAGGATAGGGCGCCGTTCACACCTAAACCGTCACCGCGAGTGCTCCGATGATTACTGGGCTACCGGTTCAGCGTGGTACATCAGTGTGCCGGTTCCGGGTTGGGCGTGGTTAGGTAAAAGAGGCGTGATCGGCGTAGGGCGTGTGAGCGGCTGAATAGCACATTTGCTCCCAGCGTGGCAGGTCTCTATGTGTACCATTTTGAGGAACAATTCATCCTCAATGATCAGAATCCCTTTCTCTCAAACACTCTGCTTTGGAGGCGTTACATAGACGATGTCCTGATAATATGGCAAGGCCCAGAAGAAACGCTGCTGAACTTCTTCAAGTGGATCAATACCCTGGACACCAACCTGAGATTCACTTACACACAAGACCCCAGGACCCTAACCTTCCTTGATCTTACAATCACTAAGGAAGGGAGACGTCTGGAAACAAAGACCCATTTTAAACCCACGGCTAAGAACAACCTTCTAAGATTCGAGAGCTTCCATTCCAGACCATTGAGGGAGAACCTACCCTATGGTCAGTATTTAAGGATTAGAAGAAACTGCAGCAATATCAATGATTACCGTGAACAATCAGGAGACCTAACCCAGAAACTCCGGGCCAGGGGCTATCCAGACAGAATCCTGAATAAGTGCCAGAAACGTGCGAGGAATCAGCCAAGAGAGACCCTTTTGGAAGACACTCCCAGAGAGAAAACAGACACTCCTTTGACATGTGTAACAACTTTCTGCTCCGCTTCTAACCTCATGTCCAAATCCATCAATAAACATTGGAGGATCATCAACAGTGGCAATCTGAAATGGGAAAAACCGTTATTTGCCTACAAAAGAGCAAGGAGCATACGTGACAGTCTGGTGAACACGAGACCAAGAAGAATAACCGAAGAGGCCCCCACAGTGCTCAATACCTGGGGACTACCAAAGGTCCTGGGTCACTACAAATGCGGGAACTGTAATGTCTGCCCCCTAACAGAGAATACCAAGATATTACATTTGGAGGAGGGTAAGACCTGGACCATCAGATCCCACACCAATTGCAACAGCACGATGGTGGTATACCTCATCTCCTGCCCTTGTAATCTCATATATGTGGGCATGACCTGTAGGAAGGTAAAGCAGCGTATATGCGAACATCGCAGCACCATTCGCTGCAAAAAATCAATGACAAAGCTCACTGAACACTTTCTCTCTATGGGACATGGCCCTAACGACTTCAAATGGACCATCATTGAGCAAGTTGTGAAGGAAGCCAACCTATTTGAAAAAGAACAACGTTGGATCTATCGTTTGGCCACTCATAAACGGGGCCTGAACGATAATATTCCTTGGAACTCAGTAAAAAACTAAAAAACTAATTCCTATGTACCTGCAACACTCCTGGAGTAACAATTCCTCTGCATCTTTTGGGCAACAATTTTGAATTTACATAATTCCCCCTCATTTGCCAAATAGGGGATTACACTCATGACTGGCATGTAATGCTGATGCCCAATCAATCACTGGTTGCAAATTGCATGTGTCTGCTGAGAGATATCCACCTCCCAATATTGTATGCATGGTCGGTAAACTCTTCACGTCCGAATAGCCACCACTTTCAAAATAAACGTTATCACTTTAAGGCTACCTCCGTCTAACATGACGCTAGGTTCAGCCTGGCTGTTTAGCAATTCTGGCTGTTGGCTATTCAGCCGCTCACACGCCCTACGCCGATCACGCCTCTTTCACCTAACCACGCCCAACCCGGAACCGGCACACTGATGTACCACGCTGAACCGGTAGCCCAGTATTCATCGGAGCACTTGCGGTGACGGTTTAGGTGTGAACGGCGCCCTATCCTCCTGGTACAAGTAAGATTGTTCCGATTTAGAGTATACACGTACTCTTTTGTAAATAATTATTTGGCAAAACGAATGGAACCTTTCCAACGCCTTGCCTTTTTCTACCTAGATCGTAACGGGAATTAAAACCGATCACGGAGTGGCTCATGGAGCATTGAACAAAAAGCTCCTAGTAAGACGGCTATTCCGCTTCCTCATTCACAATGATCGTGCATGCTTACCACTACCGTACAATGTCGCATTATGTGTGGTTGGTGTTTTAGGTCCAGTTATAGCTTTTAAATCACCTATTCTAGCCCCTTATTCACGAGGCGGTTATTTTAGTCCCACGCAGTCGCCCTCACTTGCACGACGATTGCGTTTTTTCTCAGTTTTTGAGATACAAACACCCAGTATTCATTTCGCCGTTTTTTGTCTAGTGTCTTCTTTCCTTACGGCACTGACACTCAGTGATTTGAGTATCCTTTGATACAATGGGTGTGCCTCCACGTGGAATATGGCTTGACAGGGACTCGCCTCACTCGCCATTCACTTCAAGGGCATGACGTTTGCTGCACATCACCATTGAATTAGTATGTGTTATGTTTGTGGCAACCTATATATGTTTATTGTTCGTTATCCACAACCCTTTTCCCTCCTTTTTATCCCACAGGTTTTTTCCGAAATTAAAGAAGAAACTTTTATTTTGGAGAATCATTTTGTCTCTCCAACTGTGCATTACGAGGATAGGGTGCGCCTTAGCGTGCGCATACCGTCCCGTAGGCTTATCAAGGTCCTGACGAATACCTGTTAAGTATGACACATAGGTAGAAACATGTAGACCATCTTTTATCCTGCACTACCATTAGTTTTTTTCACCGATAGCCCTCCTAATTGGGCAACAGGTGCCCTCTTTTTTAATTTATATCCGCAACACCCCAGAATAAATTGCGTAAGTGGGCAGTTTCGGATTATTTTAATAACACGTAGTTCTTCCTTTTTTCACATATAATACAACCTAAACCCGCTCCACTGTAATCAGGTGTCGCAGCACACCTGGATGGCATTCGGCTGTCCGGGTGGGACCCCGATGATGAAGCATGTCACCAACTAGGTTGGTGAGTGAGGGGTCTTCTAAAGGACAAAGGATGTCCTCATTTTGGATTGTGGCTAACACACAGACTCGCCTCCATTAAGGCTGAGCGCACCTTCCCAAATATAATGTATTAGCCATATAAATGATGACATAATATAGATTAAAACACGAATAAAATAGTAGAACTATGTTTCAATTCTATCAGACCCTCCTTTTAGCATTTATAAGTTAAATTATCTTTATTTGTGCTATCAGGTAAGGGTCTTTACAATTGTAATAACTAGGAGAAGCATTATTATAGAGACAATGATCTGTCAAATATGGATACGTATATGAATAGAGCTCGTTGAAATAGAGATGCAATATTAATCATTAGCAACACAAGTAACATAAGGGATCGAATCTGCTAGGAAAGTATCTGATCCAAAAACTCCTTCATCCAACTGCATGACGGTATTAAGCTCTTGTTGAAGAATTATTTTCTCATTTGTATCATGGATCGAACTTCTTTCGGGTGTAAGACAGGTGGCACAATTTGAACAACATAAAGGAAGACACTGTATCAGGACACAGAAGCAAATTAGAATGAAAATGAAATATTTCACCTTTTCTAAGATCCAACCCCAACCACCAAAAAAGGACCAATTCCAATTGTCGCTCTCCATGCCCTTAACATTCTCCAAAATGTCTAAAATATGTTGGGTAATATTTTTTTTCCATATTTGTGATGCTGACCATACACTGATCTCCTATGACAGCGCATGCTCCACCATTCTTAGCTAAAATAAAATCAGCAGCATATCTTCTTTATTCGGAGCATATGCGCATACTTTCTAATTGAGGGGTAATGTCCTTTAAAGCTGCCACTGTTGAATTGGATAAAATCTGTAATTTACACCCAAAATACTCACTAGCATGTTCACCTCTGGCCATAGCAGTACCACCGACTGTGATAATAGAAGAAAGGATATACCTAAAAGTAATACCATTGCTATAATTATTAACTTCCAAATCTGTAATTCCTTGATCGATGTTCTTTTTACCCATCTTATATTTGCAAGGTACCCCAAGAGGTAACACCATTCCCAAAGCTACGTCTTCTGTACCATTGTACATATTAGAATATATGCCATTGGAAAGAAAATAAAAACTGGGATGTGCATAGAGTGGACCTTGCTAATCCAATGGAGCATATCTAGTGCTCATTCCTTTCATACTAGTGTCATCCTTTTTCCCTAAATGTAGGACATTGTTATATACTATTTCTCCAGAACAGTTAAGATACAAATAAGTACCAGTACTATTTAATTCAGGACAACACACATTATATATTCCTGCCTCTTGAGTTACAGTCAGATCTTGGTAATGCCATCTTGTCAGTGTGATATTCCTTTTGCTAAAGTATATATCACCACAATACATTTTGGGCATACATCCTGGATATCCTGTGCTTTTTGGTTTTCTATATTATAGGCAAGGGCCAAGGATAACCAACCAAATTCACCTTTTACCACTACAAAGGTGAGGGGACGAACATATGTGTAATTTACCAGTGATAGGGATAAGTTGTTCATAGACTTGTAACAGAATCAGTAGGATAACAAGCTGTGTTATCCCCAAAGAATTTTTGGTGGGTATCCAGAAAAACATTACTGCACATAGTTTGCTTCTGACAATCTGAGGGAACTGCTTGATACAAAACACATGAGGATGTAACCCCAGAGCACTCCATTACTCAGAACAATCCCCCTCCCACCAATAGGAACAGTAACATAACTACAACCCAAAATATCTTCGTCCTGAGCAACCATTCAAAACCAACTTGCCCTGGGCGGAGTAGCAAAGCTTTGTTCATCTGCTGCAAGAGGGCGACCAAAAAGATACATTTTGCTATAGTTATATTCACAGGTAAAAGCGTTAACACTATCAATGCTAAAGCAATTCCCGCTTGGTGCTCATCCTTCTTAAATCCCATTGTTCATGACGAGCTCAGCTCAGCTCAGCTCGTCATGAGCACACGAGCAGTGTACTGCATGACGAGCTGAGCTCGTCATGAGCATGGAAGGGGTTAAAGAAAAAACGACTTAGACTGGAGCCAATGATGGGAAAAGGGCACAAAATGTAAAAAAAGAGAAAAAAGAGACACCAAAAAAGGTCGAGAATCAGGGTCCATTCTAATCATCCCTGGCAGGCTTCTGTCGTCCAATCCTCAGCGGTGCTATTGAGCATGCTGCGGTGGAGCCACACCCTTGCAGCTCATTGACCAATGTTCACTGTTCTCAGGATAGGGCACTCTCCCTCCTTGGAAGATACCCTCAACTTATCCTGTCCTGCGTCACAGGCAGTGCACCAATCTTCTGATCCCTATTCTAACGGGGAGAAGCAAAAACAAGAGACATTTTTACTTGTCTTATACAACGAAGTCCATCCCTAACTACACTCACTTTTCTTTTGGCGCACTACCTTTCCGTCGAGGACGCAAATTATACCTGTCTTTTCCAAGCACTGTCTCATCTCGAAGTAGCATCTGAAATTCAGGGGACGATGGGGACTGGAAAACAGGTTTCTGGGAATCAGATAAAGTGGAACCCTGAGCAGCCCTTATATCCGGGGTAAATGCTTAATTTAAAATAGCATCATTCTATGCCTCTGTCTGGGTCCAAACCAATTGGGCATCCAAGAATGGGAGAAATTGCAGGTCCCTTTCAGTTTCGTGGTCTCCGATGCCTTGTCGCACCCAGGCATCGTAGGGCACAGGTAATGGCACTCTCTTACAATGAGAGAGATGGATCCATCTCTTCGGACCTTCCGCCCTTACCGCCGTCCTCGTGGCAATGAGGACCAAGTAGTGGCCCTTCCCTCTTGGCTCCAAGCCATCCTTTCTTTGAGAGCTTCAAATCAGCGTCCAGTAACCAGGCTGAATCGTGTACACAGGCCCCTCAGGTGCTGGAGGCAGCGCCTCGTGTATCTGTTGGTTAATAGAACGCAAGCACTTAGTAAGTTCATACAAATAATCGACCAACAGAGGGTAATCAATACCCGAAAATCTCTTTCGCCTAGGGACACCCCACACACTCGCTGGACGACCGAAAATTACCTCATAGGGAGATAATCCAGTCCTGGAATGGGCAGTCATTCTAGTGGACAACAAAGCAGGGGTAATGCATCTGGCCCTTGCAACCCAGTACTCTCCTTCACCTTTGCCAACTTTAACTTGAGAGTACCATTGTACTTCTTGACTAAACTTGCTGACTGAGGGTGATTAGCTGCATGAAGCATTTGCTGAATATACAAACCTTCGCATATCAGCTGGATAAATTTGGCATTGAAGTAACTTCCATTGTCACTCCAGATCAAACGTGACAAGCAGTAACGGGGGAAAAAACTCCTTAATAAGGGCCTTTGCCGATGCCATGGCGGTGTTTTCTTTTGCGGGGTAAGCCTCAATCCACTTGCTAAAGGCAAAAACTACCACTAACATGAATTTTAAATCGTTAACCCGTGGAAATTCTATGTAATCTATTTGGAGTACCTCAAAAGGGAGAGAGGGAGGTGCAATATTACCAGAAGGTGTAGCAGTACCCTTCCCAGGATTGTGTCTAAGACAGATCATACAGTATTTCTCAAGTGAGTAACAACCTTTGGAATATTTTTATTTTGCCACACAGGATTTAGCAACTTACTGATACCCTTAGCGCTAAAATGAGCTGGACTATGTGCTATAGTAACTACGGGAAGTACAGATGCATCTCGTAACATCCATCTCTGTTTCTCGGACAAATCAGTCAAAGATACCTCGTCATCTAGACACCCTATTTTCTCCTGCCACACTGCCAATTCCTCTACTGTTGCTTCACTCTGGATCTCCTTGACATTGGCTAGTGTGTCCTCAAACATTCCATTCTCGGGCACCCACCTAGCTGGGCCCCTCACAAACATCTTGTTCATTTTGGATCTAGCTGTCTCCTTTGCTATCTTATCTGGAAATGCATTCCCTTTCCCCACATCATCAGTAATCACTTTATGGGCACTGCATTTCATATTGCCAATCGTTTGGGAAGTGTCAAAGCTGTCAAAAGCCTCTCTATCAACTGACAATGTTGAATTTTGGTCACATGTGATGTCAAGAATCGTCTCTCTGCCCAGAGGCGTCCAAAGTTATGGGCCACCACGAAGGCATATACTGGCTGTCCGTATAAATATTGACAGCCAGTCATTCACTTAACTCACATGCCCGCAAAAGGGCCACCAGCTCCGCAGCCTGTGCTGATTGATAAGCAACATGTGATGTCACAACTACAGTGTGCAGCGTGGTAATAGCATACGCCGCTGTAGTGGTGCAATCCGACAATTTAAAACAAGACACACAGCACTTAAGAATGAGGAACAGGGAGCTTTTTCAGAAAAGGTAGGTCCAGTACCATTGCTCCCAAAGACTAACATGTAATCAGTGTGTGGTAACTGTTCCAAAAACAAGGACCCATAACCAACTTGGTTATGCGTGACATGGAAAATAGAGAAAGAAAGGTAAGGAGGTCACTATATAAGGTTCCCAGTAGATGAAGGAGGGGTAATTTCTCCTTTAGAAATTAGTGCCCTCACACACTTTTGCGAGTGTCATGCATCATCAGCAGGCATTGCTCCTCATGGTGGTGGCGCTGCTGTCCCCCATAGGACCTGCAAGAGGGCTGTTTGTCAGAGATCTTTCAGGAGACGCCGCAGTTGTGCATGCGGGTGTGTGGGCCTAAAAGGGTAGGTGAAAGTGTGTTAAAATTACCCCTTTGGGACCTAAGGGTCAATTTATTTGTAGGTCCAGGAGGTAAGACTAAAAGAATTATACAGGGGAGAAGGCCTACCTCTATTAGCAAATAACATAGAGGACGCTGTAGTCCATCCAGCGGCAAGGCAGGTAACGGGCCACAAATAAAGGGGTTTTAATATATTTCCCCTCGAGACCATAGGGACTTGCCGAAGAGGCACTTCATTTACTATTGAAGGGGTACTAACGGGAACACACAAGATGTTCTTTTGAGCACATAGTACACTCTTACACCTGACAAGAGGTATCATAGGAATACAGGGTGTCTTTTCCTTACTCCTATTTTTATTCATGATTTCACACCAGATGGTCCTGACTAAGTGCATAGGGATCCACTAGGGACCGAATGAAACATGTTGACCAACACACTCACTCACAATCACACATGAGCACTGAGAGCAGTAGAGTAATACCCTGACCTGTATGTTATTTGTTAATAGAGGTACTCCATCTCCCCTGTATAATTATTTTAGTCTTACCTCCTGGACCTATGAACAAATTGACCCTTAGGTACAGGAGGGGTAATTTTAACATACTTTCACCTACCCTTTTAGACCCACACACCTGCATGCACAACTGCGGCATCTCCTAAAAGATCTCTGACAAAGAGCCCTCTTGTGGGGCCTTTGGGGGACAGCAGCGCCACCCCCACGAAGAGCAACCCCCGATAATGAAGCATGACACTCGCAAGAGTGTGTGAGGGCACTCATTTCTAAAGGAGAAATTCCCCCTCCTTCATCTACTAGGAACCACATATAGCGACCACCATACCTTTCTCTATTTTCCCTGTCATGCATAACCAAGTTGGTTATGGGTCCTTGTTTTAGGAACCGTTACCACACAGTGATTATAATTTGAAACAAGAGCCATCAACATATAATTCCCCTTGTGGGTCAGAAAAGGGAACATCAGTGAAGTCTACCCATCCGTTTGTCTCTTTGTCAGTGCGGAACAAGCAATCATGGACATCCATGTCCTCTTCTTCTGACGGGACGGGTAGTAACATGGCTGGATTCAGTGTGGCACGTCTTTTGATAGTAATGTGAGGTACAAAACAGTGTCAGTTCATATCCAGTCAGACGAGTACTGGAGAGATGCTGCGTCTTTATTCCATTCAAAAGTACATCCACAGCATGCGGTACCATTACTGTGAGATCATGATTGAGAACGAGCCCTGCAGATTGTCTAATAGAAACTGCTGCAGCCACCGCAGCTCCTAAACAGCTCGGGAGGGCTCTGGTGACAGGATCAAGTGAAGCAGAAAAATAAGCGCACAGCCTCTGCTTATCTCCAAAGGCTTGTGATAACACAGAGAGTGCACATCCAGCCGGTTCGTGTACGTACAGCACAAAGGGATTCTTGTAATCCAGTGTGCCAAGCACAGGTGCAGAGCAAAACGCAACTTTTAATTGTTCAAAAGCATGCTGACATTCATGCATCCAGGACAAGGGTTCGTGCACATCTTTAGTGGTTAGGTAAAGCAAAGGCTATATTAGTAAGCAGTAAGCAAGTATCCGGTGCCGACAATATGAGGTGATGCCTATGAAGTACGTCCCTTTGAGTCACAGGGATGGGCATCTTAACAATGGCTTCAACTCGTTCAGGTGTTAGCCTCCGACCCTCCTTCGACTGCAGGTGACCTAAATAGGTGACCTGCTGTTGACAATATTGGAATTTAGAAAGGGACACTTTATGTCTGTGTTCCACCAAATGCATTAACAGTTTTACCCTGGCATCCCAACAACCTATTTCAGTGTCGAAGGCTATCAAAATAGCATCCATATATTGCAAAAATACACTACCTGCGGGGAGAGAGAGAGAGTCCAATTGTCCTTTTAAAGCTTGACCCTAAATACTAGGACTTTCTGTAGACCCCTGAGGAACCCTACAGAATTGGAAGCTTTTGCCAGCTAAAGCAAAACCGAATAAATATAGGTTATCAGGGTGGACAGGAAAGATAAAGAAAGCATTTTTCAAATCCATCATGTAGAAGTATTTTGCTGAGGAAGGGATCATTGTGAGAAGGAATGTTATATCAGGACCCACAGGAAACTGGGGAATAACTATTTCATTTACTTCCCACAAATCAATTACGAACCGGTAAACATCAGAGTGTGCGTCAGAGGAATCCACGGGGGCCTTTTTAAGAATTGGAAGAATGGGGCTTTTACCCACATTCACTAGTGTCTCCTCCACCACCCCCAACTTAATCAAATCCTGTATAATCTGCATCAGAGCCTGTTCCGCAGCTTATGATATTTTGCATTGAGGAATACGAGGGAGCACAGCATAATCCTTGATCTTTATAGAAATGGGTGGTATCTGTAACAACCCAGGATCAGTGTCCCATGTCGCCCACAAAGAAGATGGGACATCTGAAGCTCAACAGGAAGTGGAGCGTCCTTTGCAAGAGGGGGGAGAGGGGTTGGCCTAACGGCTAAGGCGCTCGACCTCGGACCTGGAGAACTGGGTTCGAGTCTCGGTAACGACGCCAATAACCCCCTGTGATTCTGGGCAAATCACTTAATCTGTCCGTGCCTAAAAAAAAAAAATGAAAGTGTGTCCTCATGTAACGTAACTGGTGCTATGTAAAGCGCTCTGATAACTGATTCGGTTCGGTTCTAGTTCGCGCTATATAAAACTCAAAAAAAAAAAAAAAAAAAAAAAAACACTGTTTCGCACCATCCACATTAGGTCCAAAAGTCATATAAACACCGTCTGGGGAACAATAAATAGTATGCAACAACAAAAGAGTATCTACTCATAAAGACTATAAATAAACAAGTGACATAGTCCCTACTTACTATAAACCAAACTTGGAACATATATGTGTAGGGAAATAAGGTCTAACCGACTGAGAAAAGAAAAAGTTATTTCTTAAAAGAACCCTCACTCACCCTATTGGTGACATGCTTCATCATGGGGTTCCCACAGGAGGGACCGAGTGCCCCCCTTGTGTGCTACAACGCCTGAAATTGCAGCGGAGCAGGTTGTCTTGAACAAAGTGTCTCAATGAAAAGTGAATAGGTGATGTGAGTGAATACTAAAAGATCACAACTGGACCCAGACCAACTTTATTAGTGGACCAATTGCTCACATTAAAAACAGTGAGGACACGAAATGGTTTTTGATTAGAATGATTGTGTCCTAAAGTGGGTGGTCAACATGTTTCTGCTGGTGGATGCTTATTTAGCTCAGCTTTCTTCAGGACCAGTGAAAAAAATTCTTAAAAAGCCCCCGGGGGTCCACGCACGCTAAGTCGTGTCCACTCCGTGAGGACAAGTGTGAAAAAATTAAGGAAAAAATTGAAGTGATCTCACAAACTTCTTGTACCACTTGTACCACCTCCAGGGAGACCCATTGTTTTGGGACTAGGATCATTACTTGAACCCCTGTCAAAATACTGCGACTTCTTTTTAAGGCCCCTAATAGCGGGCGACAAGTACCTATATAAAAGACACTAAGAGTTTGCTGGCTATGTTACAAACCATTGAGCTACCGGAGGAACCATGTCTATTAGCAACGTTAGACATTGAGAGCCTCTATACTTGCATACCGCAAGATGCAACAATTGAAGTGATCTCACAAACTTTGGAGGCATATCCTTAGGTTTATAATACATCTAAATCCTTTGTTGTGGATTGTGCTACCCTAGCATTGAAGCAAAACTTTTTTCAGTATAAGAACCAACTGTTTCTGCAGGCAACTGGTACCTCTATGGGCAGCACATTCGCGCCGAGTGTGGCAGGGTTATATGTGTTTAATTTTGAATCCACTCACATTCTACCTTCTACTAACCCGTACTTTGCTAATATCATCTTGTGGCAAAGATACATAGATGACGTGCTACTCATCTGGAAAGGAGATGAGGAATCACTCTGTTCTTTCTTTGTTTGGTTGAACGAACAGGATTTACATCTTAATTTTACCTCTACATTCAACCGTCTGGAAGTAGTGTTTCTTGATGTGATTATTACACGTGTTGGAAATCAGTTGAAAACTAAAACATACTCAAAACCAACTACGAAAAATAATCTTTTACACTACACAAGTTTTCACCCCCAACCACTTAGGGAAAACTTGCCGTTTGGGCAGTACCTCCGTATTAGGAGGAACTGCAGTGATGTCAGAGATTACAAGTTACAATCTAAGAATTTGACAAGCAAACTGCACAATAGGGGCTATCCTGGACACCTTCTGACAAGGAGCTATAAAAGGGCTCGCAACCAAAATCGAGATTCTCTGTTAGAAGAGCTTCCTAAGAGCAATACAGATGAGGTTCCACTGACTTGCGTCACCACTTTTAATTCAGTATCCAACTTAATGAGCCGGAGTGTCAAGAAACATTGGAGAATTTTGACATCAAATAATTGCAATTGGGAAAAAACATTGTTTTCTTCTAAAAGGGCTCGGAGTCTAAAAGACTCGTTGGTCCACACACGCCCACAGAAAGCACAAGAAACCCCCAGAAGTGTTTTGAATGCCTGGGGTTTACCACCTGTGGTGGGCCACTATCCGTGTGGTAATTGTAGTGTATGTCCGTACACCTCAAGCTCAAACACATTGGATTTGGAACCCGGGAAAGTCTGGGAACAAAGAAAATACACAAACTGCAACAAGAGTAATGTGATGTACTTGATAACCTGCCCTTGTGGGTTAAGATATTTGGGGATGACCAAGAGGATGATCAAGCTCCGCATTGGTGAGCATAGGAGTAACATAAGATGTGGCAAGAATAACACAAAAATGACCACACACTTTTTGGAACAGAAACATTCCCCAGATCAGATTCACTGGACAGTGATTGAGCACCTACAGCATGGTATTGACCACAGACTTTTGAAAAAGAGCAGAGGTGGGTGCACCGCCTGTCAACCCATCTTGTGGGTCTCAACGATGACATCCCATGAGGTAGTGTTCTACGATAGCGACTTTCCCCTGGTAACTAAGATCTTCCAATTCTGTATGTTCTAAATCCAAAAGTAGCAATTTAGAATAAGGATTTAAAAGTGCCACTCAGTACATTAAAAAAATATTTATATTGTAATGAACATACTTTTATGTACTTGTGGTTCATTGTTCAACACAGAGCCAAATCACATAAATTGGCAGTTGGTCACGAGGTTCTCTCCCCGTTTTTTTCCAAGTCCAGCACCCAGCATTTTTTTGGGTGTTCTACCTCTGTTGTACCCCTCTTACGCATATTGAATAGTATTAAAATTGATTACTGCTTCCATATTTGGGTATTAATTGACCACTGTTCCCAAAGTTGGATATTAATTCACCACGAGTTATTGGACCACTAAATTGTAAGGATACACGTTTGGCATTCATCCTTAACATGAGCTTGTAAGCTGAATGTGCCCGCGTTGAATTTGGACTAATAAAGTTCGAAAAAAAAACAAAGACTTCGAGTCTGGCAAGGTTGGCGGTCTAGCTTTGCCCTTCTACTAACCGGAAGTGTGTGGGTTGGCCTCGACACCGTGACCGTAACGAAAGTTATTTACTAGTGGGATACGAAATATTTGGATGAGATACAGAATTGGATTTTATTTATTTTTTACCTTCAAGGGGAGCGCTAAATATTGGTTTAGCGCTTGAATTCAGGGCGGGGTAACCTCCAATGACGTGATACCCTGCTGGGACCTGTGATCGTGATTGCGCCGATAAGACGTAATGGCGTTCTCTTCCGGCCAAGATCCGGACTGCAGATGCCTAAAGTCTAGGTTGTCGGCAGCGAGTCGTTGTGCCCGCAGTAAGTACTTTCTTCGCATTTGTTATGGTACAATATGGTAATAGAGTGTGTGGGAATAGAAGTATGGTAACCAACCTCTATCTTTGTTCATTGCTCTTTTTTCGATTACACGGAGCACAGCGTGAAGACACTGCCACTCTGTAAGTCCATGTGGCTTGCTCAAACCACGAGCGATGTAAGTGTATGTTGATTTTAAGCCCTTAATTTCTCTATGACTCCGGTTCTGTAGGCTCTTTGACTAGGGCTTTGGTTCCATTTTTTAACAGGGTTTTACATTGAATTTTAAGTTACTTCACATGACTCCTTGTGAGCCTTAGGAGTGATTCACTACCACCATTTAGGAGTTATGTTGCAAAGATTTAAGTCCTTTAACTTAAAAGGCGAGCATGAGAAAGCGACATCAAACTAGTCATTTTCTTTGGTCACCCAAGAACTAAGGGAAATAGAGATTAAAAATTAGGGCTATTCCCTTAGATTCAGTTGGCTTCGACCCTTTGGGTCATTAAGATTGTAGGTCTATAAGACTGTATGCTAAACAAATAATGCTGATATGTGTTTTTTGTTAATTCGCAGATACTCTCCAGGCTAATTCCAGGAGTACATGTTGCGGGTAAAACCGTGAGTCACATAGGGAAAGAATAATAATAATTTTTTCCTTGATTTTTTCACACTTGTCCTCACGGAGTGGACACGTCTTAGCGTGCGTGGACCCCCGGGGGCTTTTTAAGAAATGTTTTCCCTGGTCCTGAAGAAAGCTGAGCTAAATAAGTATCCACCAGCAGAAACATGTTGACCACCCACTTTAGGACACAATGGTTCTAATCAAAAACCATTTCGTGTCCTCACTGTTTTTAATGTGAGCAATTAGTCCACTAATAAAGTTGGTCTGGGTCCAGTTGTGATCTTTTAGTATTCACTCACATCACCTATTCACTTTTCATTGAGACACTTCGTTCAAGACAACCTGCTCCGCTACAATTGCAGGCGTTGTAGCACACAAGGGGGGCACTCGGTCCCTCCTGTGGGAACCCCATGATGAAGCATGTCCCCACTAGGGTGAGTGAGGGTTCTTTTAAGAAGTAGGTTTTTCTTTTCTCAGTCGGTTTGACCTTATTTCCCTACACATATATGTTCCAAGTTTGGTTTCTAGTAAGTAGGGACTAGGGGCCCGATGTAGGTAGGACTCATTTACCGATTCTTATTTACCGAATTTTACCGATTCGGTAAATAAGAATCGGTAAATAAGAAGGGGGGACATGTAGGAGCATCCAGATGTTCCTTTTACCGAATCGGTAAAAATCTGTATTTACCGATTCGGTAAATACCGACCGGTAATGCCCATTCATTCCTATGGGCTTTGAAGCCCATAGGAATGAATGGGCATTACCGAATCTGTATTTACCGAATCGGTAAATACTGACTGACACAAGGGTGCAGGGGGTGTCACTTTGACACCCTCTGGCACCCCCAAAAGAGGCTCGGGTGCCATGTGGCAGGCATACCTGCCCTAAGGGCAGGTCTGCCTGTCATATGGCACAGGTGTGCATGCACACATGTGCATGCACACCGGAATCGGTATTTTACCATCAAATAGATTTGATGGTAAAATACCGATTCTGTACGGCTTGTGGGACTCAGAAGAGTCCCACCTACATCTCATATTTACCGAATCGGTAATAAATACCGATTCGGTATTTTACCGATTCGGTATTTTACAGAATCGGTAAATTTACCGATCGGTAAATTTACCGATTCTGTAAAATATAGGGCCCTACATACCATTTCGGATTTACCGGTCGGTAACGTCCGAAAATACCGATTTTCGTCCGTTACCGACCGATCTACATCTGGCCCTATGTCACTTGTTTATTTATAGTCTTTATGAGTAGGTACTCTTTTGTTGTTGCATTATATTGAATAGGGGTTGAAGAGTGACCTCCCAAACCCTTCCTCTCTTGTTGATCATATATGAACAATAAATAGTAGCACATAACTTCTTTAACAAATCCAATCCTAATACATTTTCACCACAATTTGATATCAACAAAAATGGAGAATCTACAGTAAAAGGACCAACAGTCAAAGCTAGAGGTTTGGAGATGGGGCTCACAACAGGTATGCCTGATAAACCTACCGAAACATTATTGCGGCCAGACAGGGCGTCCCCTGGGACCAATGTATGAGAAACAGAGCTACTCATTGCACCTGTATCCACCAAAAATGTCTGAATTAAACTATTTAGGTCTGCTGTGACATAATGACCAGGCTGATCTACAGGAATCTGGACTGGTCACTTACCCTGTCCCTTGCTGTCGTAGCTATAAGACATCCCTGTAACTTCATCAATATCATAATCATGGTGATAATACTGTCTTCCTCTGGGAATATCAAAATAATTATGATCAGACTGGCTCCCTGAGGATGCATCCCATTTAGCCTCACCTCGGCTTCCCTCACTATGACCCCTGCGATTCCACACCCTGCCTCTCGGTACGGCAACTTTCTTTAACAGTTCGGGGCACTCACTTTGCCAATGCCCCTCCTTTTTACAATACGCACACTGATTCAGTCCCAGCGGCACACCACTTCTATCTGCACCTCGGGACTCTGACCCGGACCAGTACACCAACCCCTTCCCGACCCCGTTGCAACTTGCTGCAACAACACCTTTGTCTTTAAATCCTTACTGTTTCTCACCACCTTATCCATCTCCTCATTTTCCCGATGATCATAATATTGAGCCATGCTCAATATTACTGAAGGGGAGGAAGTGGTCCATGTACTCTCAGAGGCTTGCAACCGAGCTGCTTCAGGAAGTACATTTGTAACAAATCTCTTAACAAACAAACAAACCCCACCTTGCACTGACAAATCTTGCCCACTAAAAACCCCAAATACCCCTTCAAACTGAGTAAAAAAATCAGACACGCTCTCCTTTTTGCGACATGCCGTCCACTTGTCTCAATCCACTCGTCTGGGTGGAATAAGAGAATGCATGTAAGTAATAATACGATTTGGTAAAGCCAATATCTCAGCCCTAGGTTTGTCGCCAGGCTTCTGTTCCTTATCCCATGCCTTAATCTCGTCCCATGTACCAACCAATTCCACTCCTGTGTATGCACCTGTCTCCATATAGCTACCGGCACCAACAGCCCAAAAAACATCTCAATATCTGCTAATGTCATAACTGAAGAGGAGGCAGCCTCTGTTAATTTTTTATAATATGCAGTAGGATTTTTTCTGGGATCCTGTAATTGACTCTTAATAGCAATTACCTCACTTCTCTTCCACGGGGTATAAATCCACTGCTCCTGGAAGCGAGCCTCTACCCGTTGCTGAGTAACAACATTTGACGCATTACGCTGCTCTGGAATCTCAGGGTGGTAAATTGGATGCACATCCCTCATCGGAAACTGAGATTCTGGAATCGGAGTACTATGATATAATTTTGCCCGATAACTAAGTAATGTCCCAACATTACTAAGGACTTCTGCCGAAGCCATACCAGCAGAATATACACAATCTCGAATATCATAAATGATTTGAGGGGTTTTACTTCCAATACACTGTTCCCACAGACCAATCAATGTAGTCGACATATGCTGAAGGGCATGCTGTTGAACAAATGGATCATACTCCATCATCCCACTCCATATATCCTTCAAACCATAAATCACACTCCGAGCCCACTGTGCTGTCTGAATTGCAACCATCCTTTTCTCTTCTTCACCCACATCCGATCGAATCATTGCCCGCTCTAATCACTCCTGTGCCACCGCCAAATCCCCGCCATCTGACCCTCGCACTGGCGTCCCAGCACAACTCACTACTGTGGGTGACACATCTAGGGGAAACACATAGGGTGAAGACGCAGGTAACAGTGTCACCAATGGCTGTGTAGTAGTTGTAAGAGAAGGAGGAGAAATGGAAATAGAAGCAGCTGACACTGCGTGGTACCTGCAGTTACTGTACTCGAAATTTGCAAAACTGGGGGGAAGACGGATACTGCCAGAGCCTAAGCTGTTGGGACTGCGGAAGGATCAGGGGAACGCGAGGGAACACCTTCTCAGGACCCCAGCCAAGGAGACCGCTAGATGAGGAGCTGCCCCATCAGACAGGCGGGGCAGCTGCGAGAACCAAGCTCAATCGTGTGGGGATCCCTGATCCACCCATCCGACCAGACACAAGCTCGACTTCTACAACCCTACTATGGGCGAGATGGGTCACCTGTGGGGTCCCTGTTCGGGTGCCAACTAAAAGAAATGACTCGATTAGGGCCACCCGGGTCACTTTTGACTTCCTCTAGCCTTCCAAGAATGAAGAGTTGATGACGCAGTAGGGAATACAAGCAATCTAGTTTATTGACAAAGTACACTGCAGTGGAGTTCAATCAGACCAGCCTCCTATGATGGCTGATGAGGGACTGACTTTAACAAGCATAAAGTTACATTATGTATGTTGCTGAGTCTACAAAGACCCGCCTACCATGGAACATCACTGGTTGGTGTTGTAATACAATGGGGGTACAGAACAGAAGTCATGATTTCACAGCCTGATACAAGCTATCTACTCTTCAATGTCGTCTGGCCTATCCTCCTCTCTAGACAGATGGGAGAAAGCCTTGAAGTAAGAGAAAAAGCATGTACTAACCAGATAACATGAAACATTAAAGTACCGAAACTTGCCAGAGACTATTTCTCGTAAATGAGCAAAATACAGTTTAGAGTATGCAAGTACAGTTTTGATTACCCCAGAACATGGCATCTTTTCTAACTAAAATTGCGACACAGATGTGCTCCTAACTGACGTGACATCTGTATCAACTGATTACATCTTACACACAATACGTATATATAAAGTATTATCCATATAAATGTTAACATAATAAAGAGTAAAACACGAATAATATAGTAGAACTATGTTTCAATTCTATCAACGCTGCAGGAAAACCAAAATGAGTACTACTAGCACTGTACTTCCAGCCCCTTCCTTCACAGGATGATGCCTTCGACTTTTCATGCACTTCTGCTGCTCTCTGCCACCGTATCTTCGCCATAAGTGTGAACAAGAAAAGGGTACAGGAGGTAATGCCAATACTCCCCTCTTGTTAACTGGTCTGGAATCTCATTGCCACTTTGACATCCACAGAAGAGGCTTCAACAGGTATAGCTTTAAGTATCTTTATTGTGGTAATTAAAGGAAACTGTCCCACCTCCAAGCCTCCTTCAAACGATCATCTCCTTCACATTCCACCACCTCACTCTTTGTGACATTTCTGCATTCCATGAGTGCCGAGTGCCACACACATCTCAGCAAATATGGCACTGTACTGCTTTCTACCTTTCACACAGCGCAGCACTATGTTTAATGGCTTCTATGTGAATCTGGCCCTCAGTTTTTAACCATCTTAAGATATATGGCACAATTTTTCCTCTAGTGCTTTTATGGTCAGCAACCTTTTCGCTTCCTGGCACTGATATTCATTTCAGCTTTCACATGAGCTTTCCGAGAGGCTGCTCACATAGGGAACACTGGGCTGGTCCTCATTTGATGATGCTGAAACTTAAGTAGACATTCAGGTAGACTCACAAAGCCCTAATTGCCTTTGGTGATCCTGCCGCAGTACACACCACACTCAGCCTCACATCTGCCGGCCAGGGCATAACATCATTTTATATAATTCACAGTGATTATTGTGAAATATACACAAATATTGCTCTGAATAAAAAGATTAAAAAACAAGCGTGGACTCCTGCACTTGTTTTAATTTTAGGTCCTGGGGGCATGTGGAGATTAATAAAAAAATGGAGGGTAAGCACGGGTCCCACGTTCAAATAATTAAAAATGCCCCAGGAATCACTATCTCCCCACGACTAATTATAGTAAATGCTAGGGTGGGCGAGCGGACTCCAGGAGCCCCAGGGACCATCACGTCCCCAGGGCTAACTTAAATATGGATCTGGGAGCCACGCGCAACAGCCTGGGGACCACCACTTCCCCAGGTCTTTCATAGAAAGTAGGGACTGCATGGCCCCCCTCCCAGGCTGTTCTCGGCCACGGGGACGACCACCTTCCAGGTACAAGCCCGTAAATGTGAAAGAAGGGGGGGCAGCGTGGTCCCCCTCCTGGAGCCATAAATGGCCCTGGGGACCGTAACACCTAGGGGGCGGCTCCTGCTATGTCCCAGAGTGCCTACCAACGGTACATAGCTGTTTGCTGTGACTTTGCGGGAGCTTTGACAGCTCCCACAAAGTCAGATCAAACACTGTACTTCCAGCAAACAGGAGCTGACAAAATGCTCTTGCTTGGTGGAAGTGGAGGTTTCGTCTGTTTCCCTGCCTGCTGTAAAGCGATCAGGGAAACAGATGAAAGGATTGCTTTCACAGACAGGTAGCTGTATGTTTAGCAGCTTCCAGACTGTGACAGCAATGCAGGCTCTTGCAGGAGGCAGGAAGCCATCAGGGACCACGCGGGCCTTGAGGGTCCTCCCGTGGTCTCACGAGAAAAAAGCAGAAAGAGGCAAAATACATTTGAGATACAAACAGAAAGAGCCAGAATGAAGGTCAGCAGTGAGCAGAAAAAGGCAACGTAAATGTGAAAAATTTGCAGAAAGAGGCAAACTAAAGGGCAAAATAATGGTCAGAAACAAGCAGAAAGAGGCAAAATAGAGATCAGAAGTGAGCAGGAAGAGGCAAAATAAAGGTCAGCAATGAGCAGAAAGAGGCAAAATAGTGATAAGAAACTAGCAGAATGAGGCATTCAGGCACTCGTGCCCACTCACATATCCACCCAGAGACTCATGCACTTGCTCAAGGAATCAGTCAGACATTCCTGCACCCCCTCACAGACCCAGACACTCATGCACCCACTTACAAAAACACTCAGACTCACACACCCAATCACACACCCCCTTAGAAACTCATGCACATACCAACAGACCCACCCAGACATGCACTGACTCACAGATCCACTCATACACTCACACACCCACTCAGAAATTCACACACCCACTCAGAGACTCATGCACCCACACACAGACCCACTCAGACTCTCAGACATCCAGTCACAGATGCACTCAGATACTCATGCACCCACTCTGAGACCTACTCAGACACGTACACACCCACTCACAGATCCACACAGCCACTCCTACGCACACTTATACAGCTATGTACATATCCATACAGACACTCAGACACCCACACACAGACCCATACAACCACTCACAAACCTAGAAACCCACTCACACACCCACTGAAACTCATACAGCCACTCATACACCCACCCACCTACCTATACAACCACTCACACACCCACTCACAAAGGTTACAGGTTACAGTTAGGAAATACAATTTTAAAAAACATTGAAATTCACTGTAAAAACCAAAGGTTACAGGGAAGTTATAGTTAGTAAATAGAATTTCCCTTATACAACACCATTGAAATTCAGCAGCTTTAGTTACATAAGCTAACTATAACTTACACCCCCACGATGCACTGCTTATGACCTTACATATTACATAATTCATGACATGGTCAGTGACATCACTGATGACATAATTTGTGACATCTCAAATGGCATCACTAATTACATCACTGATGCCATCATACAGTGAGTGTATGTTTTTCATGGATGTTTCTGAGCATTAAAGATATATACTAAGGTAATGGTTAAGTAAATTACTATTCTTTTTGCACTAATAAGTGATACTGTTTCTAATATATGCCATCTCAGTGGCACTGTGACTGTCTGTATCAGTGTGGAAGTGGGTGTCTGAGTGGCTGTATGGATGAGTGACTAACTGTATAAGTGGATGTATGGATGTGTGAGTGGCTGTTTGACTGCATGTGCGGGTATGTAGTGGGTGTGTGAGTGAATGGATATGTAAGTGGTTTTATGGATGAATTAATAGATGTGTGAGTGGCTGAATAGGAGCGTGAGTAGCTCTGTTAGCAGCTGTATATATATTTATTTATATATATATATATATATATATATATATATATATATATATATATATATATATATATATATATATATACATGACACAACAACATAATCAAGAAACTCAATTTTATTAGTTGCAGCTTATTTTTCAAGGGTATCACCCTTGAAGAATAAGCTGCAACTAATTCAATTGAGTTTTTTGTTTATGTTGTCAAAATGCGTCTTTATGCCAGAATAAATCAAATATCTTGCATCCACAATTGGAGTGGCTCATCTTCCTACTTGAATGGGTAAGAGTCTGGAATGTTTGTAAAGCGGCGGCGTCTGCTCGTGGCGAGCCCCGACCCGAGCGGAGGAGTGTTCCTAGATGCCATCCCTCTGTTGGATATATAAATATGGAGTGGAATATACATATATATATATATATATATATATATATATATATATATATATATATATATATATATATATATATATATATATATATACCTCAGGAGAGAAAGGGGCAAGTACATCAACGGACTGTCGAATGAAGACCCCTTTTTAGGAGGAAATTCGACTCATGCGCCAGACATGGATGAAAAGTGGAAGAAGCAAACCACCGGAAAGAGCTGCAAATAAACAAGCAGGGGCGGCTGGATTTGGAGGAGCAAATATCTCTCCAAGGATGACACACAGCAAAAGGGGCAATGCACACAAGTAGAAAACCTTACTATCATCAACTTCACTCCAAAGATACTAACGAGTGATGAAGTATCAGTATTAAGGTTAGGTCTGACGTTTGGTCCCTCTAACAGGTTGGAATATACACAAACACGCATCGACCCATATTCATCAGGGGCGAAAGATCTAAGAATGATGCTTATAAAAAACTGGCACATTCTGCTGACTGATAATATACTTAAGGAAGACTTACCTACCCATCCACTCCTCACGTTTAGTAAAGCAAGATCAGTGGGCGACATGTTAGTAACTAGCCACCTTGAGAAAGTAGCCCCTAAAGTTAACACCTTAAGAGAGCAAAAAGGCTTTTACCCCTGCGGCCGCTGCAAAGCGTGCGCAGGCAGTAAACGGGTCCTGTCGTACATAATAACAGAAACAGGGAGAAAAATGACCATTAACAAGTTTATCACCTGTAGTACACAGTACGCCGTCTATTGCTTACAGTGCCCGTGTGGCCTTCGCTACATTGGAAGCACCATTAAGGAGCTCAAATTGAGAATACTTGAGCACCATAGAGCCATAGAGAAGGCGGACCAGGCCAATCCGGTGGCTCGCCACTTTGCTGAGGCCCATGGGCGGGACCGCAATAAATTGCAATATTTTGGTATTGACTTTGTGCCCCCAAATGTGAGGGGTGGTGACCGCCTGAGACGATTACGGAGGTTGGAGTCTAGATATATTATAGACCTCTCCACGAAACATCCGAAAGGCCTCAATAGCGGGGAAGAGATGGCATTTCATCTGGGGAAATAGGAGATACTGCTCACAGCACTGAATTTAGAACTTGAACACTGTTGGGATATAACAATGCAACGTGACCCAGTTTAAGCTGGATTGTATCTCTCCTTTGGTTAGGTCTTCCTTTTGGTATGTCTTCCTTATCGCATGTGATGGTTCTGTGCGTGTACATACAATGTCTGACATTCGTCAGGTTATTTATAATCCTAATTAGATCTATAGGATTTGACTTGTTTTTTATGATCATGCTTTTTATGACCATGAATTTTGAAACTATGAATTGTAGATTGCAATATGATGAAAGCTATACTCTCAGCACTTGAAGATAATATTTAAGTATAAAGGACTAACGCTGGGTCTATATTAATTGCAACTCTAAATGAGTTTATATATATGTTTATATATATGTTTAGATATATGTTTATATATATGATTGTTTGAGAAAGATGCCATGATTTTATTTAGAGATTGAACTCAGTAGGATTAATTAACTGAGTTGATTGAAATAAGGAGTTGACATGCCATATCTTTTTCCGCCGTTGTACCAACTGCATTTTCAATGTCCGTAAACAAAATGTGACTTATATACTATGTTGGACATGTTTAACTTGCAAGATAAGGGACATTAGCCGATCCACGGCTTGATTCTTTGGTTCATCTCAAGAATTTGTTGATATAATATGCATCACTATTTTCAGAAGGGGTGGGTGCCCATCTATGGGCTATATTGTACCGAATTGAGGTACTATTTTGACACATTACATCTAGGTCATTTAAAGATGGCGCGCCCTTTTGAATGCTGTGATGATAGTCCTTTGTCTATGATCATGTCCGCAATGAGCTAACAGCTTTAAAAACATGTCGACTTTGTTTTCGGTGTAACACACACTGACGAAGGCAGCACGCCGAAACGCGTCTGTGGTGTGAGCCCCTTCCGCGCAAAATAAATCAGCGTGATTGGCACAATTACCTTTCCGAGTGCTGTTTGTCCTCTTGTGTATATCAGGAGGAATTGGAGCACTACCTATGCTGTGTACTGTCTGATATGCCCATGTGGTTTAAGATGTATTGGGAGCACCATCAACCAACTTAAATTGAGAGTGCTAGAACATCTCAGGGCTATCGACAAAGTTGACCCTGCTTACCCAGTAGCACGGCATTTTGCCGAACATCATAACAGGGATAGGACCAAACTACGCTACTTTGGATTAGATCATGTCCCATACAATCCACGGGGTGGGGACAGACTGAGAAGGCTTAGACGCCTTGAATCTAGGTACATCATCGACCTGTCCACCAAGTCCCCTAAGGGCATGAACAGCGGAGAGGAAATGGTAGTCCATCTGAGTAAATGAAGGAAAGAAAAAAGTGTCTGATAATCCAGTTAGATCAGGATATCTATTTATGAAATTATTTTACAATACTTAAAAGCAATTTTCATGAATGTATATATTGTATATAATGTATAGATTTAACAGCTGTATCTTCCTCCTACGACAACTTCTTACTTTGCTATACAGTAGAAACAGCACTGAATCATTACTGAATGTATCTTGAATCTTGTAATTCTCACTTTCTGCGTTCTATCAACAACTCTGTATATTTGGCTTTCAAGGTTAACTGCACCACCATATATTACGATATTATGAATTTTCAGGATATAATTGAAACACCGTTTATGTAGTGGGGAGCAGTTTGTATATAGTCCCCCCCTTTTTGTTTCCTGCTGGACGGACGTCTGGCTGTCTACAGTGTTGTGAGGTTTATCTTCTTTAATTTATACATTTTTCGATTATCGATTGTCTAGGGTGATGTCATTGTGACAACTATGAACTGTCGTTATATGAAATACGCTAAACCCATACATGCCTATATTTTTCTCAGCATAGTAACATTTATTGTCTTGATGTGCGTCTCTTTTTCTTTGTACAAGGGACCATTGCTGATTCACGGCTTTATTTTCTCTATAATTAGAAGTGATTGCCTATTCTTGCCCCTTCTTAATGTATGTGTATCCAATTCATGGGTTATTTTGCATTGGTTTTGAGGTTAGGAAACCATTCCAAGATGGTGTGCACTGTAACGCTGGAAGGGCTGGTCCCTTGTTGATGTTCATCATTAATCACATGACTCTATTTAAATGAGTATGTTGGGAAATGGGTCGTGACACTGACGAAGGCTTCTGCCGAAACGTTTGTTTTGCTGTAAATAAACTACACGCTGTATCAGTAACCCCCGGAGTGCTGCTCTTTCTGTTCCTGACACGGAGGAGTAGTTGAGCGTTATATATATATATATAATATATATATATATATATATATATATATATATATATATATATATATATATATATATATATATATATATATATATATATATATATATATATATATATATATATATATATATATATATATATATATATATATATATATACACCTCAGGAGAGAAAGGGGCAAGTACATCAACGGACTGTCGAATGAAGACCCCTTTTTAGGAGGAAATTCGACTCATGCGCCAGACATGGATGAAAAGTGGAAGAAGCAAACCACCGGAAAGAGCTGCAAATAAACAAGCAGGGACGGCTGGATTTGGAGGAGCAAATATCTCTCCAAGGATGACACACAGCAAAAGGGGCAATGCACACAAGTAGAAAACCTTACTATCATCAACTTCACTCCAAAGATACTAACGAGTGATGAAGTATCAGTATTAAGGTTAGGTCTGACGTTTGGTCCCTCTAACAGGTTGGAATATACACAAACACGCATCGACCTGTTCAAGCTAACCAGAAAGCTTCACAAATATTGTAAATTGAAACCCATAGTCGCCAAACCGAAAAAAGCACAAAACAAAACAAGTGCGAATGATGCATTATCCTGTGATGATCTATCTGCATTGGAAGCTATGGAGGCATTTCACACCGAGGAAATGGAGGAAGATAGAAGCAACACGGACATGGCAGAACAGGCCAGTAGGTTGGGGATAGATCAAGAGAGTGAAAGTAGCCCCTTCAAGCCCACATCGCAATTCTTGCCTCAATTACCTACCAATGCAATTGACATCTTTGCGGAATCGATGACGAAGGACCTACTGAAATTAAGAACCAGTATGAGTAATCAAATGAGACCTAACCTCACCAGAACACAGCACCAGGCATTGATCAATTTGAGGAAGGATGAGTCCATAATATCCAAGCCTTTCGATAAAGGCGGCAACATTGTCATACAGATCAGGGAACAATATTATGATGAAGCATTAGGACAACTTTCGGACACTCACTGTTACAAAAAAATAACTAAAGATGATTATTATGCTAGCATAACACAATTCCATTTATTGATTAAACCATGGTATGATAAGACCATGCTTGAAACTGATGAATACTTGTTTCTTCATTGTTCTAAACCGATTATACCAACCTTTTACTACATTCCCAAGATACATAAAGATAAGGATCGACCCCTGGTAGACTGATTGTATCTTCACCGGGTAGTCTGACGGAGCACCTGTCTACTTTTATTGATCATTTTTTATTCAAATTTGTGATTGATTTATCATCTTATATACAAGATATGCAAGATACCAAAGATTTTTTATGTAACATGGAAACATTACAGTGGGACTCAAATTACAAATTAATTGTCCTCGACATTACAAGTCTTTATACCTGTATAGAAGACAAACTAGGCCTTCGTGCTGTAAAATATTTTTTATCCAAACGACTGATGAAGTTCGCTGAGCACAACAAGATGTTGTTGGAATCAAGGAATTATGTTAGACAAACAACATATTTTTGTTTGCAGAGGACCATTATAGGCAGATTTCTGGAACAGCGATGGGCACCTGCTTCGCCCCCAGCTACACAAATCTTTTTGTGGGCTTGTGGGAGAAGCAGGCGAAAGAATTTATTGCACATTTGAATAACAACAGTATAAATTTACAATTCACTGGGCAAGTTAATTCAACAACTGTTAACTTTCTAGATAAGGTTTAGCGTGGTAGACAATCAACTTAGCATGTCCCTTTACCGCAAACCAACTGTGGGTAACTCTATCCTACATGTGGCAAGCAGTCATCCACCCCAAGTGGTCAAAAGCATCCCTTATGGAGAATTCTTAAGATTAAAAAGGAACAGCTCCAGGGAGGATGACTATAGGGAAGCAGCAAAGGAGAGCTGTGATAGATTCAGAATGCAAGGGTACAGCACAGAATTACTAGAGACCACATTGAATAAGGTATTTAAGATACCTAGACATGAATTGTTTAAAAAGAAAACAAAGACACCACTGAATAAGGAAACGATAACCACGTTTAGATTAATTACTACATTCTCAGAAGATGCCAATCAATTGAGAAATATAATGAGAAAGAACTGGCACATCCTTAAAATGGATTCGGTCATTGGTCCAGATTTACCAGTTGCACCCTAAAAAACCTTTAAATAAGCTAGATCAATTAGAGATCATCTAGTCCAGATTCACTTACAAACAATAACTAATACCAAGGGAACCCTGAATGATATGAAGATTTTTTTTCCCCGTGTCGGAAATGGAAATGTAAGGCCCGTGTAAATAGTAAGAGAACATTGTCCTATGACATTCCAGGAATAAACAAGAAGAAAGCTATTAATAAATTCCTAACTTGTAATACCACCTATGCAGTATATTGTCTCTTATGTCCGTGTGGACTAAGATACATAGGTAGCACAATTCACCCACAAAAATCAGGATATTGGAGCACATGCGTGCCATAGCAAAAAACGATGCCACGTATCCTGTCGCCAGACATTTTGCTGAAAAACATCAGACCAACAGGGATCTGTTGTGCTATTTTAGTATAGATTCAGTACCAGTATGTAAAAGAGGGGGCAATAGAATTTCAAAACTTAGAAGGTTAGAATCGAGATATATTATTGACCTTCAACCAAAAGTGCCCAATGGAATGAATAGTGGGGAAGAACTCGCAATACACCTTGGAGATTAAAGAGGTCAACAACATTGTAATGACTTATAATATACAGTAACTCTGAACATATTATTCTATAATAAGAGGAATATATTTGGAGGGAGGGAGAAAGAAATATGAATTTTGTGCAGATTTGCGTTCCTCATCTTCTTCCATAACTTGCACTTCAGAGGTGAATCAAATAAGTGGATGCTGCGTTCGGTAGTCCCCCTGTAAATATCAGGTTCCCCCTGCCAAGTGACAATAATAGGTAGCTCTTCAATCCTTTTGTTGGACCATGTAGTAACAACGGATCCCACCGAGGTATGGAGTCTGCTAAGTAGGTATGTCAGCCCACTTTTCCACTAGTGCGCGTTGTGGTATGTACAGGCGTGTTAATGCGCTCAGTTATTTTCTGTGCACGCGCTCTCCACGCTTGACATTCTCTGTGACAAACTGCCAGTACTATAATAGAGGTGAGTGAATCCAATTTTATGCAGCAAGATTAATCAGATTATTTGAATCCAATTATGCAATTTAGGCATGATGACCTGACTTTTGCTTTGTGATGTATATTTGTATGCATTCGTGTGTAGAATTCTCTGGACATTTTTTCAGTTGTTTTGCACCACATTGCTTCACCTATCATGATGTACTAAATATTTTGTGAGTATTTTGATTCCTCAACTACAGTTCCATTTCTATGACCATGATGTTATGCCAATATCTATTGCCCTCATAGGTTGGTGTATTCGCGTGATCAAGCTTTGTCAGGAAGCAAAACCTGTTGTGAATAAACTAGGAGGTGAAAGCATAACTTTGCAGAGTTTGGTTTTCCTGCTGCTTGCATCTGCCAGCAGCAGATCTCATCCCACCAGTTGCCTCTGTTGTTTAAGCTCCAGATCTCTTCACACCTAATCATGAAGCAGCTTGGCGCAGGCTGTCAAAAGCTGGCCAATCAGAATAGGCTGCTACAAGGCTTCTTTAAAAAACTTCAGGAAAGCAAGTTCTAAAACTACTTTCCTGCAGTAGTTATAATAAATCCAACCATGGCAAGTTGTTGGATTTATTATACCTATAATTTGGTACTTGAATTAAGTTGCTAGCTCATTCCTGTCAAAAGTTGGACTTTATTAAAGCTTAATAAAGCCTTACCATATTAGCCTCTGCTAGTAGCTCTACAATGGGGACACTTTCCTTCACCACAGCATATAAAACATCTTTTAAAACGTTCCTACTATTTATTACAAGGCACAGTACACTTGGGGCACCTAAAGCAGACCGTAGGTGTGGCTTAGATGTAATAAAAAGGCAGTTTTAGACTTTGGAAGTACTTTTATTTTGCAAAGTTGAATTTGAAAATAGTTGGATTTTAAAACCAGCCTGCGAGTCAGGGCTGGCTTTAAAATAACAGCAGACACCACAGCTGTGCACACTTCGTCTCTAAACCTACATGTCCTACCATATGCTACGGACTTACAGGTAGGTTGTCTTAACTAATTGTAATTACATCAATTGCATCTTTATACATATTAATACAGAGTGGCAGTATCCACTATGGAGTTATAGTTAGGGTCATCAGAGACCAGGATATTTGTCTCCTAATAACTTTGCACCCTTTTGGCAAATGTCTTTGAAACTTTAGAGACCTGTAGCACCCATTTCATTGTTGGAGGACTGAAGGTTTCGCAGTGTTTGATCAATGAAATGCCAAGAAAATAGGGTCTAGAAATGCAATGCATTTTGCATAGACATTTGTATTTCATGTAGCGCGAATACGGCTGGCCGGTTTTTGCTGAAAGTTGGGGTACAGCAGATAAGTAGTGTAAGTATTTTTTAACTTATAAGGTTTTGCTACTTAGTTATATCTTATAGTACAATGCTACTAAAAGAAGCAAGGAAGCCCTGCAAATAAACTAGACTGCATATGTAAAGTTAAAATGTACAACATGAACAACTGAATTAGGGTTAATATTTCTTAAGTTATAAGGCATTTAAAGTTAGTGAAATATGTCACTGCTGTACTTTTTTGAAATTTCACAAACGTTTGTGAAACTACAGCAGTACATGGCTGTAACCTATTTATAAATATATATCAAACATATAAAAAAGTGTCCCTACCTAGTACCAGTTTAATAAAGTGGTAATAGGTAGGGGCATACTACTTACCTGTATCCAAGGCCTTAACACTGAAAACAGACAAAGTGTAGTAAAACAGTACGGCTGCTTTTCATTCTCTAAACACAGCCATTTCCCAATTATATACTGGTTTGTCATCACCATGGACCATAGTATACTGCAAAGTTGTCACTGGCCCAAACTATATCTAAGGCCTAGCTGTATTATTGGATTGTGGTACCCTTGCATCACTAATGGTGTTGCATGGGCAACACAATATTTAAGCCAGGTATACAAAGGAAGGCAAGGCTGTCATACATTGCCCTGCCTTGATTGGTAAATCTGGAGAAAAGCAAGTAAGCACAATTCACTATTTTGAGTTACTCTGCACAAAATAATCCACATTGCTGCTAAATTTCACATGGCACATCACTGCAACCACTGCACTATATGCTATATGCTATTCCACTCTATGCCACTCCCTTCCACGCCTCCCCACTGTAAGAGACTCCACTTTATGCCACTACACTCTACACTATTACACTGTACGCATCGCCTTTGTACACCACTCCAGCCTACTTACCTCCACTGTGCGCCAATCCTCTGGGTGATACTCCACTTTATCATCATTCAAAACTTTATTTCGGTTAGTTTATAAACCATACCACTCTACTTTATGCCACTGTATTCGACTCCACTCTACAACTCTCCTCTGTATGCAATTTCACTGTATTTCACTCCACTGTATGCTACTCACTCAACGCCACTCTAGTGTATGGCACTCCACTCTATGCCACTTTATTGAATGCTGTTTGATTGGAGTCCACTCCAATATACGCGTCTCCACTGTATGCTACTACACTTTACCCCACACCAGTGTATGCTACTCCAGTCTACATCACTCCATTATAAGCCACTCCACTGTATGCTACTCCAATACAAACTATTATACTCTATGTCACCTAAATGTACAACACTGCTCTCTGCAGCACTCCACTCTGCGCTAGTACATTCTATACATCTCCACTTTATGCTAGTTGACTCTACGCTATTACATTGTATCCAACTCCACTCCAATACTCTTAAATGTTCACCACTCCACTGTATGCCACTCTACTATACTCCAGTATTTGCTATTCCACTGCACCATTCCACTGTATGCAGCTCCACTCAATGCTATTACATTGTATGCCACTCCATTGTACGCTACTTTATTTTATGCCGCTTCAGTATATCGCACTTCAATTTACGTGACTTCTTCTACACTGTTTGATTGGACCCCACTTCAATGTATGGCACTCCACAGTTTGCTATTGCTCTCTTCCCGATACCACTGTAGACTACAGCACTCTATTAAATGCCACCACACTGTACAAAGCTTCACTATACTATACGCTATTACACTCTACGCCACTCCATTGCACAACTCTCCACGCTATGATATTATACTATACACAGCTCTACTCTCCATCACCAGTCCACTCTACTCTATTACATTGTATTCAACTTTACTCAATGACTCTTCATAGTACGCCACTCCACTCTATGTCAGGCCTCTATAGGCAACTCCAGGATATGCTTTTCTACTTTATGCCTTTCCCCTGTATGCCACTCCACTGTATGTCATTCCACTGTATGCCTCTCCACTGTATGATACTCCATTCTACGCCACTCTAGTACACGCCACCCCACTGTACCCCACTCCTTTCTACGCTATTCCATTGGAAGCCACTCCACTGTTCCACTCCACTGTATGCTATACCAGTCTACCATATTCCAGTGTATGCTATTCCAGTCTACACCACTTCATTGGATGTAAATGCACTGTACGTTACTCTATTCTCTATTCCAGACTATTCAACTTTACTGTACAATACTCCACTCTATGATATTCCACTTAATGCCACTCCACAAAATGCTACTCCACTGTACTCAGAGCCAGTGTACTCCACTTCCCTTTCTATGCTAGTCCATTGGACAGCACTCCCCTAAATGCTATTTCAATCTACCCCACTTGAGTGTACACAACTCCAGTTTACACCTCTCCACTGTATGCCACTGCACTCTATGCTATATTCCTCTATGCTATTCCACTCCATGCTACTCTACACCACTCCACTATATGCTATTCCACTGTACTCCACTTCATTCTATGTTATTACGCATTACACATCTTCAGTCTTTGCCCCTCTACTGTTTGGTATCCCACTCTAACCTACTCCACTGTACGCCACTTCACTGTATGCTATTACACTCTACCCACCCCACCTCACAGTACTCCACTCCAGTCTAAACCACTTCACGGTGCAGCACTCCACGCAACTCCACTATATGTAAATAGAATCGACGCCACTTCACTGTATGCTACTACACTATACACTAATACACTATACGCTATTACACTATACACCTCCCCACTGTACACCACTCCAGTCTACGCTACTCCACTCTACACTACTCAGCTTAACGCCACTCCACTGTATGCTACTCCACTCTACACCACTCCAGTCCACTCCAGTGTACTCTCCTCCACTCTGTATACCTCCACTCTCCAAAACATTACTACACTCTATTGCACTTTACTCCACTCTATTCTTGTACACTCAGTTTTCTAAATGTGCACTCAACTCTATGCCTGTACAATCTATTGTACAACACTGTATTCCACTCTACAACAGTTTCCAACATTGAACGACACAGCACTCCACTCTACCATATGAGAGGCCACTCTAATTTATAACAGTTTCCTTGACCTACGCTACATCACTTCAAAGTATGCTACCCCACTCTACACTAATCCACAGTACCCTACTCCACTCTATGCCACTCCACTGTGATCTACTCTATGCTATAAATGAAACAGCGCACAAACGAACGTGAGTACGTCCCTGTGATCGTAAGCACACCTTAATGGTTCGTCTGTGTAGACTGACTCCAAAATAAAGATATGGTTCAAATTTCTCCAATTTTTCTGGATGTGTTTTTTTATTTTCTCATTTTGTCTCAATTCAATAAAACAAAGTTCATTGCATGTTTTATATCACATAGTTCTTTAAACAAAAAATGCCAATGCTCCAATGCATTTCGGGCATTGCCCTTTCTCAGGGAGCTCTGTTGGTGAAAACGATACGTTTGAATATGCATTATATTGTAAATCGTAACAATTTGCTAATACAAGTAAATGACATGAGAAAGCTTATACACGGAAAATGCTAGTGCAACAACATGACAGTCTCAAGGTGATAGACGTGACTGAACAAATAAATTCATAAAATTGAAAGTAAACATACCGGGTCTTGTTGCCCATTGACATGCCCGATAGTTGATATAGCCCAATTGAAATACCTGGTGCTCGAAATGGTTGATAAAAATGATGAAAGAGACAACAAGAAAACCTTGCTGCAAAGAGAAACATTTTGGATCTATCACCTTCAATCAGTGAGACAAAATGAGAAAATAAAAAAACACATCCAGAAAAATTGGAGAAATTTGAACCATATCTTTATTTTTGAGTCAGTCTACACAGACGAACCATTAAGGTGTGCTTACGATCACAGGGACGTACTCACGTTCGTTTGTGCGCTGTTTCATTTATGTTCAATTGGTGTACCAGGCCGGTTGCACCACCTGAGTGAGCACCCAAAAACTATACACTGTTATCAACCTTTTTCACAAACCTCCATTTTTCAAATTGGGTTGTGCGCCTAGCCATTTTTTCAAAGTACTTGACACTACTCTATGCTATGCCACTCTATGCCACTTCACAATTTTACACTCCACTGTACAGTATTCCACTGTAGGCTAATTCACTGAATGCTATGCCACTTTATGGTAATCCACTTACCCTATTGTTGCACTAAAAGTATGCTGCGTTTGTAATGGTGTGCGTTGTAATGGTGTGCGTTGTAATGGAATGCATTGTAATGATAGTTTTGAAAAATGCGTTGTAATGGCATGCGTTGCAAAAACATGCAATGTACTGGTAGATGCGATGTAAAAACTGTGTTGTAAAAACATGTGGTGACATTGTTTGCTTTGTAACATCATATATTCGTATGCATTTGCAGATAAACAATGCCACAATCTAAATCTGACTGAAGCTCTGCAATACTATTCAATTGAATGGTTTCCTTTACTAGGAAAACAATCATCCATCTTGTTCAGTTTGCATGCTGTTATCACGGCCTTGAACACCTCTGAGGCAGCTGCTGCAATATAGATAGATTTCAAAGCATTTAAAGTGTAATGTTTAAAAGAAAATGTTTTGATGAAAATGCGTCAACTGTGCAATAATTTCTACCGCTTCCAGGTACTTCATAAGCAGATACTAAGTTGAGGGTGGAGAGGTCTCTATCCTGCAGACCAAGAGGAGCAGTGTGAGTGCGAGAGCTGACCTACAGTAACCTAGAAGACAGAGTTGAGAATCCCAGACTCTCTGTACTATTTGCTTCTAGGCACTCACATCTCCCTGTCCACTCCATAGCCCTACCTACCCGCACGGACAATCAGCTCATTACTGTCCAAAATCTGTTGTCTCCTGGATTTAACCAACAACTCTGTGGGAAGATCCTCTATTTTTCTCCAAAAGAATGTTTTCTAGTGCGGTCTCTTTTTGGAAGTACAGTGCTGGGGAGCCATCTCAAGCTATTTGCTTACAGACTTTTAAAAAAAAACTTTTTGGGGAGGAGAATGTCAACTGACTCCTAGGCTTGGGCGAAGTGAAAGCAGACATCATTAGCTCCCTTTTTCTCAATACAGCTTCTGGCAGCCAGCACAGCGCCCTCCTTAATGAACCTCTGCTGGCTCTGCACTTCCGCCAGGAGAATAAAACTTCACACTTTACCTCTTGCACTTCCTCCTCAGCATGCATAGTTTATTGACACCCTCACAAGTGAGCCCCCTCAGACACACACCGGCGGCCACCACCTACTAGCACAAAATGAAAGCAGTACCATCGACAACCACTGACTAATTGCCAACATGGCTCATTTTCTGAATCACGCTTTCACTTCAAAGCTGGGCTTTGCCTTGTTTCTACGCAATTTCCTCAGCAGCTTTGTCATAAAAAACGGACTTTGTACTTCAACATTTCCCTCTTATCTAGCTGTGTTCAGTTTGCAGCCCATTCATGTCCATGTGATGTTATTTTACTCCACCGGGGGGCGTGGCTTACGCGCCGAAGCGACATGGCGGCTTTCCCGTGAGCTCCGGAGAGCTGTGAACTCCCGAGTGGATTCCGGACGGCTTTTCGCATGTTTGAGGCCGGAATTGTGTTTTTTCATGCGGCGGAACCTCTGCCGCGACGTTTGCTCCTAAGGTGGAAGCTCTAAAAGGTGTTTCTGCAGTCCTGCATGCTTTCTCTCCTGCGCTGATGTTGGGACGCGGGCGGCCGCCATTTTGAGCTGCCGCGAACGCGTCTCTCCTCAGAAACTTATCGTTGCCTCAGGCTGCGCCCAGAACTGGCCCTGCGCATGCTTCAATTTATTTGCTACCACACAAAAGGTATGGCGTTTTCTAGCTAATGGCTCCTCCCTATATTTCAGACTTTTTTTTCTTCATATGGCTTTCCACCTGCATGAATAACGACCGCTATTTCCTGAATAGTGTTGCAAAGGCATATTGACTCTGTACTTCTTTCAACCGTCGCAATGGGTCTCCTCGTTATCAATTCCTGCCACACAGTTTTTTTATAATGCTTTGCGGTCACTATGTTTTCGCAACTTCCTGTGGATTTCTTCACCTTCTCCTTTTGCGGAGTCTGACTGCATCAAATTTTTACCTCACGCTTGTATACGGTTTACCCTGAGGTTCTGAAGTAAGGGTATCTGAGTCAGTTTACCCTTCATTACTAAAGTTTTTCTTCACGCCTGGTGACTTTTTTGGACTACCTCTTCTACATCAATATCCGGTTTTATTTTTTCTCTTCTGTGTTCTTGGTGTGCCCCTATTTTGGAATAATGACGCACGTACCGGCCAACTTGAAGTCGTCAAACACAGGAACCACACCCAAGCGCCTTAAGAATGATCCCCCTTCTCCGATTCGCACCTCCCAGAATCCTATTCTGGACTCCATCCTAGAGGAAGTTCGGGGTCTACAACCCTTTATGTCTGCTACCAATGAGAAACTCAAGCAGATTGAAGAGAGATGGGTTGTTATGGAAGGCAAGGTCTTGAATCTGGAACAGCGTGTTAGCGATATTCAGGATGTCTCCACTAAGATACCCATTCTGGAAAAGGAAATAAAGCAGCTCAAACTACACACAGAGGACCTCGAAAATCGTAATAGTAGAAACAACCTACGTATTTACGGAGTTCCGGAGAATCTTGAGGGGTCAGACATGGTGTCTTTCATTCGTCGTCTCCTGCATGAACTGCTAGACCTTCAACCAAATGCTCATCCACTAAACATCCAGCTCGCTCATCGTCTTGGTCGTCCTACATCTAATTCCTCAAAACCTCGAGGTATCATTCTTCTTTTCCTCGAGTTCACTGAATTAATGACTGTTCTAAAAGCTGCCAGGCTCAAACGTCGCCTTGTGTGGTCGGGTCACAACATCTACATCTCTCAAGATTTGTCAAATGCCACCAATGCTCGACGCAAGGAATTCTTGAACCTCCGTCCTCAGATGAGACAGTTAAACATTCAATATGGAATCCTACATCCTTGCCTATGTAAAATAACTCATAATGGTCGTACTCGTACCTTCGATGATCCTCAGAAGCTGCACGAATATCTGCAATTTGCCTCTACTCCTACAATGGATGTTACCACCTGATGCCCCTATAGGCATTTTTTGCTTTTGCCTTTCCTGACAAATCTCGGTTGTCTGGTTGTGCTGTTTCTAGCCTCAACATGTTCTCCTTCACTATGTCGTGCCGTCCCTGGCTTTTCTCTATTTCTCTCCTGACGCTCTTAGGGGTTTCGCCTCTCCTTTGGCGTCTCCTCGCTCCAGATGTTTTCGTGTTTTCGTTCTTCTCAGATCTGGTATTCTTGCCTTGATCTGTCCACTTTTTCCTTGTCTTTCTTCTATCTCTTTTCTTTCCTTTTTCTAGTATCTTTTTTTTTGTTCTACCAGGATGTCTTTTTGTTCATCCTCTTTATATCTTCCATTTCTTGTTTGCTTGTTCCATTCCTTGATTTTTGTTATCTGTTCCTTGTTAGTTCGTATTTGGCATTTTTTGGCATGTTCTTTCGAATTAATGTACTTTTCTTGAATGTTATTTTTCTCTCAAATGTTTGTATTTCTTATTTCTTTTATTTTAGTCAACCCCCTGCAGTGTGTTCGCCCCGGATGTTCACCCCCCTCCTCATTTCCCATCATGTGTAATTTTGTCTCATGGAACGTTCGTGGTCTGGGTCACCCTGTCAAGCGGCAAAAGGTATTGTCTCATTTATCTAAGCTTAATTCACAGGTTGCCTTCCTTCAAGAGACCCACTGTACGGATTCTGAATCCTCCAAACTCAAGAGACAATGGGTGGGCCAAGTAGTATATTCTCCGGCTGTTAACACCAAGGGAGGTGTTGCAATTTTATTTCACAAAAATCTATGTGCCCAGATTCTCTCTTCCAAAGCTGATACTGAAGGTCGCTGGGTTATGGCTAAGGTTATTATCCAAAACAAAACACTGTTTTTTCTTAATATCTATGGCCCTACTCGCCCTTCTCCTGAATTTTGGAATGAAGTCAAAGTTCTTATTTCTTCTATTGACTGTCCCAATATTGTTATTTCTGGTGACTTTATCCAATGGTTGGATCCCTTCTCTGACAGGCTCTCCTCTACTAAATTTCGTCCTGACAAAACCCATAAATGTTTCCAATCTGCCATATCATCGCGTCCCTTATATGATGTGTGGAAAACGTGTAATCCTGATACTTTGGAATACACGTTTTATTCCAATGTGCATCATACTAGATCTAGGATTGATTATATTTTAGTAAGCAAATCCCTCCTCCCCACATTACATAAATCTGAAATTGGTTCTATTTTTATCTCTGACCATGCCCCCGTCTTTGCAACCCTTGACCTTACTCTCACCTCTTCCAAATTCAGCCATTGGAAGTTCAACACCTTTCTTCTGTCAGATGTTGTCTATATGAAGGAGGTTCAGAAGTTTATAGCTGAATTTTTTACTTTTAATGATCCTGCGGACACATCAGTCCCTAACAATTGGGATGCCTTCAAGGCTGCCTTGAGAGCTTTTACAATCTCGTATGTTTCCAAACAGAAGAAACCTAATACGTCTAAATATTCAGATCAACTTACCTCTATTAAGAAACTGGAGCATTTGTATTTCTCATCTAAAGACTCTCATGCCCTTCATAATCTTATAAAAGCGAAATCCGACCTGAATAAATTAGCCACAACTGAAGCATGTAATACTTTGTTGAAGATTAAGTCTAAGTTTCATGGAGGTCAGAATAAGGCTGGCAAAATGTTGGCAAATTATCTAAAAATTAAATCTGAGCGTAAAGCTGTTGGCCCTATCCTGAATGATTCTACTAATTCATTAGTTACCTCTGACGAAGATATTGCAGAGGTCTTTCATACCTATTATCATTATCTATATACTGACGATACTCACCCCACGGATCAGAATTTATCCTCTTTGTTTGACAGTCTCCCTCCACCCCCTACGCTCACTGATGAATTTGCACTATTGGAAAAGGATATCACATCTCAAGAAATTCTCTTGGCCATTAACTCCCTCAAGAAATCAAAGGCCCCTGGCCCTGATGGTTTGCCAATTGAGTTTTATTTTGCCCTCCATTCTATTTTTGTGCCTAAACTGTTACAACTGTTTAACTCTTTTATTGCTGATGCTAAGGCCTCTGGATCTTTCTTAGATGCCCTCATTGTCATAATTCCTAAACCGGATAAGGATCATTCCCAATGTAAAAACTATCGTCCTATTTCCTTGATTAATTATGATTGTAAAATTTTCGCCAAAATTCTTGCATCCCGCCTTGATTCTATCATCCCACTTTTAGTTAAAACGGATCAAGTTGGTTTTGTTAAAAGCCGGCTTGCAGCTGATAATGCCCGTATGTTTGCTAATGTCATTTCTCATAGTAAACACTTTAAAGCCCCTCTAGCTGCCTTATCCCTAGATGCGGAAAAGGCTTTAGACCGCATTAATTGGCAATTTATGTTTCGCACCCTGCATTGGTTTGGTTTTGGTCCCTCTTTTATTTCCTTGGTCAAACTCCTCTACTCAGCTCCACGTGCCAGCATTTTTGTCAATAACCAATTCTCTAGATTCTTTCCATTGGGTAGAGGAACGAGGCAAGGGTGTCCCTTATCCCCGTTACTTTTCATACTCTGCCTTGAACCCTTTCTTGAGCGAATTCGTTCTAATCCCCAGATAACTGGTTTTAAAATTTCCTCTGTTGAAACTAAATTATCTGCCTATGCTGATGATATTTTAGTGTACATGTCTAACCCTGTCACGTCCCTTCCCCCTTTTCTAGACGAAGTCCTCCTTTACTCCTCAATCTCCGGGTATAAACTCAATTTATCTAAAACTGAAGTCCTACCATTAAACTCTATCTGTTACCAATACATGTTTGCCTCTACTGACTTTGCGTGGTGTCCCTCCAAAATTAAATACCTGGGCATTTGGTTTTCCCCTTCCCTTACAGAAACTCTTAAAGCCACATTCATGTCCCTTACTCAGAAAGTCCAATCTCTTCTTCAAAGTTGGTCCCCTTTATTCTTATCATGGTGGGGTAGACTTGATACCATCAAAATGATGATTACGCCCCATATATTATATACGGTATCAATGCTTCCCATGAAAATTCCAAACATTTATTTCACTCGCTTCAATTCCATTTGTTCCAAATTTTTATGGAACAACAAACACCCTCGCATTGCCTTACATAAGCTCATACGTCCTAAATCGGAAGGCGGGGTTCACTTCCCTAATTTTAAAGTCTACCACTCAGCCTTCCTCATTAAGCAATCCTTTTCTTTAGCTTTTGATTTTCATGACTCCCCAACTCCTAAATGGGTTACCTTTGAACGATCACTGTTACAAGGTTTTTCATTTCAACATACTGTCTTTATGTCTAACTGTTCGTTTTTATCGAAGCACACAGTGTTAAAATATTCACAAACTGTATTGCACGACATATTTGCTAAGGATTTATCTCCACTCCAATGTTTTTTGTCCTCTTGTGTCTGGTACAACAAATTTCTCAAATATAAGGGCAGGTCTTTCTATTACAAATACTGGAAAGAAAAGGATATTGTTTTCGTGCATCAGTTCTTTGCCAATAATGCCATTATTCCTTTTCCTGAGTTACAAGTTTTATATAACTTACCCTTGTCTTTTCTCAAGGAATATTTGATTATTACTAATGCTATCTCTTCATACTTATCAACCTTTCCTTCCTCTGTCACTTTACCTACCTTCTCTCCTTCTTCCCCTCTTTATCCTCTATTTTCCCTTCAACAACCCAAGGCTGCCCTTGTTTATAGAATATTGTCTTCGAATGTTGTGGAGCGGCCTAAATCAGCTACTGAGCTTGCTTGGGAATCTGATTTGTCTGTATCTTTATCTGTGGATGAATGGAATGGTATATGGAGCAAAGTGTTTAAGACCTCTGTTGCAGCCCGTATTACCCAATCCTTATATTTTATTTACCATAGATCCATTCTCACTCCTCTTAGTATTGCCAAGTTCTCACCTTCCTCTTCTACTTTATGCTGGTTCTGTTCTTTACTCTCTGGTACCCTTAAGCATCAACTTTATGAATGTCCCCCTGTTTTAGATTTTTGGAACTCAGTTTGGGATATTTGCATGCGTATATTTCAATGCTCTGTTCCCTTATCATTCTTGACCGTGTTTTTAGGTTCTGTTTCTGTTGACATTGATATTGTTCCTTCTAGTGTTAGATTATTGGATCTTTTTATTGCGGTTGCATTTAAAGTAATTCTATCTTGTTGGAAGGATAATTCCAAAATATCTGTTCTTACATGGTGGAACTTCGTATGTGATGAACATAGGATTGCTATTGCTTCCTCCTCTTCTGTCTCTTCTAAAGTTAAATCCGATCTTCTTTGGCTCCCCTTCTCCAATTATCTTTCATCGTCCCCCTCTCTTTGATATCTGAGCCTATATATATATATTGTATCTACCCTCTCTTCTTCTTCCTTTCTTCTTTTCCCTTTTCTCCCTCTCTTCTTTCTTTCTTACTATCCTTCTCTCTTATTGCTCTACCTTTCTTTTTCTTTTATTCTGTTCCAATGAACCGTTTATTTCATAGTTTTTTCTTTGCCTCATTTGTGTATCTTGGTTCTCTTGGTTCTAATGTACTATTGTATTACCTTTGTATTGAATTTTATTTAAACAAAATAAAAACTTCTTAATCTGAAAAAAAAAAAAATTACTCCACCGGACTGTGGTGAGTGTGCCTGGTTAGGGTGGGCATAATTTCACTAAATCTTGCAGTGTCTCTCTCAGTCAGTCTGTTCTCTCTCTCAGTCAGTCCCTCTCTCTCTCTGTCTGTCAGTCAGTCAGCCTCTATCTCTGTCAGTCTTTCTTGGTCAGTCTCTCTCTGACAGTTAGTCTCTCTAAGTCAGTCAGTCAGTCTCACTCTCTCTGCAGCCAGACATGCTCTCTCTGTCAGTCTCTGTCAGTCAGTCAGTCTCTCTCTCGCAGTCAGTCAGTCTCAGTCAGTCAGTCTCTCTCTCTGTCAGTCTCTGTCAGCTAGTCAGTCTATCTCTCTGTCAGTCAGTCTATCTCTCTGGCAGTCAGTCAGTTTCTCTCTGAGTCAGTCAGTCTCTCTATGTGAGTCAGTCCCTCTCTCTCTCTCTCTCTCTCTCTCTCAGTCTCTCTCTCTCTGTCAGTCAGTCAGTCCCTGTCAGTCTCTCTCTCTCTGTCAGCCAGTCTCTCTCTCTCTGTCAGTCAACCAGCCTGTCTCTCTCTCGCAGCCAGTCGTTCTCTGTCAGTCAGTCTGTCTCGCTCTGTCTGTCTCTCTCTCTGTCAGGCAATCAGTCTCTCTCTCTCAGTCAATCTCTCCCTCTCTGTCAGTCAGTCAGTCAGTCTCTCTCTACCAGTCAGCCAGTCTGTCTCATTCTCCGTCAGTCACTCTCTGTCAGTCAGTCTTTCTCTCTCAGTCAGTCTCTCTCTCTCTCTCTCTGCCAGTCAGTCTCTCTCTCTCTCTCTCTGTCAGTCAGTCTCTCCCTCAGTCAGTCTTTTCTCTCTCTCAGTCAGTCCCTCTCTCTCTGTTTGTCAGTCAGTCAGTCTCTTTCTCTCTGTCAGGCTCTCTTGGTCAGGCTCTCTATTTCAATTTGTCAAGCTCTCTAAGTCAGTCAGTCAGTCTGTCTCTCTCTCTCTGTCAGTCAGTCATGTTCTCTCTGCCAGTCTCTGTCAGTCAATCAGTCTCTCTCATTGTCAGTCAGTCAGTCTCTCTCGCTCAGTCAGTCAGTCTCTCTCTGTCAGCCAGTCAGTCTCTCTGTCAGTCAGTCTCTCTCTCTGCCAGTAAGTTAGTCTCTTTCTCTGTCAGTTAGTCTCTCTCTGTGAGTCAGTCCCTCTCTCTCTCTGTCAGTCTCTCTCTCTGTCAGTCAGTCAGTACCTGTCAGTCAGTCACTCTCTGTCAGTCAGACCTTCTCTGTCAGTCTCTCTCTCTCTCTGTCAGTCTCTCTCTCTCGCTCTCTCACTCTCTCTCTCTCTCTCTCTCTCTGTCAGGCAGTCAGTCAGTCTGTCTCTCTCTCAGTCAGTCTGTCTCTCTCTGTCAGTCTCTCTCTCTCTCTGTCAGTCAGTCTGTCTCTCTTTCAGTCAGTCTCTCTCTTTCAGTCAGTCTGTCTCTCTCTGTCAGTCTCTCTCTCTCTTAGTCAGTCTCTCTCACTCACTCTCTCTGTCAGTCTCTTTCTCTGTCAGTCAGTCTCTCTCTTTCAAGTCAGCCAGTCTGTCTCTCTCTCTCTCTGTCAGTCAGTCTTTCTCTCTCTGTCAGTCAGTCTTTCTCTCTCAGTCAGTCAGTCTCTCTCTCTCCCTGCCAGTCAGTCTCTCTCTCTCTCTCTCTCTCACTCAGTCAGCCTCTCTCTCTCTCTCTCTCTCTCTGTCAGTCAGTCTCTTTCTCAGTCAGTCTGTTCTCTCTCTATCAGTCAATCCCTCTCTCTCTGTTTGTCAGTCAGTCGGTCTCTCTCTCTCTCTCTCTCTGTCAGTCTCTCTTGGTCAGGCTCTCTCTGTCAATTAGTCAGTCTCTCTAAGACAGTCAGTCAGTCTCTCTCTCTCTCTCTCTCTGTCAGTCAGTCATGCTCTCTCTGTCAGTCTCTGTCAGTCAATCAGTCTCTCTCATTGTCAGTCAGTCAGTCTCTCTAGCTCAGTCAGTCAGCCTCAGTCAGTCTCTCTCTGTCAGCCAGTCAGTCTCTCTGTCAGTCAGTCTCTCTCTCTGCCAGTAAGTTAGTCACTCTCTCTGTCAGTTAGTCTCTCTGTCAGTCAGTCAGTACCTGCCAGTCAGTCACTCACTGTCAGTCAGACCTTCTCTGTCAGTCTCTCTCTCTGTCAGTCTCTCTCTCTCTCTCACTCTCTTTCTCTCTCTCTGTCAGTCAGTCAGTCAGTCTGTCTCTCTCTCAGTCAGTCTCTCTCTTTCAGTCAGTCAGTCTCTCTCTGTCAGTCTCTCTCTCTTTGTCAGGCAATCAGTCCCTCTCTCTCTATATCAGTCTCTCTCTCTGTCAGTCAGTCAGTCCCTGTCAGTCAGTCACTCTCTGTCCGTCAGACCCTCTCTGTCAGTCTTTCTCTCTCTGTCAGTCTCTCTCTCTCTCTCTCTCTGTCAGTCAGTCAGTCTGTCTCTCTTTCAGTCAGTCTCTCTCTTTCAAGTCAGTCTCTCTCTGTGTCAGTCAGTCAGTACCTGTCAGTCAGTCAGTACCTGTCAGTCAGTCACTCTCTGTCAGTCTTTCTCTCTGTCAGTCTCTCTCTCTCTCGCTCTCTCACTCTCTCTCTCTCTCTCTCTCTCTCTGTCAGGCAGTCAGTCAGTCTGTCTCTCTCTCAGTCAGTCTGTCTCTCTCTGTCAGTCTCTCTCTCTCTCTGTCAGTCAGTCTGTCTCTCTTTCAGTCAGTCTCTCTCTTTCAGTCAGTCTGTCTCTCTCTGTCAGTCTCTCTCTCTTAGTCAGTCTCTCTCACTCACTCTCTCTGTCAGTCTCTTTCTCTGTCAGTCAGTCTCTCTCTTTCAAGTCAGCCAGTCTGTCTCTCTCTCTCTCTCTGTCAGTCAGTCTTTCTCTCTCTGTCAGTCAGTCTTTCTCTCTCAGTCAGTCAGTCTCTCTCTCTCTCTGCCAGTCAGTCTCTCTCTCTCTCTCTCTCTCGCTCAGTCAGTCTCTCTCTCTCTCTCTCTGTCAGTCAGTCTCTTCCTCAGTCAGTCTGTTCTCTCTCTATCAGTCAATCCCTCTCTCTCTGTTTGTCAGTCAGTCGGTCTCTCTCTCTCTCTCTCTCTGTCAGTCTCTCTTGGTCAGGCTCTCTCTGTCAATTAGTCAGTCTCTCTAAGACAGTCAGTCAGTCAGTCTCTCTCTCTCTCTCTCTCTCTCTGTCAGTCAGTCATGCTCTCTCTGTCAGTCTCTGTCAGTCAATCAGTCTCTCTCATTGTCAGTCAGTCAGTCTCTCTAGCTCAGTCAGTCAGCCTCAGTCAGTCTCTCTCTGTCAGCCAGTCAGTCTCTCTGTCAGTCAGTCTATCTCTCTGCCAGTAAGTTAGTCACTCTCTCTGTCAGTTAGTCTCTCTCTGTGAGTCAGTCCCTCTCTCTCTCTCTGTCAGTCTCTCTGTCAGTCAGTCAGTACCTGCCAGTCAGTCACTCACTGTCAGTCAGACCTTCTCTGTCAGTCTCTCTCTCTGTCAGTCTCTCTCTCTCTCTCTCTCTCTCTCTCTCACTCTCTCTCTCTCTCTCTCTCTGTCAGTCAGTCAGTCTGTCTCTCTCTCAGTCAGTCTCTCTCTTTCAGTCAGTCAGTCTCTCTCTGTCAGTCTCTCTCTTTGTCAGGCAATCAGTCCCTCTCTCTCTATATCAGTCTCTCTCTCTGTCAGTCAGTCAGTCCCTGTCAGTCAGTCACTCTCTGTCCGTCAGACCCTCTCTGTCAGTCTTTCTCTCTCTGTCAGTCTCTCTCTCTCTCTCTCTCTCTGTCAGTCAGTCAGTCTGTCTCTCTTTCAGTCAGTCTCTCTCTTTCAAGTCAGTCTGTCTCTCTCTGTCAGTCTCTCTCTTAGTCAGTCTCTCTCTCTCTCTCTGTCAGTCTCTCTCTCTCAGTCAGTTTCTCTCCTAGTCAGCCAGTCAGTCTCTCTCTCCGTCAATCAGTCAGTCTCTCTCTGCCAGTCAGTCAGTCTGTCTCTGTCATTCAGTCTCTCTCTCTCTCACTCAGTCAGTCTCTCTCTGTCAGTCACTCTCTCTCTCAGTCAGTCAGTCTCTCTCTCTCTCAGTCAGTCAGTTTCTCTCTCTCTCCCCCAGTCAGTTAGTCAGTCTTTCTCTCCCCTAGTCAGTTAGTCAGTCTCTCTATCTCTCTCTCTCTCTGTCAGTCTAGGTCTCAGTCTCTCTCTGTCAGTCAGTCTCTCTCTTAGTCAGTCAGTCTGTCTCTCTCTCTGTCAGTCAGTCAGATTCTCTCTTTCTGTCAGTCTCTCTCTCTCTGTCAGTCTCTCTCAATTCAATTCAAAATAGCTTTGTTCGATTTTGCAAACAAAATCATAAAAGCACAGAATTACATTCCAATTATAACATTTTTTTAAAACAGTAAATAAAACCTTTAAAAGACGAGAAAAAATGTCATTATTACAGTAGTTAAAATAGATAAATATCTCCTAGCTCAATTTCATTTAAAAATAAAAACATAAGTACAAAGATTCGTTTAAACATTACATCAACTTTCTGAGAGCTATGATAGTCTTCAAATAGGATGCCACTGCCTTTATCTCAAACACAGTCTCTAGTAACTTCAGTTTGCAGTACGCATCGCGACTTCCTCTGATACCCCATTTAATAAATATAGGGTTTAGAAACTGTTTCCTAGGGGCCAAATAAAAATAACAAAAGAGGATAGAGTGAATATTTGATTGATTCGAAGACCCATCACAAGGGCACTTTTCCAACTGTGTGGCCCAGTCGTTACAGTTAGGGAATGTTATTAAACGGAAAAATGTGTCAGCCCGAAACCTGGTCAGTAACATTCTGGAATAAGGACTGCTCTTGATAGTTAAGTAGAGTTTCATTCCTTCCTGTTGAGTGAGAAAGCCATTTAGTTTGTTGGTGCTTTTTCCTTTCTCACTCAACCACCTTTTGTTGGCCAGATGTTCCATTATAGACTTTTTCAGGATGCGCTTAGAGATGGTTTCCAGGCACAACGGGTCTTTAAAATATTCTTCGTGGCCAATGTTTATAGCCATGTTTCTCACATGGTGCAACCATTTAATATTTCCCACCCCCTCTAGCTTTAGGCAGTCCAAAACAATTTCCCTGTTCAATAATGTTTCCGGGGTAGTCCAAATTTTATGCCACAAGAGAAGGGGACTGGCTTTAATCGTGTCCTCAACATAGAAAAACCCCAGTTCTCTATGATTAAAAAAAATGGATAATGATTTTGGCGTGGCGAGCAGATACCGTATAAAATTATTTTCAACCAGTTGTATCTACTTGGTATTTGTAAAACCCCAGATTCCGGCACCATATGTACCAGTAGAGACACACCTAGCCTTGTAGATTTGTGTAAGTTCTTTGACTGGGCGACCACCAAGTTTGCTTGAAAAGTTTTTTAGCGCTCCGGTGGCTCTACTGAATGCCAGGTTTCTAGCATGAACCGCCTTAGCCCAATTTCCCTTATTGTCAAAATTTACTCCCAGGTAGCAGAAAGTAGTGGTGTTTTGTATCTTTTTTTGATTAAAAAGATTGATTTAGGGGATTTTGTAGAGGGGCCACATCTCATAGAGTAAGTCTTCGTTACATTAATTGTTAACCCATGAGTATTCTTGTAATTGGAAAATTCCACCACCGCCCTCTGCATGCCGATGGATGTCCGCGATATTATGGCGGCGTCATCCGCATATAAGAGGATTGGTATGGTAGTCCCTCCCACTAGTGGGTAATCAAACTGAAACTTCCTCAGGTGCTCCACCACTCTGTTTATATATAATATAAAAAGGAAGGGTGCAAGGATGCACCCTTGCCTCACACCTCTATTAATGTGAAACCTTCTTGAACATTGGCCGTCTCTGCCATACCTGACTCTTGCCCCAGCGTTTCTGTACAGCTCCTAAATAAATGCAATGATCTTATTATCTATGCCTAAACTCTTCAACGTGTCCCAAAGATTTGTGTGGTCTACACAATCGAAGGCAGAGGTCAAGTCTACAAATGTTATGTGTAGACTTTCATGCTTTGCCTCTGTGTATTTAGCAACCAACAGAGCAAGGTTTAAACTCTGTTCTATTGTGCCCTTCCCTTGGCGGAAGCCATACTGGAGAGGCGTTATGATGTTGTTTTCTTCCGACCAATCTTGGAGCCTGTTTAGGATGATCCTGCCTGCTACCTTCATCAAAGCGTCCAGAAGTGAAATTGGACGGTAGCAGGCAGGATCATCTCTATTGCCCTTTTTAAAAATTGGAACCACGATTGCCTCGGGCCATGTAGAAATAAAACCTACGGTGTTAATGCTGTTCAAAACGTTGGTTAGGAGGGGAGCCCAAAGTTTTAACTCACTTTTATATATATCGATTGGAACCCCATCGGGTCCAGGTGCCTTGCCCGAAGCACTATCACTAATGGCCTTTGAAACTTCCTTATAGTCAAAAGTGATTCCCAGGGGAAAGTGAGCGAGGGGCTCTTTAGTTGATGTTAAACTTGAGGTTCCTCTATGATTCGGGTTATTATACAAAGATGAAAAATGCTCAACCCACACCTCCCCTGGCACTACGATATCTATTATGTCATTGTCTCTGTCTTGGAAAAAAGGTGCGTTAACTGCCTTCCAAAAGGCGATGTTGTCATTTTTCAGACAAGCTAGATGTAAATTTTCCCATAGATCCCGCTTTAATTCCTTCCTCCTTGTGTCTAGGGCAGTTCTATAAAGCTTACGTGCCTCTCTGACATGTACCACAGATCTTGGTGCTTCGTGCAAAGCTGCTATTAAGCGTGTATGCGCTATAGAACATTCCTTATTGAACCAACCCTTTTTTTTACTGGGATGTTTTTTAAGTGGTTTCAGTAAAAGGTTTTTTATCTCCTTAGTAATTTCAATAAAGGAGTCTAAAGTTACTTGTGGTCATTCAAAGTCCCTCAGGCAGATTAACACATGATCTGAAGCTCTGGACAGTAGGTTTATTAGGAATTTTTCGGAGTCCACCTTGTCCCACTTAAGGGAATACCCATTTGTTTTCCCCAGAGTTATGGGTATCGGGTACTCTTTTATGTTACTTGTGGCCGCTCCCTTTACTTTCAACTCCATAGAAATCGGATAATGATCCCCAAAGGCAAGTTTTAATGTTTCCCAGGATAAGGCTAAGCCTCGATATCGATATGATAAAAGTGAGAAGTCAATTACCGAATTTACACCCCTTCCTGTAAAAGTTGGCTCAAAGGCTTTCCTTGTTACACAGATTTCGTTCATAAAGCCCAGGTCTAGCTCATGGATCACTTCGTTGAGTTTTTTCCCAATACCGCAGTGAACAAAATGGCTCGAGTCACCAATGTCATTTCCCTTCAAGGGGCAGATGCCCACATCAGTACTAGTACAGACAGTGCAATTAAAATCCCCTATCCAAAGGAGTGCCATGTCTCCAGACCCTACCTTTTCTAGTACCCCTATGCACTTCCTTAACCTGGAGAAAATGTTATCCCATAAACTACAGTGTGCATTATTGTAGAAATTGATTATAGCAAGTTTGTTCACTCCTGGCCAACTAACCAATAGGACTTGAAAGAAATCATCTGAGATATTTCTAATGATTTTGATACCAGCGGTATTCGAAATATAGGTGCATAATCCACCTTTGTTTCTACCTCGGGTGCTTGGCTTCCCAGGGATGTTAAACGTTTGATATCCTAATAGATTAATTTCATTAGTCAGCCATGTTTCCTGTGTACACAGGATGCTATATTTCTGAATGACTTTTAGCCATTCAGGGTTATTCACTTTGGATTTCAATCCTGCCAGGTTCCATGATAATACAAATTGACTAACTTGGGTGTTCATATCACTGTCGGGATTGACCTCGCCTGTTAACTCGTCTCTTATTAACTGTATTTCTTGGGCCTGGCTGGTACCCTTTACTGGTATGTCCGTTGATATGACCTCTGCAACTTTCAAAACATCATCCCTGATCTGTACAAAGCCCTGTGCCGTCCCTACGTCACCTTCTTTGTTAGTTTCTCCACCCTCCCCGTGTGTTTGTGCCTGATGTACCTCGTTATTCCTTCTGCTATCTTCTAATGGTGGCAAGGAGGTATTATCCACCCCTGAAGAGTCGGCCTCTTTGGTATGAATATGTCAGTCAACCCCCTCCAAACCCATGAGTGGGGCAAATTGATTTATAATCGGTATGTTATAGAGTGAAGACGTCCCCAGTTTATTATCTCGTTTTGAAATTCCGGGCGGTTCACCCACCAAGGCTTTCGGATGGAAATAGTTGAGTTCTCTAACCCTTATACTACCTTCATGCCCACCCGGGTACCAATCTTTGATGAAGGTGACTGCCCTGTAGTCTCTAAAGTTTATAATGACTATGTCACCAGGGATTGTTTTAGGTCTCTTTCCCAACCATCCCGCTCGTCGGGCATGTAAAATTTCTCCATTTAGATTAGCAGGTAGGGGCCTGTGTGTTCCCATCCAATGCATAGTCTTGTTCTTTAGAATTTGATGGCTTTCAAACCTACCATCGGATATTTCAGGGACCCCTGTTAACACTATGACTTAAGGCTCAGCATCAGGGGGAAGATTAATTTGCCTACGTCTATCTGAGGTATATCTTGTCGCCGAGGGAGGGGGTATAGAGCTGTTGGCAGATGATTGGGTATCGGCTACAACCATTCTATCTTTTGCACTCCCAAAGGATTTTGGTTTTCCCCTGCCCTGGGCCACTTTAGCTGTACTTCTTACGTATTCCCCTACTGATTTGGAAAATAGTGGGTCTCGGGGGTTGAGGTTATGCTGGGTGATAGGTTTTACTGCTTTTTGGGCGGTGATGGTCTTTGGTAAAATGGAAATTGGGGGCAATGTGGTTGGCTTAAGTGGGTCTTTAGTTACAAGTTTGTTCTCTACTATTGCCTTTTCTACAGTCTCCAAATGCTTCTCTATTCTATTAAGCCTCTCTATTACCGGGAGTATTCATGATTTAATTAACTGCTCCAAGCTACCCATTATATCAGCACTAAATAGATCATTTGTTGGAAAAGCTGGTGGTATAACTATTTCAGGAGTTGTGCTTACATTAGACACAAAGCTTTTTTTCTTCCCAAAATTAAGGTGTGTATTCTTGTTCTTATTATTCTGTATACCACTCCCCATTTTCCTCTGTTTTTTCGGTGGCTGGCCTTGATTTCGAGTTCGGTTTGATAGTACCTTTGTTTTTTGAGCAGACTCAGCTTGTAGTAATGGTATGTCTAGGAGTGCATCTAATAATGAATTTTGGGCAGACTCGGCTTGCTGAGGTGAAATGTCCAGGGGTATCACTGCATCTGGATTAGGATTACCAGAGGAAACTGAGACGTTAATGATTGAGTCATTGATTTCAGCCAATGGGGAAGATCTATCTTGAAAAAGGAGTGGAATGCTATCATTTAGGGGCGCCTCATATCCCTCACTCTCGTGAATCGGAACGGGTGGAGGTGAAACGGCATGCTGTATACAACCCAAGGATGATCGCTTATTTTTAATTAATTCAACAGAGCGACGTCTCTCAGCTCGCCGCTCTGCAAGAGCAATTTCCCTGTCAGTTACAGGTGTGGCCCGGATAACGTAGTTGTCAAGCGTACCTCGCTTGTCTCCTCTTGCCAATAGAGGTTTGTCCTTAGGGAGAGGCATCGCCATATAAATATAAAGATCCCTGTTCCCTGTAGGGGGACAATCTAACCAACAATGGAGCAAGTAATGTCAGGACGAATCGATCACTCAACGTAGAGGTCTAGAGCCACTATTAAATACACTTGGCAATCCTGCTTACTGAAATGTCAGATGAATCCTCAGTATAAATGCATCAATGAAAGGGGGGGGCCCAGCCCAGCCTCCTCCGGCCTCTGAGGGCCATAGAGGGCCCGCCCTTTGCCCGGGCTTAGCCCAACGAGTCCGGCGCGCGTTCCCGCACACAAGAACGCCCCAAAAGCAAGGTGAGCTGGATTCCACCCGCTCCACCGGGAGTGCGTGCAATTTCAAGCGCCTCCGGTGGCGGGAGATGACGTTGGTGGCTCCTGCCACAATGCCCCTAGGGAGTTGTAGTCCTCCTCACTGCGGCCGCAGAGATGGTATGCGGCGGCGGGAGGACTACCGGCAGAAATGGCGATGTCAGTGGCGTCTCGGGCAGCAGGACCACAGAGAACACAAGAACGCCCCAAAAGCAAGGTGAGCTGGATTCTACGCGCTCCACCGGGAGTGCGCCTCAGTCTCTCTCATTCAGTCAGTCAGTCTCTCTCTCAGTCAGTCAGCCACTCTCTCTCTGTCAGTCTCTCTGTCCCAGTCAGTCATTCTCTCTCTCTCTGTCAGTCAGTCAGTCTCTCTCTCTCAGTCAGTCAGTCAGCTTCTCTCTTTCTCAGTCAGTCAGTCTTTTTCTCTCTACACTTAATCCACTCTCTCTCTCTCCACTATTCCTCTATCCACTCTCTCTCCAAAAAAGCTGGGGGCCATGGCTTCATTACCTGCAAGGTCCGCTGGAGGCCAAGGAAGGTCTGCCGGGCCGCTGATGGCCCGCAGGCAGTACTGTGAGTACCACAGCAGTGTACGATGCTTGACTCTACTATAGGAGACACCATGCCACTACCCTATATAAAACTTTACTACACTGTATGATATGCTACTACACTGTACTCAGCTCGATTCCAATCTACAGTACTCCAATATATGACAATACACTTTACAACACTCTACTGTACTGTACAACACTCAACATAACAATTCTCCACTTGTGACACTGATATATACATTTTTAAACATTTTTATTAAACATTTTACCCCTTCAGTGCTGCGCGAATTTCGCTGCAGTGCTGAAGGTTTTAAAACCGTATTGGCTCATGACGGAAATGTTCCGTCATCAGCACCGGAGCACCGACGCCGTCATGAGCATGGAAGGGGCTAAAGAAACATTGAAATTTAATTGAAAAAACAAATGTTAAAGGTTAGTTATAGCTAGGAAAACATATCTTCTCTATACAAATTTAAACTGCACAAGCTTTAAAAATCAAAAGTTATAGTTATATTTTCATGAAAAATTTATCCACTAACTTTAAATTATAAGTAGCGGACCGCATTACTCTTTTTAGCGCGCTAACCAGGCAACACTAACTAACACTCGCCACTCTACCATGCACTGTGTTGTGAAAATAATGCCATACTCCTGTGAGAGCAAGCACTCTGATTAGCTACCAGCAAAATGAGAAAGATTTTGCTGGTAGCCATTACAGGACTCATGGACTTAGTCCCCTGTCCTGAAGTTAGAAAAAAACATAATATAAGGGTGCAAGGTAGAGTTACCCCTACCCCCTAAGCCCCATGTGGGTAACCTAGAGGGACCCCACCCCCACACAAGCCAAAATGAAAAAAAAATGAAAAAAGAGCCGCAATCATGAAAGACACTTGTGGGATCCAACAATAAATTGAGGCAAGGCCACATTTATTGATTTATGGCCAGGGAAGCCTATCCTCAGGGCTGTTTTACAAAACAGAGGGGTGCGGCACCCCTCCCAAGCTGCCTGGGCCCTGGGGACCCCATCTCAGGGCGGAAATCACCTATTATGGGGAGTGGGGGTGCACGACGCTGCCCTCTGCCTGCAGAGACCCAGGTAGCCCACCCCCAGGGCCTAGATTTCCTTACATAGGGAGGGAAGGGCTCACACTCCTCTTCCCTGTGCCTCATCAGGCCCAGGGAGCCCACTAGAGCTGAAAACTCTCCAAATGAGGAGGGGGGGGGGCCTTTTGAGGTACGGGGAAAGGTTTTGTGGTTCCACCCGATGGGAGGAAAAAGCAACACCTGCCAGGTGAGAGCACAAAACGTTTTCCTTGCCCTTGTTCTGGTCGGGGAAATACTCTGAATTGCTCCCACCCATTGGGAGCAGAAGAAAACTGTTCCCACTGGACAGGAGCAATGTTGTCTCCCACTGCACCAGGGAAGCTGTCGGTACTGCTGATTCTCCTAGGCTTTCTCCTCTTGTGGTTGTTTTTATGATTGTATTTTCTGGGCTAAAAAATGAAATGTTAAAAAAAGACCCAAAGATATTTTTGTTTCTTCTTTGTTTTATATAAAACATTATGACTCTGACTATTTACTATGACATTTTTCACCCCCAAAATATTATAATAATAACTATGTAAAAAGAAAAAGTCACAGACATGTTTTTTCAGTAAAACTTTATTCAACTTTTAGTGACCAATATTATTACACTTTGCATCTTGTGAATTATTGAAATATACAAATGACTGAAAATATTGGTGATTTTTGGAGAAAGATGATCAATCTCCTTTATATGTATACATATTGATGTGCTCACCCCTTGAAAAAAAGCCAAAAGTCTCACTTTTAATATTTTGTTGTTGCAGAAGGCAGTGTGTGTCATAAGGTTGGCTGCTCAGAGGCCAGGCCCTGCGGCCAATCCCATGCTGGGGGTTTAGCACCAGCGTGGGTTGGCTGCAGGGGATGAGACTAAACCTTTGAAATGCATACTGCGGCCAGGCCCTGGAACTAAACCCTTGCTGCACACAGCTGAGGTTTGATTGGCTGCCTTAAAGTAACTATAACTGTCGCCCTTGCCATATACTGCTTATTACCCCACATACATCATCACTCATGCCATTGTCTATGACATCACTAATAATATCACTGCAACATTTGCAATTAAATTATTGATGAAAAAACTGTACATGGCAGAGCCGTGAGTTATAGTTACTCGAAAGAGTGTAGCTGGGGAATTTCAGTGAATTTGTATGATTAAAAGGTCATGTTTTAACTGACATTTCCACCTAACTGTAAAGTCATTTAAACCTTTGTTTTTTAACAGAGTATATATATATATATATATATATATATATATATATATATCATACACACACACACTCTTTCTCTCGCTCTCTCACCATAAGTGGCGCAAAAAAGAAAAGTTAATTCGTTTCTCAGATCCTTTCATGAAAATTGGTTTCCCAATGGGTTCTAGAGTCTAGCCACTGGGGCAAAGTCAATGTCAAATGACAGATTTTTAAACAAGTTTCAGGAGATGACTAGAGCCTGGCCCATGCAATAGGTCAAAGGTTGATTGCAGGTTTCCGAGAGAGGTTAGTGAAAGTACTGCCCATATCCTGCAGAGAAGGATGTACTTGGTTAGCTCCATGTTTTCACAGGTTCATTCGGAGGACTTGTCTGCACTGTACATCGGTGGTCACTTATGGAGTCCCTGCACCAGCAGTGAGAGCTTCAGGAAGTTCACCGTCAAGATCCATGAAAAGCCTTAAATCCAAACAAAAATAGATTGATAGATTAATCAGCTTCCTCTACACCTTCACTCTGAGGCCAGCACCTAGGACAACAATGGCCCTTTTCTGTTAAGCAATTTTTATCACAAGGGTGGGTGACAACAAATATTTTGTAAGCGAGATTTTGCTGAGTTTAGAATTTTTCAATCTTCACAAAAAAAGTGGCTGCCTCCTAAACCAGTTATTTACACAATAATTTTCTGTAAATGCTGTCTTAAGTTTTTTCTCCCCCAAAAATATTTTGGTTGCATCGTATCCATTTAAACATCGAAACATTTGGAAAGTTTTGAAAAACGTAATTAATGATTCCCTACTTCTATAGCATTGTGGACATTAAGAGCATTGGGAATCATGACTCTTCAGGTAGCAGAAAAGTACCAAAAGACCAAGGGAGGCTGCAGAACTTCAATGATTGCCAATGGGTTCCGCATCACCGCGAATCTGAAGAAGGACACTCCGGCCCCATATATGGTTTGGGCAAAGCGATGTCACCTGGCAGGATGCTAGTTCCTTGATCACAACTTGGATGGTGTTCCTACCCCCCGTTACTTGATTAGTCTAAGAATGAGTGCCAGTATCTAACTCTGCTCAGAAGACCGCAATCGTTGAGATTAAATGTCATTGAGCTGAATACTAAGGCTGCCTAGTCTTCTTTAATCCACAACCAGACACTCTTTGCCCCTTTATCTCACTCTTGCAGGCTCCTGTTTCTTCCTTTATGAATTCTTTCAGTCTTTCGCTTCCTTTGTCTTTCCACTTTATTTGATTTTCCTCTCATTCTCTCACTGAACATCTGCTGCACAAAATAATCGCTGATATGCAAAAATGTGTGCTGATGACCCCTATCGGCAATCACTTGCGCAAATTAAGATTTGGTGCACGCGGATTTCCTGAAAATGGGAGCACTGGGCCCAATGTTACTGGTGGAAAAATCTGTTCAGTAAAATCACATGCAGATTAAGTAGGGACTATGGGCACCTGCGCAGCCCATCCCATTCTCAGCCATGTGGAGAGCACGGAAGTATCCCCACTCCCAGCCACCAGACTGCCTTGCCCTCCTGAAACTTCCCAACACCCTCCCCTTCCACCTGCATAGTCCTCATGGGCCTATTTTACATCTCCTACTAGCAGGTGGTAAAGATACATGGTATTGGACTGGGAATGGGAAATTGCATGCAGAAAAGGACCTGGTCACTTTGCGGGGTATATTTATGAGGATGTGCCACAGTGCAGCAAGTCACTTTGCTACGCTGCACCACAGGAAAGGGCAGGAATGCGCTGTATTTAATGGAATACCACACATTCCTGCCATTTCCCATGCGCTGACACAAAATGGACTGCCTAGCGCCAATGCAGGCACCCTTGCAGCATGGTTCAAGAGTGACTGCTCTGCATGAAGGTTGCCAGTGTTGCATGAAAGATTGTTTTGTGAAAAAACAATCCTGTGAGGAAGATTTCTCTTTTTATGAAGAAACTAGGAGAAGTAGAGATATTTCTCTTCATTTCACCTTCCCTGGGAAGGCGTAACCTTCTCTGATTTACCTGTTCTGGTAAATCTGGGACTGCATCAAAAACCATGACAGTTGCATTTGAACACCTATGCAATGCCCATGGAACGCCTTCCCTGGGCAGAGTAATGCAATATGGTGATTTGTGCTGTGTTGCGTTACTCCAGATTTATGAAGCCACTTCATTAAACTTACATAAGGTATGCGTCGCGCATGAACGACATTACACAGTGCCATGACGCAAACCTCCTCTTGAATATACCCCTGGGTTTGCATGTTATTCCCATACAGGGGATAAAATCTCAACATTTCAGGTACAGAGTTGCAATAACCCTCTGGGATCCGTGATTCCTAATTCTGTAATTTTTGGCAGAGGCACCCCTGCACCATACAACTTGAAATCAGCACCTTGGTGACATGACTTGCCACTAATGGCACAAATGAATATCTGTTGGCAGTCATTGTGTCTGAAGGAATGGTCGCATCTTGTTACTTTGCTACCTTACTGACAGTTCTATTTAAGGCACCAGTTCACCACCCTGATTGACCAATGGGACAGTGCTTAATTTTTGCTGGTAGTTTCCAGTGATCAGCACCGGCATTAAATTTCAACACCTGTGTTTGTGAAAGTCTGCCATAAGGTGGCGCTGTCTGGCTAATTTAGAGATGGCCACAAGAACTGTTAAATATTTATTCAATGTATGTTAAATTTGACTATTACCTGCCGTCCAGCTTTGGGGCCCTGAAATAGTCCAAATTTTCACACTTGTAGGAGTGCAATGGCTAGGAGTTGTGTTGTTACTATCATTGGAGATATAGCAAGGTTAATGTGTGGTGCAAGCTGCAGTGGCCTCCTGATGAGAGCACTAACACTTTAAAAAAAAAAAAGCATTGCCAATGGATGACCACTGTGGGTAATGACACCTCACAAACATAGGTTTGTCATAGCACTGCAACCACAGCTCCTTAGTTGGCATTATAAAGCATGATACCTTACTGTCTGACCAATGAAAGTCAATAGGTAACATGACTAGCTAGAGCTCCAAGCCCCTTACGTTGTGCGCCACTTTTTGTGACGCATTGCTCTGCCCCATATTTACAAGAACTGGAAAAGCCACCCTGTGTGGCTTTTCCTGTCCTTGTAAATATGGCCCCATTGCACGCAGCACTTTGCGTGAAAGGTGCGTTCCATGGGTGTTGCTGTCGGTGTTCCCATGCAACCCCCATGGAACCGGACACCATATTTATGAGAAATCGTAAACCTGGAAATGCATGTGAGTGCTACATCTCCCCAGGGGAGGCGTAGGGAGGCGCAAGGTGGAGAAGTGTATTCATTGTTCCTCGTTGTTTTCATCTTTCTATGCAAACTGCATTCCACATCACACACAGAAAGAGGAAATCACCTCCACTCATTGTTTATGTACTGGAAGTTGTCCCTTCCTGCACATAAACAATCATTTAAACAATGACGTTTTGCAAGTTTAATGTGTGCTACTGCAGCACACATAGAAGTTGTAAAACGCCATTTCTGATTGTTCATGTGCAGGAAGGGAACCCTTCCTTTACAGAAACAATCATCCCCGTGACGCAGGCATCCATGCACCATGGTGCAAGGGTGCCTGCGTTGACGCATGGCAGCAGTTTGTGCGCCACCGCAGGGGGAAGCACAGAGATACTGCATATTGTTGTAAATATGTTGTGTCGCTGTGCTCCCAAACTAACGCAGCACAGTGCAGCAAAATGACTTGCTGCACCGTGCTGCGCTGGTTTATTGTAAATCTGCCCCCTTGAATCCTTGAGACACAGGTTTGAATACCAGCCACAGTGCTCAGCTCCATATTGTAGGATTCTGAACAAATCACTTAATATCCCTGTGCCTAAAAATCTGAAATGTAATATGTGAAATGTATTTGTGTAATCCGGACGTAATGTAGACCATCTGGTAGATCGACTCCCAAATCCCCAATGTAATGTACATTGCTCCGTTGCTTCTTAGCTATGCTCATGCTTTGTAAATACTGAATACTAACTACATACATAACAACTGACTGCCCAGAAGATTGCGAGTGGAGGCCACTTGACCTCATTGGGAATCCAAGGGGGATGGGGTGGAGAAGTGGCCGTGATATTTCACTGACAGCCAAATGGCTAGCCAGTGGGTGCCTGATACATCACAGAGTACCCAAAATATAAGCAAGTGGGTTCGAGGCACCTTACCGACAGTCGAAATGTGTAAGCCATTTTTGTATGGTGCCAGCCGATGGGAATGCAGGTGTACTTTAAGCAGCCGCGGTCCGTGGAGGGAGTTCGGTGTAGCAGGGAGGGGGTGCGGGAGAGGGGCAGGAGTGGCAGGGTGCGCTACAAAATTCGTTTTATTTATTAAATTGTTTACTTACCTGCAATTATCCATATTCCGATGTTTACCACCCCCCACCCTGCCCCTCCCCCGCACCGCCTCCCTGCCCCACCGAACTCCCTCCACGGGCCGCGGCTGGCTTTAAGCTGTTTTTCTTGTGTTGACACCCCTATAGAAGTTCATTGGTGGGTATGAAATACAACTGCAATCTTTACAGAGCGTGACAAGTGTGGGCAATAGAATCATACTTACAGTCACAAGACCCAGTGGAGAATTAAGAAGAGAATAAACAAGCTTTATTCACTGACATGGCATGTATAGAGTGTAATCTTCATACAAGAAGGCACATGAGGATGTTTTATCTGCAAGTCATTTCTCCTTTTCACCTAACTCCTTTTAATTCAGTCGTCTCTCCTTACTTAGGCACATTTAAAGCCAATAGGTTTGGCCAAGAGGAACCCTTGTTGCCTGGGAGGGGTGAGGGAGCGAGGGGGGTGTAGAACAGTAAAGCAGAGCTAGTCCCGTCCTCCAGCCGAGCTGCAGGCTCCTCCCCTCTTCAGAGGAGTGGCCTAACTGAGAGGCTGTCTCAGCCCCCCAAAAATGTTCTAACACTGCAGGAGGCCTGGGCCATGATGGGGCATGGGGGCTTTGATGGTTGGCTCATGGCAGCCAATAGAGCTCTGAAAGTAGCGCCGTATCCTCCAGCCCCCCGGGAATAAAAAAAGAATAGCAGAATGGCCAGTCTGGCCCTGTTCATAGGATATCCTTTATTAAAATACTGACCTGCTTCCACGGCACAATGCTTTGTGCAATACAAATACCATGTAATACCAGTAGCCTGCTCAACGGTGCTGAATGTATTGACTTGTACGAGGATGAATGGTGAGTGATGATTTAAATTTGTGGCTTACAGATCACACTAGATGTCGGCAGTGACTGCTTCACTTGCTGACCCATCTTGCTATTATTACTGCATTTCTGCTACACTTCATACACCGTGAGACACCATATTTCAAGTCCTAGGCTTCTACCATGAAAACCCAATTTGTTTTGCGAGTTGTTGCCATGTGTTGCTTTCACTGAATAAATTTTAATGATGCACCTCACAATCATGCTCGCTAGCATAAAACTGGAAAAATAATCCTGATTCACAAAGGTGAGAGTACACTTTAGTGCAAGTTTACGATTTTTTGCAATTCACAATGTAATTTTACGAGCAGTATCTGTACTACTGCCTATCTTTTTACGTACGGAGGCTTCACACTCGTAAATATACTACTCGTATAATTCTTTTGTGAATAAACAAATACACAAACTTACACTAAAGTGTAAGTTTACCTTTCTAACCGCTATATGTATCAAGCTATTTAGCATTCGCAAAGGCCGAAATTCTGCGAATTTCGGCCTTTGCGAATGCTAAATAGACAAATGGAATGTATCAAACAAGTTTGATGCAAAATAAGGATTAGCAAAATTTGCTAATCCTTATTTTGCGATTGCACTTAAGGAATTGCAAATTTTGCGATTCCTTAAATGCAATGTATCAAACAAATAAAATGCAAAAAATGCCATTAAGGAGTAGCAAATTACCACCAACTTCTAGTTGGTGGTAATTTGCGAATTCTTATCAAAAATCTTTTTTGATAAAAACCAAAGGTGCCATATGACGCCCATACATGCCCTTAGGGCATGTATGTGCGCCATATGCCCCCAAATGTCTTTTTCAGGGGTGCAGCAGGGTGTTCTTGAGACACCCCTGCACCCTTGGAAACATCCCTAATTTGCGATCAGCAAAGTGCTAATTGCAAATTGCACTTTCATTCCTATGGGCCTCCTGGCCCATGGAAATGAAGGGGTAATTTGCGATTGACAATTTGCTAATCTCAAATTAAGGAATGCTAAGGAATCGCTATTGGAAAGCGATTTTGTACATACATACCGTTTTGCATTTCCTAAATAGCGATTCCTTAAAATTCGCTATTTAGGAAATGCAAAATGGTTTGTTGATACATATAGCGGTAAATCAGGCCCATGGCGTGTAACGATATGGAGCCAGGAGGTCACTCCACTTACAGAGTGAGGTGCAGCCTAGCCTCTACAGCGAAAAACCAAATGGAAGTGTGCCCAAAGCTAAGAAGACTGCGCACCGAAATATCCTCAAGTCCCGAACTGTTGCTCGCAGTGAGCTACGCAGAGGGGAAATGGGGGCCTGGGCATGTTCTGCACCCAGGCTGTAATGCAGAACATGCAAAGTTCGCATGACTGTTATTGTTGGCCCGAGAGGGCCAGCCAAACAGTTATGCGCACTTGAGAGTGGAGAAAACACTCCTCCTCCTAGCCCCCGCTTTGGCAGTCCAGCCTCACCCCGCACTGCAGCACCAGGAAATGGAAACGGAAAACTTAAATGATAATAAAGCTGGTTATTATCATTTTAGTTTTCCTTTCTACTGCTCGCAGAGCAGTGGGGCGACACCCCTCTGCCTTAACGGAGGAGCCGCCACTGCTGGGCATTAGGGATCACAGGGCCGACGTGGACACCAGTACCAAGACCAAACTGCTTGTTAGATGTACTGTAGCATCAGGGCACACAGGGTGGACATCACCTCCTGTACCAAGATGGCACTGCCAGTGAGATCTACAGTATTGTATCATATGGTTTCACAGGGCAGAGGTGGACTCCTTTACCAAGTTGGAGCTGCCAGAGCGCTATACTGTATCATTACTTTCCTGGCAGGAAGGAAAGCAAAACTACTCTGTGACATCAGCAATATTAGTGCAGCAGAGGGGTCGTTTAGAAAGGAGGTACAATTCTTGCAGCAAAATTGCAGTTTTTCATCTGGCATATGAGTGCTGTTTCTTTACAAATGTAGCTGTGTTCATGCAGAGAGCCTTGTGTCTCGGTGACTTCATGTGATTTCCTTCGCATATTGTCATTCATATAACGAGGTTTACTGAAAAATAATTTAAGCAAGGCTGTCCTCAAAAGTGACACAGAGGTGAAGAGATCCTGCAGTGTGATCAAGTGACTTCTGACAAAACAACAAAAATATAATAAAACACTTGAATAGGTATAGTGCCTGTTTGCTCCTTGAACCTCTGTAACAACAGCACATTATATTAATTGCGCATGCACTTCCACATGTTTAGAATAAATGCTGATTTTATACAAATAACAGGAGTAAACCCTTAAACCGTGTTGGGATTGGGGTAGAGAGTATGAGAATAACATATGGTATCCCAACTAGTATAATTCAAAGACAATTAGGCAAGATATGTATACAACATTATCATAAGGAGATAAGGAGACTCTTCTTGTTTTCATGTATGTGCTTGTGGCATCATATTTAATACAGAAATGTAAAAAAAGGAAAGAAGGTAAGCAGAGTAATTTGCAGTTATTACAGCACTGCAATATACAAATTGAAACAATTATTGGTAACCCAAATCGCGAACATAGGCAATACAGACAAAGTGGTTCTCGAACAACACCAGCAAATCATATCTAAGTGAATCATTAATACAATTGTTGAACCACACTGTGTCTTCTATTCACTGTATATATTCACCACCAGTCACTACGCGCCGTCCTCGCTGATTATTGTCACTGGTGTCGCTACCGTGTTTTTCACTTACTCACACTGAGCACCAAGTATAATTTGGGTTCCCAGAGCAGCCCAGGTTCTGGTGTTAACCTGGGCTGCTATGGGAATTTACAAGGGCATATTATCAAGCCCATTTTCGCCGCTTTAGCGGCCGTCTCCTGCCGATAAACCGGCGATAATTTTATCGCCTGTTCTTGATAATATGCCCCTCTGACTCTTGTGGGTTTGAAATCCTTTATTGATTTTTCAAAGTTATAAGCCAACGTATTATGGGGCTCATTAGGATTGCGGTTTTTCCGCATCCTCTGGGCTGGCGGAATCCACCGCCGGCCCGGAGGATGCAGAAAAAACGCAGCGGACCGACCAAAGACCCACCGCCACATTAGGATGGCTGGTGGGTCCTGGTTTCCGTCCGCAGCTTTTCCGCCGCGGTCGGCTTACAACCGCGGCGGAAAAGCTGTAATATGGTGACGGTGTCTCTCAGACACCGTCCACCATATTAGGATGCACAGAAAGAAATGCTTTTACACGGCGGATATTCCGCCGTGTAAAAGCATACAGTGCTTCACTGCGGGGGCCCGTTGCGGGCCCCCTGGGTGAAGGGGGGGTGGGGGGTGCACATGGGGGGTACCTATGGTACCCCCCTGCATATGTATGCAGCAAGCGGCAGGCACCGCGCGGTGCCTGCTGCTTGCTGCATACATATGCAATGTATGCTTTTTTAACATTGCGGCGGGTGCAGCTTGAAGCTGCACCCGCCGCAATGTTAAATATCCAGGATGTGACCGCGAGGGTGGCTGTCACATCCTAATTTGCACGGAGGGACCGCCGCAGCCCATGCGGACGGTCCCTCCTACTCTAGGGTGGCGGACGGATGCAAGTCCGTCCGCCATCCTAATGAGCCCCACAATGTTTAAAGCAATATTCTGTTCTCATAATGGAACCCATTGCAGCTATATGCTGTTATATACCCAGGTTCAGAGAGACACAGGTTACCCATTGTAATTAATGGTCTGGGTGACGGTGTGGGCTACACTCGGGTTATACTGTGGGCTACTGTAGATTACGCCATGAGTTACTTTATGGGTGACACTGTGGAGCTACATTCTGAGGTTGTTCTTACATGGGTGAATTGTTTTCTGGGATTAGTTGCTTTTTAAGAGCTTCCATTCAATCGATGACAAAAGGAAAAGAAGAAACATGATGACGCACCTGCAAAGATGAGTACTATTGTCACTGTGGAACTTTATCCATTGTCAGCACCGCTTTAGCTGTTACCAGGGCAGACCTAGAAAACAGAGGGGGAGTTTAAATGGTGGCAGTGGAAGAACCCACATCTACTAACTAAACATCGACAAAATACAGCTGCACCCCTGCTTCAAGTAGATTGCAGCAGGGGGCATACTGGACATTAAAAATATAGTTAAGCATCCACATGAGGTTGGGGGTCAGTTAATCCACCCCCTCTTAAACACATTTTACATTTGACTGCATTAGGAATGCAAAAAAAGTCTTACACACTGCTGTGGTATTCACAGACATATTATTATAAGTTCGAGATAGACTAACGCAAGTAGCAAGCTGTGTCTACATTCTGGTCACGTATGCACATTACCTGACGTTTTCTTGTGAGCAACATTATAGGAGAGCTGTTGGACATGGATATGGAATTAACAACATGTATTAAGCAGTTGATGAAGACATCAGCCCCCACATGCATCAACCTATTTAGGAAGTGCAAACGGTGCGAATCGGTAAATTCGGCCGTTTGCGCTTCCTAAATAAGTTTTTGGGATGCATGAAACATTTTTTCAAAATTCGTTTTTTTTTGCATTTCCTAAAAATGCGAATGCATTTAAGGAATCGAATTTGTGCGATTCCTTAAATGCAATGCATCAATTTTTAAAAAAAAAGCGAATTTTGAAATAGGAAGTGCAAATTAACACGAGGTTGACCCTTGTGTTAATTTGCGAAATTCTTTCAAAAAGCACAAAAATGCATTTTGGAAAGTGTCATGTTACAGACACACATGTCCTTAGGACATGTGTGTGTGAAGCATGCACTTTAAAATACATTTCAGGGGTGCAGGGGGGACCCCCCTCTGCACCCTTGCAATGCATCAACAATTTGCGATTTCCTAAAAAAAAGAAATGCAAAACCGCATTGATTCCTATGGGCCTCTAGGCCCATAGGAATCAATGTAATGCCATTCCTAAATTGCGATTCGCAATTAAGGAATAGCAAATTCCGAAATTTAAGAAATCCTAAAAATGTTGAGGATTTCTTGATGCATAGGATTTTGCAATTCCTAAATAGCGATTCCTTAATTTTCGCTATTTAGGAAATGCAAAATCCTAGATTGATGCATGTGGCCGCAAATGCTTACGATGAAAATATAGGAAATTATAGGACCAGCAACTTTGATTCTGTGGCATCGAATATGTTTTAGTTAGCCGATGGTCCTGATGGATGCACAGGCAGGTCATAAATAGTGGGTGAAATTTTAGTAACCTTTTTTGGGACTTGCATGTCAATTTTGCCGTGACCTATGTACTAAAAAGTTGCATCACAAAATGCCATTTGTAGAGGGTGCAAAATATTCTGTCAAATGATTGGTAATAAGAAAGAATGCTCTTTGTGCAGGGAAGAGCAGATTATGTCCCTGCATTTGCAGTCCAACGCTGGATTAACTCTAAAGCAATCCATATCCCTGATAGACAAGTGCTGCTTCCAAAATATTTCCCATTGGGGAAGACATGGGGGTTGGGTGGAGCTAATTGTGTCCACTGGACCTCTGTCTGCTCCAGCCGCGGCCCATGCAGGTGGCCCATGCAGGTAAGAGTGGTGGGGCCAGGTGGGGAGAGGGGATTTCGATGGATGATGACGAGTGAAAATTAAATATTTATTTAATTTTCCCTCGTCATCACAGAATGCTCCGTGAAATGGTAAAAAATCTCTGCGAGTACGCAGAGTTCCGCGAATACGCGGAATCGATTGTTCCGCCTGTTCGCGATGCTTTTTTCCTGTTTGCGAACGCTGTTTGCGCGCTCTGGGGGAAATATCTCCCGAACAGGAATTTTGAAAGCGTAAAAAAAGTTAAAAATTTCACGAAGTGGCGGATCATGTAATTTTGGGGAAATCTGCATTCTCCACGGAACGCGAAATTACTCAAATTTCGCAAATTCTGCAAGCAGAACGGAATTTACCGCCCAGGCCTAGTCATCGTGCGTCGAAAACTCCTCCACTCAGCCCCACCACCTCACCGCTCTTACCTGCACGGGCCTTAGCTGGTCTGCTCCCACAGAGACAATTTCCACAGGGGAAGCTGTACCTAGGGGACAGCTTCTCCAGTGCAAATCTGCTCAGACTCCAAATTTTCAATGTTTTGCAAATCATTGATGCCTTTAATTACGAACCACAATTTGAAGGGGTAAATGTTGCTTTCACACCCCTTCTTAGCTGTGATTCATTATTAGTTCAGGCTATTTGACTGGAGCAGAGTGTGCCAAGCGTTTATCAAAGAGCTCATGTCGCAACTGTGTGTTGGGCACTGCCCACTGATTTCTAACTCCCTCCATTAACTCCATTAAGACTCACTTGCTGGGGTTCAGCTACACCTGACAAGGAATTTCCCTTCTGCACTAAGCACTCCTAATCTTCTTTTCAGTAGTCTTTTAAATCGTGACTGATATAATACTATGAATGAATATTAAAAAAAGCAGCAATATCCCCCAGTTTTCAAATGAAGAGCAACTTTGTATGTTTAAATATGTCAGTCCTGTGGCATTGCCAAATAGAATACAACCACAAGTTGTAGTTGACTATCAAATAAGGAGGTGTTTCTTCAATCCTGGCAGTGATCGTTTGCAGAAGTGAGAAAGGGGTCTTGGAAAGGGTGATTGTATTTGCAGACCCAGTAATGCAGAGGTACACGATGTACAGTAACATTTATTTAAAGGCATTGTTTCGTAATAATTAAATAAAACCAGAGGCACTAGACGTGACTTTGGCTCCACCAACTCCAGATCACCGGTTCAAGATTGTTTACATTGTTCAAGTAGATCCTTTGATAAAAGAGGATGTTTATGAATAGTTACATGTACTTTATTAGATAATTCTTGTACAGATTATATTGTAATGGTTGTTTTATGCATGATGGTTTAATGTATAAACCCTCCTTTTGGGGTTATCATCAACTTTTAAATAAACCTGAACTGGACAACATGTCTGCCAATTGGATATTGATAGCAATCAATAAAGAAATCTGCATCGATCATTGCAGAAAACTGCCCTGCTATTAATCAGCAATCGGTATGGGACAAAACATGCCTATCGTACAGCCATAATTAAATTAAAGCACACTTCTAGCCATCACAATTTCAACAAAGGGCAGCACTTAAATGAATAAGTTATGTCAATTAAATATCAATAAAGGATAGAACATTGATCAATCAGCAATTGATAGTTTACAGTACATCTATCAATAGCTAATTAATTACAGCCTTTCAATAAGCCATCAATCATATATAATAACAACGTATAACTATCAATGAACAGCAGAAATATATCAATATCCAATCAATGGAGGAAAACATAACTAACTCTGCAACTAATAGAGTGCTACTAATAATCAATGGTGGGTGGGTGGTGTCTTATGCTTATCAATAATCAATCAAACAAGGAATTCTTCACAAGTCAGCAGTTAATAAAAGTTAACACATTTATCAAACAACAATAAAAGGAGAACACACCTATCAAGAAGGAAACAGTAGACGACTGAATTTATCATACAGCAAATAAGTGGATGGACACAAGTGTGTATATAAGAAATCAACATAGGAACGGTGCACCTATGAATCATCAATTGGTGGGGGACATATGTTTATCAATTAATCATCAATGGAGGTACACATTAATCCAGCACCCATCAATACAGAACTGCGCTCGCTTACCCACCAGACATCAAGTGGTATATTTACTAAGATTTTGCACCGGTTTTGCGCCACAAAAGTGACTCGCATTGATGCAAAATCTTTTTTCCCAATTTTCTTTCCAGTGCAAAAATTGTTTTGCAATGATAAATCACTTGAAAGTATCGCAAAACAGCGTTTCGCACTGATTTCCATTACTTAGTGCTAATGGGGCGTTCTAAGGGTGATACATGGGCGTTCCCATGCAACCACTCAAAGCTTTTGTTGTAAAACCATACTTACTAAAAAAAGTAGACACGGTTTTGAAGTGAAAAAACAGCACCCATTTCAAATAGGCTCTATCACGGAGAAATGCTTTTATTTCTCCTTTCTTTTCTGACTTGCATGTGTGCTGCACTGTACAGGACAGATACACAGTGGGAAAAGTTTTAAAGTTAGTTTAAGCATAGTATTTTGTACTGGAAGTATATCCTTCCAGTACAAAACCTATGCTAGACTCACTCAGACACCCTTGTACTATGGTGCATAGGTGTGTGCGTGACGTACTTCAGCAAATCTCAGCGCCAGCGCAAGGTAGTGCCATATTTCTTTAAACATTACGCTCTCATGCTCTCTCCTTCTCATGCAAAGCAGCACAGCATTTTTGGCTGCTGCACTGCGTTGCCCTTGCCTCTGAACAGATTCCTCAGCAGTCTCTCTTTTCAAGGCACAGTGCCTTTTGCTTTGCTCTAAGTTATCACCTGTAGGTGTATATTCCCAAGACTTAAAGTGGCATTTTAGAGAATATGCTAATAGATTGGGGAGTCTGATTATAGCAACCTGAAAGAATGGTAATCCCTAAATATGAACAATGTGCGCTTTGTAAACTTCTTCATCATTTGTTGTTTCCTCAGGTCAAATTATTGCATTATCGTATGAGTAATCCTCTTTACTTTCAGTGATGTTAGTATATTATACCCATACAGTTTTATCTTAAAAATCTTTAAAAATCTTTAAGATCCCAGAATGCATTATTCCTGGTGCAGGGTCTAACATTTCCTCAATATGTTTTTTAATCCCAATGTATTTCGGCCTTAGGCCTTCATCTGGGGATTATCGCTATTTCTCCAAGTTGATTATATTGCCGTGAGTGAGTCGCCGTTCTCCATAATAATGCATTCTGGGATTTGAAGTTCATGAACAATATTGTGATGACACAACAATATTAAAATTGCTTTAAACTGATGGATTAACTTAATTGCATTTGTTGCAAAACCATTGAAACCTCGAACAAGGACTATCTCAGTGCCCGGGAGACATACCCCAAGGATATGGGGATGCAATTGGAGTGATATCGATCACACCCTGTTCAGAGGGTGATACCCAGGAGTACGGAACACCTAATTACCCAATTACCTAAACCTAGCAGTGCACAGGCTGATCCATAAACAACTGCTCCAAGTGTGTCATGACTTGCTTGTTGATGATATTTTCAGTACCTTTGCTGGAAATAGAAGCAGGAAGATTGACCTGTAGTTTGAAAGTTCACTGGGGTCAGCAGCGTGTTTTTTGAGTAATGGTCTGACTTCGGCGTGTTTCCAGGTATTGGGGAAGGTTGTGGCAGTGATAAAGGTGTTGAGTAGGCTGGTGAGTTCCTGGCCGATCCTTTGGTTTGAGAGGTTGAAGATGTGGTGCAGTCATAGGTCTGTGGGAACTCCAGAGTGGATGAATTTTGTGGTGGAGGTGGTGTCCTGGGTGGAGAGGAATATCTGTTGAGGAAGTTCATAGGTGTGGATTGGGAATCAAAGTTTCAGTATATGATTGTGATCTTGTCATGAAAGAAGTCAGCAAGGTTGTCGCACAGCTCCTGTTAAAGTGAACTGTTGTTTTCCCTGGCAGCTGGGTTGGAGAATTCCCTAACAATGTGGTATTGGACAGTGTAGCCCTGAACAAAGTGCATCATGTAAGAGCATCAAGTAGCTATGTGGCCATCTTGTCAAACTCAAAGGAGATCTACACTACGTATGTAATACATTTTAATATTCTATCAATAGAAGAAGATACTTATTTAGCATCATATTTACTCCATTTCTTGTGTTTTACCAGGACATACATATCTTCATTTTTATTAGAAACATCTTGAGCTGGTCCTAGCTTGTAACCCAAGAAACGTTATTTTTCTTGTAACTTTTGTTCTCCTCTACACTCAATCCAATTTTTGTAAATGTTTGTAAATTTAATTTTCCAATGTTTTTGTTAGATTTACAGAAATATGGCATTTCGAATTATTATTCTTAGAGGTGGACAAATGTTCCTTCCAGCTGTCCTTTACTGGTACGACCATTGAGCCGACATATACTTTGAACATACAAATATTATTTTAAAGAAAAACAAAAAACTGTCATACTTCATATATTCATTTAATTTCGAGATTTCCAAGTTCCAAAGTTATCAGCATTGCTTGATTTGCAGATTCATTTAACTATCTGAAGAAATCTTTGCATTGACTGTTATCTTTACCCAACATCAGTAAATGGTGACTTATACAAAAGGCTACACATTTGTGCACTTTTGTTGTAATATTTCTTGTAATCAAAGACCTAATCTTTTTCACTTTATCATTTTATGTGCAAAGTGCTTTTGCTGAATTGAGTATGCGTTTGATGCAGCCATATCATTCAGATACCTCCCCTGAAGAAATCTTTGACTAATGGTTACAAACTTATTTTCATTGTCACAATTGTGGCTACAAGTAGTTCAGTCCTCACAAATTCTCCATACGGAATATTAGTTATCTTTTGCATTAGTAGACATTGCATACAATATACTAATCCCTGTAGTGCTCTATCTTTATAGATGATTCTGTATTTTATGTTAAGATATAAAAATTGCATTAACTAAAAAGCAAGCAATAATAGTGCCGTATCCTAAGGTCAAATCAAGTCAAATATCATCATTAAAGCACAATCACAAAAATGCATTGTTCTCAAACTGTTGCACATCTTTCCTCAAGGCCCCCTCCTATCAGATATCTCCTAAAATGGGAGGAATGGAAGGGAATGAACCAAGAATGCATTGCCATTCCCATTATTAACACATTCAGTTAACATATTCAGGTAGCAAAATAAACATGGAAGTGTGTAAAAGCTATTGGTTGGCCTGAATACAAGCACTTCCTCATTGCAAAGAGACCATTATGATGCCTGATACAACTGTATAGTGATCTGACGTCCATTGTTACTAGCACTGTTACTAGCCTGCTTGTGGGAAGTCCTGCATTAGTGACTTTAAAAGTGGGGCAATAAAGAAGTCTACAAATTTAGAAACGCTTCCGGTCTAGGGGCCAGATGTACGACCCTTTTTTGCGCTTGCAAACGGGAGATCAGCCCGTTTGGTACCGCCAAAAATGGTCATGGCATGTACATATGCTATTTTGCAAGTCACTGACTTGCAAAATAGCGTTTGCAACTCTCGCTAATAGGAAGGGGGTGTCCCTTCTTAATAGCGATACTCACTGCCATGTACGATTGTTTTGAGACCGCATTTCCGGCCGCAAAACACTCAGAGTTTACCACCTACTTCAAGTGGGTGGTAAACCACTCGCAAATGAGAAGGGGTCCCCAGGGGACTCCTTCCCCTTTGTGAGTGTGTGAGAAAATATTTTTTTAAGAGCAGGCAGTGGTCCCAGGGAGCACTGCCTGACCGTAAAAAATGAAATTGAAAAGTTGTTTTTAAAACTGCTTTATTTAAAAAGCAGTCCCAGACATGGTGGTCTGCTGACCCCAGCAGGCCACCATCACTGGGAGTGCTAACCATTCCCAAAGGGGTTGCAAATTGCGCTTGCCTCTGAATATTGATGAGGTATGCAATTTGCGACCCCATTGACACTGTTTGCATTTTGTGAGCCCCAATTTGCGAGTCGCAAAGCAACGCATTTTGTGAATCGTAAAATGTAAGGGTTGACATCTGGCCCAAAGATTCTACCCAGGATATGATCAATCTGCTGGGTTGGTTGTTATTAGCTTTGTGATTTTTTTGAGGGGAGGCAAAATTAATCACTGGTTCTTATAAAGAAAGATATTCAGAAAACAGCATTCACAATCTGTCACTTTCTGTCATCACAACTCCATTTTTGAGAGAAAGTTAAAAAACTTCTGAAGTTGTTTTAACACAGCAACCTTTATCATTTGAAGGTTTCAAAGCATTTGAGTTAAAAATTTTATATTCTAACTGGATAACTCCTTCTCCATTCCGCACAGCTTCTATTACTGTGTTTTTATCCAAACTTTATATTTCCTAGGGGTGGGTGGAGTTGTCAGACCTTCATTCTGTGAAATCACATTAAAATTCTGTAACATTCTGCCATGGGGCAGAGTGGGCACAGCAATTTGCAGTGCATAACCCTTGGTGCCCTTACATAAACATGCAAGGGCACCAAGAGGTATCCACTTTAGTGCATACCCCTTGGTGCCCTCACATACTTATGTATGGTTACAGAGGGGTATGCACTGCAATGCAGTGCAAAGCCCTTGTTGTCCATAAATAAGTATGTAAGGGCACTGAGGGGTATGCACTAAAGTGGATACCCCTTGGTGCCTTAACACAAGCATGTAAGGTGCATTGAGGGGTATCCACTACAGTGCATATCCCATGCTGCACTTACATACTTATGTAAGGGTACTTCAGGGCTATGCACTGCACTGTGTATACCTAGGTGCCCTTATGTACATATGTATGGGTACCGAGGCGTATGCACTGCAGTACATACCCCTCGGTGCCCTTACATAAGTATATAAGGGCACCAAGGGGCATGCACTGCTTTGCAGTGGTCTTTTAACAGGGCTGGGTGAGGGTGTATTCCCTCTATGTTTATAAACCACTGCAGATTAAACCTTGTCTACAGATGTTTTTAAACATAAAGCCACAGCTCTCTCTTCCAACCCTGTTAAAAATTAAAACCACTGAGTATTAATTCCGTCGGTAGAGTAGGGGTATTTAGGATGAGATGTACGACCTAGAATTGCATGCGCAAATGGGTTTGCAACCTGTTTGCGCATGCAATTTCAGTCTGGGCCATGTACAATTCCTAGATAGCGAGGCGCAATTCACTTGCGACTCGCTATTTAGGAATTGCGAGTCGCAATTAGGAAAGGGGCATTCCCTTCCAAATTGCTTCCACAAATCAATGTACGAATGTTTTGTGACCGCAATTGCAATAGAGAGCATAGGCACTTAGGCACCAATCAACAGTGAAAAAGTTGATCGGTGTCATAAAACCACCAACAACAGGTCAGAAAAAAAGTACAGGAGGAAGGCAAAAAGTTCAGGGATGATCCTGCAAAAAGGGCCAAGTCCAACACAACCCCCTTCCAGCCAAATCGTAGGCTAGACCAATCACTAACTTGATGGGCTTCCCTGCTTTGGGCGATAGAACATGGACCCTGGCATGCAACTGCATGGGCATACTCCAGTTCTACGTAAATCTGAACCCATTTGGATCCCTTTGTCCATACTCTCAGGGCCCATTAAGCTAACCCTTGGGGAACACTTCTCCTGACCTGTGGACACCATCTGTGCTGCATCTAACCTTAGCTTGCGCACAGGTGTGTCCCAACAAACAGACAGTCCCCACATGGCCAACACAGAGGTGTGGCCCAGTCCACCCCTGGGGTGTGACTTCTGTCCCCCTCCCAGGGGCAACTCTGTCCACCAGCAAGCCACAATGACCACTGACAGCTGTCAGTGATGAGGAAATAATTACCCAGGTATTTCATGGTTCTCCAAACTCTGCAGCGTCAGAGAGCAGGGGCAGTAGCACCAGGTGCTTGGCACCCTAGGTCCACTCTCCCTCCTGTCAGGTCAGGTATGACATCCTGACACTGGCCCACCAACCCCGGGCCTGTACCGAGTGGCTGGGCAGGAGACTGGGGTGGGCTTTCCCACACCCGGTCCTCCTCCTCCTCGGGGCTCTGTACCCTCCTACCTTCCTACCTGGAGCAGTACCCTCTTCCAGAATTGTCAGGGCACCTGTGGCAGGTGTCCTGCACAACTCGCTTACCATTTCAGGGGTACTATCCTGCAACTGGGATCCCAGCTTAGAGTCTGTACCCTTAGACTAGGCAGAGGTCAGAGGTGAGGCTGCTCTCACTGCCCCCTTACTGGGGTCCCGCACCCTCCCACCTGGAGTGCTGCCCCCAGCAGACAAACCAGTAGGGACACTGATTACAGTTGTCCTTACATCAAGGCCAGGCAACACCTGAGCCTGGCTTCCCAACCCAGGGACTAACCCCTGTGGCTGAGCCCCTGCCTGGCGCACCAGGTTATCCTGGGGGATCTCATGCCCCCGAGGGTAACACATAACCCATGTGTTGTGTAACACTCTGCCTGGTGCAGATCTCCCTACCCCTGTCCATCTGACAGTGCGTGAAGATCCCCCAGGCCAGATGTGGTGTCACCATGGTCACTCCTAGGAGACTCAGCCCTTCTGCCACGCCCCTGACCCACTGCTTCTTCCACTGGAGACTCTCTCACCCCTCAACCTGGACCTTTGCACCCTCCACTTAGGAGTGGCACTGCTAGACACCAGAACTGATGCTTACAGACACTCCAAGTTCTCTTGACAATAGGAGATCCCCCTCACATGTACTACAAGTACAGCTTAGGCACCCTACCTGGTGTTCCCTTAAGGAACCATCCAGGCCCTGATACTGAGGTTGGGCACTTTCGGGACACATCTCAGTCACACTCCTGCTCCTAGGATTTTGGTGCTGTTAGATCTATCCGCTGCCTTCGACACAGTGTCACATGAACTCCTTCTTGGCCGATTGAGAGATGTGGGCATAGGAGGTGTGGCTATGTCATGGTTGGAAAGCTTTCTTTCGGGTCGATCACAAGGGGTCAAGCTAGGCTCCCACTCTTCCACCTTCAGGGAGCTTACCAAGGGAGTGCCACAGGGCTCATGCCTAAGGCCCACGCTTTTTAACGTGTATGTGGCCCCCTTGGCAAACATTATAAGATCATATGGATTCACCCCGGTGTCATACGCTGATGACACCCAGTTTTTATTTCTTTTCCACACTCTCACACCCGCAATCCAAAAATCATTTGCGGACGGTATGAGAGCAGTGGCACTGTGGATGACACAGAACTACCTTCAATGCAACGTGACCAAAACTGAGGTCATGTTGTTTGGAGGGGCAACTCTAATGTGGTCCCCCGATTGGTGGCCCTTGGAGTTGGGACCTGTCCCAACCCCGAAACAAACAGTTAAAAATCTTGGCATTCGCCTGGATCAGGCTCTCCTACTTAAGGAACACACTACCCAAGTCACAGGTGCATGTTTCCGTGTGGTTGGCCTGCTTCGACGTGTTTTTCCATTTCTGCCAGACAACCACAGAAAAACGCTTGTTCAGACCCTAATAATAAGTAGGATGGATTATTGTAATGGCCTCTATATATCAGTTAATGAGGAACAATTGAAGAAATTGCAAATAGTGCAAAACACTGCAGCAAGGCTAGTTCTCAATGCCTCTCCCAGAACTCCCTCTCGTCCCCTTCTTCATCAACTCCACTGGCTACTAGTAAAGCAACGTGTTAAATTCAAGATATGCTGCACCATACATAAATGCCTGTATGGCACTGGTCCCAGATATTTAAAGGAAAAATTTGTTCCATACACTCCTGGACGCACTCTACGGTCCAGTAGCCACCACCTGCTTCAGGTTCCAAAGTTCAGAAGAGCCAGACAGGGAGGACGGGCCCTCTCCTACAAAGGACCTGTCCTCTGGAACTCCCTACCACCTGTGTTGAAACAAATCACAAGCCTTGAATCCTTCAGAAAAAATCTAAAAACTTACCTCTACACCATGCCTTAGGTAACATCTCCCTATATTACAGCTATAACTAACTAACTATAAAATCTTGTTAGAGACTACCAGTGGAAGCACAAGCGCAGAGATATCCCTTCAGGAATTGAATCAGGCGCTATACAAGGTTATAAATAAATAAATACATAAATAGGAGACAGGACGTGAGGCCCTACACCATTCCCACTACAACTCGACCTAGGTGGGCTACTCTTATCCTCTCCCACCACTCTGGGCTGGAAGATATCTGAGCCCCTCCTCATAGGGTCACTCCCCAATGCCTCTTCAGACTCACTGGAATCCACCAAAAGGTCTGCCTCCCGGGTGAGCTCCCTGGGGTCTGAGAACTCACACTCCAACCGGTGTTGGCATAGCTCTAGAAAACAGGGACTTACAATATGCTCTCCCACAATTGAATCACACTTCCCTAAACTATCCTTCACCGCACCATCCAGTACCTTGCACATGTACCCCACACCACTCTCTTTAGATTGGTAAAACAGTATCTGACTGTCTCTGTCACTCAACCCACACTCATCTGGGTGGTCTCCATATTCACACACCAAGACTTCAAGCATGGGGGAACCCTCTCCCTGAACCTCTCATCTAGAGTCAGTAGAGTATCCCTCCCTCCACTAGGACCATGAACCCCTGTGCCAGTTCCCCAATCTACCTCAGGGACTCGGTGCACCACTGGAGCTACCTAATAACCTTGAACCCTCAGTTGTATGTTAACCCCCTCCTTCAAGTCAGGTACCACATCTCTAGGTGTGTGTACTGCTCCCTCAGCACTAGATAGCTCAGTGTTGCTGCCACCATCTGAGCTGGACTCCACCTTCGACCCAGCCAAGCTCACTTCCTGAGCTACACACATTTCTTCTTCTTGGGTTAAGGCCCTCTTGGCCTCATCCCTCTGAAGCTCCTCATAAAGCTATCTCAGCCTCTGCTCACAAGTCAGAAGCGATCCTTCTTTTTCCATTACTCCCTCTATTCCAGGGAAGTCCTCCTCCTCCTCAGACTCTACTGGCAGTGCTGGCCCCCAGCGGGGTAACTCATAATAAAATAGGGATGCCTCTAGATCCTCCCTGGACCTTCTCCTCATAGGCAGCCTCCTTTCCTTGCAGAACCCACATAGGTCTTCCATTGCATAGATGAATATGTGCCAGAAATTAAGTGCCATTTTGCAACAACTATCCAGAGTACTAGTATCAAAAATACTTCCAGGAGGACACCAGCAAACAGACAAAATAGTATGTGGTTGTCTTACGGTCTGCACTTACTAGTAGTTTACACCAATCACTGTATATGAGTCAGAAATGCAAGTCCAGAATCCCACCGCTGACCACCAATGTTAGAAATGGGGGTATCTAGTTGGCAGAGGTAGGTACCTTTGACCGAGTAGGGGCCTCTGCTTCTAGTCAGGGTAAGGGGCTACACTCCTAAAAGAACCCCTGCTCACCGCCTTGGTAGCTTGGCACGAGCAGGCAGGCTCATCTCAGAGACAGTGGTAAAGCATTTGTGAACACATACAGTAAAATACAGTGAAAACACTACAAATGGACACTACACCAGTTTAGAAAAATAAGTAATCTTTACTAGACTTAACACAAGACCAAATGACAAAAATCCACAATACACTATCAAGAATATGACTTTAAAAATGGTAGAAATAGCTTAGTTTAATGCAGCTGGTAAATGCAGCACTTTACTCTCAAAGTACCTTGGATGCGTAATGCAACATAAACAAAAGGGTCGCAGGGAAGGCGATGTGTCTGTACCTTGCTTCAGGGGAGGCGGCGCACCTCTTCATTACTGCAGCGCAGGGGAGGCGATGCGTCTGTTCGTTACCGGAGAGGAGGTGAAGCATCTGTTTCGTACTGTGATCTGGTATGATGCGACAAGGGGGCGCCTCAAAGCGATTCGATGATCCAGTGCGATGCGACAAAATGGCGTCTTTGATGCAATGCGACAACGTGGATGCGATGCATGCACGCCTACCGGCCGCGCGGCGAAATAGATGGTTTCTCGAGCCACAACAGGGCCTATGACACTCTTCTCTGGTGATGCGACGGCAACATCTGCAGCGACGACAGGCTTTTCCAGTGATGCGACACGGTTCTTTAGTGATGCGATGGTGAACTGCTGAGGCGGCGATGAGCTTCTGTGATGCAGCGGCAGCAACATTCTTCATCCTCGTTGAATCGTGCTTGCAGCTCCCAGCGACACGCAGTCTCCAGAGGGCCCAAAACAGCAGCAGGCATCTCACTGCAGGTAGAATTCCAAAACAATGAAATTCAGGGGGAGCTAGTGGTGAAGTCTTTGTGTCCCTGAGACTTCAGAACAGGAGGCAAGCTCAGCTTCAAGCCCTTGGATATCTTCCTCAAGATAGTAAAAGTATACACAAAGTTCCTTTTCTCCTTTCCTTGGCAATAAGTAACTACTGCAGGCCAATCCCAAACAGCAAACAGCACAGGGGCAGTGTCCTCCTTCAGCTTCCTTGGTTTCTCTCCTTGGCAAAGGGTTTGTCTTGATTCCCAGGAGTTATCTAAAGTTCTGGGGTCTGGGCCCCAAATTTTATACTGCAAAATCCTTTGTTCTCTGAAGGCAGAGAGTGTCTGTGCCCAGCCAAAACCAGTTCTGTCCTCTCTGGAGCAGCTTCCTGGCAGGAGGTGGAGACAGCATTGTTGAAAACAGACCTGGCCCAGGTAGCTGAAAGGAAATCTCCTCCCCCTACGTTCTATTCTATGAAGTCTCAGGCAAGTGAAAGGAAATCTCCTCCCCCTACTCTCTATTCAATGCAGGTCCTATTGAGCCCAGCCCTGACCCATCAGACTGCTGGAGCCAAGGCCCTCTCCAGCCCTCTGTCACTCATAAACCAGACATGGAGTACACAAACGTAGCAGAGGCACACTGGATTTGTTAGTTAAGAACATACCTACTTTGTAAAGTGGTATTTGCAAACACAGAAAGTAAAAATCACCCACATTAAAATATGTATTTTAACATTCTGAGTTCAGGCATACAAAACTCAGTTGTATACCTTGTTCCCTGGGTCAATTAGGATTATAAGATGTTATAATCAAACTGCCCATTCATGGCTATGGGAGCAGGTAGCCTTGCAATAGTGAAAAACTAGATTGGCTGTAATTCACTATCAGGACATGCCACACACATCAGGGCATATCCTACCTTTTACATACGATGCACCCTGCCCACAGGAATTCCTTGGGCCTACCTTAGGGGTGACTAACATATAGAAAAGGGAAGGTATAGGGACTGGCAAGTGGGCGCACTTGCCAAGTCGACATGGCAGTCCCAGACTGCACACAGGCTCTGCAATGGCAGACCTGAGCCATATTTTACAAGCTGCTTATGTGGATGGCACAACCAGTGCTGTAACACCACCAGCAGCATTCGATTAACAGGCTATGGGCACACATGCTGCACTGTACTAGGGTCTGACAAGTAAATCAAATAAGCCAATCATGGAGTCACTAATCCATTACAACAATTTACAATAGAGAGTATATGCACTTTAGCACTGATCAGCAGTGAAAAAGTGCCCAGAGTCATAAAACCACCAACAACAGGTCAGACAAAATATAGGAGGAAGGTAAAAAGTTCAGGGATGACCCTGCAAAAAGGGCCAAGTCCAACACTTATCAAGCGCTGTGGAATAATCCACAAAACAGATGTATTTCAGCATGCTTGCTTTTTGTCCTAAGAGGGCCAATGAAATGATGTTATCAATTGTCGAACACCCTGACCAAAATCCGGTTTGTATTATTGGTATTAATGACTTTTCTTCTGCCCATGACCTTAATTTATTTTGAACGTGTCTTGCAAATAATTTCCTGTGTTTTTCAAATAATTTCCCGTCAAAGTCCACCAATGCTATTAATCTATAGCTGGACGGATCATCTTTTGGGCCTCATTTATACGTTTGATGGGCAATCGCTACTTTCCATGAAGATGGTATGCTTCAATATTTGATTACCTGCGAAAACAACTGGTTTAGCAATGCACTCCAAAAGGTTGTATTTAACTTTATCAAGTCTATAGAGATACCATTCGGTCCTGCTGTCTTGGATGAACATGTGCTCATTATTAGTTCAACTATTTCTTCTTCTGTTATATCAGCAAATGTGTCATCAACTTTTGACAATGTATAATTACAGGTTACAATTGACTTATATAGAACTTTAATGTGATTTTCCCACTTATTGCTCAGGATAAATAGTTCATCGGCTGTTTATATGAATTTGTACCATGTCCCACCAGGGACCAGTATGCTTGTTCATTCCTAGTTGATATAGCATAATATAATTTTGCATAGGCTTTGTTTACGCTATCCCGCTTTATCTGTAAATGCCTGTTCTTGAGTTTTTTCTTTAAGTCTTGTATTCTCAGGTTAAGCTCATTAGATATCGGACGTTTTAAGATATGTTGCATCTTCTTATGAAAAAGTCTCTTAGATTCTATTAATTCGAAAGTCTTATGTGCGTTAATGTTTGGTCGCAATTCCTGTAAGCTTGTCACAAGACTAGATAATATATTTTTTAGTATAGATTGCCAGGCATCTAATCAACCATCCCCAGTCTTTAATAGTACACTATCTTCTTCGGTAGTCAATGTCATTATCTGTTCAAGATTGGATGCCTTCACTTATAACATATTATTCCAGATAAGTCTTTTCACATGCACAGCGTTCAATGTGCCACTATTAGCCATTGCATGGGTTTCCCAATAATCATGCTTAATGTTGATGACTAGCCTTTGAGGATCGTGATCACTCTCGGATCTTGGTATATTAGCGAACTTTCTACACAGATGAAAATAAAAGTAATGCACAAATGTAAAATCTATGCTGGAGGAAACTGTCGGCCTGCGGAAGGTTGAAGAGGCTGGTTAATCTTCTGTTAGTCTTCCATTAAGAATTCTTTATCCTGAGTCTGTCATTAAACCATATGTGCACTTAATTAAGGTACTGATCTTATTAGGCTTATTCTGCAATGGAAATATAACTTGCAGTATATTATAACTCATGTTTGGGTCATCACTACTTGAAGGTCTACTCACCAAAGGCATATGGTTATTTGGATCAAAAGTTGGATTTCCACTATGAATGACTCTCTAGTGTTTGTGAGAAATCAATATAAGATCAGAGGCAATACCGTGTAGGTGTTTAGCACTTGAATCCACAATAGACATGATGGTCTGGATGTCTATAATGTCTTGAGTCTAATTTTTCTAAGGGATGAAGTTTGGTTATGGTCTTAGTTGGAGGTATGGCAAAAAATGTGTTCAGCTATAAATGTCTTATGAATTAACCAGACCAATCTTTAATTCAAAGAAATCTAGTTTAGATGGTACACTGCTCATGCTTTTATTCAAACTATTCCATTCCTACTTAGTCCATTTTCAAACAGAAAGGTTGTATACATTATTAATGTCTTCTTGTTGTCCTGTGTCCATATGGCTTGTGGCTTCATTCATTGTCCACCTTGCTTTTCTACTCAGACTTCCTATCTGTTCTCCTCTTTTCTGTCTATGGTATATTCTATTACTGATAACTGCACATAGTATGAACTGTGTTTTACATACCTAAGGATTACTAGTTGTGGTTTCATTTTACTTAGCCATACTGTATGACAAGATGCATGAAACATTATTTGCATTTCAAGTGTTTTGTTATTACCTCTTTATTTCATCTCATCATGCATGTGTGCATAAATTGATTCTCCCAAATTTGTAGTCAGTGTAATTTCTCGCTAGTGTGTGTTTATGTCTCATTTCTTCATGTTATTTTTGTAGGAGAGCTTCAAAAATATTTTTTTTCTGAGCTAATTCTTCCAATCTCATATCTTCTATTTCTTTTTCACAACAAAAATCTCAAACTGTAGTTTTGCAATTATTTCTTCATCCTAATAATTAGGCATTCACATTGGTTAAGCAATATTTCCTTTAGCTTATTGCAACACTTTACTCTCTCTTATGAAAACAGAGTTACTTTGAGACCCCTTGGTACTATTGTTTTCAGTAAAATTGTTTTAAAATATTCACTTCCAACAATACTTGATTGTTCTAGTTTCAAAAACAAATATTTCATGTTTTGTGTTATCTGATTTTCCAATACAACTATCTATTTTGTTTGTAAGGAATTGTTCCAATCGTTCTCTTTTCTCCAAATGTTTGGAGATTTCTTATGTTTTCTTTCTTTAAATTGGAAGTGTGCCAGACTCTCAACCTATACTATGAGTCTAGTATTGAAATTGAACAGAGCGTTTGGCACAATCCCACTCATAGGCTATATTAATCTTCATATAGGTTATACATTCCTCAATTTTTTTTATTTGTTATCCATAATGCCAATGCTTATTAATAAAGCTGAGGAAATATTTGCAAAATATTAAGATTGAGATTAGAACTGCAGAAAAGGGAGCCCTGCTTGAACCGCCACAAGATGGGTTGTGGCTCCGCGAGTGAGCGGAACCTCAAAGCATCGTTGGAGCTGTTTTTTTTAAGTTTAAACCAGTTTTTGACCTGTTTGCCCCACGCCGCTCTTTCCTCTCAGATGCCTGTGGTGGCGCCTGCCATTTTCTGCATTGCGAGATGCCGTTCCTCTCCACCAATCTGACTGGGCTGCATGCTATGCAGCTTTTGGGACGCCGCTGAAGCTTTATTGCAGTGCTATACGACCAGCTGACAACAGTGCCTGAAATACTTGCTCTAATGGGAATGGCAACAGGATCCCAACAAAATATATATATTAAATGACTTTGTGTTCTTTTGGATGATTTTTGAAGCACTCGTCATTGTCATTTTGGTGGAAGTCACCACACAAATATCCAAGTGCATGTCTGGTGTTACTAATGTTGACTCTGTCTACTTTATTTGACTAAATTCATATATTTTGGAATACAACCATCTGGTTTGCTCTTCATACCGTCATAAATGACCTTTTTTCTTAGCCCATTTTGGAGATGTTTGTTTGAACTGGCTTCGGAATGCTTTCTAGTCAATGCTATAGCTAATGTTTTCTTTATCCAGTAACTGGACGGCCTCCTCTGAATGGACTGTGCTGGTTGCTGTGTTTTGATGCTGTTTCTACAATGAGCAAACCCTGTATTTGTAAGGTGATTGCTTCCAAGTCCAATATCATATATTAAATAAGTTCTATGTGCAGACGCCTATTGAATTAGACTTATCAATCCAAAGGTAGCACATAGAGGAATAGAGGTGCTTTTTCATTATTGTTTTTAGCAGCCTCTATAAGTATATTACCACTCGCCCGTGAACTGCCTATCTTCTGAGAATTTCTATATACCAAGTATTCACCGACATGGAGGTTTCTTCTTCACTTGGTCAGAAAACAGCTTCTGCAAATATGTCTTAACTTCGCAAGGATTTCAACCCTGCTGCCCCTCCAAAATGTCACACGAAGGAACCTAACTCGCCTACCAAGTCTCCACTACCTATAATAATGGAGGACCTCATGGAATAGATAAGGATGCTTAAACCTTTTCGGTTAGAAGCCAATGCTACTCTTCAGAAGCTGGATGAGAAGTGGTCCAACTTAGACTCCAGAGTGTCGGCAGTGGAACAACGGATTAGTGATGCTCAAGATCTGATTCCTTAGGTTGCTGATATGTTTAAAGAAATTGCTCTCCTCAAGATGCAAACAGAAGATTTAGAAAATCGCAACAGGTGCAATAATCTTCAAATTCATGGTATTCCTGAGGGGGAGGAAGGATCTGACATGCTTACTATTTTTTAAAATGCACATTCCTAAAATTGTTGGTCTCAAGGATGGCACCACTCCTATTCTGCAGCTTGCTCACCGCATTGGTCCTAAAATTGGCATTTCGTCTTCTTCTTCAACAGGCACTCGTCCTAGAGGGATAATTGTTTTATTTCTGGAATACACTGAGTTATTAATGGTCCTCTCAGAGGCAAAGTCGGGAAAGCAGATGTAATGGTCTGGTCAAAAGGTTTTTTTCCCTCAAGATGTGGCCCGAGCCACATCTGCTCGCCGCAAAGAGATTCTCTCTCTTCGCCCAACTGATCGTTCCATGAATGCCAGATATGGCCTAGTCTATCCCTACTTTTGTAAAGTCACATACAGAGAGAGGTCCTACTCTTTTGAGCGCCCAGAGGATCTAACACAATTTATTTCTTGTCACAAGGGAGATGTAATGGAATTTGGAGGGCCATGAATAGCATTGTTGTTTCTGCTTTGCATTGTGCTCTCTAAGTTTTTCTGTTTTATTCCATCTTTTTGAAGAGTTTCGTCTTCTTTTTAGGTTGTAGGTCATAGTTTGTTGTTGCCGTTTTTCTCTAGATTATGTGGTTCTCTTGTCTTCCTTGGAGGTCATTTTATATTACTGTTCCCTTTTGTCTTTTTCTCCTCCTGTATGATCCCATCCCCCTGACGCTTTCCCCTTCCTGCCTTTCACCTCATTCCTCATGTTCTTGGTTCATCCTCATGTTAGGTAAGTGGTTGAGAATCTTATAATGCATCCTTTGTTGTAGTTGTTTGCCTGCGTTTTGTCTATCAATTTACGGCTAAGTATATTATTGCTCTCCCCTGTGGTGTTATTTTATAGTAGGCTCCCTGTTTTCATATATATTTTTTATTATTGGTTCTGGTTGTTCCCGGTTTCTCGTCCTGGCTCTGCTGTCTGTTTCTATCCGCGGTTTCCCGCTTCCCATATTTTTTTTTAGTCTGGATACATATCTCATCTTTTTTGACTGAAGTTTCTCGACTTCCTGTCAACCTTTCTTGGTCTATCATTTGCTTCCTCCTCTATCCTTTCGGTCTTTTCTTTCTTCTCTCTCTTTTCTATTCCCTCTTTTCTATCTTCTCTCCTCTGACCTCTGTCCATGTATTTTCTTCTGCATTTTGTATTGTATTGTAAGTGCATTTATATAGCGCTTACTACCCCTGACGAGACGTCGAAGCGTTTTTTCGGCGGGTAGCACGCTACTCCGGGACCCATGGAGGATTAGTGTTGAATTAGTATAGTGAAACATGCAAGTACATTTTAAGTGGTGGATAAGTTAGTCAGTTATTTGGATTTGGAATGATAGCAGAAGGATAGAGTAGGACAAAGGTTTGTATTTATTTATCGCTCGCTTGTTGACGCATGCTATTCAGGGAGCCTATAAAGGATTAGTGGTGAATTAATATGGTGAAATATAAGGTAATTTCAGTGGTGGATATTAGTCTGTTACTTGGAGTGAGAAGGATAGCGGATGGATAAAATGGGAAGAAAGATTTGCATTCATATAGCACTTGTTACCACTGATGGGTGTTGAAGCGCTTTTCTGGCGAGTAGCACGCCACTCCGGAACCCATAAAGGATTAGTGTTGAAAATTAGTATAGTATAAATGTGAAGTAATTTGAGTAGTATATATGTTATTCAGTTATTTGGGCAGTATATTAGTATAGTTGAATATGGAATATGGAATTTGAGAAGTGAACATGTTAGTCTGTTAATTTTGATTGAAAAAGGATAGTGGAGGGATAAAAGAGTGAAGGATTTTTTTTAAGTCTTAGCAGTAGGAAGAGGCTTTTGGATGAGTAAAGAGGAGTTTTGGAGGGAAGGAGTCAGAGGGGAGAGTTTAGAAATGTTTGTTTTAGGGGATTGGTGTAGTAATAAGAGGTGTCAGATGATGCAAGGAGGGGTAGAGCAGGAGAGAGTCTAGAAAAGGTTATTTTGGCGATCATAGTAGTGGTATTGGTATTGTGACATAGAGGGGGTGGGGATGTGTTTATGTGTATAGTGTATGTTGTGTGTAGGAGGGAATGAAGTAGAGGTGAGAGTGTTTATCTTAGTCCAATCCAGTGTGTGTGTTGTGTGTTAGTGTTATTATGGTAGAAGGGAGAGGAGGGTGTTTGTTGGACAACTGATGGAAGGATCATTATATATTTGTTAGTGATAAAAGGTGGACTGTTAGGTGTAATTACAACAGGGAGAGTGTGTCTGAGTGGGATGTAGTTATTTATGGTGTTGATTGGCGTTGTGTTAGTAATGAGTGTATTGGTTAGTGGTATAGGATAGAGTTGTGTACTGTTTGTGGGTGATGGTGGATATTTCATGGAATGTAAAAGGTTTACGTAATCCTGTTAAGAAGCAACGAGTACTTATGCATCTTTCAAATGTAAAATTGCAATGTTACAAGAAACGCACCTTAATGACAATGATATTAATTCCCTTAAAAAGCAATGGGTTGGTGATGTTTATAGGTCCCCATCTAGAGATAGGAAAAATGGAGTGGTGATAATATTTCATAAATCCCTTTACCTTACTGTGGAGAGTGAAGAGAGGGATACTGACGGTCGTTGGCTCCTTCTTCACACTCTCATTAATGGTTCACATATTTCTCTCCTTAATATTTACGGTCCCACAGGCATCGACTCCCAATTCTGGCAATCCATGTTGCACACTCTTCATACATGCTCTGACTCTAATCTTGTTGTAGGGGGGTGACTGTAATCAGGTTGTTGATCAATTTATTGACAGAAAATCCTCTTCAAGGTATGTTCCTAATAAAATGCATTACTATACACTCTAGAGGGTTGGTACGTGCCTGGAGAATATTCAATCCTGACTCTTTAAAATGTACTTTCTTTTCCCTGACTTATAACTCTACATCTAAAATAGATTATATTTTTCTGAGCCCACTTCTTCTTCCCAACTTATCACATACTGAAATTGGTTCCATTTTAATTTCCGATCACGCTCCTGTCCTTATCAATTTCTATCTCCCTTCCTGGCCCTCTAAATCCCGCTGATGGCGATTTAATAACTATCTTCTTAAGGACCCCTTGTTTATCGGACGCTTTAAGGATTTCATTTAAAAAAAATTCTCCTTAGCGCTAGTCCAGATATGCCCTTTCATACCACATGGAATGCTTTTAAGCCAACTGCTAGGGGATTTATTATTGATTACCTAGCTAGTAAAAAGAAACAATATCATAGGGAGTCTGCTTCTATGTTATCATCCAATAAGAAATTGGAACATGCATACTTTTCGTCTAACAATGCTGACACCCTTAAGAATTTGGTTCAGGCAAAAGTAGCTTTTAATAGGAAATCTATGGCAGATGCTACTGGAACATTATTAAAAATTAATTCAAAATGTTATGGTGGCCGTAATAGAGCCGGTAAACTGCTAGCAAACTATCTGAAGGTTAAATCTCAAAGGTCCAGAATTATCAAGATTACTGATAATTGTGGTACTCATCACTTCAAGGATGAGGAAATATTACAATGTTTTACAGATTTCTATAAGACCTTATACACCCCTCAGTCCTCTCCTTCTGTTGCCGCCTTGGACTCTTATTTCGATTCAATACCCCCTAGCTCTTCCCGACTTGCAGATTGTTCTATTTTGGAGGCTGACATATCCCTTTCTGAGATCAAATCCGCTTTATATAAGTTACCTAATGATAAGGCTCCTGGCCCGGATGGCCTTATTGCTGAATTTTATTCCTGTTTTTCTCACATCCTTTTGGCTCATCTTTTATATTTATTTCAACACTTTGTTTCTTGCAATGAAGCTCGAGGTTCTTTTTTGGAAGCTATGATTTTTTTAATTCCTATAAATGTAAGGGCCCTTCCCTTTGTGCTAATTATCACCCAATTTCATTGAATAATCTAGATTGTAAATTTTTTGCAAAGGTACTAGCCCTTCGTATTAAGCAAGTTCTCCCAGAGTTGATTATTCCTGAGCCGACGGGGTTTGTCAAGGGGAGGACAATAGCTGATTATTCCAGACCTTTTCTTAATATTATTCATTTAGGGCCAGATGTAGGTAATTCTATTTTACCAATTCATAAATACCGAATTTTACCGATTCGGTATTTATGAATCGGTAAAATGGAAGGTGGGAGATGTAGGTAAATTTTAAATTTCAATTACCGAATCGGTAACATTCGGTATTTACCGATTCGGTAAATACCGAATTGGTAGTGCCCATTGATTCCTATGGGACCAAATCGGTAAACACCGAATACTGCAAGGGTGCAGGGGGTGTCACTTTGACACCCTCTAGCACCCCAAATACAGGCATGTGTGCCATGTGGCACACAGACATGCCCTAAGGGCATGTCTGTGTGTCACATGGCACAGGTGTGCATGCACAGATGTGCATGCACACCTGCATTCGGTATTTTACCACCCAATAGGATTGGGTGGTAAAATACCGACTCTTAAGGGCCTGTGGCACTCTCAGGAGTGCCACCTACATGTGGAATTACCGAATCGGTAAAATTACCGATTCGGTATTTTACAGAATCTGTAAATTTACCGAATCGGTAAATTTACCGATTCTGTAAAATGCTGGCCCCCATATGCCGATTCCTAAATACCGGTCGGTAATGGCCGAATTCGGCCATTACCGACCGGTATTTACTCTCCTACATCTGGCCCTTAGTATCTAAGAAGTTCTTCCCCTATTGCTGTCATAACCCTTGACGCAGAGAAAGCTTTTGACCACGTTCATTGGCTTTTTAAGATGCGTGCTCTCAAATGGCATGGATTTGGACCTTCTATTTTATCTCTGATCAGTTTGTTATATTCTTCGCCTACTACCTCAGTTTTTGCTAATGGTTCTCAATCGTCTTATTTTCCTTCACAACGGGGAACCCGTCAAAGATGTCCTCCTTCTCCTTTGCTTTTCATTCTTTCCCTTGAACCTATTCTACATTATTTGCATCATTCACCTTCCTTCCAAGGCTTTAATCATGAGGGTATTGAAATTATATCGCTTATGCAGATGATATTATGTTGTATATTTCAGATCCATCAGGTTCTCTGCCTGCATTCTCAGACCTTCTTTCTTGTTATGCCTCCTCCTTATCCAGGTACAAACGAAATTTCTCCAAATCCGAAGTTCTTCTATTAAATAAATACTGTTTAAGGAGCATGTTTGAAGGGTTTAATCTTAAGTGGAACATTAGTAGTGTTACTTGCTTGGGGATTAAATATCCTCCTCTGTTGCAAAAACGATCCAGCTTAATTTAGATGAGGTTCTTTTAAAAGTAAACAATATGACAAACAAATGGTCTCCCCGTTTCCTGTCATGGTGGGGTAGATTGGACACAATCAAAATGATGTTGCTTCCCGTCATTAATTTTTATTTGTTTGTGTTACCAGTTAGACTTCCTTTAAAGTTTTTTAAAACCCTTAATGGGATTCTGAGTAAATTTCACTGGAATGGATGGAAGGCCCGAATTTCTTTAGCTCTCTTATCTGCCCCTAAAGATTGGGGTGGTGTTCACATCCCCAATTTTCGACAATATCATTCTTCCTTTTTAATTCATCAAGTGCTACCGTATTTATCTTCCTCAGAAGAGATTTCCAGTTCTGTTTGCTAGTTTTACTAATCCTCTTCGTTCTTTTAATTACCCGACAATTTCACACTTTATCTCTACCTTTCACCCAGTTAAGTGCAAACCCCATTCTCCTCTACAATTATTTTTAGACTCACCTCTGTGGAATAACAAACCCCATAAATGATCAAATCATACCATTGTTTGGAAACAACAGGCCGCTAAAGGGATTATCCTTGTTAAACATCTAATTAAGATTCTCTTTTTCTCACCCCCCAAGAGATACAGTTTAAGTTTGATGTACCAGTTTCCTCACTACTTAGATGTGAGTCTTTGAAGTGCTCTTAATTGATCGGTTCTCTCTCCTATCTGGGTCTCCTCCGTCTTCTTCGGACTCCTTGTTTGAACCCCTACTTCTCCCTCTATTCGGGCCTCTCACATTCATAAATATCTCCATTTCTCCTCTCTTGATCGTCCCAAGACTAAAGTTGAACTTCTATCGTAATCTGATTTGCAGCTTACCCTCTCTGTTCACACATGGAATTCCATATGAGCTCTCATACACCACACCTCCTGCAATGCTAGCACCACTCAGACCCTTTATTATTTTTAACAAAGATTGTTTTTTACTCCTTTATCCCTTTCCAAGTAAAGTGTAGAATTATCCCCGATTTTTAGGTCATGTCTACACAACCCTGGCCAATTAATGTACTCCTTTTTTCATTGTCCCAACATTTCCCGCTTTTGTAATAAAGTATGTGAACCTATATCTTCCATCTGTTCTACTAATTTTCCTTTTGACATATATTCTATATTCCTAGTAACTGTCATATGGATTGGTTCTCGCAAGGTTGGTATCTTTGTGGATTTGTTCATTGCTATTGCCTTTCAGGTAATAACCTCTCATTGGAAAGATGCCTTCAAAGACTCCTACTCTGCTTGGTGGAATCTTCTCTGTTACCATCATAGACTGGATAGAGCTTCTGTCAGCACATCTCGGCAAATGATTTGAAAGGAAGCCTTTTGGTCTCCACTCACCAATTATTTATACTTGTCTGCACTCCGTAATAAGGACTCTTCTTTTATTTATCAACCACCATGAATATTTTCTTTTCATTTTTCTTTTGCTTCTGTAGCTCTTATTAGTCAAGGTTAGGTATTTCTCACACAAATGATATAATAATGTATTTTGGTAATCTTCATATGGTATTTGATAAGGTCATCTCTAATTTTCTTCTCCTTCCTTATTCTTTCTCTTCTTTCTCCCCCTTTTTTTCCTTTTCTTTCTTTCTTTTTCTTTTCTTTTCTTTCTTTCCTTCTCCTGTTTTTCCCCTTTTTGAAAAATGTAAAATGCTATTGCGTTTCAAGGTGCGACTTTTCATTATTGCTTTCATATTTTGGGATATTGTATCATTGGTAGCTATCTTGTAATGTTTATTCCTTCATCATTTATATTCTGTTTCGTTAACTTTTTGCTCTTTTGTCATGCCAATTTTTGTATATTGTTGTCCGTATGTTTTTACTTGCTTCAATAAAGCTCTTTAAACTAAAAAAAAAGAACTGCAGAAAAGCAGCAGATGATATGGGACTGAAAGAATTAGCACACAAATATTTTAGTTTGGAAGATATCCTATAAGCATCATGAAAACATAAATTAGGAAGAGATCAAAGAGTCTACACATTTGGTGGAACCGATTTAAACAAATCAGATACAAAAAGTGACTAAAACACACTTAAAACTGCAAATAGTAAATCAATCATGCTTTTGAGTGTGCAGTTAGTGAAAAAAAAACTCAACTATTAATCCTCAGGCATTTATAAGATGCAATTGATCTAATTGTTGAAGTTTCTGACATTCTGTTTGTTCTAGGTTGTTGGAGGAGATGGGGTGAAAAAGAAAGTTTTTGTTACACTCCGCAGCCACTGTAGAGTACAGTGCGCTGCAGACACCTACTAGCATGGTACCTGTGGGGGCCGAGTGACTTACTGTTCTCTCTAAAAGGTTGTAAGCATCACACTGCGTCACACTTTGGGCTTTGAGGTAAGAAAGGATTCGACATTCCATCCATTGTGTTTGCAAATTGAGATGTTGAAACAGAAAGGGGTTTACAGAAGTTCTCTAATAGCATGGCATGTGTTTACAAACACTTTTTCACCTCCAGGGGGCTTCAGCATTACAGAAATGACTCCAGAAACCTATGTGGCCCTTTCCATAATAGCATCATAGGTGGCAACATTTAACGAGGAAATTCCTTTTCTCTTGCAACTGTAAAATATTACTGACGTGGGTGCAGGAGTAAATAGGGTCTTAAATGTGCACTAACTTGTGCACCACCTGAAGAGTGGTACAGCCCAGATGCATCCTTAGAATGCAACTATAGGATAGTGTATGTGGTTTGGGGGACCCCTCCAGTTATCGACCCACCTGTGCGTGCATTCACTTCCTTTATATGCCTGAGGATAGGTCCCAGAACCCGCTCGTAGAGGCCAGAGGAGTCAGGCAATAATGAATGATGGGTATCAGTTTGAAACCAATGGTCCAGATATCACAGATGGGTTTTCCCCAGTATGGGAGTGAACTCATATGTTCACACCAGTGCTGAGGGGTGGGATTTTTGTACTCCAGTTCGCGGTTCCATTTGAGGTAAATGCATATCTCATGAGGGTGCCCACAGTGAGGTCTGGGACAGTGAGCTGGTCTGACATAATCTGACACTGGGTAAACCCTACAGAGCACATTTTCACTGCAAACTGTGGTACCAGCAGCAAACTGATTTATTGCTACTACAAACAGAAATGCATAAGGAGGTGTCTGCTATTTTTAGAATGGACCCCAATTAGAAACCAGCCGCTCGAGAGTAGTAAGGGCCCGATTCACAAAGGTAAACAAAGATGAAAGTCTAACTTTACGACTTTCGGTATTCACAAAGGGCATTTACTTGTAGTAAAGTTAGAACTTTCTCTCAGTTTAACTTATGTTTTGGTCTTAAGTTTAACTGAGACCAAAAGTCTTTTCTCAGTTAAACTTAAGACCAAAACTTATGTTTAACTGCGGCCCGGCTATAGCGCGGGTGAAGTCAGGTGCGACAATCATTTTGGATGCCACCTCTCTTCCTCCATATATGACAATCTCCTTGGATTCCCTCACTAGCACCCGGTAAAAGTGCCCCTCAGCTCTACTTAGCCCCACTCTCACAAACATTTTATTTGTTTTAACGAGCTGGTAAAGGCTGTCTTTGCTAATCCACTTATCTTCCACATAAAACATGGATTTGTTCTTTGCAGCAGGCATATTAATGGGCACTACTTTATGGTGAGTCAAAACTGCCACTATACAAGACTCCAACCTCTCTCTCCAGCAGGAGCATTAATCACCAGAGTTATCTTGACAATTTTATTGCTGCCTGAAAGCTGGATGCACAAGGAACTCTGCAGCAGGTGCTTCTAAATCTTAACTCTTTCCGTGCTGATGACGGAACCGCTCCGTCATCAGCCGCGGTGGCGCTGTGCTGATGACGGAGCTGTTCCGTCATGGCCCGCCCGCCACGCCTGCGCGGCGCTGATTTCACACCTGCGCGGCGCGTTCTATTAAGCGGGCGGGACCATGACGGAACCTCTACGTCATGAGCACAGCTCAACCGCGGCTGGTGATGGAGCGATTCCGTCACCAGCATGGGTGCGCCACGTGGCCTCCCGCCCCCTTAGCACTGCGGCGGAATAGCCCCCGCAGCGATGAGGTTAAGTTATTGCAAAACACAGAGCCTCCCCTGAGGTCAGTGCCCTGCGCTCCAGGTAAGCGCCCAGTGCGGCCGCAAAGGTCACAACGCCCCACAGCTGCGCCCAGAAGAATTACATTTTTCTACTATAACAAAGTGGCAGGGATGCATACCCCTTGCATGCACCACGAGCCATGGCAGCTCCTGCTAAACTCGTCCACTAACATGTTATAGGACCACAGAAGATGGGACCAAGCTTATTTGCAATACAGCGTCTATAGAGTGTTGCGGTGCTGCCGAGCTCTTGTAACATAGATGGGCCATACAAGCTGCGTTTGTTGTAAATATGATCAGCGTTATTGAATCCATTCTAGGTGATTCACAGAACCAGGGCCGGACTGGGAACCAAAACCGGCCCTGGCAAAGTACTCGGCCACCCACCCCGGAGGGTTGGGGGTGCAGCTGAGCTGTTTGCCAGGGCCGGTTTTGGCCGATTTTGTTACAGGGGCCGATATTGCAGCTATGCTGCAAAAACGGCCCTGTGACAAAAACGGCCTACTCAGGGTCCCAAAACTGGCCCCCACTGGGGAGAAGCCCGGTGCACGCTATGGCCAGTCCGGCCCTGCACAGGACACACTATTACCCTAACCTTTCTGCTTCGAGAGTTCCCTCTCTGTCCTTCCCTTCAGTTCGGACTTGCACTGTGCAATCTCTCAGTCTGAGAGCCCTGGCTGTGTACTCCCTTCTTGACATGCTTTGCAGCTCATGGTGAATAGCCTGAGAACCCTGATTAATTACATCCATACTGACCCACATCAAGGGTTCCTGCTTCAATAAGGAGGCACCCGAAGCTCTCTGACGATGCATATCTAGCGTCACGAGCACAACAAAGCGCTATCCCGGCGCTAAAACATTGTAACAGCTTGGACAGTCCAGATCCACCATGACCTGAACATTGTGCCCCTATCATGGTACACACCCTGACAGCTCTTACCTTGCACCTCTACCTTGACCTACCCTGAGACATCCTGCCAGCTCTAACAGTGCACCTCTGTCCTGACCTACCATGAGACATCCTGACAGCTCTGACAGTGCACCTCTGTCCTGACCTACCCAGAGGCATCCTGACAGCTCTGGCGGTGCACCTCTGTCCTGACCTACCCTGAGGCATCCTGAAAGCTCTGACGGTGCACCTCTCTCCTGTCATACCCTGAAACATCCTGGCAGATCTGATGGTGCACCTCTACCCTGACCTACCCTGGGACATCCTGCCAGCTCTGGCCGTGCACCTCTACTCTGACATACCCTGAGGCATCCTGACAGCTCTTACAGTGCACCTCTACCCTGACCTACCCCGAAACATCCTGCCAGTTCTCACAGTGCACCTCTCCCATGACCTACCTTGAGACATCCTGCCAGCACTGGCGGTGCACCTCTCTCCTGACCTACCCTCAGACATCCTGCCAGCTCTGGCGGTGTACCTCTCCCTTGACCTACCCTGAGGCATCCTGACAGCTCTGACACTGCACCTCTCTCCTGACCTACCGGGAGACATCCTGCAAGCTCTGATTGTGCACCTCTACCCTGACCTACCCTGAGACATCCTGATAGCTCTGATGGTGCACCTCTCTCCTGACTTACCCTGAGACATCCTGCCAGCTCTGGCGGGGCACCTCTCTTCTGGCGTACCCTGAGACATCCTGGCAGCTCTGGCAGTGCACCTCTCTCCTGGCCTACGCTGAGACATCCTGCCAGCTCTGATAGTGCACCTCTCTCCTGACCTACCCTGAGACATCCTGCAAGCTCTGATGGTGCACCTCTATTCAGACCTACCCTGAAACATCCTGGCAGATCTGATGGTGCACCTCTACCCTGACCTACCCTGAGGCATCCTGACAGCTCTCACAGTGCACCTCTCCCATGACCTACCTTGAGACATCCTGCCAGCTCTGGTGGTGCACCTCACTCTTGACCTACCCTGAGACATCCTGCCAGCTCTGACGGTGCACCTCTACCATGACCTACCCTGAGACATCCTGCCAGCTCTCACAGTGCACCTCTCTCCTGACCTACCCTGAGAGATCCTGCAAGCTGTGATTGTGCACCTCTACCCTGACCTACCCTGAGACATCCTGATAGCTCTGATGGTGCACCTCTCTCCTGACCTACCCTGAAACATCCTGCCAGCTCTGGCAGTGCACCTCTATTCTGACCTACCCTGAGACATCGTGCCAGCTCTGGCGGTGCACCTCTCTCCTGACCTACCCTGAGACATCCTGCCAGCTCTGACTGTGCACCTCTATTCAGACCTACCTTGAGACATCCTGCCAGCTCTGGCGGTGCACCTCTCTCTTGACCTACCCTGAGACATCCTGCCAGCTCTGACGGTGCACCTCTACCATGACCTACCCTGAGACATCCTGCCAGCTCTCACAGTGCACCTCTCTCCTGACCTACCCTGAGAGATCCTGCAAGCTGTGATTGTGCACCTCTACCCTGACCTACCCTGAGACATCCTGATAGCTCTGATGGTGCACCTCTCTCCTGACCTACCCTGAGACATTCTGCCAGCTCTTGCGTTGTACCTCTCTCCTGACCTACCATGAGACATCCTGACAGCTCTGATGGTGCACCTCTACCATGACCTACCCTGAGACATCATGCCAGCTCTCACAGTGCACCTCTCTCCTGACCTACCCTGAGACATCCTGATAGCTCTGATGGTGCACCTCTCTCCTGACTTACCCTGAGACATCCTGCCAGCTCTGGCGGTGCACCTCAATTCTGACCTACCCTGAGACATCGTGCCAGCTCTGGCGGTGCACCTCTCTCCTGACCTACCCTGAGACATCCTGCCAGCTCTGACGGTGCACCTCTATTCAGACCTACCTTGAGACATCCTGCCAGTTCTGACGGTGCACCTCTATTCAGACCTACCTTGAGACATCGTGACAGGTCTGACGGTGCATCTCTATCCTGACCTACCTTGAGACATCCTGCCAGCGCTTATGGTGCACCTCTCTCCTGACCTACCCTGAGACATCCTGTCAGCTCTGGCGGTGCACCTTCTCCTGACCTACCCTGAGACATCCTGCCAGCTCTGGCAGTGCACCTCTCTCCTGACCTACCCTGAGGCATCCCTGGCAGCTCTGACGGTGCACCTCTACCCTGACCTACCCTGAGACATCCTGACAGCTCTGATAGTGCACCTCTACCCTGACCTACCCTGAGACATCCTGCCAGCTCCGACGGTGCACCTCTACCCTGACCTACCCTGAGATATCCTGCCAGCTCTGACGGTGCACCGCTACCCTGACCTACCCTGAGACATCCTGACAGCTCTGATAGTGCACCTCTACCCTGACCTACCCTGAGACATCCTGCCAGCTCCGACGGTGCACCTCTACCCTGACCTACCCTGAGACATCCTGCCAGCTCTGACGGTGCACCTCTACCCTGACCTACCCTGAGACGTCCTGCCAGCTCTGGCGGTGCACCTCTCTCCTGTCCTGTAAGGCGGCCTGCTGTCAAACCTCCGGCGCACACCTGTAGCCAGACTTGAATGATGCACTGATATTACAATGATAAGACTTCCTCAGAGCTGTGACAGCCCGCCTCTATCATGGCTTCCACCATGCGCTAGACTTCACGTGACTCAGCTTTCACTAAGCCCCGCAAGGCAGCACGGCGCTTGAGTCCGTCTCTTACCGGTGTGCAGGTCCCCTTGCAGATCTCCACACTGGCATGGAAGTAAAGAACGTCTGAGGCCGCGATCTTGAAGACTGAAACCTTGAATCGAGCGTCAATGGAGTTGCCGTTCTGGTCAATGGTCACTAAGTCGCCGTTTTGTGAATCAGGACACCTGCAGGGGGCGGTGGAAAGGACAATGTTAGGTTTCTATACGGACACCCACAACCCTCTCTCCTTCATTTGTGTTGTCTAAACTGCGCCCATGTATCCAGCTCTTGGCACTGTCTCTGGCGCCCATGCTTCCATCCTTTCTAAAGCGGTACAAAAGGGGGTGGCGATGGACGGAGCATCCGAACCAATCAAACACTCACACCCAGTCAAACGATCTGGGTTTGATCCATCACTGTTCTTTAGCCCACTCTGCCACCCCAGTTCAGACATGGCTATATGCAAATCAGTCTGACCCTGTGCCTCATGGGAACAGTCCAGCCCGAACTGCCAAGCCATGCCTTCCCTGGACCGGAAACAAGCTTCCGAGGACCAGTTTCTGGCATTCCAGCCGTCTGCAGCCCGGCTTGCTTGAATCCAGTGGCAAAGTGAGCAAGGGACTCACGTCTGAGCATACCCTGCCACACTTATGGTGGCCAAAGCGGTACAAAATGGGGTGGCGATGGACGGAGCATCCGAACCAATCAAATACTCACACCCAATCAAAAGATCTGGGTTTGACCCATCACCGTTCTTTAGCCCACTCTGCCACCCCAGTTCAGACATGGCTATATGCAAATCAGTCTGACCCTGTGCCTCATGGGAACAGTCCAGCCCGAACTGCCAAGCCATGCCTTCCCTGGACCGGAAACAAACTTCCGAGGACCAGTTTCTGGCATTCCAGCCGTCTTCAGGCCGGCTTGCTTGAATCCAGTGGCAAAGTGAGCAAGGGACTCACGTCTGAGCATACCCTGCCACACTTATGGCGGCCAAAGCGGTACAAAAGGGGGTGGCGATGGACGGAGCATCCAAACCAATCAAACACTCACACCCAGTCAAAAGATCTGGGCTTGATCCATCACCGTTCTTTAGCCCACTCTGCCACCCCCGTTCAGACATGGCTATATGCAAATCAGTCTGACCCTGTGCCTCATGGGAACAGTCCAGCCCGAACTGCCAAGCCATGCCTTCCCTGGACCGGAAACAAGCTTCCGAGGACCAGTTTCTGGCATTCCAGCCGTCTTCAGCCCGGCTTGCTTGAATCCAGTGGCAAAGTGAGCAAGGGACTCACGTCTGAGCATACCCTGCCACACTTATTGCGGCCAAAGCGGTAAAAAAGGGGGTGGCGATGGACGGAGCATCCGAACCAATCAAACACTCACACCCAGTCAAAAGATCTGGGTTTGATCCATCACCGTTCTTTAGCCCACTCTGCCACCCCAGTACAGGCTCTGTACTGGGGTGAATGTATGACATTGTTCTGTATTCTGTCCATCAATTGTTGTTTTTGCATTTGTCACCCCGAGTGGGATGGGTATGCTCAGACGTGAGTCCCATGCTCTCCACACCACTGGAGTCAAACTATCTAGGCTGATGAAGGCTGATAGCCAGAAACCGGTCCTTTGATGCTTGATTCCGGTCCAGGAAAGACATGGCTTGGCAGTTCGGGCTGGACTGTTCCCATGAGGCACAGGGTCAAGGCTGATTTTCTTATGGCCATGTCTGACCTGGGGTGGTGTGGAGTGCAAAAAAACGATGGATTTAGGCCCAGATCTCTGTACTGGGGTGATTGTATGACATTGTTCTGCATTCTGTCCATCAATTGTTGTTTTTGCATTTGTCACCCCGAGTGGGATGGGTAAGCTCAGACGTGAGTCCCATGCTCTCCACAACACTGGAGTCAAACTATCCAGGCTGATGAAGGTTGATAGCCAGAAACCGGTTCTTGGATTCTTGATTCCGGTCCAGGAAAGACATGGCTTGGCAGTTCGGGGTGGACTGTTCCCATGACGTACAGGGTCAAGGCTGATTTGCATATGGCCATGTCTGACCTGGGGTGGTGTGGAGTGCAAAAAAACAATGGATTTAGGCCCAGATCTCTGTACTGGGGTGAATGTATGACATTGTTCTGCATTCTGTCCATCAATTGTTGTTTTTGCATTTGTCACCCCGAGTGGGATGGGTATGCTCAGACGTGAGTCCCATGCTCTCCACACCACTGGAGTCAAACTATCCAGGCTGATGAAGGCTGATAGCCAGAAACCGGTCCTTGGATGCTTGATTCCGGTCCAGGAAAGACATGGCTTGGCAGTTCGGGCTGGACTGTTCCCATGAGGCACAGGGCCAAGGCTGATTTGCATATGGCCATGTCTGACCTGGGGTGGGGTGGAGTGCAAAAAAGATGGATTTAGGCCCAGATCTCTGTACTGGGGTGAATGTATGACATTGTTCTGCATTCTGTCCATCAATTGTTGTTTTTGCATTTGTCACCCCGAGTGGATGGGTATGCTCAGACGTGAGTCCCATGCTCTCCACACCACTGGAGTCCAACTATCCAGGCTGATGAAGGCTGATAGCCAGAAACCGGTCCTTGGATGCTTGATTCCGGTCCAGGAAAGACATGGTTTGGCAGTTCGGGCTGGACTGTTCCCATGAGGCACAGGGTCAAGGCTGATTTGCATATGGCCATGTCTGACCTGGGGTGGTGTGGAGTGCAAAAAAACGATGGATTTAGGCCCAGATCTCTGTACTGGGGTGAATGTATGAAATTGTTCTGCATTCTGTCCATCAATTGTTTTTTGCATCCATCCTTTCTAAGGCATTGCACCTGATGTCCCACCCTCAGACTGTCAGTGCTGAGGCACTGCACTGACCCTGGTGTCCAGCTCCTGACCCTCAGTGCCGTCCCTGAGCACTGGTGACCCGCTCCCACACTTTGGGCAACAGTCCCAGGGCACTGCACTGACCCTTGTGGCCATGGTTCCAGAGTCCCAGGGCACTGCACTTACCCCGTTGTCCTGGTACCAGATACCCGGAGCACTGGATGGGTGGGTGGGTGGATGGATGGATGGATGGAGGGATGGATGGATGGATGGGTGGGCAGGTGGGTGGATGGCTTGATGGATGGATGGATGGATGGATGGATTGGTGGGTAGGTGGATGGGATGAATGGATGTGTGGGTGGGTGGGTAGGGTGGATGGTTGGATGGGTGGGTTGGGTGGGATGGATGGATGGGTGGGCTGGGTGGGATGGATGGATGGATAGGTGGGTGGGTGGGATGGATGGATGGATGGATGTGTGGGTGGGTGGGTGGGTGGGTGCGTAGGATGGATGGATGGATAGATGAACGGCCGGCTTGGTCCGGTGCAGCATGGTTGCGAAGCAGCAGTTTGCCCATCTTCCCAGCTTTAGAGCCACGCCCTAAAGAGCCCTGCCAAGCTCTGCTTCCCTGATGCAGCTGTTATGTCTGTGTCGAAGCCCTAGACTGGAAGGTGTATAGAGGAAGCTGAAACACTCTTTCTACCCCAAAAGAGCAAACAATGCAGTAGCTGTCGTCATTTAGGTGCAGAATTAACTTTCTACTATTAGTATTATTATTATCATTGTTGTAATTCTTGATAATATTTTTAAATAAAATTGTAAAATAACTGAATAAACTATTATAGCATTGTTAGAACCTAAATCATTAGACAACTTTTAGACATCCTAAGCCAGCCGAACTTCGCCTTGGCTGTAAATGTCACCCTTGACTGTCACCAGTTACACACAATGTCCATCAAAATGGCTGTGGTTCCAGCTAAAATCTCAGAATGTCTCCAGTTGCCTTCCGTGCCTGCAGTGTGTGTGCTACTGACATGCTGCGCTGCATTCTGGGACTCCCCCTATATCCCTCAAGATCCATTCCCAAACTGGGAGGTCTTCATTTCACAACGGACAGGCCCCTGTGGGTGTGAGTGGTACTCACCCGGAAGTGATAAGGTCGAATTGCGGCAAATCGGTGGCATTGCTGGTCCCAGTGGCGAACAAGCGATTCACCCTCAATGAGAAGCCGTCGGCGTCGAGGTCGGGTGCAATCACGCCGATGTAGAGGGGGGCCTGGACTTGCAACGTTGTAGACTCGGTGTAAGGAATGGTGAAGCCGGCGTCTACGAACGCAAACACGAGAACAACCACAGTGCCGCTCCCTGTGGGTAGGGTGGTTTCAATGAGGCTGAAAAGGAAAAGGAAATCAGGCCTGTTACTCCCCGTGGCAGGCTGGGGCCCGAGGGGGCATCTGCGTGAAAGAGAGATGTAGGGTGCCTGTTCTGAGGAAAGGATAGACTCCTGGGGATACTTTTAGCTGCAGCCCCCTGACATCGCCTGTGGATATGACTTATGCTGCCTGTGAGCACAGCTGCTGTCACTAAGACCATGGGTTAACACAGAAGCTATCACCGAGCAGGGGGCGTCACTGTCACACTACTAGTGACCACTGAAGCCATGTCTATCCATGAGAGCAAGGGCAATTGCTCGCTGAGACCACGGCTGTCACTGAAGCCCAGACTGTCTTGGAGACCAACACAACAATGTCACTGAGGGTAAGTAGCAATGCAGCATGAGGTGCCACTGACTAGGGCTAGCGCACAGACCAAAACTAGCACTGAGTTCAGGGCCATTACTGAGATCACGGCTATGACTGAGGACTGGGTACTCACTAAACACATGATCAACATCATGTATACACCGAGTCCAGAGGTTGTCAGTGAGAGGAGTTCCCTCAGTGAAGTGCTCGGTAACAGTGACCGAAAGCACTGGCACAGGGGCGTTTCTGAGGTCAACAAGGACCACTGAGAGCAGCAGACCAAGGAAATCACAGAAACCACGATTTTCAGGAATCGTGTCTAGCACGGCCATGATTGAGACGAATATATGTGGCAGAGCTTAGGAAGAGCACAGCTTATCACTCTGTCTGCGTGACTGTATGAGGAGGCACTCACCTCACCATAGGATGCATTGCTGTTAGTAGGGAGGCTGGTATATTCTTTAGAGGGTATGAGCAGGAATAGTTATAAGTGTAGTTTTGTCTTGAAAGAATTCCACTCAGAGACACCTTCCCCGGGATGGTCAGAGTATTGGAGTAAATCACACTGGAGCCGTCTGCCTGCAATTGGGAAAATAGGCAACAACAGTAAGCAGCAACTCACCAACAGGTTGCGCGCAATCATGTGACTTTGCCTTCTTTCTGCATTGGTCACGAGGAGATCAGAGACCGCGACCGCGTGCGGGAGGTAGGGAGAAAAGAAGGGCGGGGCGTTTGGGTTGTAAGGAGGGCTGGCCCGGCCGCCTTATTTGTTTATGTATTTATGTACATATTTATTTATGCGATTTTTTTTTATAGCGCGTACTTTACCCTAATGTGTCAGATCGCTTTACATTAGAACCGGTTACATTATATAAGGATGTCAGAGTACATGAATTAAATGTAAGATACGAAACAGATACACGCGTCTAAACACAACCCTTGTTGTGGACGGGGTAGACCAAGTTCTGCTCAGGTGAGGGGCATGATGCCTGAAAAGGGTCGGTAGAAAGAACGAAAAGTGGGGGCTGGCATTCGAGGATGTGCAGGCTCCTTCTAAGCATGGGTGTGGACAGATTGGTACAAGTTTACACCAACTGAACTGGGGTTCTAGTTATTGACTAACAAGTCCAAGCGCTTGAGATGGGAGCACGTGGTGGCCTTGCGTGTCCATATGGGACAAACGACCAGTATCTCTTTTGCCAATCCAGAAACAGACAATACTTTAAATCGAAATATTTTTTCAAAAACCCAAAAGATTAAAGGGCATATTTACAAGCCCCTTGCGACACATTTACGCCGCAGTTGCGTCACTTCTGTGACGCAGCGGCGGCGTAAACCATGCGCCATGTTGTGCCATATTTACAACGTGAAGCATCTAGGGAGATGCGTCACATTTTAAAGCCCTGCGCCACATGAAACCTGCACCAGGTTTCATGTGGGTGTTCCGGCGCAGGGTAGGCGTTCCTTCGCATGTACGCCTCGTAAAAGTAACGCAGTGAAATCTACAAGATTTCACGGAGTCACTTTTACGGCTATGCTGAGTCAAAACCCTGCGCCTGCTTGAAGCAGGCGTAAGGAGTGACGCAGCATGTTAGGGTTAGGGGGCCCTGTGCCTTGCTGGAGCCGCCTGGCGCTTGCGATGCAACTCCAGCAATGCACCGCCTTTACGGTGGGGGATGCGACACACATCTGCCCATCCATGCATCACGGCGTGCCGCATTTTAAATGCGGCGCATCAGTGGTGGCGCACGGGTGGTGTTGCGTGTCGCAAAGGTTCTTGTGCATCCCTGCTGATTTGCAGAGATGCACCAGACCTTGTAAATCTGCCCCCCAGTTTTACAGCCAAGCTCTCTGGTAAGGAATGAAACAGTGTGTGACCCGGTGGTGGCAAAGTGAAGCTATCAATAGCACAGCAAGTACAGTGGTACCGAGAGCCAGGGGCTTGAGAGCCTACTGCCACCCAACTATGGTTGCCCTTTATCTCCCTTCTGTGGGAGAAGGTATACCTATTGTCTCTGCTTGCATTAGGGCCCATTGCGGCCTTGCTAAGCACTGGAGGGTAATGTATTGTAATGTAAATGTATTTATAAAGCGCAAACTCACGCCGGGGGATGTCTTGGCGTTATAGAAATCCGATTAGGGCAGCAGAAATGTCAGAGACGGATGACTACACCCCAAGTTGTTAATTTCTGCCTGCACCTTTCTTTGTCGCCCATTATTTAAATATGTGCATGTTCTCACCGAAAGTGACAGGATATTGCCACAGGTTGTGGAGGAGGTGGTGGTGGAGACAACCACCTGGGCAGTGCCGTTAACCTCTCGTACACCTGTGCAGGCCGGGTCCAGAAGGTGCAGATTGTCCCAATCAAACGCGCTCTTCTCAAGCTGGCATTTGCTCATGCTCAGTCTCATGGTGCCCGACAGGCACTGCAGGCTGGGATCCGGGGGTGTCTCTATAAAGTAAGATATGGGATGGAAACATCAGAAGGAGCACCTTGGAACTGGGGGACTCTTAAAACAGTAGAGAATGTAGCACACCAATTCAACTCAACACAAGGAGGTACTTTGTTTCTCACTCCCGTGGCAGTACCGACCATGCACACATCTGTTTTCACTGTCAAGTGGGCAAAACACAGCATTCTTTTCCCGTTATGTGGGGTAGGTAGTTCATAGTCAAGCCCAGACTCCACCGAAGTGTGTTTATACCTTCTGCTGCAATACCAAGTGACAAGGGGTGGGGGTGGGGCGGTGAGTGCAGGTTGCTCAGTTGACATTTCTACAGAGAGTGGCTGCTAGAAAAAGGGTATACTCCCTGAAATCTCCACGTCCAAGTAGAGCCCAACTTTTGCAGGAATAACCAAGAACCACAGTTCTGAGGGTCGGTGAGCCCCGGGAACATTTCCCTGGTGGCTGGAGAACCTTTCCAGTAGAAAAGAGCAAAAACCCCTAATATACCTCTGGTACTGGAAGAAGATTGAGCTGCTAGTGTTTGAGGTGTGCCAGTGCTGCGGCGGGTATCCACTAATCAGGAAGCCTTGGGAGCCTGTGGTGTTGGAATCTTGCCTCCTAGGGGAGCCCAAGTGTCCTTCGGTCCCATGGGAGATGTTTTCGGTGGGATCTGTGGGCAGCTTGTGGTGGACAGTAACCTTGTGTCCTTTGTACTTGCAAACTCTCCATTTTCTGAAGGCTGTCTCTCTCTTTTTTACGCTACACACGTAAAGCTTCAGGTTTAGTTCTTATTTTTTCATTTTTAAAGTACTGTTCACTCCATATTTTCCTTTTTGTCATCACATACTCTCTTCACTTTCTTTACCCCCTGCCCTTAGAGGACAATTTATGTGCTCTCATATCCCCTTCTTTAACCTTCTGTTCCTCCTTAGTGCTTTCAATTAGACATAGAGCAGCAAAAGGCCTGTGCAAGGAACCAGCATGACCAGGGGCATTGGAACTATGGAGGGTATATGTAGGGTTGACAGTTGAGGAGATGTTTTTTATTCAAGTCTATCTATGTTCTATGATAATTTCACTCAATTGATTTGTTAGGCATGATTCAAACTCTTAACAATTACTGCACACAGCCTTGAAAAAGCCCTAGCCTTGCGTGCCGCTTAGGGTGCGAAACACGTGTTGACTGGCATATTAAAACGAAAAATGCTTTGAATAACGCTCAATACACAAATCAAATGAAATTAAGGCTGGCCATGCTTTGAATCACACCTAACAAATTATTTGAATGAAATTATCATAGACCACAGATTGATTTGAATCATAAACATTTCCCCAGCTGTCAACCCTGAATATACCTTACTTAATTGTCTTTTGGTGGGTAAAAGGGGTTCTGCCCACTCTAGGTTTTTGACATTTGTCACCCCCGTGGTCAAACCATTATAGGGTGCGTGGCCCCCAGTCTTCACCCCGTACTGCACTGCCACTGCAATATTGGGATTGTGTGGGTGTGGCAATTTTCACATAACCATGGATTGCTGCATTTGCCACATAATCCATCATCTGCTGCATCTTCTGCACATTTTTATAAAAAAATAGTTTCTAGCTCAATTTGCATAAAAGTTCATGGAAGGCCCTTTCCAAAGGTTGACTGGTCACCTTTCTGTAGCTTATTGCTATATTTAGGTTTTAAACTGGTACTAATCAGTCAAACCTATGCCCAGACAGTGTTAGTAAGTGAAAATAATGAAATAATACTATGACAAAAAGCGCTGTATTACGCAGTATGATTTGCATTTTGTTGACGCATAATTTAGTCAACCTTGCCGCATAATTTGTCCCTCCCTTGCCACATAATTCCAGGGGACCTAAGCTTGGCACAATATTATGCTGCCCTCTTCCCCTTTATGTCCCCTCATTCCCTCTTCTACTTCCCCTCTACACCTTGAAGCAGCACAAATGTAGCATAAAGCGCTATACTAAAATATTAAAGTAACGGAAAGACCAGTCATGACACTGCCTTTGGCAGTCAGTTCAAAGAATGACCAAGACTTCAAACCACGTGTTTGTGACATAAGTTTTCTATGCCTGGTGCTCGAAACAGAACGAGCTGGACAGGCCCTCTAAGGATTGAAGACTTTTCCACATGCTTTTGTACACCAGGCGGACCCAGGAAGCAGGGGTCTCTTTTATTCACAGAGCTCTCCAAGGCTTCCTTCTGCTATGAAGTAGTCCCTGAGATGCTTACGAATGCTTGAGTGACGGGGGGAGCCCACACTCAGCTTTGGACTTCTGCTATTACTTTAATTTTCACATATTACTCGGTTTCCCCTTCGTAAGGGTGACTGCCCTTAGAAGCCCTGATGAAGTTCTCCTAAGGAGAACGAAACGTGTTGGCTGAAACCTATTGTCTTTAAATTCCATAAGAAATTTTAAATAAAGAATTTTGAAAATCTTACTTTCTCTCTCTAGACTTTGTCACTCTGTGCACTCCCATTACTTGCTTTAAAAGGATCTGGACCACAGAGGCATCATTGGACGGTTGATGCCTGGGCTTGTTGCGCGGGACCTTTGTAGATTTTGAAACTGGTGTGAGGTGCAGAAACATCAGTCCACCGTCTTTTGTGTTTTGTTGTGTGGTTTGCATGACTGGTTTGGTTGGGCTGTCATTAAGGAGTCATGTGTGGCCTTCTCCTGTAAAGCTTTGATTTCCATTCCTTGTGAGCAGAGGAGTGATTGCTTTCTTATTATGACTTTAATAGCTGTGTAATTGCTGATGATCTGAGTTCAATTCTATGCTGCGAGTTGCAGCTTCTCCTCTGCAATTGTGGATGGGTATTGGTTGTGGAAATTGTTTTTTAGGACTGCCGTCATTGTATACTCAAAATATCTGATAGAAATATTTCGATATTTCGCCAGTGTGGCCATACAGAAGAGTTTGTGATTGACTAGGACAAATTTGAGTCTGACCAAGGTGTTCCAGATGTGGGACGGCAATTGGAAAACTCTCTTAAAGCCCATACATTGGAGCATGTCGAGTTCAGGGCCAGCATACCTGGAAACACTTGCTGTGCATAGTAGACCGAAGGCAGGAGTTTGCCTGATCACCCTCCTAATGTCCGAGGTCGTTGGGCTGTTGCTTAATTTGCGAAAAACGTGTATGACCATCTTTCACTTCTTCTTTATGTTTTGCAAATTTAGGGTCAGTTTTCTAGTTTCACAAAGCCATGCCTCAAGATAGTTATATCTCTGTACGCATTCAAGCCTCTGTGACCCCAGCCTCTATTTCTTGACCCTTTTTTCGGATAACATCCGAAGATCACAATTTTGATTTTACTTGTGTTAGTAACAAGTTCATCTTTTATGTAATATGTGTTCCGTGCATTAAAGGCCTTCTGGAGGCCTACTTTCGTGTGATCTACAAGTACAAGGTCGTCTGCGTATTGCATACGGTAGAATTTACTTTCTCCAATCCTCGTAACAGCAAGGTTTGCGTCAACCTTCCATGAGACCTCTTCTGCCACTCTTCGCTTTTTAGCCTTCAGCACTTTGTATTCTATAAACTGTACTTCTCTATTTCCAAGTATGTGTGTAACAATCGAAGCATGTAGAATGCTGCTGGCTTTAAGTCCTGGAATGCATAATTGACACATATGACCTGGGGCTTCTTTGTCAACTATTTCTGAAGAGACATCTGGGCAGCACTCAGAAACGGTATCTACCGCACTTAAAATATTCAGGTGTTGGCTGCCAATGGCGATCAAGTGCTTTCTTGTATTTTCATTTTTTTCTCATTTTAAAGTCTCACTAGGGACAAACACTAAATACATTGGATGTAAAGGAAAGACTTCAAGTACCACAGTGCTCTGGGGATCTCCTTGAGAGACAAAAATTGAGCAGATAGTGTGAAAAGACTGACATTACCTCTACGTCCCTCGTCCTCGACCCAGTCATCACTCATGAGGTATTCCACACGACAGGAAACAAAACAGGAAACGCTTTTAGGCTCCACCCCCCCTCCTGCCAGGTGCTATATCACTACCAACCACCAGAAGCACATCCTGTTTTGTTTCCTGTCGGTGGTTTACTTGATGGGAGACGCTGGGGTGGGTGCCGGGCACTTACCTCCATCTTGTGTCCTGTGGTTCCTCCTCTGCTGGGCTCTGGGAGGCTCCCATGGACCTTCGTGGGATTCTCTGGAGTGGGGCTGCTGGGCTTCCCTGTCTCCTGCCCTTGGATGGGTTGACCTGGGCTGCTGGGCTTCCCTGGTCTTCCTGCTTCTCCTTCGTTCCTGGACTCCTGCTTCTGTCTTCCAGGTAGGGGGGGGGGGCGCTGGTCTGTGTGCGCCTCTCCTCGGGGTGTTCTTCCCCCCCCCTGACCCCTCCCTCCGGGCCTCTCTTTGGTTGTGGGGGCCCGGGGGTGTTTTCTTCCCTGTGGGGGTTTGGTTTTGGGCGCTGTCTTCCCTGCGCGCTCCTTTCCACCACCCCCCCGGTCTGGTGTCTGTGAGCGGTGGGGGCATGGAGCGTTTGTGGTGTCCCTGGGGCCCCCGGTGCGCTTCCCGGCGTTTCCCGGGGGGTTTCTCTGTGGGTGCTGCTTCCTGGAGGCCGGGCGTCCTCGTTGTTGGTTTGCCCGGCCTCCTCTCGCGCTCTGTGGTTCGCGCATGCGCGGTAGCGCTCTCACTGCCTGACCTTGACATGGCCGGTCGCCCGCGTGGGCTCCGGGCGCTCCGGTGCCTCAGCTGGTTTCTTGCTGCCCCGTGACGGGTCCTGGGCGTTTTTCGGCGCCCCTGCTTCCAGCATCATTTCGGACCTTCCGTTTTGGGTGGCAGGTCAGTTTTAATCATTTTGGCGCGCGGATGCATTTCTGGTTTTTTCTATCCCTCCCTCTTCTCCGGCCTGGCCTGTTGGTTGGTGGGGAGGTGGGGCCTTGCCTCCCAGTGGGTGTATTAGGCCTATCCCGGTCCTCCCTGTGGGGGGTTGATTGGGGTGTGCCAGATTTCTTTATATGTGCTCTGGGGGGTGGTGTTTTTGTGCTCTTGTGGTGTTTCCTTTGTTCCTGTTTGTACTTTGGTTGTTCAGTCATGGGAAAACACCATCGCAATAGGAAGCATACCTCTCCTGTGCCTCCTTCTTCCTCGGATTCCGGTGGGGACTCTTCTCCTCCTCCTGTGAAGCGTGCCAAGGGGGATGATGATGATAGGATAAAGCGCCTTATCCTGGAGACACTTTCTGATATTAGGACGTCCAAAAAGGGTGCTGCTGGTCTTTCTGGTTCTGCTGCGCTTTACTCAGATATTTCGTCCTCTTCTGGGTCTGATGAGTCTTCTTCGGCTGCAGTTGAGCTTCAGGGCAAATACATTTCCAGGGATCTTTTGCCTGACGTCCTTTGCCATGTGCGTGTTAACATGGGGTTTCCTGATGTCGCTGCGCCCTGTGTTTCTCAGGATTCTCTCTTGCCGCAGTTTAGGAAGCCTGTGGCCTCTTCTTTGCCGGTGCATCCCTTTGTCTCTGATGTCCTGCTGAATGAGTGGAAGGACCCTGATCATATCTCCATGCCCAGGTTTATGTCCAAGCTTTATCCCTTGCAGGATATGGCTGCGCAGTTGCCTGATTCCGTTCCTGTGGACTCTGTTGTGGCCAGTCTTGTGGGTCGTCCTTCTATGGCGGATGATAACATTCTGAAGGATGGTGTGGACAAGAAGGTGGATTCTGCGCTAAAGAAGTCTTATGCTGCCTCTCACCTGGCGATTCGTTCTGGCGTTTATGGGGCGTATGTTGCCCAGTCTCTGCTGACTGATTTCAAGTCCCTGTTTTCATCTATGCAGGAGGGTGCCAGTTGTCCGGAATTGCTGGAGTCTATGGAGCGCCAGGCGGAATTCCTGTCAGACATTGCCTTTGATTCTGTGAGGGCTTCTGCTATGTCCTGTGGTTCCTCTGTGGCTGCCCGACGTAACCTGTTGCTGCGAGATTGGAAAACAGATGCGGCCCAGCGGTCCATGGCTTTGCGGTTGCCTTTCACTGGTGCCCGTCTGTTTGGTGACTCACTGGAGGAGATACTGCACAAGGTCTTCAAGGAACGTAAACATACTTTGTCCTTTCGTGATCCTCAGCCCCGTAAGGGTTCCTCCTTCTCTGGTGCCAGGTCTTTCCGCCAGCCTTCCCGGTTTCAGCAGTCTTCTTTTCGGAGTCAGCGGGGCGCTGGCCGATCTTTTACCCGAAAATTTCAAAAGAAGTCCCAGCGTGGTGCCGGGTCTGGTCCTCAGCGTTCCTGACTATGCCAGCCTGGGGGCCGTTCTCGCTGGTGGTCCGCCTCTGGTTGGTGGGAGGCTTCACCAGTTCCTTCCTGCTTGGCGCCGGATGACCACGGACAGATGGGTGCTGGATGTCTTGTCCGAAGGCTACCGGATCGAGTTCTTGTCCCCTCCTCCCCACTCCGGAGTGGTGGTGACCCCTTCTCCTCGGGATGCCTCCCGCCATCTGGCCTTGTTGGACAGGGTTCGGTCTTTGGTCAGCAAGCTTGCGGTTGTTCCTGTCCCTCTGGAAGAACGGGGGTTGGGTGTCTACTCCATCATCTTTGTGGTGCCGAAGTTCACGGGGGGATTTCGGATGGTCATCAACCTCCGGGGTTTGCACTTGTTCGTCTGGAAGATCCCGTTCAAGATGGAGACTCTCCAGAAGGTTATCCCGCTGATTCAGTCCGGTTGGGTGTTCTCCACTCTGGACCTCCAGGATGCGTACCTGCACGTCCCGGTGGCTGTGAAGGATCAGCGTTTCCTGCGCTTCTGCCTGGGGGGCCGTCATTGGCAGTTCTGCGTCTTTCCCTTTGGTCTTCGGTCTGCCCCCCGGGTGTTCACCAAGGCGGTGGCTCCCTTGGTGGCCCATCTCCATCTCCTGGGGGTGTCGGTGGTCCCGTACCTAGACGACTGGATGGTGCAGGCTCCGTCCCTGGAGGTCATGTCTCGCCACCTTCTCTTGACCATGTCTATGCTCAGGGACCACAGGTTCTTAATCAACTTGCCGAAGTGCCACCTGGAGCCTGCCACTCGGAGGACCTTCATCGGTGCTGTGTTCGATTCCGTGTTGGGGAAGGTGTTCCTGCCGGAGGCCCGGATTCTCCGCCTACAGTCTTTGCTGAGGAAGTTGTTGCCTCTGCCCTCAGCTCCCCTCCTTCAGTGGCTGGAGGTTCAGGGCCACATGGCTGCTTCTGTCTTCACCGTGCCCTGGGCCAGGGTTCATCTGCGCCCTCTGCTGTGGCATGTGTAGCGGTGGGTCCCGTTTCCTGTCCTGGATTATGCGGTTCCTGTGCCTGTGACTCTGGACGTTGTGTCTGCACTTCAGTGGTGGCTGGATCCGTGCCACCTTTCTGTGGGGATGTTGTTCCGTCTGCCTCCTCCTCTGGTTGTGACCACGGATGCCAGCGCTTCCGGCTGGGGGGCGACTCTGGATCATTGGGCTGTGCAGGCTCGTTGGCTGCCGTCGGAGTCTCGCAGGTCGTCCAACTGCAGGGAGTTGTCTGCAGTGGAGAGGGCGCTCCGCCTTTTCCATCTTCATCTGAGGGGTTGCCATGTCCTGGTGAGATCGGACAACACGGTGTCTGTGGCCTACATCAATCACCAGGGCGGGACCCGCAGTTCTTCCCTGAACCTGGTGGCCTGCTCCATTTCGGACTGGGCGGAGGAGAATCTTCTGGCCCTGTCTGCTCAGCATATTCGGGGTGTGGACATTGTGGTGGCGGACTCTTTGAGCCGGAGGTTTCCTTCGTCTCTGTCCCTGTGCTTGGCCCCCCGGACTTTTTGCTTGCTTTGCCTGAGGTTCGGGACTCCTTGTCTGGACTTGTTCGCCTCCCGGTCGAATGCCCTGGTTCCCCTGTTCTGCTCGAGGTCTCCGGAGGTGGGCACCTGGGGAGTGGATGCCTTGTCTCTCCGGTGGCCTCCTTGGCTTCTTTATGCCTTTCCTCCCTTTCCTCTGATTCCTGCCTTCTTGCTGAAGGTTCAGCGGGAGGGGGCTCAGGTTGTGGCTGTTCTTCCACACTGGCCGAGGAGGTCCTGGTTTCCTCTGCTTCTGGGCCTAGCGGTGGGCCCCCCTTGGCTTCTGCCCCGCTACCCCTCTCCTCTGAGATCTCCGTCCCTTCTTCTGGTTCCCCTCTCCTTGGCGGTCTGGAGGTTGAACGGTTGTCTCTTGGGGTCCGTGGTCTGCCCGACCACATCATTTCTGTGATGCAGGCCTCTCGTAGGCCGTCTACTTTGTCTTCTTACTCGAAGCACTGGTCTTCTTTCTCGGGGTGGTGTTCCTCTTCTGGTTTGTCTCCTACCTCTTGCCCTGTTTCTTCTATCCTTCAGTTTTTTTTGTATGGTTTTCAGAAGCGTTTTGCTGTGTCTACCTTGCATGGTCAGTGGGCTGCTATCCGGGCCTTCCGGGACCCGGATTCTTTTCTTGCTTCTGATGGCCTTTTGGTTTCTTGGCTGTTTCGTAGTTTTTCTCTTTCTTCCCCTTCTGTTCGTTCTCTGGTTCCGCCTTGGGATCTCTCTTTGGTGTTGGGTGTTTTGCAGTCTTCCCCCTTTGAGCCTTTGGAGACTGTGGACCTTAAGTTTCTGTCCTACAAAGTGGCCTTTCTGGTGGCCATCACTTCTGCGAGGCGGTTGGGGGAACTTACGGCCTTGCCTTGTCCCCCCCCCCCCGTTTTTGCGCTTTCTGGATGACGCTGTTGTGCTCTCTTTGGATCCTGGTTTTGTCCCCAAAGTCTGCTCCCGTTTCCATTCCTCTCAGGAGCTGGTTCTTCCTTCTTTGTGCCCTTCTCCTTCTGAGCTGTTGCTTCATTCTTTGGACCTGAGGCGTGCTTTACCTATTTATGTGGCTCGTTCTGGGGAGTTTCGTTCTTCTGACTCTCTCTTTGTGACCTTTGGGTTGGCTGGTAAGGGTAAGGCTGCTTCCAGGCTCACCTTGGGTCGTTGGATTAAGGATGTCATCACTCTTGCCTATCGTGGTGCTGGTTTGCCCTGTCCTGCGGGGGTTCAGGCGTGTTCCACTCGGGGCATGTCTGCCTCCTGGGCTGCCTTTCATGGTGTGTCTCTTGATGAGATTTGTCGTGCTGGGACCTGGGCTTCTGAGTCCACGTTTGTGCGGCACTACAGGTTGAATTGTGCCCTGTCTGACCGGACCAATTTTGGTCGTGGGGTGTTGCAGGCTGTGGGGGTTCCCCCTCCGCTCTGAGTTCTGTTTTTGTATTAAACTTTTCACTTGCTGCACTCCTTTGTGTCTGGTCTGTGTGTGCTGTTTTTGGGTTGCCAAAGGCCTGTTTGGGCGTTGCTTTGGTTTGCCTCATGAGTGATGACTGGGTCGAGGACGAGGGACGTAGAGGTAATGCTATGATTACGTATGGTAATCCCCATTACTCTTAGTCCTACTCGTCCTCGACCCAGTCATACTTCTCACCCTCCCTCCCTGCCCAGGCCTTTGTTGCTTGGTGTGTCAGGATGTGCTTCTGGTGGTTGGTAGTGATATAGCACCTGGCAGGAGGGGGGGTGGAGCCTAAAAGCGTTTCCTGTTTGGTTTCCTGTCGTGTGGAATACCTCATGAGTGATGACTGGGTCGAGGACAAGTAGGACTAAGAGTAATGGGGATTACCATACGTAATCATAGCAATACAATGCACTGGGTTATTGTGGAGGACCAAACACCTGCGTTCTATAAAGGCTGAGACAACGTTGGTTGATCATCATTGCAGACTTGGTTTAGCATTAAACATTTTCCATCTTTTGGGGCCTGGTGATGTCGTGTGAATGAATGCTACCTTGCCCCTGAATGAAATTATTGATCTGTTATTGTGTGAAGCATTCAAAACAACTATTGAAGAACCTAGCTCAGGGGAGGTGGCAAATAAAGGTGAATCCAATTTTAGAAAATTGCTGCTTCACAACTTGATACTCACTTTAACAGAGAGAAAAAATATTCAAGATGTGTCTGTGAAAGAACACAAATACCACTAAAGGGCAGATGTACTAGTTTCTCAAGCAGTGCAGAGCAGTGCAGCAGCAAATGCTGCGCTCCGTGAGAAGGGGAGAGCAGGAGAATGCCATATTTACAGCAATATGGCACTCGCCTCTCCTCTACCTAGCGTTGAAGCAGAAATATGCTGCCGTGCGCCATGGACACACCTTTTGATGCAGAAATATGCTGCCGAGCGCCATGGACACACCTTTGAGCTGTAGTGCAAGGGATTCTCCATGAGTTCAGCATACATTTTTACTAGAAGGGAACCCTTTGAGTACAAAAGTGCTTAGACCAACTTTAAACATGTTTCCACTTTGTATGTGTACTGCACTGTGCAAGTGGGAAAAGAAACGAGAAGTTACAACATTTCTCCTTCATAGCGCCTATTTAAAATGGGTGCTATATTCTGAAGCTAAACTCTGCCTACTTTTTTAAGTAAATAGGGTTTAGTATCAGAAACCTTGGGTGGTTGCATAGGAATGCCCACGCACCACCCATGGTATGCCCTCTTGGCGCTATGTAATGCAAAGCAGTGCTCTTGTGCTACTTGACAGTGTATTCCAGAGCTAAGCAAGTTTAGCACTGGAAAGTAAATTAGCAAAAAAAGATTTAGCATCGTTTTGCTTCACTTTTGTGATACAAACACAGCTTTAAATCTTAGTAAACAGACCCCAGCGATGTCACTGAGAACAACCGTCTGAGTACTAAAATCATTATGATGTGAAAGACTGCAAGTACCAGAATACACTGGGTTCACATTTGAGAACTAAATAAATACCAAAGAGGTTCAGACTGCTTTATCTGGAGCAAATCACAACTTCTGTTCAAACTGGTTGCGATTTTAAAGCCCCTTTTACTTAAACAATTGCATCCTCATTAGGGTGATGGGCAAAGCCCAGCTGTAATTCAAACATGCAGTAATAATGTTACCCATTGTTATTAGCATACAAGTCATACAACAATGAGCAAAGACAATTAGCACATAAATCTACTACCATATGTTTTTGTTCGGAATTACTACTAAATGGTCCAACATATCAGATAAATTCAGCAGCACCAAAGTAAAGGTGGCAAATCTGTAACTATGATATTATGGCAAACTGGGCACCTATTTGTACTGTAAATGCACATTGTGACATTCCTATGGAGGGTTGTGATGCTCATTATATTCCTATAAATATGGTAGTCAACGTGTGAGTGCTATGGGACAATTGCAGAGTTGTGACTGGTTATTGATCACGGAGATCCAGGACTAGATTTTCAAATATTTCCTCCCCAATGGAAATACTTTAAGCATCTCAGATTCACATGTGCTGCAATGGAAAGATTTGCGTTTCATATAAACAGAGCAGGTCACATTCACACTGGCTGCCTTGTAACCCCTCGACAAAGAACACCACTGCTTATACCTAGTGGATTTAAAATTAACACAAGCCACCTTGCACGATATTAACACCCATCTGCACCATAGATTTCCAGAGTATTTCATATTACACCAGCTGCAGTTTCCGGTTTTGTAAAGATTTGCACCAATCTTTATGCACAGCATCTCAGATTCACACCAGTTGACATATTAACACACATTTGCTATAAACACCTACAGCATCTCAGGTTCACACCGGCCATTTTGTGCCATATTCACAATGATCTGCACCATAGATTTCTAGATCATCTCACATTAAAAGTATTTGCAAATGATCTGTAAAGATCTTCTCCTCAGACACCCAAAGCCTTTGAGATTCCCGCTAACTGCTTTGTTCAATCAATCAATCAAACAGCATTTGTAAAGCTCAACACTGTCACCCCTAAGGGTATCTGGGCGTTGTGTCTGCATCGAAGAGCCAGGTCTCGACTCTCTTTCTGAAGTCTGGTGGCAAGGTAGCTGTATGGAGCTGGGTGGGAAGGTTGATCCAGGTCTTGTCATCGAGGGATCGCTGTGGCTCTGATGGATGCAGGGTGTGTGTTTCCGAGGGCAAGTGAGGAGTAGTGTAGGTGTCTAGAGGATTGGTGGAAGATCAGTTGTTGATTGAGGTAGGCAGGCCCTAGGTCGTGGAGGGCTTTGTAGATGTGCATGAGGTTCTTGAATTGGCATCTCTTCTAGATGGGGAGCCAGTGGAGGTCTCTCAGGTGAGGGGCAATTTGGTTTTGTTTGGGCAGGTCCAGTATGAGTCTGGCTGCAGTGCTCTGTGTAGTTTGTAGTCTACTGAGGAGCTTGGTGGAGATGCCGGCGTATAGGGTGTTGCCATAGTTGAGGCGGCTGGTGATGAGGGCCTGAGTGGCTGTCTTTCTGATGTGGTTAGGGATCCATCTGAAGATTCTGTGGAGCATGCAAAGTGTGTGAAAGCAAAAGGAGGCGACTGCGTTGACTTGTCATTTCATGGTCAGTTGGCTGTTGATAATGATGCCAAGTATGCATGTAGGTTGGTCAGTGTGGGTCTGAGTTCCTCAGGACACCAGCTGTGGTCCCACGCAGAGGTGTTCTTCCCGAAGATCAGTACTTCAGTTTTGCTGGAGTTCAGCCGGAGGTAGTTGTCTCTAACTCATTCGCTTATATTGGTCATGGCAAAGCTAAAGTTGATTTTGGTGTTGGAGGGGTCCTCGGGGAGCGAGAGGATCAATTGAGTGTCGTCTGCGTGGGGGATTATGTTGAGTCTGTGGGATCTGATGATGTCTGCAAGGGCGGTGATGTAGATGTTGAACATGGTGGGGCTGGGATGATCCTTGTTGTACGCCACATAGGATGTCTTTGGGTGCGGAGATAAAGGGAAGCAGTCGGATGCTCTCTGTGCATTCTGTAAGTAAGGAGGTGATCCACTTGAGGGCATCTTGCTGTATGCCTCTGTTTTTGAGTCTGGTAATGTGGGTGCTGTGGGAGCCAGTGTCGAAGACAACGTAGAGGTCGAGAAGGATCAGGGACACGGTTTCTCCAAGGTTAAGAAGTGTTCTGATGTCGTCTTTGGCGGCAATTAGCACAATCTCAGTGCTGAGGTTTGCCTAGAATCCTGATTGTGAGGCATTAAGTAGGTGGTTGTGTTCCAGGAATTTGATGAGCTGCTGGTTAATGGCTATCTCAAGTATTTTGACTCGATAGGGCAGGAGGGAGATCAGACGCTAATTTTTTAGCTTTCTGGCATCAGCTGAGGTTTTCTTTGCTAACAAAGATTTACAATAGACTCCTCTGACATCTAAGATCCACATTAGCTACTTTGTTCCATATTTACAATGATCTGAACGAAAGATTTCCCGAGCATCTCACATTCACTCCAGCTGTTCTTTCCAAGTAAACAAAGACTTGCACCACAGATACATAGAGCATCTCAGATTCGCTCCAGCTGCTATGGTAACAACGATTTGCAAGAGATAACCAGTGCATCTGAGATTCATAGCAGCGAATTTGCACCATATTCACAAACATCTGCATTATAGATTCCCAGAGCATCTCACATTCACACCTGCTGCTATTTCATATTCACAAAAATGTGCTCCTGAGATACGCACAGCCTTTCAGTTTCACACGAGCAGCCATGTCACTACAGATTGGCATTATATATGTAGAACATCTCAGATTCACATTACCTGCCTTATATTATATTCACAATAATCTGCACCATAGGTTCTAGATATCTTAGATTTTCACTATTTACAAAAAAATCACAGAGATTTGCACTGAAGACACCCAGAGCATCTCAGTGTTGCACCAGCTAGCTTTCACCATAAATGCAATGATCTGCAGTATGAATTAATAGAGCAATTGCTCCTGGATGCTCCTTTTCGGGACTCCCTTCCTACACAGACCACACAATACTTTGAGGAAAATACGGGCACGGCGTCCAGCCGCCAAATCGAATGGGACGCCTTCAAGGTCGTGATCAGGGGACATTGCCTGGGTACACAAGGACACATGCGGACACAACTAGAGAAAGACCTAAAACGAGTAGAAACTGACTTGTTCCAACAGGAACAGGAGGCAGAGAACGGAGATGAGGGACCATTACTCACGGCTCGCGCAGAACATACAAGATTACTGGAGCGACTCCGCCACATCAACTATGCAGCACACTCGGCACGCACACATCAATACAGTGACAAACCAGGGAGATTACTGGCCTGGCTCATTAACACCTTCAATGCTAAGGCTTTTCCCGTCCTGTGCTGAGATTTCTTAAATCTCTTTATTTCATGACGAGTTCACCTTGTCATCCGCACAGGGTAGGTAAAGCTGATGACGAGCTGAGCTCGTCATCAGCATGGAAGGGGTTAAACAAGAAGATCGCGCAGCGCCTGTGACTGCAATATGTCCTGATGAGGGCGGGGTGGTATACACACAGAGCAGAATACACGAGGCATTTACGAACCATTACCGTACTTTGTACCGCTCCTAGCTGCGAGTACCCGAGACGGATATCTCGGAGCATCTCTCAGACATACAGATACCACATTTGACCATCGCACAACTGGCGAACTGCGCACTGCTATCTTTAACCTATCTAATGGCAAATGCCCCAGCCCGGACGGACTGCCTACCAAATTTTATGAAGCTTACTCCGACATCCTAATCCCCGAACTGCTCAAAATGTACACGGCTGCAGTGGAGGACTCCTCTCTCCCCCTCACGCTGAATGAAGCCAATCTCATCTCCATCCTGAAACCCAGCAGAGACGACGCATGCCTGGGCTCTTATCGCCCACTGGCCCTGCTTAATACAGACTACAAAATACTGGCCGCCGTCCTAACCCAACGACTAGCTCCTTTGGTTCCCGCCCTTGTTCACCATGACCAAAACGGCTTCATACACACACGCAGCACCTCTTCCAATATACGCAGACTGTTCAGAGTGCAGACGTATGCCACCCAACACTGGCCGAGATGTGGGTGCCTTGTACTGGACCTCGAAAAAGCATTCGACTCTGTAGAATGGCCCTACCTCCGAGCAATACTGGAAAAATATGAACTTGGAGACGACTATATCGAGATGGTTGGGTTACTATACCGGCGGCCCACTGTGCGTGTACGTACGGGACAGCTATTATCTGACACTGTCTGAGTGTGCAGGGGGACCAGGCAGGGCTGCCCCCTATCTCCGCTGCTCTTTTCCATGGCCATAGAACCTTTAGCGGCGTTGCTGAGAACGCGGGGCGCAGAGTGGGGAATCCCACTAGCGACGGTACACATGTGGTCTCATTGTACGCGGACGATCTGCTCCTATATATCAGAGATCTGACCTGTGTCCCCCAGTCCTTATCGACAATATTTAGCACCTTCGAAGTCGTGTCGGGATTGAAGGTCAACTGGGCCAAATCAGGTGCATATTCATTCAGCCCGGAAACGCAGGAGTGTGAAATCAGCCTTAGCGGTGGAAGCTTCGCTTGGTACCCCACCACATTTAGGTACTTAGGGATACAAATCTATAGGACTCCACCAGATATACTGGAGGGGAACCTGACTCGAACTATCTCCTCGCTGCGCGCACAGATGGCCTTTTGGAAGACCCTTCCTCTGAATGTGCCTAGTAGAGTAGCGCTGACGAAGATGATAGTCTTACCGAGACTATTTTACTACTTCGCCAATATTCCGATATATATACCGGCCCGGGTGTTTCGCGAACTGGAGACCCTACTCCGGAGTCTAATCTGGAGCACTGGGAGACCCCGTGTAGCACTAACAAAGTTAAACGCGCCCACGGAAGCTGGGGGCCTCGCGGTCCCCAACCTGAAATTATATTATCTGGCGGCACAGCTGCAGTGGGTGTCGGGCTGGCTTAGCGGCAGGAATCTGGGAGACACTGCCACGAATGTCGACGCTTGGACCCATGTGCAAATATGCACACTGTTCCACCCCTTGACCAGAGTCCCCTGCCTGTCACAACTACACGTGGCAGTGGCACGGAGGTGCTTTCTGCGAAGCTTGAGACTGACACGAGAGGTGCGACCATACGCCCCGGTGCTCCCCTTGCTGGGCACCCCCGGGGGGGGGGGGTGGTGGTGCGACGACGGAGGCTGTGCTGGAAAGATGGTTGCAAGCGGGGGTGGAGACAACAGGAGATTTGTACGCAGACGGCGCCTTGCTCTCCTTTGCAGAGCTGGCCAGGGACACTGACCTACTGGCCGGACAATTCCTCCTCCACGCGTCCATAATACGCACGCTCAAGGACTCATGGGGTGACATATCTGAGGAACCACCAATGCATCATTTCATACAATACCTCCATGTCATGGGCAACGGCTCCCATGTAATTCACTGGCTAGCACAAGCCTGCTAACCCACACACAATACTCTACCCAACAACTCCGAGATAAATGGGCGACGGACAAGGGATGGGAATGGACAGACAACGAATGGAAGATGGTACTAGCCAGCCCCGTTAACATCCCACACAATGCCCGCTTTAAAACCATACAGTTGTATATCTTACATCGAGCGTACCTGTCGCCAGACAAGATTAACAGATATTTCTCGACTACCACTGCTGGGTGTCCGAGATGCTTTTTAGTCGGAGCGGATCATCTACATATGCTCTGGACATGCCCCTCTATTCAAACATACTGGACCACGGTCACAACTCTACTAACACTCAGCATTGGCGAAGAGATACCACACTCATGGGAGTCTTGACTACTGGGGCTTTACATAAGGACCAAATTGAATAAGGTACCGGCCAGATTCTGGGATCTGGGAGCTGTCACAGCCAAGCGCTTGCTCACCAAATGCTGGAAACAGACTGAACCCCCTCATGCTAAACACTGGTACGCTTCATTTACCAACTGGGCAAGGGCAGAAAGCGCCACCCTCCATCGAGAGGAGACGGCGGGCATGAGGAAGTTCCCCACAGCACAACTCTGGGATGACACCCTGCTATCCTTCCAGCGGGCGAGTCTAGACCAGGAAATAACGTGATCACAGCCTTCTCAGAGCCGGCCATGTACACAAGGCATAGCAACGAAGCGCACACCCGCGATAGCACCCACACGACCTGAGCGAGACACTGGAAGAGATGTCTACCTTCACAGAGGGACACTCACATGGTGTTGCATCACAATCACTGCTTAACACCCCCATGCCCACGACCCCGGCACCCTGATTACAACTGGCCGCCGATGGCCCCTTCCCCCCCCCTCCTGAGAGAGACCCACACCCCGCAAGACCCCCACCGCACGGCAAACTGGTTAAGGACTCTAAGACAGATCTCCACGGCCACTCATTGACATTCATTATAACGCACTCACTTCTTAATATCCTCCTATTAGTTTCGTATTCACAATTTTTTCCCCTTTTTGTTCATACCCCCCATTATTTCATGTTGCTTAAACGGATATTTTCCTCTTTTCATTTTTCTACATTTGGTCCCAAGTGGCCTCTTTTCTAGCATTCCTTGTTGAGGCATTTTGACATCCCCAACATGGACAGATTCGCTATAATCTGGTATATATTGAATTAATTGTCGAAGACTATCCGACAATTGATACCCCTGCATCACTAATGCACTAGATAGCGAGCCACATATGGACGGATGGGGAAGATTAGGGACAGGGGCGACGCCGCCCGACCATGCCACCTCGCGCCACCTCTCATCCTTAAACTCCAGACCGATATGTTAGTAATACAGAGCAACATCACATGATATGCACTACACACCACCTTAGGTGGCACTCCGCCAACTACATTGAGATACAAAGTGAGATGGGAAAGTAAATTGGATATGATTTATTGTAACCCTATAATGTGATTATGCTGCTGAACAAACTGAATGATTTATCTTTCGTTTACAATATGCATAATTGTAAGTTGTTTCTAATTGTTGACATAACTAATAAAATACATACAAACAAAAAATGAATTAATAGAGAATCTCAGATTCACACCAGGTACTCTGAATTCAAAATGTTTTACACTGGAGATAGCTAGATTATCACAGATTCACACCACCCACTGTATTCACACAATTTACACTAGAGACACCTAGGGGCAGATTTACAAGAAACTGACGCATCTGTATAGATGTGTCAGTTTCACTGTGCCTGCATGAAAAACCCTTGCGCCACCAGAGATGCAGCATATTTACAATAGGGCCTACTATAGCTCAAGGATTGACAGATACGTAAAAAATTCTGACGTATCTATTGGCGGAAAAGTCACGCATTGCTGAACTCATGTCGCAAGCAAAACGCAACTGTTCCCAATGCACTGCATCACTCCTTTCGCCTGCTTCAAGCAGGCATAAGGTTTTGACGCAGTAGCATCCTAAAAGTCACACAGTGAAATCTTGTAGATTTCACTGAGTCACTTTTACAAGGCTTTCCTGCGTGGGAATGCCTACCCTGCATACATTATACCTGACGCAGGTATAATGTCACACAGGGCTTTACAACATGATGCATCTCCCTAGATGTATCACGTTGTAAATTTGCTGCATTTTTTACGTCGCCATTGCGTCACAAAAGTGACACAACTGCAGTGCAAAAGTGTCGCAAGGGGCTTATAAATCTGCCCACTAGAGCATCTACTTCCGATAAAAACCTGCTAGTTCACTGACAATGATGTGTACTGCCTGCCTCGAGCATCTCAGAGCAGCACTCTCCAACATTCACTAAATGTTTACATTGGAAATACCTACAGCATCACACATTTGCAGGCTAGACTCCTCAGGTTTCTCAGATTCATACCAGCTTCCTCCCCTGTGCTCACAAAGATTTGCACCTCAAATACCTAGAACATCTCAGAACTGCACCAGCCCTTTTAATCGGCAAATATCCTTCACAAAGCGGTCAAAACACTGCGGTGCCATAACGACGTGTCTTTTACAACGCAAGTCGTTACCATGACTTGCGCTGGAGGGCGCTCTAGACTAAGGAACAGTAGATTTACTATTCCAACACCTTCCCTACTATACGTAGGCTCGAGTTGGAATAGTACATCTTACTATTCCTAAGTCCAGCACCCTACAGTGCAAGTCATGGTAACGACTTACGTTGTAAAAGATGTGTTGTGATGTACCGCGATCATTTTGATCGCGTTGTAACATCATACGACCTTTTAATCTGCTTTAAGAAAGATTCAGAATTTAGAAGCTTGTAGCAGCTTCAGGATCAGCCGATCATATATTTGTAATTCCATTTGCATGCAGTGAAGATGCCTGCTGTACATCTGAACTTCTGATGCCATCTCCTCCTTAGCTCTACAGTTCTTCCTGCTTCTAGTGTCTGCAGCAGGTGTCATGGGAGGCAGGCATGCATTCTCTGGTTACCTGTAACTGTGTACTTTGAAGGATCGCAGTAACAGGTGCTGGAAGTGCTATTTAACAACTCGTCTGTAGTGCACAGAGGGTCTTGGGCAACTGCTGCAAAGTGAGAGAGGAGAGAGACAGAGAGAGTCAGGGCACAGGTTTCTCAGTTAGTTTCTGCACATCATCTGCCATGCTTCACTTCAGTCAATGAGAGAACTTGGCACCAGGATGCAACAGGGTTTCCATAAACGCAACAGCATTCAAGTGCATTATTGCTTTGCTCACTTTGCCACTAGAGACAAGGACCAATTTCATGCAAATCAAGCTTGGTCCAGCTCTGTTAGCAACAGTCCAGGCTGGACTACTGGGCTTTTTCTCCTCAGAAAGTGAACACAAACTACCGTAGGCCGTTACATGGTTGGTTTCTGTCTAAAGTAACATAGTGGATAACATTGATTGACTGGAATAATCCTGAATGTTTACTAGTGGTTGAGATTAATTCAAGCATTCAACAAATATGTTTTTATCTTTGTCCCACTCAGTAACAGTTCATTCATTCTACTGCCAATGGTCTTCACCTCTGCAGGAAGAAGGGTCGCCCTAGGTGGAACTTTACGTAATGGGGCACTGGAGAATGCCAAATCCTCACCTGTGCACAAAACGCAGAGAGCAAGCAGAAGTCCCAACCAGGCCTTCATCTTCCGAGCTTCAGGCTTGTTTGACATCTAGAAGGCACGAGATGCGCGTCAGATCCAAAGAAGAGAAAGTTATATAAAAGTTGGCCAAACCTTAAGAAGTCACAGTAAGATCACATGCTCCCTGATGATTTAACTCATGCAATCTTTGATCAAAGGATGTTTAACTTGGAAGAAATTCTCATAAAAGCTTAGCCTGGCCCAGCACCCCGCATGTAGTCAGGGGCAGGCAATAGTTGAGAAGCAATGAAGTTGAAGGGAAGGCAGTTGGAACCGGTCTCCTGGAGTTGAAAGCCAGGGTTATCTTTCTGTGATACCTGGTTCCCTTTTTTTGTTCCCACCACAATACAGCATTCCTAATATAATGTCATTAGTCTAGGGACACGCCCCAAATTAGTACATCTCAATAAGGCTCTCATTTTGAGTTGACTGGATTAAGCTATGGAAAAGCAGCTACATGGAATCCCCCAATACAGCTAGTGTCCCCACACCTAAATCCACCCATTGGAAGTTATAATTCCCAGAATGGGGGATAACTAAGCAGAGCCTGGAGTACTGAATGGAAATGTGCCTGTTTTCTCCGATCCTAACCCTGTTTGGGTTCCGGAGTAGCGTGCTACTCACTGAAAATTGCTAAGACGCCTCATCTAGAGTTCCACCCCCCATATAAATGCAAACCCTTCCCTCTTCTATATCTCCAACATCCTTTTTCAATCCAAATAACATACTCATGTCCACCACTCATATTACTTTCATATTTCCCTAAACTAATTCACCATTAATCCTTTTTGGGTTCCGGAATTGTGTGCTACTCACCAAAAAAGCGCTTCGACACCTTGTCAATGGTAGTAAGCGCTATATAAATGCAATTACATTGTTCTGCTAATATTATACGGGAAACAACCATTACAATGCAGTATTTACAATCCACTACCTTTGCAACGCAGCAGTTACAACGCAAAATGCCTTTACATCACATGCCATTACAACGCAGTCATTACAGTGCATGCCACTACAACGCATACCATTACAACGCATACCATTACAACACATGCCATTACAATGCATTATAAGGTAAGTAATGGAGACTTTTTAGTTTTAGGGTGGGTATGGGTTTTGGGTTACATGGGAATAGTAATTTTCATCCCTACACTATCCAACACTTACCCTACTGTTACCTTAAAAGTATTATGTGTTGTAATGGTATGCGTTGTAAGGGTATGCGTTGCAATAGTATGCATTGTATTCGTAGTTTCTAAAAATGCATTGTAATGGCATGCATTGTAAAATCATGCGATGTAATGGTAGTTGCGATGTAAAAACCAAGTTGTAAAGGCATGCGTTGTAATTGTTTATGTTGTGACGTCATATATTCATATTATACCTGCTCCTAGTAGGTGGTAAATGTCAGCGAGAGAAGGGGGGTTCTGGGGGCCAGGGCGTTGGAGGTGTTGCAGGAAGGCCATCTCTGGCCCTACCACGCTGAGTTCCGGCTGGGCGTAGCATGACTGCAGTTGGTGCTTAAGGAGCAGTTGGGGGCCAGGATGTATCTGTTCCTGCAGTCCCTGCCCCTCCTCAGCCACTCTTTAACTCAGTACAGAATCTCACCCAGTAAAACCAGGTCCAAGGACATTGGGCCACTCGTAGTTCCCAGAACAGTGTCTCAGTAGGGGTACCATACCAGTCAACTCGTAATGAGGACTTACATGCTCTCTCTTGCTGTCTCAAAATGCCTTATATCATTGCAAACTTGACTTGGAAGATATTCTGATGCAATATATCCCACTAGGAGCAACACCTTGTAATTATGGCGAGAAAGTATTTCTGAGATCTCCTTTTCTGAGGCCGCATTTTCAGGTCATAAAATGAAACTTCCTATTTAGGTACCCTGAGGGCAGATAGACTTCCTTTTCCGCCTGCTGGACGCACAGCTTTTCACCATGCAAGCATCTCTTCTGATGGAACTCATCTTCTGGCACAATGGCCTCCAAAGGTGATGAAATTAAAAAGCAGATGCCTCATCAAGTCAATCACAAGGCCTCAGATATAAAACACACAAATATTCCTCTAGCAGTACATAAGAGAGTCTGTTCCATTATTGCTGCAAATCACGGGATTATTCACTGTGTGATAAGACCAGAAAATAATTCGAGAAATCTCTCTGAGGGGTATTTATGTGGGTGTGTTTGTGTGTAAGTAGTTGGTACTCTATTGAACTGCTTGTTGTATATTTGTGTGATAGGTGACTACAACAATGGTTAGTGAAGAACTACACCCTGTGTGATACATCCCTTATCCGTGTCAGAGATAAATATTACATAGTTAGTAGAGTGCTGTACAGAATGTAATAAATCCCTGTGAGGGATGCACATTGCATGGCTAATGGAGTGCTATATAACATGTGATAAATACCTGATCCCAGAGAAAGGTGCATATAACGTAGTTAGTGGCGAGCTGCACAATATGTGAATATTCTGTAAAATGTATATAAAAATTGTTAGTGGAGTGCTGTATGACATGCGATAAATCCCTTTGAGGGGTGTGAGTGTGTGTAACAGGGGGGCATTGGCTGCTGTGTTGTTGCACAGCATGTTGTATAGCACAAAGAGATGTCATATAGCATAGATACTGTATGGCTGCACAGCTTCTGATACATCCCTGATACCTGAGAGGTGCAGATACTGTGTAGTTAGTGGAGTTCTCCTCAAAATATGATAACCCCCCCGAGAGGTGAATATAGAATGTCTAGTGGAGTACTGCACAACATGTGATAAATTCCTGTTTCCCGTGAGGGTTGAATATAACATGGGTATTGGAGTGCTGCACAATATATAATACATCCTTATCAGTGTTGAATATATGATGGTTAGTGAAACACTACACAATATGTGATGATTTCCTGATCCTGTGAGGTCTGACTATAAAATGGTTAGAGGAGTGTGGCATAGTATTTAATAAATCCCCATTAGAGGCTTAGGTGAGTTTGGGAGGAATTGGTAAGTGCATTATTGCAAGTCATGCTATATATCCATGTGTGGTGAGACTCTACCATAGTTAGTCTATTGGTCCATAGCTAGATACATCCCGGAACACTGTGATGTGCAAATATATCATGGTTAGTAGAGATCTGCACAGCATGCAATAAGTTCCTTATCTCTCTACAGGGTGACTATAACATGTATTGTCGAGTACAGCTCAACCTGTCATGGATCCCCCTTAGGAGTTCTTATGAGTGTGTATGTGTAGGTCTTATATACACCTATGAGACGTGAAATAACGTAGCGTATTGCCACATTACTTGCGTTGCATCCTTGTAGGTAACTAGGCATGGCGTTAATTAGCCTTCAGCTATCCTTGTAAGAATATATCAATCCTAATTTAGTTTTTCCCTTTTGTAGGTGCCCTTTTTTGTACTCCCACACCCCACCACCACCCGTCCTGAGGAAGACCCCGCTGTAGGGCAATAACGTCGCCTGCGAAATTGGGGTCGAAACGTCGACATACTGTTTTTCTTTCTTACCTGTGGGCAAACTGATCACTTGTGGACTGTGCCAGACACTAACAGGATAGGATTTTCTCAACCTATGAGTTGATATATGATGATGTATATATATCCAGTGTGGTACTATATGTTCAAATAGTAATGCGACCACATATTATGTTATTCCTTTACGACTAAACCTATGATGCACAATTTTCCTTTCTTCACCTCCCCCCCACCCCCCTTTTCTTCTGGGCTTATCATGAAATGTTTTGAATTGTAATATTGCGAAAAGAAATGGTAATTAATTTACAAGAAAGGATGTATATTAAATAACATTCTTTGAAGTCTATGTTTATGAGGTTAATTTTGCTGATTTGTTTATCTTATGTTGTTCCAACTGGGACCCCTTCTCATATACCATTGCATCCTTGTGAGGCATGTGTATATATAGCTGTTGTAATATTAAATCACCTATCATCATCATATGCTTGATAAGGTCTCACACATCCATACATACTTGCTTCGACCCCTGCCATGAATATACTTGACGCACCAGACAGAAGACCTTAAAAACACATAGGCACTCAGAGCCAGGCAATGGGATGTCCCTTAGGTGGGACGGTGGGTACCAGGGTGTTTTCGACCAGAGGCCAGTCTTGCTGCTGAGCTTTGTATAACTTGTACAGGAGTGGGCCGGGTAGTTACCACAACACACCAGTGGGCTTTGTATGGCACCGTAATAAAAATAGCACTACAGCATCCATTTTAGTAGGGATGAGGAGAGAGGAGCGAGGATGTCATAAAATGGATGCTGTATATCACACAGTGAATACGCCCGAGGTGAAACGTTCTGACATGACCACTTGTCAGTGTTCCCAGAAATGGTTGTGGGTCCCAGTGTTTATGATTCCCTCTCCTTGGTTTACAAGAATGCTAGAAAGAGAACTTGGGGATACGTTCAAGAATTTTCCGTGAGGAGAATTAAACCAGAACTTATTCGTAAACCCCTTCCTTATAAATTATACTTACATGCCCTATGCCTGATTACATCACTGCTTTGCTGGGAGCCCCTCTGGTGATGTAGGCAGACACGTGATTATTTCCTGAGTTTAACCCCATGTTTTGAGGTTCTGCATGACACTATTCCGAGGTAAACAATATTGGCATACAACTATGTTGCACTCAGTTCACTGCTTTCGCTACATTCCCATGCAGCATACTTTGCAAATTTCAACAAAACATGTTTCTAGCTCAAACAGATTTAACGTTACGAAAAAGCGCTAATAGTGGTGCCGCTTAGTGATAGTCAATTTGCAAGAGTTAACTGGCCAATATTTAGTTGCTGAGGTTGCTCTATTATGGTGTTGAACTGATACCACTGAGGTGAAACTTTTGGTCACACGAAATTAATGTGTGGTAAAATGACAAAATAGAAAAACAACACTACCTTAGAATGTGTTGCAGTATGCCACCTAAAGTACTTTTTCTTGCATAGTTGTCCTTTGCTTGCATAATTCTGTCAACGCTTTCGCTTAATTTAGTCCTTTATTTCCGCATAATTCCAATGGCCCTGCCTGTTTGTGCTGTTTCCACAGGGCTGTACTATTAGACAATTCAAAGTAATTTTTGAAGAATGAATGAGACCCACTTAAAATGCCTGCAGATGTAGAACAGGTGAACGCCACAGACAGGCTCCACTCCTGTACATAGCAAGCGTTCTTTTGCCCAACGCTATGGCAACACAAAGTCTAAACTCGAACACATAGTAAAGTCCCTCCATCAATAAACAAGTTGCCAGGACAGCATCAATAGCAAACAGAATGCACACACGGCTAAATAAAATGCACCCTACAATCATCCACAACGAATACTTAACATAATTTGTTTTGTAAGAATGATTGCCATGCCCTTTAAAAAGTTATTTGGGCTTAGATGTTACTAAAGACTGTCTAACAATTGTAGGTGTGGTAAATCATTTTTCTTCTGCTAGCAGGCATTTGAACGTGAATACTTCACGACATAGAAAGTCGTCAAACAAGTGCAGTTTTTTAGTTCCCGGATTTCTCTCTCTGTCGTGAAGTTCAACGGGGTTCTATTCTTCGCCTTTCAAGTTTCCCAATCTACAGCATTCCTTGGAATCACATTTCTGTAAGACTGGTGGCACTCAAATGTGTCTTTCAAACTGATTATCAACATCTGCTGTCAAAACATGAACTCCGATTTACCGACCCCACCAGTCAGAAACCCTTTCTTTGGGGCATACCAGTAGGTGAGGGGGGGGGAAGCACTGACACAGACAACCAACGTAGTGTGGAAAAGGCCGCTTTATTGGAATCAGGTGCACCTACAACATTGTCCCACCTGGCCTGTGCCGAACAAAACTACTTCTCACTAAATACCAACTGCCTGACCGCCCCCCACCCCACCCCTAAATGTAACCCCAACATTTCAACTTAAATACAACCATCCACTCAGCAACCTACCCTTCGACTGAATGCCCCAGTGACCTCCATGACCTCACACCCACCTACCATACAGTCCCAGGCCTCCAGCAAAACCACCCTATCTCCTTAGGAAAGCGCCCCCAGAATTCGCACCTGTTCCAGCGACAACACAACTGTACCCTAACCCCGATGCACCATCATCCAACAAAAAACCCCTCCGTACACGGACCCGCCACCCCAGACCCAGAAAGGCATTAACAGGGAGGGAGGGTGGGACCACGAAATGCCTAAGCTAACCTGGCTGCTGTGTCACTGCCACAAACAATGTGTGGTGGCACAAAATGGCAGCATTATATCACAGCCAGCCCAAAACCATCCCAAGGAGCCCAACCAGCCCAAAACCAGCCCAAAAAACGCCAGCTACGGCGAGCCCACAGGTCCAGCTTCCACCCCCCCCCCTCCCCTGGTGCCCCAAACTTCCCCGGGGGGGAGAGCCTCCCGCTGGTCGGCCACCCCCCCAAATCCCCATTGGGGCACACCAGTAGGTGAGGGGGGGGAAGCACTGACACAGACAACCAACGTAGTGTGGAAAAGGCCGCTTTATTGGAATCAGGTGCACCTACAACATTGTCCCACTTGGCCTGTGCCGAACAAAACTACTTCTCATTAAATAACAACTGCCTGACCGCCCCCCACCCCCACCCCTAAATGTAACCCCAACATTTCAACTTAAATACAACCATCCACTCAGCAACCTACCCTTCGACTGAATGCCCCAGTGACGTCCATGACCTCACCCCCGCCTACCATACAGTCCCAGGCCTCCAGCAAAACCACCCTATCTCCTTAGGAAAGCGCCACTCGAAAGTCGCATACGACTTTTGACCCCCCCCCCTAGGACTCCTGCCTCCTGGGATACCTGAGCACCCCCAACGCCCCATCCAAAGCCTCCCTCAACTGGACTAAGTACAACCCCATGCCATACCTGGACAGGTGAACCCCGTCCTCCCGGAAGAAATATACTGCGCCATAGCGCAGTTCCGGGTGCTCCATCCTCCCCACCCCCTCCCTGGCACAGAATTCGCGCATCTCCCGATTTATTTTCCTCCGAGCCCTGTCTATGGCTCCCGGGCGCTCCGCCCCCCTCCACACTCGCCTGGGAATAAACTCGGACCATATGATATGACAGCCCGCCCATTGCTTCTTCACTTCCCTCAGGTCCTGCTTCATCTGTTTGAGCAGCGCCAACCCCTTGCACTGCACCAAATCGTTCTCGCCCAGATGTATCACCACCACATCCGGACATACCCCCCCTCTCACCATCGTGTTCAACAAAGGCAATAACTCGTGCCAACGCCTACCCCCTTCCCCCCTCCAATGACAACGGTACAACCCTGCATCCAATCCCAAATTGAGTGTCCGTTGCCTGTCCCACTATGCCTGTTCTGCCCTCTTGACGAATGAGTGTCCCACAATGTATATGTTCAACACCTCCACTGCCGGCCCCGCCACAGCACCTGTAAAGACACACATGTCAAAATCGGGAAACACCGTTACAACACCCCCTCCGCCTCTCTTAACCGCACGTACGTCCGGTAACAATCCGACTTCCACCGTCCCAGCTTCTGAATCTCCTCCTTACCCCAGCCCCTCCGTGCCGCCTCCGTCGCCGCCCTGATCTGAAAAGAATGCGTCCCGAAAGCCAGCGGGTCCTCACCCAAGTACCTCAGTACCCACAAAGCCTGAGACGCTGACACACCGTTTCCCTCCTCTCGACCAAAAACCTCCCCCTCCCTGCTGCTGCCGCCCGCCATCAGTCTCCGCCCCCACGCCGCCGGGCACACCCCTTCCCCGCCGGCCGGGCCCAGTACCACCCAGGTCCCAACTCCCCGCTGGTCCGTCTTCGAGCGCCGCAAACGCACCGCCACCTCCTGCGCTCGCACCTCCACATCCCCCCACAACACCCCCCGCCTCCCCCCTGCGCCCAGCAGCTCCGACACTCGAAACGCTCCAAAGAACAGCCAGGACATCAGAGTAGAAAAACGCACCGCCTCGTCCTCGTCCCTGCACACCGCCGGAAGCGCGCCAATGACTCCCCCCAGCAACTCCACCGTGATGGGACGCCGCAGCCGCACCTGCGCACCCCCTTCTCTCGCCCACCCCTCCAGCAGCCTGGTCCCCAATTCCCCCGCCGACGGGGGGTAGCCCCACCACATCTTTCACATGAGCGCCACCGCCGACAACTTGCCCGCAATCGACACTCGCGACAGCCCTCTATCCATGAGCGCCAGCATATACCTTACCACCTGCTCCTCGCGCTGCCACTGGTCCCCCTGCCTTACCGCACCGGACCTCCGGAATTCCTCCCACGCGAGCTCGTACGCCTTCCACGTGGACACCGCTACTGACCCTTTCACCAATTGAAAGACCCGGCCTCGCCCACCGACCACAGCTCCTCCGGCACCGGCGTTCTGACTTCCTCCGCCGCCGTGGCTAACCCATGGAACCTCTCCCACTGTGAACGAGACAAGGCATCGGCAATGTCATTGTCCACACCTGGGACGTGGCGTGCCTGAAACAGTATGTCATTCTCCAAGCAACGCAAGACAAACACCCTCATCAATTTCAGAACCTGCGGGTCCCGAGCCGACTGCCTGTTCACCACCTGCACGACAGCCATATTGTCCACTCGAAACAGCACGCGCTTGTGCGCCAGCGCCCCTGCCCACACCGTGACTGCCACCACTAACGGGAACAACTCCAGGAACGCGATGCTCCTCCCGCCCGCCTGCCACTGCTCCGGCCACTGCTCTGCGCACCACTTTCTGTCCCAGTACAGACCGAAACCGCCGCCGCCCGCCGCATCCGAGTACATGGTGATGTCCCACTCCCAGTCCTCCGCTGGCGCCGTGGGTACCCCATTGAACCGTTCTAGGAACGCCCGCCACATGCGCAGATCCTCCTTCATTCCCGCCGAGAGGCGCACATGGTGATGCGGCAAAGTCAAACTCGACAACGCCAAACCCAAACGCCTGCAAAACGTCTGGCCCGCACGCACCACGCGGCAAGCAAAATTCAAATGCCCCAACACCACCTGTACCTCTCGCACCATCACCTTGCTCTTGGACAACATTTGATCCACCAAAACCAGCATCGCTGACTTCTTATCTTCCGGTAGGTGCGCTTCCATGGCGACCGAGTCGAGCTCGATACCGAGAAAGGACAACACTGTGCTGGGACCGTACGTCTTCTCTGGCGCCAGGGGGACCCCAAATTCCCCCATCAACCCGGCCAAACCATCCAGCTGCCGCTGACAGTCCGCCGTTCCGGGCCGTCCCACCAGAAAGAAATCATCCAGGTAGTGCGTCACTGACTCCGAGCCTGTGCGCCTGGAAAAAACCCACTGCAGGAAGGAGCTGAAACGCTCAAACAGTGCGCATGAAATGGAGCACCCCATCGGCAGCGCCTTGTCCACGAAGATGAGCCCTTGAAACTGGATCCCCAGCAACTGGTGATCCGCCGGGTGTACTGGAAGGAGTCGGAAAGCCGACTTGACATCGCATTTTGCCATCAGCGCGCCCTGTCCCGCCTTCGCGACGAGCCTCCGCGCCACGTCCACCGACGAGTAAGTCACCGACGCCAAATCCGCCGAAATATAGGCGTTGACCGACTCCCCTTCCGGCCAAGACAAGTGCTGTATCAGCCGGAACTGGCCCTCCTCCTTCTTGGGCACCACCCCTATGGGGGAGATGATGAAGCCCGGCAAAGGCGGTGCCGAGAAAGGGCCCGCCATCCGCCCTTCCCTGACTTCTTTGAACAGTTTCTCTCTTACAACGCCCTTGTGTGCGTTCACTGACTTCAGATTGTCCGCCCAGCGAGCAATCCGAGGGCCCTCGTACCCCAGCCTGAACCCCTCCCGGAAACCACGACGCAGCACTGCAGCATCCTCCGCCCGCGGATACGCCGCCAACCAGGGTTCCATCCGTTCGATCCTAACCGGCGTATGAGCCTTTTCCCATAGCCCCAGTGCCCCACCCTCGTCCCCCACCCCTCCCCCCGGCTTGTCCTCCTCCGGCTGGCACAGCCCCCTGCCCGGGCTGCTGCCCCGGAGGGCCACCGAGCCCCCAGCACCGCAGCACTGGGTGCCGCCGCCCGCATGACGAGCACTCGTGCCGGAAACGGCATGCCGCCCGCCCGCAGGCTCCTCTATTAAAGTCCCAGGGGGCCCCCACTGTGGCCTGGCCTCCCGAGTCCCCCTGCCCCACCTCACCACGGGCAGGGCGGGCCGCAAAGGGGGGCGGCACCAGCGGCAAACCGCTCGCCGTGTAAATGGTGCGGCCAAACTTGGCCCCTCCCATCGTTTGCTGGTACAAATCCGAGTCCAGCTCCCCCCATTGCGCTTCCGGGTCCGCCGCCATGCGCGCCCGGAATTCCTCATCGTAGTGTGACCACGCGAACCCGCCGTACGTCACCTGTGCCCTCCGCACCACGTCCATATATTTAAAGAGCGCGACGGACCGGTCCGGGAACTTCTCGCAGTACACGCTCGCGTATATGAGGAAAGCCGCCGACTAATTGTCTAACGTCAGGGGCACCTTTGGGCGCCTTGCCAACTCCTGCTCCTCCTCCTTAGACCCCTCCTTTGATGTCAACTCCCTGTGTAGCAGCTTCAAGATATCAATGTACTCCCCTTTCCATATCTTCTCTCTCGTCGCCGCCGAAAGGTGGGCCCCCAGCGGCTTGGTCAGCCCCATGTACGGCAACTTACTCACCGGCACCACACAACTCTCCTTCCCCCCCCCAGCCGGCTCCTTCTCTCCCGCCGCCGCAGATCCGCCGCCCGCGCTCGACCCCTCTCCGCCCGGCGCGGCGCCGTCCGTGCCTACTCCTGCGTCCTGCACGTACCGCCCCCGCACCAGCCGCCACCCATCTTCCCCTTCGGCCCCCGTCCCCACCGACACCTGCACACAGCGCCGCTTGCCACTCCCCGCTCCGTCACCCGTCTTACCTGGCGTCAAGGTCGGCATCCTTGCTGGATCCCGCCGCCTAACCAGTGAAGCTGAGGGGGCCGTCACTCTGGGCGCTTCTTGCCTTGCTGGCACCTGCAATACACTGCTAAAAACATTACAAGCCCCCCCGTCCTCCCGAATCTCTCCCTCTTCCTCCGACTCTCCCTCAGCCGGCTCCACACCACCCCGGCCCCCCACTTGGGGTTCCAGCCGGCTCAACACCTCTCTCCCCCGACCCACCGACTCTCCATCAGCCGGCACCACACCACCCCGGCCCCCCACTTGGGGTTCCAGCCGCTCAACACCTCTCTCCCCCGACACACCGACTCCCCATCCGCCGGCACCACAACACCCCGGCCCCCCACTTGGGGTTCCAGCCGGCTCAACCCCGCTCTCTCACGACACACCCGCATCAACTCCATCAAATCCTCACTCGCCCTCCTATCCTCCATCCTCCCAATCAAGTCAGAAACATTTTCCTCCCTCCTCAATCCCCACCCCCGGCGGCCGTAAAGACCCTTCGGGGAGGGGCCGGCGGAGACGCATCCCGCCTCCAGTTGCCGTAGTCATGAGTTTGGTCCCACGCTGGAGCTCGGCCGCCCGCACCAAACAGAGCCGGCACATCCTCTCGGTGGGTGGGAGCCGCATGCTGCTCCCCCGAGCGCCTCACAAACAGCTCCTGCCAAGGGAAAAAAGTGGAGTCCAGCATGCCAGGGTGTAAACCCCCCCTTCACTCCCCCACGCGCCACCCCCTCCCCCACTCCCCCATCCCCCTGCCGCTCCCCTCCCCCATCCTGCCGAATGTCCACCGCGCCGCGACAGGATCCCCCCACCCCCTTGATCCCAAACCCCCTCCCCCGCCCAGCCCCCCGGCCCACCCCACCCCCCCGAAACCCCCGCTCGGCCCCGCACCCCCCCCCACGCCCCACACCCCAGAACCCCCCCCATGCCGCACCCCCACTCCCCGCCCCCTCGCCATAACACCCCCTCCGCCCGCCACTGCCCCCCGCCCCCCCACTACTCCCTGCCTCCCCTCCACCACTCTCCCCGGCCCACCCCCCCACCCCCGACTCACCACGCCCGCCGCACCACCGCCACCGCCACCGCGCACCCCCGCCATCACCTGAGGCCTGCAGAGTCCCTCTGCCTGACCCCTCCCCCCACCCCTCCCCCGCTGCCCCAGCGCCGCCGACCTGCCCCCGCCCCCTCCCTCCTCCCCTGAGGATGGGCCCCAGTCCAGCTCCGTGTCCACCCCCCCACCTCCTCCTCCTCATCGGTCTCCTCAATCAGCAGTGGGGACCCCGCCTCCCCATCCCCTCCCGCCAACTGCCCCCCCGGCTCCACACTACCCGGCCCCCCGCCCCCCCTGCACTGCGCCCCCCCTCCACCACCGGTCCCTCACCACCCTCAGCCCCCCGACCCCCCACCCCCTCCCCCAGCAACACTACCTGGCCCCCCACCCCATCCACCCCCCCCTGTCCCCACAGCTCATCCCCCGCCTCGCGGGCCGCCCCCGCCCCTCCCCCCACCTCCTTGACAAACTCTGGACGCCTCCCTTCGCCCTCCCACGCGGCGCCTCCTCCTTGCGCCGTCCTCCGCCCCTCACACCTCCGCACCCCCCTCCCACCACGCTGGGCCGGTCGCGGCCGCGACCGCGGCGGCTCACACGCCGCCACAGCCGCAGCGGCGCCGTTTGCAGCGCGCCGCTGCGGCCTTACCTTGAGGTCGGGCCGCACGATGTCCAAGCGACCCGCCTCACTCAGCAGCCTCAACGCCTCGGCCACACGCGGATCGGAGCACTCCGCCATCGCGCCTGCCCTACGCCACCTGCACGACCTCGCTCAACCCAGCGACAATTAGCGATCCACCGCGGAACACGCCAACCGCCTACAGGCCGCCTCGCCACTCCGCAGAAGACCACGCAGGTAACGCGAAATACCACGAAATGCCTAAGCTAACCTGGCTGCTGTGTCACTGCCACAAACAATGTGTGGTGGCACAAAATGGCCGCATTATATCACAGCCAGCCCAAAACCAGCCCAAGGAGCCCAACCAGCCCAAAACCAGCCCAAAAAACGCCAGCTACGGCGAGCCCACAGGTCCAGCTTCCACCCCCCCCCCCCTCCCCTGGTGCCCCAAACTTCCCCGGGGGGGGAGAGCCTCCCGCTGGTCGGCCACCCCCCCAAATCCCCATTCTTGATGTTACATGGCAAATTAGTATTATTACCACATACTCGCGTCTGATAGAGCAGAGTTACATCAAACGATTTTCCTGATAAGAGAAAGGATTATGACTACTTTTACGCAAATGATGACAAAACGTGTGTTAAGTTCCACGATATGAAAAAAGATGCTGTTGCAAATAATATAATTCAGATACTGCATCGTAAAAGCATGCAGATTAAAAAATAGATTTGAGATATGTTGAATTAATATAGATGTGACTAATGATTACTCATACATATGTGTTAAACTAATGTGGGAGAAAAATCTCACAATATGGATTTTAATACTAATGAATTTGATTTGTGTGAAAAGTTATGAAAATGTTATTTCATGTTATGATATGTGCACAGAAAATGACAAAAGAAAAGTCGGTGTTACCTGAATATACTTAAATATGCCTTAATGGAACTACGTTAACATGTATTTTATATATGTATTAGTGGTATAACACATAAATGACAAAGATTAATATGCATTTTCCCATATGTGTAATGATAACACTTACATAAAGCTTTATGAGTACCCTGTACTGATATGCATTCATTATGATCAAATTGAAATGGTTATCAATGTATTCTGAAGTTACATGCTATCTTTCTTATTTATGTGTGATTCACAATTTAATATGGTGGTCATTGTTGTATACTAGCCAAATTTCATCTAAGCCTCATATCTTATTTCCCCTTTCCAGTGAAGTCATGGACTGAATATTCTAAAACATATGGGAACTTTTTGAAACCTAGCAAACTGTCTTGAAATAATAATTATTTCCTTTTGACATCTCCCGGACTGAATAGCACACTTGCAATAATTTTTTCTACACTCTGGAACAGCTGCTTGGGAAAGAGACCTTTTGAACCCACATGCTTTCTTTTAAATATCCTATTGTTCAATGTGTCTTATGCTTACACAACCTAAGGACCCGCGTAATTGACTTACTTAATTTTTCTGGATTTGTATCTTCTTTCCTGCTACATCAGCCCTCATCTTACTTGGATTGACCAATGGAACTGAGTGGTCTGACAATTTGGTGATACCATTTTGAGTGTAATTGTTCGATTCTGGGAGACACTACGGGTTTGTCTGCAGCTGCCTTTCGAGACATTGGTTGTCTGATTTGTGATTCAGATTCCAATTCTGCTGTTGGAATTAGGGCTCATTAATGCTGACTGGTGTCCTGACACAGCTTGAACCTTTCAATTATGGTTTCTTCTCATACTGCTGTGACACTTGTGGTTACAGTGACAGACGGAGACAGATTGAGGTCTTGATGACTGGAACTGGCTACTTGGAAATTTGTTGAACTTTCCTGAGTCTTTACAAGGCTCACCTGGCTTCCCATTCTGATCAACACATTTGTTGTATGAGTCCAATCTGCCTTGGCTGAGGAAGATTTTCCTATTCATCCATCAAACTCTCCCTGAATTTCAGAGGCTAGGTATATTTATTAAATCCATTACTAATTGATTATTAGTGATGTATGCTATTTTATTTGAAAGCAAATGCTCTTTTAATCTAAAGTCAACTTTAAATTCTTAAACTGACTGCTGTTCTGACTCATCATTTCTTGAGAGTGATTTATTGGCTAACTTATGATAATTGTCACTTTGAAAGCTTTGTCTAATTTAATGAATTTGAGCTGTAGATACAGTTATCCTATTCCTGGTCCTCATTGGGTAACTGTCTATCCTCCGAATATCCAACCCCTTTCAGCACAGACCAAAATCCATCGGTGGACAAACTGTGTGTGTAAGGTAGCAAGAGGTTCACAGTATGTGTAATTTATTTCAAGGGCCCAGTAAACACTACAACACAACTCTACGATATGTGTGGCAGGGAACCGTGCCTTTCAGTTTAATCAAGCCTTTGCTTTTCATAAACAGACTCCATCAGTAGTCTATTCTTTTAGTTTGCAAATCTTCAATCATTTTACAGTTCTTTTCCTTCCCTTTTCCACATTACAACTCTCGGTGGTCGGTTTTAGTTCCTTCTCTGCTAAACTACTGCTCATGTCTCAATGTTTCACTTTTTACTTATTCTCCAAGTCTCTTTTGATTATCTCTGAACTCATCAATTTGTAATCTATGTAATCTTCTGCCGTAATCTGCTCATATCTCTCTTTCTTAGATCAACTGTGCTGACTTCTTCTCTCTTACTCCACTCTTTACCAAGTATAGACATAGTTTTATTTAATGCTACCTTCATATCTATCTTCTCTAACCACTTCCTCTCAATCTAGTAGTGCCTCTAGATCTTCCTTTATTAATCCCCTAGCTTTCCCTGGAGCAACCTTCACCCCATCTACATTCTGTTCATTCACTCTTCTAGTGCAAAGCTCTAGAACATCCTGCCCATCCATATCTGGCTCTCAGTTTGAAAACCAAATGTTTCGTCTACTGCGGTTTTCCTGCTAGTAATGTTGTCATGTAGAGTGTGCTGGCGAAATGCTACTGTCATGAAGCTCTAGCAACTTAAAAAATATATATTTCTGTCCCATGTCACCAGGATTTTCCAGCCGGTGGTGGGCATTAAAAAAAGATCAGAGTCGCTCTAAATAGGACAAAAGGTCTGATGATCTTTACTTCTACAGCCTCATCTCTGTCAGGCCACCAGAGGAAGTTTTCCAGTGGCAGAGCCAGCAGGACACTGCTTTGGAAAGATTTATCGAATCGGTAATTTAAGGAAACGGTAAATTACCGAATTCTTAAAATACCGAATCGGTAAATTACCGAATCCTAAAATCCTATGTAGGAGGCACTCAAGTGAGTGCATTTCTGCATTCAGGATTCGTTATTTACTACCAACTATAAGTTGGTGGTAAATACCGAATACCCTTGAAAAAGAAATTTTTTGATTTTTTTTCAGTGCCATGTGGCAGACACATGTGCACACATGCATGATTCAGGGGTGTAACAGGGTGTCAATGTGACACCCTACCACCCTTGAATATGTTTCCCCTAATACCGATTCGGTATTTACCGAATCGGTAATAGTGAATGGCTTCCCATTCATTGAATGGGAATTAGGCGGCCCATAGGAATGAATGGGAATTACCGAATCGGTAATACTGAACATTACCGATTCGGTAAAATGTACAGAATTTTTACCTACATACTGTTTACCGATTTTCAAATACCGAATCGGTAAAATTCGGTATTTAAAAATCGGTAAATAGTGAATACCTACATATGGCCCATAGACCTTTTGTGGGGTGAAAGATCTGCAATCAGTACTAAACAGAAATAGGTCACAGACTTATCTTGCTCACAGACTGACCCGACACAGGCCAAGCGGTACATTTGTAGAAGAAAGCAATGCAAAAAGTGGTGATAAGCAATGAAATATTGTAAAAACACTAGGCTTTGCCCGGTCCCAGAAAGTGGTGCAGAAAAATGTGGTCATTGTAGAACTATGTGTAAAAAATACACAAGCGTGGAGGCGTGTCCGAATTATAGCAGCAAGTATAAATACTAAAGTGCATTGTGCAAAATGTGCTGAACTGGCCCGTTTGCACCAAGCTGTGCTAGCCGCTGTATAAGTGATCTAAAAGCTGTAGCGTGAAAGGCATAGCAATATTTTAGCATGTTCAGCCCGGCCCGATATTAGGCATGCAAGGATGAGTAGTGCATGGGATGAAGCAGACGGGAAACAATTTGAGCATTTAAGGGCATGTTGCCACAGCAACATGCCTGTTGTGACCTGTTCTCAGGACACCCCCGCGCCGCACGGCCACCAGCTGTAGCGCGTGCCACCCCGCCCCGCTGCTGCACTCAGCCTCGCTGAGCCTGCCTCGTCGTCCCCGCCCCTGCTGCACTAGTGGGCGCTGTTGCGCTAATTTCGCTGTTATTTTCTTCCCCTCTGACGTTTAATCTGTTTTTGTCTCCCTTGTGCCATTGTATTGTATGTTTTTCCTCGCTGTATTCCCCTGTGCCGTCACCCTCTGCCCCTGTGACCACCCGCCCCGCTCCCCGCTTCCCGCCGCCGTGCTTACGGCCACGCCCCCTTTTTCTTCTGTACCCTCCCCGCACCCGCCTCCCAACTGATCCTCCCTCCTTCCCACTTCTCCATAAATGGCGGGCGCGCCGATTGTGCGCCAAAGGCGCGCCAAAGGTAAGCCCGTCTGTGCCCGTCCGTGCCTGGACCGCGCCCAGTGCCAGGACCCCTGGCCCCCGCCGATGCAAGACGCCCCAACAGACCTACGACGCCGCCCTCAACGCACTCAACACCGGCCGGATCCCTGGATGCTACCGAGCCACCCCGAGACGCACACACGGACCCTTCAGCTGCCACTCCTGCAAGTTCTCCTGCATCCGAACCTGCACGGCACCCGCACCCGCCAACCCAAAAACCAGCAGCAACCACCTCAAGTGCATCCTCCTCAACACCCACTCCGTCCACAGACACGCCGTGGAACTCTGGAACCTGCTCGATACAACATCACCAGACGTCGCCTTCCTCACGGAAACATGGATGAACGCCTCCTCAGCACCCGACATCGCCATCGCCGTCCCAGACGGATACAAGATCACCCGGAGGGACCGCGTCAATCAGACCGGAGGAGGCATCGCCATCATCCACAGGAACACCATCCGTGTCACGACCATCATCGACGACGCCTTCAGAGCCGCCAAACACCTGCACTTCCAGATCCACACTGACCCCAAGACCACCCTCAGAGGCACCCTCATCTACAGACCCCCGGGACCACGCACACAATTTAGCGAAGACATCGCCGACTTCATCAGCCCGCACGCCCTCCCCTCCGTTGACTACATCCTCCTCGAGGGCCTCAACTTCCAACGGGAGAACAACAACGACCACAACACCACCACCATACTGGACAACCTCGCCAACCTCGGTCTCAAGCAGCTGGTGACCACCCCCACCCACTACGCCGGACACACGCTCGACCCCGTCTTCTCCTCCAGCAAGGACATCACCTTCAGCCACGCCACCGGACTCCACTGGACGGACCACAGCTGCGTCCACTTCAGCTTCAAAAAGAACACGATCCACCACCACCAGCAACAGGTTGCACGCAGAAGCTGGAACAAGATCACAGCCGACCAGCTCGTCACATCCCTGAGCCAGGACCCCCCCGCCAGCTCAGCGAACCCCAGCCAGGCCGCCAACAACCTCACGAGGTGGATCAGCAATTGCGCAGATGACCTCGCCCCACTGAGGACCCCGCCCAGCAGACCCGGCAGTCAGAAAGCACCATGGTTCACCGACGAACTCAAGAGCTCCAAGAAGAACTGCCGAGCTCTCGAGAGAGCCTGGCGCAGAGACCCAACACCAGACAACATGACCACCCTCAAGCTCGCCACCGGAAAACACCACCAACTGATCCACACCACCAAGAAAACCGCATTCAAGGAGCGACTAGACAACAACGCACACAACAGCAAAGAACTCTTCAAAATCGTCAAAGAGCTCTCCAACCCCAGCGCCGGAAACGACTTCACCCCATCGCAAGACCTCTGCAACTCCCTCGCCTCCTACTTCCACAACAAGATCGCAGATATACACAACAGCTTCAGCACACAGTCAACGCTCCCCACGACCGCACCGGCGCCCCCCACCACCACCCTCCGCGCCTGGACCCCGATCAACACCGAAGAAACCCTACGCACGATGAACTCCATCCACTCCGGATCTCCAACCGACCCGTGCCCTCACCACGTCTTCAACAAGGCCGACTCCATCATCGCACCCCACCTACGGGACATCATCAACACCTCCTTCGCTACCGCAACCTTCCCGGAGAGCTGGAAGCACGCCAAACTCAGCGCTCTACTGAAGAAACCATCAGCGGACCCCACCGAACTCAAAAATTACCGCCCCATCTCGCTCCTCCCGTTTCCGGCCAAAGTCATCGAGAAGACTGTCAACAAGCAGCTGGCCGCCTTCCTCGAGACAAATGGAGCCCTCGACCCCTCGCAGTCTGGCTTCCGGGCCAACCACAGCACCGAGACCGCCCTCATTGCCGCCACTGACGACATCCGAGCCCTGCTCGACAATGGGGAAACAGCGGCCCTCATCCTCCTGGACCTCTCCGCAGCATTCGACACTGTCTGCCACCGCACCCTAGTACAGCGCCTCAGCAATGTCGGAATCCAAGAGAAGGCACTAGAATGGATCACCTCCTTCCTCGCCGGAAGGACACAGAGAGTCCGCCTCCCCCCGTTCAAATCAGAGGCCACCGAAGTCATCTGCGGAGTCCCCCAAGGCTCATCGCTCAGCCCCACCCTCTTCAATGTCTACATGAGCCCCCTTGCGGCCATCGCACGTCAGCACAACCTCAACATCATCTCTTACGCCGACAACACCCAGCTGATCCTCTCCCTCACCAACGACCCCGACACCGCCAGAGCCAACCTACACGAAGGGATGAAAGACGTAGCCGAGTGGATGATGAACAGCCGCCTGAAACTGAACTCATATAAGACGGAAGTCCTCATCCTGGGATCTTCGCCCTCCGCCTGGGACGACTCCTGGTGGCCCCCTGCCCTGGGCAGCGCACCCAAACCAACACACCACGCACGAAACCTGGGCTTCATCCTGGACTCCTCCCTCTCCATGACCAGACAAGTCAACGCCGTCTCCTCGTCATGCTTCAACACCCTGCGCATGCTACGCAAGATCTTCCGGTGGATCCCCACCGAGACTAGGAAAACGGTCACCCAGGCCCTCGTCACCAGCCGACTGGACTACGGCAACTCCCTCTATGCCGGAACCACTGCCAAACTCCAGAAGAGACTCCAGCGGATCCAGAACGCCTCAGCAAGACTCATCCTGGACATCCCCCGACACAGCCACATCTCCGGACACCTGAGAGACCTGCACTGGCTCCCGATCAACAAGAGAATCACGTTCCGACTCCTCACCCAAGCACACAAAGCCCTGCACAACCAAGGCCCAGGATACCTCAACAACCGACTCAACTTCTACACTCCGACCCGCCAGCTTCGATCGACCAACCACGCCCTCGCCGCCGTCCCCCGCATCCGAAGAGCCACCACAGGAGTCAGGTCCTTCTCCTACCTGGCCGCCAAGACATGGAACTCCCTCCCCACCCACCTTCGCCTCACCCAGGACCACCTCTCCTTCAGGAAGCAGCTCAAGACCTGGCTGTTCGAGCAGTAGCGGACCCCCCCCCAAGCGCCTTGAGACCCTCTGGGTGAGTAGTGCGCTAAATAAATGCCTTGATTGATTGATTGAGCACTGGTGGAATTGACAATGTGGGCAGATACATAAGATGTGGATTAAGTATTCTTTTCCTTGTCCACATAGACGGCAGATTGTGTCTTGAGGTAATGAGCGTCACTAGGCTGGAAGATGAGCACGGAGATTGCACTTGCCCAGTCTTCATGCCACAAGCCTTGCCTTAATCCATAAAGGGTTAGTACAGGTAATGCAGACCTTCTGCTCGTTGGAAGAATAGGAACATGCATGAGAAAGCTTACTTAAGACTGACAAATCCTCCAGTTTTGACATTTCTTTTCCCATGATGTCCATAATTTCTTAAAGACCTCAAATAAATTCAATTCAGTTTGTCATCAAGATGTTACCCTTATGATGATCTTGAATCAGCGCCCTCTAATTGGTACCATATTAGGCCGTGCACGGAATCTGGTGGTGCTGATCTGAGCCTATGACAAAAAATGAGAAAACAACAGCCTCTGGCCCAATACTGTTTTGTGATCTTGTACATACGTCGCACTTGCGCCAGTGACACTCTCTTTGGAAGGCGGAGAGTTGCTTTAAAGACACTAGCAATCAGTTTGTCTACTGTCCAAACTTCCCTACCCAGGGTAATTTCACTCCAGTAGGTTAGTATGGGACACAACCACAGCCTCCAGCAGTTTGCTCACCACTGGTAATCCTGCAGATGGTTGAAAATAGCTCAGCTTTCTTGGACTAATCATGGTCTTTGATATTAGACAGTTCTTATGACTTATTTAATTACTATTGGAACAGTGTAAGTCCAGTTGAGGTGTGGAAGATGTAGCAAGTCACATATGCGCAGAGGGCACAGAGCTGTCAAAAGACACTTCCAGGGGCAGAGAATAGAGTCCTTGGGCTTGGATGTATGACGTTACAACGCATACTTTTACCACGCATACCATTACAACGCGGTTTTTACCACGCATACCATTACAACGCATAGCGCTTTGGGGTGCTGGATAGTGAATAGTTTAATTTACTATTCCAACTCCAGTCCCCGTGGACACTAGGGAAGGTTATTGGATAGTAAATTAACCCATTCCCTATCCTAGAGCGCCCCCCAGCGCAATGCGTTGTAATGGTATGTGTTGTAATGACCGCGTTGTAATGGTAGTGCGTGGTAAAAAATTTGTTGTAAAGGTTGTATACCTTGGGCTTCGCAGAAGACATAAGTGGTGCAGTGTCTTCAGTCACAATATCCTCTCCTATAAAGGACTTACAGTCAGGGACAACTGTTTTTGTGAGGCAGTGCACAGAGATGCACCAGAGGTTACCTATGGTTTATCAGTTACCTGGATATTATTGCCCCTCGATCTGGGAAAAACAAAGCCCTTGGAATAGAATACTGCAAGGAAATTGACGAAGAAGGGCATAAAAGCCTTGGGGCCTCATTTATGACAAGTGACGCATCGCTGCGTGAAAACAGCTTTGCGTCACTTTTCATTGAACCCTCCTTGCGACATGCCGGATGTGTCATATTTACAGTATGACGCATCTTGTCGCAGGGAGTTACAGATACATCAGTATTTCTGAAGTATCTGTAGGCACAAAGATGACGCATTGCTGGAGTGTGTCACAAAAGTGATGCAACTCCAGCAATGGGAAATTTCACATGTGCAAGTCGCATTTCAAATGTGCCGGCGTCAGTCTTACGCCTGCTGTGAGGCAGGCATAAGATAATGAAGGATTTGCGTCCTAGAAGTGGCGCTGTGCAATCTCATAGATTTCAATGCGTCACTTCTATGAGGCGTGCTTGTGTCGGAACGCCCACTGTGCATACATTATACCTGGCACAGGTATAATGTGGCGCAGGGGTTTACAAAGTGACGCATCTACCTAGATGCGTCACTTTGTAAATATAAAGCAACAAGGTATATTTTTTACGTTGCTGGTGCGTCACAAAAAGTGACGCACCGGCGGTGCAAAAGTGATGCAAGGGATCATAAATAAGCCCCTTTCTACCTTACAGAACAGCTGCTAGAACAGTTTTTGGTACAATCCGATTTTTGTGTGACAAGATACAGTTCTAGCCTTTAATATGGTCAGTCATCAACCTCTGCATGCATTGCCTTCCGTTTTCTGTCTAGCAGAAACTTGGTATCATATCTATGAGCAAAATGATGAATATTTAGAGGCAGCAGAAGACTGAACACAGATTCTGCTCTATGGCAACTAGCTTGTCTATCACACCAAGCCAATGGCCATGCTCTGGGAGCTATACTGTGAGGGATGGCATTAGCCAGCCTTTCAACAGTGATTCTGATCCTTGGAGCTTTTAAGATTAAAATCGAACAGCAATGTTGGGGATAATGATGAGGTGTAGGGGGGCTGGAAATGTCACATCTAGAACTGTAAGACAAGAATTGATTGTACTCTCAAATATATATAATAACATTAACATGTAATGTAAACTGTAATCTCGCACACGTGTGGTCGGACTGTAACCTGTCTTATTAATGTGTTTGCTATTAAAACATTAATACATACAATAAAAAAGAAATTGAACAGGTGTTGAGAACGTTCACCCAGTTGGTAGATGCCTTCACCAAGCCAACTATATCCCTAGCCTTTAATCACATCATGGGAATACACCGTGCTTGTGAGAATGAAGTGTCTTTCGCCAATGATTTTTTCAGCAAATGCCTTCATCTGGAGTAGGTGGCAAAACAATTTCACTGAACTGACCGTTCTGCTGGAAATTCAGTGCATGAGATCACATGAGACACTGGAGGAGGCATCGATGCAGATCAAAGAGTTAAGAACGTGAAAAAGCAAGTTATTTACATCTCATTGCATCACATTGCAATCAGAAGACAATCACCATATGAAAATACATTTAATTATGAATTCATCAAATCACTCATGTGCATCATAAGATGCTCAATTGGACAAGACACTGCACATACAACGTGCTACACACAATCAGATAATTCATCAGATAATCACGAAGTATATCAGGTAACACCATGCTCAAATGCACTCTAAAACCAATTACCTAACCATGGTCAACCATGCTTTACCACGAAAAGATAAGAATACCCCAGGTTTATCAGTTACCATGCCAGGAGGGATACCTGAAGAAATAATATTCCAATTCACACAATGTATGAAATACAACATCAGATGAAACAATAACTCACATTAGGTAAGAACATATTACCCACGTGACCAGATAATATATATATGTACAACATTGAAGCACCATTCTCTGACTGGTTAGCGATGAGTTGTATTACTCACAGACGAAGGTATTTGTGTAGCCTCTGGATCTTTCTTGAGGTTTCTGGTTGAATTCCCATGAAAATGTGGCTGTTAAGTGTGCTCTAGTCTTAAGACTACCTTGCTATTTGTCAGCCCTTCGTGACGAGGAAGTTCACAAAAAAAAGTTGCAAGTAGTCACTGCTGAACTGTACATTTGCTTTGATTTGGCACCCAGCCATGAGGGCAGTGTAGAAACGTGAGCAGTCTAGTAGATGGGATGGGCGGAGTCAAGGGGTTGGAGGAAGGGGAAGGGCTAGTACAGGAAGGGGGCAGTTAGAGTAGGGACAGGGACACGAGTGGAAGCAATCAATAAAGCTCCTATAAATAATATATCTTTGTGTGTCGTTATTGAAGTCACGACACGACAGGCAGCAAAGCGGCACGTCATCTGTGATCTCCCCAGGGTGGGCATGCTGGTGGCTCAGATAGTGAGGGGGCATGGCTACATACCACAGAGGGCAGGAGAGACGTATGGGTTCCTAACTGGAACATTTTCTTCGGTGTTCAACTTCATTTGCTTTTGGAGGAAGGATATTACTATTGTCGATGGAACTTCAATTGCATGTTGAACCACATAAGGCCTGTTGATGCACTTAATTCTGGACCTACTGCCCCGTGCTTTTTCACAGCGGTGGCAACATGCACTCTGTTCTGCTTAAGCACCTCTAACCTGATCCACAGAACTCCTTGATTCCTTGAATCAACTCCCCAGACATCTGCGATTCATTGACTCTGAACCTCTTTTGGGAAACTTCTGATAACCTGGAACTTCACTGCCTCTGATTCATTGTATCACCCACTTATTCGGTGATCTTATTTCTTCTCTTATTCTTGCTGTTATGGGCTCCCTGTTTCTGCTCAGCGCCAGAATGCTCCTTTGGGGAGTGACAGTTACGCTTTACAAATGCAATATGCATTCATCATTCATTCATTGATCAACGGGGACTCACATACATCTCTAATAAAGTCCTGCAATATTGTCCCTGGATATTCCACATTTGTTGCCAAACAAACACGAACACACAGCTTTGTTTGTAAAACCAACTAAATTGTGACCTGCAGTCCTCACCACTCCTGTGACTGCAACACTGACACCCAAAACAGCAGTGCCATTGAGCCTCATTTCTGTCCTATAACACTCCTGTATCTCCTGTACAAACATCAGTTTCCAGGTCAAAGGACACTCCCCCAACTGCAAATGTACCTTAATCATTATCTTTAGTCCTGTGGTCCTGTGCACAAGTCTGCCAATGGCTCCACATAATGACCTGCAGCTCCCACTGTCATGGCGCTACTGACCCAAGTAGAGATTGTTCTCAGTGAATGTTCAGCATATTTTCAGACATTTATGACACTCCTTTGCCAAGGGGGACACAAAGATTAAAAGCAAACGAACTGGCTCAGCAAATGCTCATAAAGTGGGACGCCCAGGAACTGTCAGTCACTCACATTTTTGGTGTAAAGCCCCATGCAATCATGCATACTTAATACATTGCAGTGTAAAATATGTCTAACATGTCTGCAGTATTTATTGGACTTGTTTGGCACCCGCATTTTGCGGGACTGAGGGATAGTTAGGGCTTACTGAGACCGCATCGCGCCGTTTTGGCCACCATATTGGGTGTGGGCATCCAGGAGGTGACAATTCATAGGCGCCATCTTGGGTGAGGGAATCAAAAAAGGGTCATGACTCCTAACTCTTGTCACACTGGATGTGGTGTCTTTATACACCCAAATCCCGCAAGAACAAGCACTAGAAACGTTGACCGTGTTTCTGGAAAAAAGAGAAAGACCAGTAAGAGTCCCCACTGATTTTATCCTCGACCTTGCTCGCTTTGCACTACAAAAAAACTTTTTCACCTTTGATGCAGAGTTTTTCTACCAGATAAAAGGGGTAGCGATGGGATGCCCCTTTGCTCCGGAGCTAGCCATAATGTTCATGGGATTGTTCGAAGAAAAATTCATATACAACGACAACCCTTATGGCAACTGCATTTCCAACTATATGCGGTATATAGATGACGTGTTCCTCATTTGGACAGGAGGACACGAGGACTTGAATCAATTTGTTTGTTGGTTAAACTCGAGAACGTGTGACATCAAGTTTTCAGTCACAGCATCCAAGGAATCTATTACTTTCCTGGACGTGAAAATAGATCCAAATGGAGAAGGTTTAGACACTACCTTATTTCGTAAGCCCTCAGATAGGAACAAAGCATTGCATTTTAACAGCAACCACCCACGCAGTCTCAAACAAAACCTACCATATGGACAATTCCTAAGGATTCGCCGTAATTGTTCGGACAAGGAAGAGTATTTTAAACATGCTGACCATCTGAGAAATCGTCTCATTCAAAGAGGGTACCCTAAAAAACGATTAAAAAACTCCCTGAAACGAGCCTGGTGGACTCCACGTGAAACCTTACTTGAGAAAAAAACTAAAGAGGACGTAAAAAGGATGGTGTGCGTCACTACTTTTTGCCCAGCTGCAAACCAACATAAGAAACTTATAATGTCCAATTGGCATTTACTCAAAAACCTCCATGAGGATTTTTCTGCACCTCCGCTCTTCGCATACAAAAAAGAGAAGAGTGTGGCTAACCACGTTGTATGAGCTGCCCTACCTATTGTGAAGGCACCAACACTACAAAGTATGTTTGGGCTTCCCCCCCAAAAGGACACCACAAATGTGGAACATGTACATGTTGCAATGAAACCATAGAAGACTCGGTGTTTACCTTTGAGAATATCTATTGGAAGCACGACACTTTTACAAATTGCAAAACCAAAAATGTCGTGTATGCGATTATCTGCCCGTGCCCTCTGGTATATATTGGGAAGACAACACAAGAAGTAAGAAATCGAATAACGCAGCATAAATCACAAATCCACAGAGGAGTTGAAAATGCCCCACTAGTTAATCACTGGTCAAAATGTAAACATGTGAAAAGTGATTTAAAATGGACAGTGCTATCTAAAATCGAAAAAGACCCAAGAGGCGGCGATTTGGACGCAAAATTGTCACAGCGCGAGGCGATGTTAATAATGAAATTCAACACGGCAATCAGGGGTTTAAATGAGATCTCTGAAATTTATAAACCAACTGTCTGATTTGCCTTAACATTGTCCTGTTTCCTCAACCAGAATGGACTGTAATCCAGTCCGCCGTTTGCATCCACCAATGTTCAAGGACGCAAAGGCATTAAACTACAAGTCCCATGAGCACTGGGAACCCACCAGCAAACCAGGAAGTATCGTTGCTAGCAGCGCAACCAGTTCAGGTGAACCATTCGATCGAACCTGAGAGAAGGACGGACGCCTTTTTCCGCTATCGGTATGTACTTTCACCAGTCCGAGTGACACTCTGGAAGCGTTTGAGACGCCCAGTATGTTTGAGACGCCCAGCATGTGAGACGCTTTCCCGTTTGTCTTACAGCATAGGAGCGGCCGCTCTTTACAAACGAGGACATGCAGGCAAGCAAGAAGCCGTCACAATAGCGGGTAAGCACGACGCCCCTTAGCTAGTACCTCTAGAGTGAGTGCTGGTTTACGTGCATGTATGATTAAATAGAGCACGTGTCTGTATTTTTTCCTTTCACAGTCCCTGTGAATACTTTTCCTGTGGGATACAAATTTAACCCCGCAGCTGGAATACCTACTCTACACACGATTGACTGTGATTTATCGACATTTATCTCAAGGTAGGGAGCGGCTATGGTGTATCTGGAGTTGGCCTCTTATCTCCTTCTAACAAGCAATCCTAAGCAAGCCTCTGTTATTTTTTCAGAACCCATCCGGTCCTGAGGAGAACCCCCACAACAAACAGGGGTTCGAAACGCGTCGACCAGCCCTGTCCCGTATTTGGTTTATTACTGATGTCATAAAATAATTCTTCAACTTGTTACAAGAGACTCTTTGGTAGAACTGTGAATTATACAGACTTTAGAAACTGACTATCACTAAAGGATTATTTCCATCTACTCGGTACCAATACGTGGACATATTGTTTTTTTGCCATTTGTGTGAATGTTCTTTGTATGATTGAATGGCCAAGTGTGTATGTAATGTGTAAAATGTTTTTTGTGATTTATACTTATGTTTGTATATATTGTATATAAATTCTTTGTACTCCCATGCACTAAAAATATTGTGCTAAAAAGTGAAAATTCTACGAAAGAGAATAAATCTCACATGATGCTATATTATGAGCAGGTTGTTTTTGTTTGATTCGAGAACAGCTATTGTGGTTAATTATCTGTTGATAATTGGGTTTCTCAGCATTGGCTTTTGTTTTGTTATAAAAAATCTTGGGTGAGGGGCCAGCGGCTTGCCCTCACAGGACTCCCGCGCTCGGAGGAGTTTATAAAAGTAGGAATCCTCTTCAGATCAGGTAGACTTATTGGCCTGCTGCGCGCTTGCGTGACTTGCTATCACTTTCCTGATTTTAACCTTTTTAAAAATACATTTGCAATTGATTTACTCGCGCTGCGCGATTACAGGACGCAGGCGCCCTTGACCTTGTGGATATACTTGGGGACATTAGTGAGATCTTACCTGCACTATAATTGTTTGGCACCCGCATTTTGAGGGACTGAGGGATAGTTAGGGCTTGCTGAGACCGCATCGCGCCCTTTTGGCCACCATATTGGGTGTGGGCATCCAGGAGGTGACAATTCAAATGCGCCATCTTGGGTGAGGGGCCAGCGGCTTGCCCTCACAGGACTCCCGCGCTCGGAGGAGGAGTTTCTAAAAGTAGGAATCCTCTTTAGATCAGGTAGACTTATTGGCCTGCTGCGCGCTTGCGTGACTTGCTATCACTTTCCTGATTTTAACCTTTTTAAAAATACATTTGCACTTGATTTACTCGCGCTGCGCGATTACAGGACGCAGGCGCCCTTGACCTTGTGGATATACTTGGGGACATTAGTGAGATCTTACCTGCACTATAATTGTTTGGCACCCGCATTTTGCGGGACTAAGGGATAGTTAGGGCTTGCTGAGACCGCATCGCGCCGTTTTGGCCAACATATTGGGTGTGGACATGTTATGTTATGTTATGTTATGTTAGGGCTATTTGTATTGCGCACGGCTGCTCCAGCGAAGGAGCGTCCCGGCGCACCGACAAGGTGGCGAACACAACACAACAGAAAACAGAAAATATTATTTAAAAATGGGGGTATGGATTTTAACATAACTCAGAGAACAGAAGGGTTTTAGCGGCCTTGCGGAAGGAAAGCAAGTCGCCAAGGGTCCGGAGTTTCAAGGGGAGAGCGTTCCAGAGCGCGGCTGCCCGCACCCTAAAAGAGCGACCCCCCGCCCGACTGAGTTTGAACCGAGGGGCTGCCGCTAGTTCTTGGTCCAACGAACGCAAAGTGCGGCCCGGGATGTAAGAGCACAAAAGTTGGCACAGTAAGGGAGGCGGTAGGCCCTTCAGAATCTTGAAAGATAAGACATCCAAGAGGTGACAATTCATACGCGCCATCTTGGGTGAGGGGCCAGCGGCTTGCCCTCACAGGACTCCCGCGTTCTACGGTACTTAAGATGGACACCCCACAGGCACGCAGCGGGCGCGACGAAGGCGTGCCGGAGGTGCGCCAGAGGTAAGCCCGTTTGCGCCTGTTCGCGCTACGGATGAGCCTAGCGCTAGTCGTGCTGCCTCTTCTGCTAGCCCCCGTAAGGTTTATTCTAGGGTAGAGCTTATGCAGCTTGGCCAGGATTTACTTATTTGCAACCAGCAGGATTCTACCACTCACACTGTGGAGGTGCTTGTTTGTGGCCTGCTCAACGTCCGGCCTCTTTGTAAGCATCATGTTGAGATTACATTTCTTATCGAGTCCCAAGGGCTGGATGTACTCTTTCTTACAGAGACATGGACGCGGGCGGATAGCGATGTTGAACTTGGACTGGCCTGTCCGCAGGGCTACAAAATTAGGCATACTTCCCGCCTGAAGAATAGAGGTGGAGGAATAGGATTCATTTTTAGAGATACTTTGGCCCTTACTCAATTGGAGATTAAGGAGGTGCAAGGCTTCGAACTTATGGGGTTCTCCTTTAAAGGTCAAAAAGGAGTATTGCACTCTGGCGTGCTTTGTTACAGGCCACCGGGTAATGCATTATCATGTTTGCCTGAGTTGATTGATCTTATTTATGATCTCTCTAACACTCACGCCAGGCTAATAATTCTGGGAGATTTCAATCTGTGGCCGAATGGGCCTTTAGATACAGCTTATAGTGATCTGTGCCAGGCTTGCAGCAATATTCAGCTGCAACATTTGGTACTCTCTACGACCCATTCAAAGGGCCATATCATGGACCTAGTCTTCGCGGATGCCACTCAGGTGGTGTTGAATGACATAATTCCTCAGTGTTGGACGGACCATGCACTCGTTCTTTTCTCTCTTTATCTTTCGGCTGAATCTTTGAGAGATGCTGGGTCTGGACCTGCCAAGTTTTGTAGGCCGTGGTCCAGACTTTTGAAAACCCCCGTTTTACCAACTCTACTTCCTGGTGGTTTTGTCTTGGGGAGAAACATAGAAGATAGCTATTCTAGTCTGTGCCAGCAAATTTCCAACTCCTTGGATAGGGTGGTTCCTTTACGCAGATCAAGGGTCAGACAGAAACGTGCCATGCCTTGGTACTCCAATGATCTTCTTCAGTTAAACCTGCGGTGCAAACAGGCAGAAAGAGCTTGGAGGAAGCACTACTCAGATCCGGCAAGAGTTCTTTTCAAGCAGACGTTGCAGGAATACAAAGCACAGATTAAGTGTGCAAAAGCCACGTACCTTGAGGACACGTTGAAACTGGCGACAAATAAGTCGCAGACCTTGTTTAAAATTGTCAACGATCTTTCTCGACTGGCATGTGCTATGAATAACATTCCTGCTTCCCAGGCCTTATGTGACTCCTTGGCAGCCGCATTCGAAGATAAGATCGCCACTATCTTGAGCGGACTCTCTAGTTCAGGCTCTTCGTATCCCCAGCCTTTGGTGCCTCCCGCACCTTTATCTATTCCGGGTGACCGGGTAGGATTGATTGTTCAGCCACAGCTGAATTGCTTCTTTCTCCCTCCGTTTGATGACTTTTGTAAATTAGCGGAGGTTGTGTCTTCGGGCTCTCCAATGGATCCACTGCCTCACAAATTCTGGAAACTTTTTCAGGAGGAACTCTTTCGTCCATTGTACTCCATTTGTCAACAGTCTTTTAATACTGCTACGGTCCCAGAGTGCTGGAAATTGGCTGTGGTTTCCCCTCTCTTGAAGAAGCCCACACTTGATCCCATTTGTCCGGCGAACTATAGGCCTATCTCATTGCTTCATTTTCCGGTTAAGATCATGGAGAAGCTTGTGACCCAGTCCCTGTCCAGATTTCTTGAAGCTAACATCTGTCTGGACGTGGCCCAGTTCGGCTTCCGGGCAGCCCATGGCACGGAATCCGCGCTGGTGGTCGTGCTGGACAATCTATGTTCACTGGTCGACATTGGTCGGACAGCCTTTTTAGTGCTGCTCGACATGTCGGCTGCGTTCGACACGGTCAGCCACGCCACTCTTATCAGCAGACTGGAGGAGATTGGGGTAACAGGGCTGGCACGAGATTGGCTAGTTTCGTATTTACACAATAGGCATCAAGTGGTGGCGCTGCAGCCTTTCAGATCAGGCGTCCGAAGAGTGGGGCATGGTGTGCCTCAGGGGTCGGCCATCAGCCCAATCTTGTTTAATTTGTATCTCCGCCCTCTGATCCATTTGATTAAATCCTTCGGTATCTCGGTAATTAATTATGCCGATGATGCTCAGCTTATTTTCTCTTTGGAAGGCAAAGATGCGGTATCCTTAAAGACCTTTCATCGCTGTATGACAGCAACTGCAGACTGGTTGCGTCACAACTCGCTCCAGTTCAACGGGTCTAAGACGGAGGTGTTGTACTGCTCAAATGATCGTATTCCGCGTCCCCTGCCAGATGATTTCTGGCCAACATCTTCTCTGGGAGCGGTAGCGGCTGCAGAGTCTGCTCGTAACTTGGGGGTCATGTTTGGCCCTAATCTACAATTGGATGCTTTCGCCAATAAATCAGTGGCCACATGTATAATGCTACTCCGTACACTACGCAAAATTCTTCCTATGCTTCCGGCACAGGCCAGACCTGAGGTAGTGCATGGGATCATTCTTAGCAGGTTAGATTACTGCAACTCACTGCTTCTGGGAGCGCCTAAAACTCTGATCGGTAAGCTGCAGCGCATACAAAATATGGCAGCAAAGCTCGCCCTCTCTCGACTACGCTTTGCTTCCTCTTCTTTAGCGCTGTTAGATCTCCATTGGCTGCCTGTTCAGCAGCGCATTTGTTTCGAAGCATCTTGTCTGGTTTTTAAAGCCTTGCATGGACAGGGACCTGTCCTGCTGCAAAACCTTTTTTCTTGGTACTCTACTTCTCGAACTTTACGTTCCTCTTCTGCATGTTTGGCAGTTGTTCCCAGGATCCAGAGGCTAAGGATGGGAGGTCGCTCCTTTGGATTTACAGCTGCCAAGCTTTGGAATTCTCTCCCTCTGTCTTTGAGGAGTCAGGGGGAATTTCTACCTTTTAAAAAAGTTTTGAAAACTAATTTTTTTCCGAGAGTAATGTAACTCTGTGAGTGCATATCAGCCATGTAGAGTCAAAGCGCCAGGATACCCTCTGGGTGACAGTTTTTTGCGCTATAGAAGTATGCAATACATACATACATACAGTATCAACAGATACTTTTTTGCACTGTATGATTAAAGATGGGTCTGGTGCAACCGATGGAAAATTGATATTTTGATACACTTGTCAATTTTTGCATGTTTTCACCCAGAACTCAGGAGAGACAGTGCACTTACACCAGGCCCTGGCATATGCACGGTCCATGGTTTAGATGGGAATCTGCTTCTAACATTCCTGGTAGAAAAGGTGTTGGTATACACCTGCAGGAGTGTGCCTGGTACCCTTTGGCTACGCCTGGTACTTGGTTTCAATAGTGAGGTCGTCTGAAGACTCAGTGCAAGCTCTAGTGATCCGAGTTCATTTACCCTGAGAGAAGGCCTTTGAGATCTTAGCTCCCGGAAGAGTCAACGAGGGCTTAAACTAACTTTAGAGTTGCAATTTGATCAAGTGAAACCTTAAGAGAAGCAGGAGACTGTGGTGGGAAATGGAGAGAGGTGAAGAAAACCAGGGCTGGGTGAAGCTAAAAATCAGAAGTGTTCAAAGGGGCTTCTGTAGAATGATGTGGAAAGCCACCAAGAAAAGCAATCAGCTGCCCTGTTCACAACCTTGAAGGATCTTGCTACCAAGAGGGGCATGCAGACTGCACACCAACCGTAGATTCCGTTACTGTCCCTCTGTCTCAGTGACCTCGCATTCCATGCATCCTTCTACTATGACACACAGTCTGCTTGTCCACTCTTGGCCCTTCTTTCCTCCCCCTTAGGATTTATCCTTCTTTAGACCAGCCTCATTGGCTGGCTTTCCCCCCCTGCTGGTGGAGATGGTCACTTCGATAACAGTCTTACCTCGGACTTTGTTTCTGTGTTGTTTGCTTGTTTAAAATATAAAATGTGAAACCTTTTTATTATCCTCTTACAGCCGCCGGCCCTGTTTATTGACGTGTACACATTGCGATTGATTTCAGGGGTTGTTGGGCCTTGTACTGTTTTCGATTGTGTTGCGGATTATTCCTGACCGGCCCTGTGGGGTTGTAGGTCTGTATTTGTATGACTTTTCCGATAATAAAGGTTTTAAAAAAAAAAAAAAAAAACTAGGTCAATGGCTAATATGGATAGTGGATGGCATGTTAAAATGTGTCCCAAACCATTCCATCAACTTTACAATTTCATAAAACTAACATACCTTTTGTGTATGCATTATTGCCAAACAAACAAACCAGTACCTACATAGATCTCCTAATCCAAATTAAGCAGTAAACAAACCGCTACTACCCCCACAAAATTGTTATTGATTTCGAAAAAAGCTATGATCCATAGTATACTAAACATTTACCTCCACACAGCCATACAGGGATGTTACAATCATTTTAATCAAAATATGTGGCATTGAGTCAAAGGTTCACCAACAACAGATTCTCCACTACCATATACTCACCTGGGCCCATAAACTCACTGTGCGTAAACCGCTAGGGTCAAGTTTATATTCCCTAATGGAATAATGATGAGGTCTAGAGGGGCTGGAAATGTCACATCTGGAACTGTAAGACAAAAATTGATTGTACTCTCACCTATATAATAACATGTAATGTAAACTGTCATCGTGCGCACATGTGGCCGGACTGTAACCTGTCTTAATAATGTGTTTGCTATTAAAACATTAAAACATTTTTTTTTTAAATTGAACATGTGTTGATAACGTTCACCCAGATGGTAGATGCCTTTACCAAGGAAATTATCAGCCTGATTCATCAAGCTTAATTGCGCTCGCAAAGGGCCAGATTCTGAGAATCTGGCCCTTTGCGAGTGCAATTTTTGCATTTGGGATTCATCATCCCAAATGCAAAAATCGCTATTAAAGAATTCGCATATTTGCGAGGAATTGCATTTAAGGAATCTCTATTTGAGATTCCTTAAATGCAATTCATGAACCATTTTAAAATACCGAAATCGTAATTTTGGGCCGCTATTTACCGAGAGGTCAGACCTCGTGGTAAATAGCGAAAACTTAGAAAAATGCATTTAAATGCATTTTTCTAAGTTGCATGTTACACACACACATGTCCTTTGGACATGTGTGTGCTCAACACCAATGTAGGTTACATTTCAGGGGTGCTACAAGGTGTCCTTTGGACACCCCGGGCAACCCTTGAAATCGCTATCTTATTTGCGATTAGCAAATTGCTATTCGCAAATAAGGAATAACTCCCCATTCATTCCTATGAGCCTTTAGGCCCATAGGAATGAATGGAGAGTTATTCCTTATTTGCGATTAGCAATTTGCTAATCGCAAATAAGGAATGTGTAGGAATCGCATTTCTTTATGCAATTTCTACATGAATCCCGTTTTGCAAGTCCTTAATAGCGATTCCTTATGAATCGCTATTAGGGTCTCGCAAAACGGGAGATTGATGAATCAGGCTGTATATCCCTAGCCTCTGGCCACATCATGGGAATACACCGTGCCTGTGAAAACGCAGTGTCTTTCGCCAATGACTAATTCAGCAAATGGCCTTCATCTGGAGTAGGTGGCAAAACAATTTCACTGAACTGACCGTTCTGCTGGAAATTCAGTGCATGAGATCACATGAGACACTGGAGGAGGCATCGATGCAGATCAAAGAGTTAAGAACGTGAAAAAGCAAGTTATTTACATCTCATTGCATCACATCGCAATCAGGGGAGAAGCACCATATGAAAATACATTTAATTATGAATTCATCAAATCACGCATGTGCATCATAAGATGCTCAATTGGACAAGACCCTGCACATATAAGGTGCTACACACAATCAGATAATTCATCAGATAATCAAGTAGTATATCAAGTAACACCCTGCTCGAATGCACTCTAAAACCAATGACCTAACCATGATCAACCATGCTTTACCACCAAAAGATAAGAATAACCCTGGTTTGTCAGTTACCATGCCAGGAGGGATACCTGAAGAAATAATATACCAATTCCCACAACGTATCAAAGAAAACATCAGATGAAACAGTAACTCACATTAGGTAAGAACATATTACCCACCTGATTAGATAACATATATGTTCAACAGTAAGCCTCTAGATCTTTCCTGAGGTTTCTGAGTGAATGCCCTGGAAAATGTTGCTGAGAAGTGTGCTCTAGTCTGAAGATTCTACCTTGCTATTTATAAGCCCTGGTGACGAGGAAGTTCACAAAAAAAGTTACAAGTAGTCACTGCTGAACTGTGCATTTGCTTTGATTTGGCACCAAGCCATGAGGGCGGCAAAGCCGCACGTCACCTGTGATCTCCCCAGGGTGGGCATGCTGGTGGCTCAGAAAGTGAGGGGGCATGGCTACATACCACAGAAGGCAGGGGAGACTTATGGGTTCCTATCTGGAAAGTTTTCTTCGGTGTTGAACTTAATTTGCTGTTGGAGGAAGGATATTACTATTGTCGATGGAACTTCAATTGCATGTCGAACCACATAAGGCCTGTTGATGCGCTTCATTCTGGACCTACTGCCCCATTCTTTTTCACAACGGTGGCTACATGCATTATGTTGTTCTGAAGCACCTCAAACCCGACCCACAGAACTCCTTGATTCCTTGAATCAACTCCCCAGACATCTGCGATTCATTGACTCTGAATTTCTTTTGGGAAACTTCTGATAACCTGGATCTTCACAGGCTCTGAGTCATTGTATCACCCACTTACTTGGTGATCTTATTTTCTTCTCTTATTCTTGCTGTTATGGGCTCTCCCTGTTTCTGCTCAGTGCCAGTATGCTCCTTTGGGGAGTGACAGTTGCGCTTTACAAATGCAATATTCATTCATCATTCATTCATTGCTCAACGGGGACTCACATTCGTCTCTAACAAAGTCATGCGATATTGACCCTGAATAGTCCACATTTGTTGCCAAACAAAAACACACACTCACGTGCACGAACACACAGCTTTCTTTGTAAAATCAACTACATTGTGACCTGCAGTCCTCACCACTGCCCTGCTGTGATTACAGCACTGACACCCAAAACAGCTGTGCCAATGAGCCTCATTTCTGTCCTATAACACTCCTGTATCTCCTGTACAAACATCAGTTTCCAGGTCAAAGGACACTCCCCCATCTGCAAAAGTACCTTAATCATGGTGTTCAGTCCTGTGGTCCTGTGCACAAGTCTGCCAATGCCTCCATATAATGACCTGCAGCTCCCACTGTCATGGCACTACTGGCCCAAGTAGAGATTGTTCTCAGTGAATGTTCAGCATATTTTCAGACATTTATGACACTCCTTTGCCAAGGGGGACACAAAGATTAAAAGCAAACGAACTGGTTTAGAAAATGCTCCTAAAGTGGGACATGAATGAAGCACTACCACTTTCAGCTCAAGAACTGTCAGTCACTCAAATTTTTGCTGTAAAGCCCCATGCAAGCATGCATACTACATTGCAGTGTAAAATATGTCTAACATTTCTGCAGTATCAAGAGATACTTTTTTGCACTGTACGATTAAGAGAGGGGGGCGGGGAGGCTGATGCAACCGATGGAAAATGTATGTTTTGATGCGCTTGTCAATTTTGTGCATATTTCCACCCAGAACTCGGGAGAGACATTGCACTTACACCAGGCCCTGGCATATGCACGGTCAGTGGTTTAAATGGGAATCTGATTCTAACATTCCTGGTAGGAAAGGTGTTGGTATACACCTGCAGGAGTGCAGGAGTGCCAGGGGTGTGCCTGGTAGCCTTCGGCTATGCCTGGTACTTGGTATCAATAGTGAGGTCGTCAGAAAACTCACTGCAAGCTCTAGTGATCCAAGTTCATTCACCCTGAGAGAAGGCCTTTGAGATCTTAACTCCTGGAAGAGTCAACGAGGGCTTAAACTAACTTCAGAGTTGCAATTTGAGTAAGGGAGATCTTAAGACAAGCAGGAGACTGTGGCGGGAATTGGAGGGAGGTAAAGAAAACCAGGGCTGGATGAAGCGCTCAAACGAGCTTCTGTAGAATGATGTGGAGAGCCACCAAGAAAAGCAATCAGCTGCACTGTTCACAACCTTTAAGGGTCTTGCTACCCTGAGGGGCATGCAGACTGCACACTAACTGCACATACTGCTTCTGGTCAGCATGCGGAAAGTTTTAGGTGTGGTGTTTCATGAAATAAGTAGAGGGGATAAGGAAGGAACCACTCTGTTCTGAGGCAACATTTACTTGTACAAAATGAAAAGGGGTAGTTAATTGGCAGATGGCCAACTTCTGGCTACTGCCCAACTTTGGTCATTCTTTAACGTTGAATTCCTGCCCAGTGGCCATCATGGGGCTTAAGTGGTGATTGTTGCCTTAGTAGTTACTCTGATTATTAACTTTGTATTTGTAAATGGTGCAGTTGGTTGAAAGCAACGCAACAGTGCCCTCCTTTGAGTCAGGAAGATGCTGTTCCATGTTAAATCTGCCTCACATTCATAACTCTATGGAGCATGTAACCTGCAAGCAACTGCAAAACCTCCCAAAAGACCACCTGTGCCTACATAGCCATCACCTGGGGCTCTATCTCAGAGAACAAACACATTCTGCTTTGGCTGATGTTGGGTGAAGGTGTCTCTTGGCTATGGATAACTGGTGGCTACTCTGTCTGATATGGCTAAATTTTAGAGAGAGGTTGGTATTCATTATTATTGGGACATTAAATTCTGTGGAGGGCGAGGGCGGCAGCATGGCAAAAACAACTTTAATCCTTCTTAGCAGGAGGAAACAGCTTGTCCATCTTGGTCTATAAATTGTTATCCAATAGTTAACATCAAATGTGCGGTGCTCAAGGAGCAGCCTCTCACTACTTCCCTTGGCTGGATGACTCAGGAATCACAATGTGAGCTTCCAGTTCTGCACCAATGAAACCCAACTAGGGGTGCAAGCTGAGAGGTAGGGAGAACCCTATTTATGATTGACAGGTTTGTTTCAGAGATGAGTGTTGCATTGCTTGCTGTCCCTCGCCGAGATCCAAACAGAGATAATACTGTTGTGGTCTTCAGCATCGCTAGTGCTTCTGTTATAATTACTATCACAGCTAGCCCCACCGCTGCAGTTACTATTGCAGTGAATAGTGTGGAATAATGGCTGAACTAAGACCTCCCATTGCACTGATACATTGTTAAAGTGCTCTTGAACCAGTGAAGCAAATTCCTCCTTTGGAAATTATATATCCTGCTCTATTTAATCCTCCCCCGGTTCACTGACATAATATCGACACAACAAATATTGACCTACAAAATTATCAACATATATATATATATATATATATATATATATATATATATATATATATATATATATATATATATATATATATATATATATATATATATATATATATATATATATGCCTCACTGAAATATATCAAATATTTAATTTTACATCAAATATTATTTCTGAACGTAAAATAAATACATATAATGTAACAAAAAGAAATTATCTCCACATGCAGCATAAAAAAAAGATTAATTGGCGTTTTCCAACTAAGGACATAACAGACAAAATAATTAAAAGGAAGCTATAAGAACCAATACTGTTAAACTACACAACACTCCAACCAATAAATAGCTATACCGATGAAATTAACAATATAAAAGCCACAAGAAACTCACACACAAATTACCTCAAAAATGCCAAACACTTGAAGAAGAAGAAACTCTGCCAGATTTTCCCTTCAACAAAGAAGCCTTCAAGATATACACTACCTCCTACACCTTAGACTTCGAGTGGGAGCAAAGTAGACCACCGGTTCCAGTCTGGAGATTGCAGCCTCATATTCTACTTGACACCCCCTTCCGAGACTCCCTGGCCACCGCCATTGATCAATATTTTGATGAAAACACTGGCACAGCTTCAATGCCTCACTTCGAATGGGACGCCTTAAAGGTGGTAGTGAGGGGCCACTGTCTCCACACACAGGTGGGTATGTTCAAACAATTAGAAAAAGAACTGTTACGCACAGTACAAAGGTTAGCCACATTTGAACGGGAGTGAAGAGAGTAGGCTGGAGATACTAGGTCAAATGAGCATGAGATACACGCTCAGTTGTTGGACAGATTACGCTGCCTAAATTATGCAGGGCACTCTGCAAAGATGCACCACCAGGGTGACAAGGCGGGCAAACTCCTCACATGGTTGAATAGGCAGGAACAGGAGACCTCACGGTCACATCCATACGTACACTACAGGGCACAACGATATACGCAGAGAGGACTATCCATGATGAATTCACATCTCATTATGATATAGTGTACAAATCCCGCATACAGGCCACACCCGCTGAGATACAGTCCTATCTCGCAGAACTTACCTTATTGCATCTCACTCCTACTCAGCAAGAGGAGCTAAATGATGCCCTTTCACAAGAGGAAATCAGAGACAGTATATGTTCCCTCTCCAAAGGCAAATCGACGGGTCCTGACGGCCTACAGGCAGAGTTTTACAAAGCATATTCAGACTTCCTTATCCAGCACTTACTAAAATTGTATGACGCCGCTATTGAGGACTCTACACTCACACCCATACAAAATGAGGCAACACTTATCTCCCTGCCCAAGCCAGGCAGAGACCCTGAACCCCTCTGCCCATATCACCCAATAGCGCTCCTTAACACAGACTACAAAATATTTGCATCCATGCTAGCCAAACGTCTACCCCCTTTAGTACGCTCCTTAATACATCCCGACCAAAACGGTTTTGTTCCCACGAGAAGTACATCCCTTAACATACGGAGACTGTTTCAGATACAAAAATATGCCCCAGGTGAATGGCCTTGATCCGGATGCCTGGTCCTGAATATAGAGAAGGCTTTTGACTCCTTAGAATGGCCGTACCTAGCTGCAGTGCTGCGCAAATATGACTTAGGAGAAAACTATATCCACATGGTGCATCTCCATTACCAGTGTCCTACGGTGAGGGTTAAGACGGGGAACTTGATCTCTGGCGCTTTACGAATACGTCGGGGACAAGACAAGGGTGCCCACTCTCCCCATTGCTCTTTTCTCTCGCAATGGAGCCATTGGCGACGTTACTGCGTGAATGCAAAGACACCTGGGCTATACCATTGGGATATGGCCTTCATGCGGTTTCGCTGTACGCTGCCGGCCTGTTATTGTACATAAGAGATCTATATACCATTCCTCCAATCATAGAAGATATATTTCAGCAATTTGAAAAAATGTCAGGTCTTAAAGTGAACTGGACAAAATCTGGCATACACTCATTCACTGACACTACAGCTGAAACGAATGTTGTCATTAATGGAGCCGCCTTGGCTGGCACCAGTCCATGTTCAGATACCTCGGTATCTATATATACAGATCCCCCACTGATATATTTGAGGGCAATCTCATGAGGGCTATAACCGCGATCCGAACGCAGGTACGTTTTTGGAAGACACTGCCCTTAAATGTAATGAGTCGGGTCACCATAACCAAAATCATTATATTACCACGACTGCTATATTACTTCTCAAATCTCCCAGGGTATCCTCCGGGACTTAATCTGGAACAATGGCAGACCTAGAATAGCTTTGAACAAACTATATGTACCTGTGCGTAGTGGTGGCCTAGCAGTTCCAAACATGGAGCTTTACTATGTAGCGTCTCAGTTACAATGGAAGATGAAATGGATGAGTGGGAAGGGGCTGGAAGATACTGCTGCCATGACACCACCGTGGCCACTATCCCGACTATATCACTTATTTCACCCCATTACTCGAATCTCATGCCCGACTCAGATTTATATCGCATTGGCCCACCAATGCTACAGAAGAAGCCTCTATGTGACTCATGATACACTGCCTTATGCCCCACAGATACCATTACTAGGCACTCCTAGAGGCACAGACGGGATAACGGAAACTGAACTGCAGGCCTGGCATGAGGCAGGTATTGATGTGACAGGCAATTTATTTACGGAGAGCACCCTCTTATCATTTGACGCTTTGGTTGTAGAAAATGATATCTCTGTGGGTCAGTTTCTTCTTCACGCTGCTATAATGAGATCTTTGTCAGCCGCCTGGGGAGACATGACAGCTGAGCCACAAACACACCTGGTTATTCAGTACCTATATGTAATGGGGGAAGGCTCACATGTGGTACACTGGTTGTTGGAGGCACTCCTTACACATACACAGAAGCCATTATTGAGACTAAAATGAGAGGTGGGCTACAGACAGGGGGCGCCCATGGATGGACAAGGAGTGGGATACCATAACTGGCGGTTCCATCTACATACCACGCAATTCCAGATTCAAATTTATTCAAACGTACATACTGCATAGAGCGTACCTCTCCCCGGATAAGCTAAATGATTATTTTAATCTCACCACCTCTGCCTGCCCTAGATGTAAGTTAATAGGCGCTGATCTTTTACATATGCTGTGGTCCTGTCCCACGCTTCAACTGTACTGGCACACAGTTATAGAAACATTAACACAGTGCACTGGGTCACCCCTACAGCCTGCTGGGAGGCCTGTATACTGGGGCTGTAGCTACGGACAAAGAAAAACAAGGCTCTCTCCAGGTTTAGAGATCTGGGTTTGATAACAGCAAAACGCATCATCACGAAGAAGTGGAAGCACAGCGATCCTCCAGTGCTTCGCAGCTGATAGCAATTCCTTACGGTTTTGGCACAAGCGGAAAGCACCACACTACATAGGGAAGAAACAGCGGGGCTCCGCAAATACCCAATTGCACAGGTCTGGGATGACCTGCTCAAGGTCCTCCTACAGTCAGACCCTGCAAGACAGGATTCGCCGTCTCCCAGTGGCGTAGATGGGGATACAGCGCAGTAACAAAACCCCCTAGCCCCCCCTGCAGTACACGGCACCATGAGGAGTTGCATACTGCGACTGAGCAATGCATAGACACATGGCAAGGTTAGACTCATCACTCTGTTCGTATAAGTTGTAATGCACTGGTACTGGTCCTTACTTAGGCGTTAGCATTATAATACAGCCGAATACAGTTTTAGATGGTGTTTCTTTTTTTGTTTTTTTGTTTATTGATTGATTGGTTCTCTAATGGCAATTATATGCAAGGTTTTGACACGTTTCCTGTGTTCGGAGGCAACAGGATGCACAGGTATTAAAAATGCAGGTGTAAGTTTTAAATGTGCTTGCAACAACTGTTTGTTAGCAGCTTATTCTGTATGACTACTAACGATGATGAATAACTGCTGACCTGCATTTCTAATTTGCAAGATTTTGTTTGTATCTGGAAAAAGAAAACCTAATAAAGATATAATAGAAAAAAAGATATACACTCCATATTAACTGAACTAAGTACACATATCTTCTGATTAAAATAGAAAATAAACTAAGTAAACATAAAGCAATATATCCTAATAAACAATTATTAAGTTAATTTTTTATCATTTATCCTTTTCTACAGATACTTCCATCTTCAAACAAACTTCATTGCAGAGCATCCAAGAAAAGCAGCCCAAAAAATGTGTATATCTAAAAAATAACGTTAAAACCGGTTAACCAGCAAGAGGCACAACGTCATCAACCTATACCCCTTCACAAATCAAACATACAAAAAATATTATAAGTAATACAACATTTCTTTTGTTCCAACAGAAAAAAGCACCAGTCTGAAAATAGAAGATGCAGATGAAACTTATTCAACAGCACAAAACTTCAAAAGACAACATATACGTGAGTTTGAAAAGAAACAATAGAATTTGTTCAACTGTAAATTATTTGAAACATTTATTAATAACTCTTTTTCTACATTTATTTAATTACAGTACATAAAGAGATAATGACACAAGATGCCAAATGTATTACTTCAAAAAAGGGGAAACATTTACTATGTTACATGGGATACACACACAGTCAAGAAAATAGTTCTTATCAAGCATATCAATTTAATATTACCCGAATGCTTGTTATGGGAGGGTAACTACCAGAGAAACCACAGTAATTAGTCTTAAAGAATATACCTGCCCACCCAATGTAATAGAAGTAGAAGTAAGAGTAGTGTTAGGAAACATAAAAGAAGCTAACACTAGCTCCCAAGAACCAACAACAAAAATCCTCGAAGATATACTACCCCATGTACCAGAACATATAACAGGTCAGTTACCTTCCATACCCACCTTAAAAAAGCTTTATAACCAGAACTCAAAAGGCCACCAGTGAAACTTACCTGCTCCTAAAACATTTAGAGATATAGAAATTCCACCTGAGCTTGCATACACACACACAAAGAGGAGCCATTCCTATTGGATGATAATAAAAGTCATGACAGACAAATACTAATATTTGCTACATCTGCAAACTTATCAAAACTAGGCCAATGGCAAATATGGATAGGGTGATACCCGCAACTTGGGCGGAGAGCCTAATAGTTCCGATTTTTAAAAAGGGGAATAGGAGTAGTGCTAGTTGCTACCACCCAATATCTTTGCTTGATTCAACATCCAAGGTTATGGGTAGAATGTTTTTGGCCAGGCTGGAGCAATGGGTAGAAGAAAAAGATATTTTATCTGTAGCCCAGTATGGCTTCAGATGGGGCGTTGGAACAATTGAACAGTGCTTGAATTTAGAACTAATAATAGGAAAATATACTTTTGCAAGGGTAGGCTCCCTTCACCTCTGCTTTGTAGATTTGTCAAGTGCTTTTCACTTGGTGAATCATTCAAAGTTATTGGAGACTTTGGGAGGGATGGGTGCCCCCCAGGATATTATTAGTTTCTTATCTCAAATCTACACAAGTCTGTCTGCGAAGATACCTTATGGAAATATGGGGAATGCACAAAGCACACACGCGGGATAAGACAGGACTGTACTCTTGCGCCCCTTTTGTTTTCACTTTACATAAATGGTGTTGACTCATTATTACAGAACTTAAGGGTAGACGCCCCTAAGGTCGGCAAGCGGTCTACACCCTTATTATTGTATGCCGATGATGCTGTCCTAATTTCAAGGACAGCAAATGGCCTGCAAACTCTGATGGATAACTTTACTAGTTTTATGACTGAAAAACATTTAAAAATTAATCTGAGCAAAACCTTGGTTATGTCCTGTGGTAAAAGGAACATTAAGACAAAATCACATTATATTAGCGGGACACTAATAGAGAGAACGTTCACATTTTCATATTTAAGGATTCTTTTTAATAGTAAGGGCACCTGGAAAACACAAATAACGCTATGCAGATTGAAATTTGTGAAATTAGTGAAGGCTATTTTTAGGTTCTCCCAAAAAATTGGTAAAAACCTGTACGGGAGATTCTAAAGTTATACGGAGCAAAGTGCATTACAGGGAGTTGTTACGGGGGAGCCTTTTGGTGCTTGGCAGATATCTTGCCACTACAAACCCTAGAAAATATTTTTTTAAACGCTTGCTGGCCATACCTGCCTCTACTACTTCTATCATTTTGCATAGAGATACTGGAACACCATACATACACAATTTGATTAGTATGGCCGCTTTAAATCTGTGGCACCGTGTCTGGATTAGGGAAGAAAGTCATTTTACGAGGGATATTATATTAGGTTGCTTGTCCCAAGTACGATGTAAGAAAATACCCTGGCTAAGTTATATCAGTGGTCTTTTGTAAGAATGCAAGTTGGACCTGAATTGGAAGGAGACGACGCGCTCCGCAAGGAAACATACGATTGATGATTACAATCGTATGGGAAAAGAGTACACTAAGGAAAAACTCACTTTAGGAGTGCCTATTTCTCTCTGCAGCCGGTATGAGTGAAGGTGACTGTTAGAGGTCGACATAGAACGAAGAGTCCAACAGTGGTGCGGTGACAAGGTGTGTAGCCCTGACGAATTTGCCGAAACTTTTGAGGCTGAGAAACATGTTGGCGATAGGTAATGGTATGTGACGGTAGCTATCAGCCTTTTTAATTCAACAGATCACACCTGATAAATAGGAATAAAGTTGCGAAGAGGTGTGCCTGTTGATTTGAATCACTTTTTTTGTCACGAGCAGAGTTATAGTTTTGGCTATTGCGCACTTTTTCACTCCTTGATTGGTTGTGTTTGGACACATTCCTGTTTCTGTTTTCGAACTGAATGACGACCAGTGATGAAAAAAGGGGCCTAGTCTGGTAAGTACCTGACAGTTACCCCGAGGGTGGTGTTCCCGTGAGGTGTCATTCAGTTCGCCACACATTTTTTGCAATTCTTTGCAACCTTTTTATTTCATTTAGTGTACGGATGCACTGTGCAGACTAAGGTTTCAGACATTCTGTATTGTTCTATGTGAATGTCAAGAGACGTTGGCCAATATATTTTAAGACATTTTTTAAGATATTGGACATACTGCAGAAAGATACCCCCGAAAAAAACGATAATGGATAGGGGAGTGCGACAGTGATCATTGATACGAGACTTATCTGTCGCAAGGCAAACTGACATATTTTACGGCCACAAGACAGGGTTTTGTGGTTTTTGATGCCTGAATTGGAATCAACCTGAAGATATACAAAAATTTGACAAGGTTGAATTAAAAAAGACTCTCTTGAGTGCCATGACAGTGTCAAGAGACGAGGTTTCGAGCACTAAGATAACTGTTTCATTTTATCTTGAGGTGCCAATTGCCATGGGTATACAGCCATACCTCGTTTTTATAACTAATGTTCAGCATAGATTCTACCTAACCAGATTACGGATGAATACATTACACTACCTCTTTGCTTTCCCCAAAAGGGGTAAGTGGTGTGCTAATCTTCTAAAATGTCAGTGTGATGGTAGGTCTACACAGAGTACCCTTTACTTCTTACTTTTTATACGGAAACTAGAAAACATTTTCTCCGTCCCATTTTTAGAGAAAACTGTCTGTGTTCCTATAAAGCTGGATTTAACTATATACAAAATTTGGAAAAAGCATCAGTCTGTAATGCAGTAATTGGTTATATAATGTCGGTAATTAAACAAAGGAATGAACTCGTTTATCTGGAAAAATTAAATTATGAAATAATTTAAATTATATATTCCCTTATGAAATGTATAATTGGATAATGGCCACGCTTATTTTAAAATGTTAACATGTTTATTATTGAAATTCCTGAATATATAAATGGATTTTATTGTATTTTTATTTTCTTTATAGTATGCTTTTATAGACATTATGTATGATACGAATAAAGCTTGATTTAATTTGATTTGGATAGTGGATGGCATATTTAAATGTGTCCCAAACCATTCCGTCAACTTAACACCATACATGGTGAATTGCACAAAACTAACATACCTTTTGTGTATGCATTATTGCCATACAAACAAACCAGTACCTACATAAATCTCCTAACCCAAATTAAGCAGTAAACAAACAGCTACTACCCCATAATTGTTAATGATTTCGAACAAGCTATGATCCATAGTATACTAAACATTTATCTCCACACAGCCATATAAGGATGTTACAATCATTTTAATCAAAATATATGGCATTGATCCAGAGCTTCACCACTACCATATACTCACTTGGGTCCATAAACTCACTGTGCGTAAACCGCTGGGGTCAAGTTTATAATTTTCGCTAACTATTTAAATTAGTGTAATATCTTTGTTCATCTCTAACTAACCCCTTCACAGATCAAAATTTCTTTCCTCTGGTCAATGGACCATTAGTTGAACTATTTGATGGTGACAAACAACATTAAGTCTAACTGTTATATACTTTCGAAGTAAATAACCAAAGACTCAGGAAAGTTTAAATCTTTATCTAAAATGTCAGGTGCATGTGAACAATCTTAATACATCGCAGTCACCAACATTCATAGAAGAAAAAATCAATTAATTAAACACAATGAATTTGCCTCGGACTCATGCAATAATCAATGCTCAATGAGAGAGGACAGAAAGAAAAGATAAGAACATTAGGAAAATAACAGAAATTATATTTACCAAGGATGGTGTGGAAGACCAACCTTCTGCCCAGAGGGCTGGTAGGGATCCCCTGAGATTGATCAGGAGACAAAGGCTTTAGGACAGAAAATCAGGACAGGATAGTTGACCTCTCTGGAAAACCGACGGTTGCACCGCACCCCTCTCTGACACTCTCTTCCTCCTCGAGTTTCTTCCGCAATCTTCAGATCTAACCCAATTAGATCAGGATAGAAATGTCTGCTTCAGGTCCTGCAATCAGCTCCCTCCACCCTGCTCTGCACTCCTTCAGTCTCTCCAGCTCTCCATTAACAACTCCCAGTATCCAGCATCATCGTCTAGCATCAGCCCTCTAACTAACTAAAACAATCTTAATTAAATCTTCCATTTCTCCATGTCCCACACACTATAGTTTCAATATTCAGGAAAATGTGTGATTTGATTGGTCAGGCAAGGGGGATCTTCATCACACCATGCTCACATGTCAAAAAATTCAATTCAGTTATTGTTCGCAAACCCATCCCCTTATTTTTATTCATACATTTATTCCCATGAACTAATTGTATCTCTTCAACAACATTTTAAACTTTATTATGAATACAACTCTTCACAGTTGAACTTTGAGCCATCCTGTTACTATGAATGTTCCCTTGTTCTTGGCTCCCATTCAAACGCACTGTCATAGGTTCCCTTCCAAAGGACATGCGCGGACATTAAGTCACTCCATTCAGTTCAGTTAATCGAGAAAGGCCCAAATGCACACTAAGGATAAAAGTCGAAAGATAAATGTTAATTTCTCAAATAAAATGTTTGCACTGTATACCAACAACCTCTACTCTATCTCATTTTATTTAATAATACTTTTCCACGCATTAGCATTAGTAAATAGTTTGCTTTTATTTCAGATATGCAGGTGCCATGCACATGAGTCTTCAAGACTCCATTTTAGAAGCTTCTGCTCATGCGCAAGATTTCCCTCCAAGCATTACATCATCATCCTACGTAGATGTAATTGAGGCATGTGCAAAATACATTTTCCTGTTTAAAGCAGTATTAGTCCTACTTCAGTGTTATTTGCGTCAATACATGCATACGCAAGCTTCACTAACTCACAATGTTCATGTAATGCATATTAGTTTTCACCAACTTTATTAATAATTTGTTAGTGAGTTAAACAAGTGGATTGCTTCAGAGCAAGTCTCTTTTCCTCGAGACCTTGCTCCATCAGCGTCACCTACAAAAATTTGCATTAAGAAGCCAATTACGAGTTTGGCGATCTGATGGACTGCCAATCCCGCGGTTGCGGTGTGACTACCACCACACCGGCAGTCCGACTGCCATATTATGAGTTGGGCAGTAGGCTGCCATAGGGTTACTGCTACTGACTTGGTTCCGCGACCCCTGGCAGTCTTGCATTGGTCTGAGTCCCTCAATATGCTGGTGGTGCCGCTGTGGCACGGCCAAGCATATTACGAGTTTCCTCACCACCACAGTTTTCATGGCGTGAGCCCACCATGAAAAGTGTGGTGGTGAGGAAATTAAGGGGTCCCTACATGGTGAGGGGATGCATGCAGGGGGGGTACATGTTGTGCCCCCCTGTATGCAAGCACCCCTAGTTCCTGCATGGTATGGTCTACATGCTGTGCTGGAATGTGCTTTGGCACTCCCATTGCAGTGCCTTTCTAAGGCTCAGATATGAACCTTTGAAAGGCACCAACGTGGGACCGTCCCCTCCAGGACTGCCCTGCCTGTATTCCAAGTGGAATACGGCAGGCGGCCAGACTACAGGTTTGCCGTCTTGGAGTGAGGTGCTTGCATGGCGGCCTGCTTCAAAAATGCTAAATTCGTAATCAGGCCCTAAATGTGGTGTAAGCCACCAATAGCCAAGTTATTTAAAATAAAAAAATTATTAGCTCTAGCCTACATCCCTGTAACTGAAGTAGCCAACCATTACAACATATTACTGGAAAGTCCCTTTTACCAAAATATTGAAGACTAGCTAATGGATCACTTTGAAGTCACATGAGTACGGAGAATACACAGTCCGAGACACAGATGCCAGCCGAAATTTCACATACCATGGTGGAATGCTTATAAAAGCACCTTAGTGTGGTATATAAATAAATAATACCGGATCTAGGTTTGTCTGGATATAGCAATAACAGATAGCTCAATAAATAAGAGTCAAGATTCGAGGTAGTAGGAGTTTGCAGGTTTTAATACAGCATAAAGGACAGGAACAGGACAACCTGCACGGGGACAGAATGGCAGCGCTGCCGGGGGCAGGATCTGGGATGAGCGCGCTCTCGGGAAAGGACTGGCGTAAGGGATAACATTTAATAACAGTGCACAAGCATATATAGTAAAACAGTTGCATTACAGTACATATGATAGGCGGAGCAGTGGGTGGAGTAAAGGGTGTGACGCGTAGCAGTCGCGAAAGATAAGGGTGAAAGTGGGTGTAACAGGGCGTATACATAGACATGTGATGCAAACGTAACAGAATATGTCATGAATGGGGCGGAAACATGGAGGGGGCTACCTAAGGAGCCGGGACCTCTAACCTAATGGTGCGCGCAAGCTGGCAATGACGTGTTACTAGGAGAAGCTGGGGGCTATGAACTCTGTACTAGGAGCAGAGACTGAAGTCTGGAAAGTCAGGGCGACATGTACCTAAACAGTATCTAGTATCTGATGTTTAGAGAACATGTTGATATAAACTAGAAGTCAGGAGGGGAAAGGCTAACAGACTCTAAGACTGGAGCATGCATTATTCTACATGTAGTGCGTGAAGAAGAATATTAAATGACCAGTAATACAGTATTTCTCTTACATGGAGACGTAAAGGCTAGACAATGACGGAAACTATTGATGCGATTCAGTAGCTTTAGGAATGCAGAGAAGGAGGGCTGGACTGATAACTAGAATCATAACATACTCTTGGCAGACTCAGAGGCAGAGCCAGGCTGAACCGGGCACTGTGAGGCAGGAAGTAAGTGAAGGGTCAGGGATACAGGTGGGGGCCGTGTCGCTCCTCAGCGAGGGCTTCAGGAGACAGGAGCTGAATCTGGTGTCCGGGCCCTTTTGAGGCCTAGAAACGGGAACTTTATAACGAAACAACGTGCACACTGAGAAACGTGGCAACGTAGCTTTACATAGGCCTAACATTCGTTGTATTCACGAAGACTGGTAACTGACATACTAGAGGTGGACACAACTGTAATTGCGTTTTTAATTGAACATGGGGAATACATATGCATATTAATCATGCACACATAACATATGATGGAGGACGCGTAGGGACACAGAACATGGCAGAATTTACTTTTCCACATTCCCTCCTTGTCACTACGTTTCCATCAGGAAACATCAATATTCATGATACCATCTATCATTTCATACAGTATCATTTGCTCGTCTCGAATTCTTTTTGAACGGGATTTAGAACGGGACCTGGGACTAGGAATACATGATGTAGCACAAATGCCGCAAATCGCAGGGCCACATTGTATACAGAGGCAGCAACTGAATATGATCGCTACTGCAATACCTAGAAATGACAATATTTTCCATCCCCAGGCAGAAATAATACTCCAGAGCCAACCGGACCATGTCCAGGTGCCTGGATTCTGGTGTAACATATGGGCAATTTTATGAAGTCTGGTTATAGCTGAATAAACAGACGGTGCGTTATTTGGAATGAAAATGCAGCAACTAGATCCGATGACTCTACATGCCCCGCCCCTATCGGCCAGTATGACGTCAAGGACGAGACGATTCTGTAAAACTACAAATCTCATAGCAGATTGCTCTTCGGTTAAGTTACCTAGAGCAGAAGTAGTCTCATTCACTACTGCTTCAAGGGTTCTGGTTAATCTACGGATTAGCTTACTATTTTGGATAGGTCCTATAAAGAAGAAGAAACCTCTATTGAAATCTGTATACTGTTCTAAAGCAGTTTCAGTATAATCGACAATTGGGGACTCGATCTCCCTTCTATGTCTAATGTGTACTAGATGTGTGTTTCTATGATAATCAGATGGGGCTAGGAAAACTGGTGGCAGTAGGAAGGCAATGTAACATGTACCCTCCCAATCGAGGGGCAGACGAACATATGCGGTCTGACCACAAATAAAATATGAATGACGTGAAGCTTTGAAAATAGATTTCCCACTGTCACTATAACTGACAATAGTAGTACAATCACTATGTCCTACATGTGCAGAACCATTCTTTCGGACACATAATTCGCCTTTGACTGGTAGTACTGAAATTGCAGGTAAGTCTGGAGTAGTATCAGACTGAACATTCAGGACCATGAAATTCGAAGAATAATTACCTAAATTATACACTTCATTTTCTAGATCTAACCCGGTTCTATGGGAAAGACCTTGCTTGTCTGGAAAACAGGTACTGTTTAGAAGGGACATATCTGTTGAGGATGACGTTAACGTGGACCATGCTCCACACGAACCATTATGTGAAAATGGATAAGGAAAGAGTGGCAGAACTCCCTTCGGTGTCTGGAAAGGGGGGAGTCGACCACATACCCAACAATTAGTGGCATTGCTGGTCTGGTGTGAGTAATGTAACATGCGGATAAAAGAATTATTGCGCATAGCAAGGCGGTAAGAGAGTTCATGAGGGGGCAGATCACTAAACGTGTGCTCTACCGTAACATTAGTAGACTTATTTACATGAGAAACTGGAAAATACAGGTAAAATGCATAACTTGTACAGGAAATCATAATGCTGAGAAACAATATGAAACTTAGGAAAACGATACATCGGATTGAGTTTTGACTAACTCTCTCACTATGGGGGTCTATTTTATACATGTCAGAAACAGTCTAACCGTTTCACCTAGGGGAGGACTTAGACAATCAAACTGGCTGACTTATTTTACTAGACCTTAACTTTTTCTTATACTCCTGTTGCGGAGTTGTCTCTAACAGGGAGGGTTCAGTAACAGTGTCTTTTGCGGGACAGTCCTTAAGAATAGTACTTTGGCAGTCTTTCAAATCCTCGGAAATGTTCTTTGAAACTGGTTTCAATCCATAAAATTTTTTGATATGTGAAAGATGCACCCAGCCTTTGCGTCCCTCCAACTTCACGGCTGTACGGGTGGTTAGGAGGACCTGTCGGGGCTCCTTCCAGCGAGGCTCCAGCGGACTTGAACGATCGAAATTTCTCACTAAGACCATGGATCCGGGAACGATTTCATGCGGTGCCACCTCGGTATTGTCTGGAAATGCGGCGGCAACCTGTGAACGACAAGAGTTGAGGGCAGACATCAAGGAAGCTAGGTAATCTGTCAGCATATTACTTGAAACATCGGTAATACTTCGGGGTCTAGGTGTACCCCACATGTTAGGGGGGCGGCCGAAAACGACCTCATACGGGGACAGACCTGATCTGGAATGTGCGACCATGCGCATATAGAACAAAGCGACTGGCAGAGCTACTAGCCAGTCTACACCTTTCTCTTGACAAACTTTTGCAATTCGGATTTTCAGGGTCTGATTATGTCTCTCTACGAGACCAGCTGCTTCAGGATGGCGTACACAATGGAACTTCCACTGGTACCCTAACAAAAGGGACACGTGTTTCATTAGCTCGGATGAGAATGGCTGGCCGTTATCAGAATATACGACTCTAGGGAGTCCATAACGGGGGAAGAACTCACGAACCAACTGCTTGGCAGTGGTCGCGGCTGTGTAATCTGGAACTGGATATGCTTCTGTCCATCTGGACAAAGCGCATACAACTACGAGGACATACTTGAAACCTCGACATCGCTCCATCTGAATGTAGACTTGCTCCTGTACCTGGCTGACACCTCCCGGGCGTTGGCCGGTGCAATGGAGCTGCTGTCGGAGTTCGGCCGGCTGTCGGGCCTTAAGGTCAATTGGGCGAAGACTTGTGTGTTCCCGCTGCGAGCGGGTTCACCTGATCCTGGCGGCGACTTGGACGTGGTGTGGGAGCCATCTTGTTTCACCTATCTGGGTGTTCGCATTTACCACGCTACCGCGGACCTATTGGAGGGCAACATTGGTCGCTGTATCCGGGCACTGCGGGGCAGCTTGTCTTTCTGGTCGACCCTCCCGCTGACGGTTCTGGGCAGAATTGCCCTTTTGAAGATGGTGGCACTCCCCCGCTTTCTCTATTATTTCCGGACGCTGCCTATATGGATTCCCCAAGGGGTCTTCAGAGACCTGAGGTCGATGATTATTGGCTTCCTATGGGGGCATGGCCGCCGTAGAGTGGCCCTGAACACGCTCCTCCGCCCTAAGATGGAAGGGGGTATGGCTGTGCCTGATTTCGAGCTGTATTATCTAGCGGCACAGCTGCAGGTTCTTACACAGAACGTGGCTAGGGTGTTCAGGGGTCCAGAGGAGGACCGGGATCGGGGGATACAACGCCATGTGTTATCCTATATTATCATGCAGCAGAGGCTTGAGTTACGGGCTCTCACCATGGAGGAAAGGACGCTCCGCTTGTGTTGGCAGAGGAGCCTTCGGAGAGCGAGGGCTTCGCGGCCTTATGCACCGGAGATTCCGATCGGCATGCTGACGGCCTTGCCGCACGGGGGTGATTGGTCCCCGTTGCTGGCTTGGGAAGAGATGGGATTGCAGGTGGTAGGTGACTTGTACATAGATGGGGCGTTGGCACCGTTTGAGGTGCTCCGGGACCAGTTTGGGCTGCCCGACGGGGGTTCCTCCTGCACGCGGCAGTGGTGGCTGCATACAGAAGCACTGGAAAGGGGGGCTCGTAGAACCAACGACGACTATGGCGTGCCAATATGTGGTGATGGCAGCTGGCACGGTTAAAGCTGTGACGTGCCTCCATAATAGGATGCTGCATGAGGGTCTGGAGCCACTCCTAGGGCTCAAGGCTAAATGGGAAGAGAGTGTGGGCCGCCCCATACCGGATACGGCATGGGAACACATCCTGCGGCGTACGTGGAAGGGCACGAGAAATGCGCGCTTTCAACAAGTGCATTTCTATGTGCTTCATAGGGCCTATTTAACCCCGGAGAAATTACAGCGGTACTTCCGGGTGCCGGATGCCCGATGCCCACGGTGTTCGTCTCTGGGTGCGGACATGGATCATTTGTTTTGGGGGTGCCCGCAATTGGGGTCCTATTGGGCGGAGGTAGGGGAACTCCTGAATGAAGTGGCTGCCAGGGAGGTGGACTTCGATATGGCGGCGTGCCTGTTGCTCTGGTTCCCGCACACCAAACACACCAAGGTGACGAGCAAATTTATTGATCTGGGTTTGATACTGGCGCAGAGGGAGATATCGTGGCATTGGAAGTCCAGGGGGGGGCCCTCGCTGCGTAGGTGGAAGAATGAATTGCTGCGGTGGTCTGCTTGCGAGAGTGTGCTCCGGATGAAACAGGCTGTTAAGTTGGGGAATGAGAAGGTTTTGGAAGCGGCGCGTGCATGGGAGCAGGTGGTGCAGGCCTTGCGTGACTCTTTGGTAGATGACGAGGATGGGGAGAACTGAGCCGGTGGACACCACGGGGCGCACACAGAAGAGCTACTTTCCGCGCTGTGGTGGATCCATCTAACTCGACAGGACGAGGGGTACTCCTAGCAGTTGCCGGGGGGGGGGGCCTTGGGGGGGACTGGTTCATGGGAATTGGGGTGGGACGGAAGCCATTAGGGGGTGGCTCGCCTGGGTGCCTAGGCTCTATTAGGGAGGTTTGCACGATGTGGAGTATGGGAGGGCTGAGGGGAGCGGCCAGACGAGTTGGGGCGGGGGCGCTTGGGGGTGGCCCCGAAGTACGGGATGTCACTGCATTATTTTTGGGATGGCTGACGAAGGTTTTGTTGTGGGGGGGGGGGTAAAAGCAGATACGTACGATGACTTTTCGACCTTGGTCCCCGTGGGACTTACACCGTGATTTTCTCCTATTGCTTGTGACAACATGCCGCCCGGCCCCCGGGATGCGGGCTGAATGGCTGTGTACAGTTTGGATTTATTATTGGACGGTGGGGTGTCACGAGAGCACTGGTTGATTGTTTGTATCCTGTGGTTTCTAATTCTGCAATAAAAATATGTTTAAAAAAAAAAAATCGCTCCATCTGAATGTAATCCATCTGGAGGACTTCAAAAGGGTGGTCAGGAGGCTGGAATCCACCTTGTTCCACCGGGACACTTTTACCTGGATTAAACTGACAACATATCATACAGGTACGGACTTTCTGCTTGGCTGCAGCTCGTAAATGCTTGTTGAACCAAATGTTCTGAATACTGTCTAACATAGCTTTCTCTCCTAAATGTGCTGGACTATGTGCGGTATTAATAATGACTTGAACCATTGAGTCGGGGAGAAACCATGTGGCTTTACCCTTCGTTACCCATCCCTGATCTGTCTGGACCCCTCCTTGTTCGGACCATTTCTTGATTTCATCGGGAGTAGCATGTAACTGGATATCTATGACATCTTGAGTAGGGTCCTTAATTGTCATACATGTAGTCGGATCTGGAGTATGTGTCATGTTAACTGGAATGTCTGGAGTCTGAGCTGTGAGCTTGGCTGTGCGATCCGCTAGATCGTTACCTTGAGAAATAATGTCAGTAACTTTCGTATGTGCCTTGCACTTCATGATGGCGATAGCTGTCGGTAAATGTATTGCATCTAACAGAGCTTGAATGAGGAGACCATGCTGAATCTTGGTTCCATGAGAAGTCATGAAACCTCTCTCCTGCCAGAGCACTCCAAAGTCGTGTACGACTCCAAATGCGTAGCGTGAATCTGTGTAAATATTAACTTTCAGGTTCTTAGCGTGTATGCAGGCTTGAGTCAGAGCAACTAGCTCTGCTGCTTGAGCAGACAGGGTATCAATACGGTGTGTCTCTATAACTTCAGTGTCAGTGGTCACTGCATACGCGGCGACTAGATCTCCTGTACTTGTTCTCATGCATGAACCATCCACATAAAGTGTCAGGTCCGGATCTGGTAATGGAATATCTGTCAGGTCTTGTCTTGGCTTAGTCATAGTGTTAACTACTTCCACACAATCGTGTGTGGCAGGATTTGAAGTAACTGATGGTAACAGTGTAGCAGGGTTGAGAACGTTGCAGCGTCTGATTTCTATGTGTGGCTGGAACAGTGTCAATTCATAACCTGTTAAACGTGCAATTGTCAAGTGCTGAGTTTGTGTTCGGTTTAAAAGAACTTCCACGGAGTGTGGAACTTGTACTGTCAGGGAGTGTCCTAATACTATGGAATCACTTTGTCTGGTAGCTAGTGCTGTGGCTGCAACTGACTTGAGGCACGCAGGCAGAGCCTGGGCTACAGGATCTAATGTGCTCGAAAAATGAGCACAAGGCTTGTATTGTCCTGCTTGATCTTGTGTGAGAACAGATAATGCTGTACCTTCACGTTCAGTGACGAAAAGTGTAAAAGGCTTACTGTAGTTCGGTGTAGCTAGAACTGGAGCTTGACATAAAGCTTTCTTTAACTCATGAAAACTAAGTGTATGTTCAGATGTCCAAGGGAGGACAGTCGATACGGCTGCCTCCTGGGTCGTTAACTGTATCAGTGGCTTGGCTAGAAATGCATACTGAGGAATCCATTGTCTGCAATAAGAAGTAAGGCCGATAAAAGCACGTACCTCCTTCTGGGTCTTTGGCTGAGGAAGACTCGCTATTAACTGGATACGGTCAGGTGTCAACTGCCTACCCCTCTTGGACAGTAAGTGGCCTAAATAGATCACTTGCTGGACACAGAATTGAAGCTTCGAAGGGGACACCTTGTGCCCCATCTCGGCAAGGAAATACAAGACTGTAAGTGATGCTTGCTCGCAGTCACGTTCAGAACGGGCTGTGATCAGTAGATCATCGACATACTGGAGCAGGGCAGTGTCAGTTGGCATGTGAACATTATCTAGTTGTCTCTTAAGTGCTTGACTGTAAATACTAGGGCTTTTTGTGAAACCTTGAGGAGCGCGTGTGAACATATAGCTCCTTCCATTTAAACAGAATCCGAAAAGAAACTGGCTGTCTGGATGAATTGGAACACTGAAAAATGCATTCTTGAGGTCTATGACTGTAAAAAATGTGGCTTCAGAATCAATGGCTGTCAATAGTGACGAAATGTCTGGGACAACTGGGTACTGAGGAACGATACATTTATTAAGTTCTCGTAGGTCAATCACTAATCGATATACTGGGGGTGCATTTGGATCAGTACGTTTCATGACTGGAATGATCGGAGAATTGCATACATTGGAGTCAGTTTCTACAACTACTCCTTGAGCGATAAGCTCGTCAATAATTTTGGATAAGGCTGCTACAGCCTCAGGTGGCAATCTGTACTGTCTGATTCGTGGTAACACTACACCTGGCTTGAGAGTCACACGATAGGGTGTGATTTGCATATAGCCAACATCAGTTGGACCTCGCGCCCATAGATGCTGCGGAACATTAGACAATCTTGGATCAAAATCTCGTAATACATAGTGACCCTTGAAGTCACGTAGGAACAATCGTATTCCCTCTGGGGAACAGCATATAACTGCACCTAACTCTTTCAGTGTTTTAATGCCTAATAGATTTTCTGGACATGACTTAGTAAGTGACAGATCAGTAGTGCGGGACAATGGACCCACTTCTAGGGTAACTGGTTTTGAAATTTCGTTTACGATAGGCTTTCCTGAAAATCCAAGGGAAACATTTCTAGAGCCTGAGAGCGGAGCCCCTGGAACTTCGGCGTGACTAATTGTGGTCCTACTTGCCCCTGTATCAATCAGAAACTTTCTATCTTTCCCTAATACTTGACTGTGAACATAGGGACCTTCTTGATCTACAGGTATCTCGATGAGAGGCAAGCCTACCTCCCTCTCTAGGCTGTTTCATGAATATGGCTGATACTCTGGATACTCTGACTGAGCATACTGGTACATCTGCTGTGTAACATGCTGTGTTGCAGCGATGGGCTGCGGTACAGTAACTGTCTGTTGCGCATTCTGTGGCTGAGGAGTCTGTGAAACTTGCTCTTGTCTAGGCGGACGTGGTCTTTCTTTAGTCTTACCGGTAGCTATGTTGTGTTTCAGAACTGCACACTCGTTTATATAATGACCTGGCTGTTTACAATAGTTGCAGGTCCCTTTAACGGGAGCTGCAGGATGACTGGCTTGATTCGGACCCCTCTTCTGACTGTCTTGTGGAACAGATTGTGCAACTAGTACTTTCATTTTCGTGTCTTTCATACGTTTTCTTTCGTGATCTTGTTCTTCTCTGATTCTATTCTGGTGATATTGGAGCATCTGGAGCATTTGGGACGGGGTATTGGCTTGCCAGGTACTTTCGACTTTCAAAACTCGATTCTTAATTTGAGGACTTGAATTCTCGACTAATTTAGTAACAAAGAGATGAGGGTATGACTCACTACTGGTCTTGAGGCCACTGTTGATGCTAAAGCATTTCTCAAACCTAGAATAAAAATCACTAATGTCTTCGTCTTGTTTCTGTTTACAGGCTGAGATTGCATCCCAGTCTTCCTTTTTGTTAATAATCTGGGTAAAACTTGAATCAATAATTCAGGTAATTCTTTACATTTCTCTCCAAGACCGGTACCTGGTACTCGTGCCTTATCTTCAGCTTCTAGAACTGCCCAATCGATCTTTTTCTCTCCCACCTCCCATTCTTTTTCTTTGAGTTTCTCATATACCCCTGCGGGCAACAGGACTTTTAGCATTTTAATAATATCTGGATACGTGTATTCTCCCATACGGAGCATATCTTTTAATTCTCGGTGGAACCCTGCTGGATCTTTATCATGACAGGGAATTAATTTTTTCATCTCTAAGAGTTCCATCTTTGTAATCGGGGTGTAAACAAACACTCGTTCTAGTTCGCCACCCGTTCCTCTAACTGGGTGGACTTCTCGTAACGGATTCTGTCTGTCTATGTAAAAGGGTTTACTTTCTGGGGGTGAGACATGAACAAAATGCGGGTTCAGAAACGTTCTATATTTGTGGCGCTGTTCTAGAATGACACTAATTAAATCGGTACCTAGACCTTTCCATCTATACTGGAGTAACTCGTTCAGGATATCATGTAACGGACCTGGATCAGAGTGTTGACCCTCATACAGAGTAATGAGGTGCTGGATCATATACATACCCACCAGTCGCTGCTCGGCTGGGGGCAATTTCAGAAACATTTGTGCCACTATTTCGTCTGGAAAAGTGGTAGAATCAGTAATCCATCGGACTGCTGATCGGGCTAGTTCTTGTTCATGCATAGTACTTAACTCACTGTAACCGATTCGTGATTTCAGAATGTGATCGGTAGCTTGAAATACTTGTTCTAGAGAACCTTGTTCTGGTGCTGGATGATGGAACACTTTCTTGTGTTCTGGACGTGAATGTCGGTCTGGAAATCTAGATTTTCCTACATACGCTATTCTGGTAGGATTCTCGTCGTCTACCTCTTCAGTATCAGAGTTACTTTCTTTCTCGCTTACTTGTGCTGCTTTACGTTGTTCGTGTAACCTTATTATTTCTTTACGGATTTTCTTGTACATACTCTCCATACCACTGATGGTCTTGTGCTTACCCTCGGCTATATTATCACTCCACCTTGTCAGGGCTTTCATTTCGGCCGGATCTTTAGACGGGTAATCTTGTTCTCTTATTAAACAATTGATCAGAAACTTCAATAACATGAGCTGGATCTCAGCTTTCCTTTGAGACATGACTTCGCCAATGCTTTCTGGATCATCCCCTGTACGGATGAAACGATATATTCTGTCTAGATCTTCTTTCATATTTGGTAGGGTGACTAGATACTCGGTCACCTTTCTTACGCGTAATGAATATAAAACCATATTATCCTCGCCTGGGACTGGATCATAGCCGCATTCGGTAAGGGCTTTCCTTATTTCTGCCACAGACTGATATCTGGGCGTACGCTGTGACGCTTGAGCATGTAATTCGACTAACGTTAAACGCTTGTGTGGCGGCGGGGTTCCTGGAGGACCTCCCCCCGCGGCTCCTAAACTAGAATCGTCGACTGATACTCTTCGTGCTGGCAGAGTGACTGATGTAGCGGGAACTTGTATTGCGGGCTGAACAGGGGGTGCCGTAACAGGTGCCCCGGTGACTGGAGGAGCAGGAATTGCATTATTTACAGGAGCTGGCGGAACAGGATTTGCATATTCTGGGACTGTGTCGTCCAAATAGGACGAGATAAAAATATCAGCTGCGGTCGGTTTGTGACGTAGCTTGGTCGGAACTAATGGTGGCGGGAAATTACTGGGTGCCTCCGGGGTCGCTTTTGGCAAGCCCTCGGCAAGAAGAGGGTACATACCCTTAATAAGGGCATTCCTCTGTCTGTCTGACTGTTCGGCTTTAACTCGTTCACCTATCTCGATTAATTCTTTTTCTTGGGCTCGTTCTAAGGATTCTCTACTTAATTCTGACTTTCTGATTTCTTTTTCGGTTCTTTTATGAGATTCTTTGCGCCATAACTCGATGGCATCTTTCTGTGACTGTCTGGCTTTCTTTTTCCATAATGCTTCTTCTACTCTCATGATGCACTCGGCATCCCACGTACCTGATACGGGCCATCTATACTTTTCCTCTAACTGTTTGGTATACTCTACCCATAAATCTAGATACAATATGGCACTTATGCCATGCCTCTGATACATAAAACGACCTGGACTGTCCCTAGGCGGGACAGGAACTGCTTCTTCTAACAGACCCTTTCTAGTTTTTAACTGACGTAATCTCGAAAAGAGAGACATTGTAAACTTGAATCGGAACACAATACAATACACGAGGAACAATAACAATTGGGAGAACAATTCAGGCATACCACGACATTGAAAATACATTGAACAACATTATAACATAACAGTTCGGACAGAACATTACCTGGAATACTGAGAACAGAAACACATGAATTTCTCGAGAACGGAACAGACTAGAGTTACTGGATGCACTGCTGAAACAGTACGGAACATACCGGTCCCCTAAAGGGACGCATCAAGACCCGTATCCACCTAGGTGAACACTTCGTTTCGGATCTGCGTACCCAGACCCATCGGACCAGAGACAATTTAGATTGACCCTGTCTAGATACTACCCCAGCAACGGTACTCACCGGGCAGCAAGAACGGAAGGCCTCAGACTGGACTGGACTGCTACGACGACGGACGACGAACTTCGGACTTCAGTTACGGGTGGGCCTCCGGATACCTTGGACCTTGGACTCCCGGCTTGGGCTCTGGTCGGGACTCGCCGCGTTCCTCCACCGCCTCGTCTGGATGCTGGACCGCCTCCTCCGTCTCCTCCGTGGGCCTGAGGGATACTTGAAGCAGAAATATCTGCACGTGCACGGTATGGTTCCGTCACGGCTGCAGAGGGTCAGGGGGCCGGCGTGGCTTCACCGGCGCCTGGGGAAAGGGCAAGTCCCTATTCGGGTGCCATTATGTGGTATATAAATAAATAATACCGGATCTAGGTTTGTCTGGATATAGCAATAACAGATAGCTCAATAAATAAGAGTCAAGATTCGAGGTAGTAGGAGTTTGCAGGTTTTAATACAGCATAAAGGACAGGAACAGGACAACCTGCACGGGGACAGAATGGCAGCGCTGCCGGGGGCAGGATCTGGGATGAGCGCGCTCTCGGGAAAGGACTGGCGTAAGGGATAACATTTAATAACAGTGCACAAGCATATATAGTAAAACAGTTGCATTACAGTACATATGATAGGCGGAGCAGTGGGTGGAGTAATGGGTGTGACGCGTAGCAGTCGCGAAAGATAAGGGTGAAAGTGGGTGTAACAGGGCGTATACATAGACATGTGATGCAAACGTAACAGAATATGTCATGAATGGGGCGGAAACATGGAGGGGGCTACCTAAGGAGCCGGGACCTCTAACCTAATGGTGCGCGCAAGCTGGCAATGACGTGTTACTAGGAGAAGCTGGGGGCTATGAACTCTGTACTAGGAGCAGAGACTGAAGTCTGGAAAGTCAGGGCGACATGTACCTAAACAGTATCTAGTATCTGATGTTTAGAGAACATGTTGATATAAACTAGAAGTCAGGAGGGGAAAGGCTAACAGACTCTAAGACTGGAGCATGCATTATTCTACATGTAGTGCGTGAAGAAGAATATTAAATGACCAGTAATACAGTATTTCTCTTACATGGAGACGTAAAGGCTAGACAATGACGGAAACTATTGATGCGATTCAGTAGCTTTAGGAATGCAGAGAAGGAGGGCTGGACTGATAACTAGAATCATAACATACTCTTGGCAGACTCAGAGGCAGAGCCAGGCTGAACCGGGCACTGTGAGGCAGGAAGTAAGTGAAGGGTCAGGGATACAGGTGGGGGCCGTGTCGCTCCTCAGCGAGGGCTTCAGGAGACAGGAGCTGAATCTGGTGTCCGGGCCCTTTTGAGGCCTAGAAACGGGAACTTTATAACGAAACAACGTGCACACTGAGAAACGTGGCAACGTAGCTTTACATAGGCCTAACATTCGTTGTATTCACGAAGACTGGTAACTGACATACTAGAGGTGGACACAACTGTAATTGCGTTTTTAATTGAACATGGGGAATACATATGCATATTAATCATGCACACATAACATATGATGGAGGACGCGTAGGGACACAGAACATGGCAGAATTTACTTTTCCACAAAAATCAAACAACGCATTCGAAGGTTGGCATAATGCCTTCCAATCCACACTAAGAAGAACTCAACCTACCATGCACAGTCTAATACAAGAACTTAGGGCCTGATTTTGACTACAGCAGTCCGATGGACCGCTGTAACAACGGAGGCAGTGCGTGGCACCACAGAAACCGACGGTCCAAACACCCTATTACAAATTGGGGAGTCAGAACCCCATGGGATCGCCGCAACCGACAGGGATCTCCGTTCTCTGTTGCGGCGGTCTTGAGGCTGCAATATGCTTGACTGCAACACTAAGTATATTACGAGTTTCTTCTCAACAATGGTTTTCATGGCGGTGAGCCCACCATTAAAACTGTGGCAGAGAGCAATAACAGGGGGCCCTACTGGGCCCCCTGTTGCCTCAGAGCCATGGGGTGCCTACAGGGGGGCACATCTTGTGCCCTCATTTGTCCATGCACCCCAGTTCCTGACCGGCTTGGGTTACAGAGTCCATGTTGCTTATGAGTTTGTTGCTGCAGATCTCTGTCCAATTCCAGAAAATTCCAAAATGTAATCCACCAAAATGTTGTTCTCAATAAAACAAAATGACCCCCTCAAAAATGGAAAAAAAACAGCAGGCAAAACATCTAATCCATTAAAGTAATCCTCAATCTGTAGATTCCATAAAAAAGACGAAAAATACTTTTGTTCAAAATCGCTTCAGGAAAGCCGAAAAAAGGACATCTATAGTAAAACAAATGTGTTAATAATAAAGTAATTGAGATTTCATTAATAAAACATGTGACAAACTCCATAGGATACACATCTACAAAACATAAACATAACGCCCTCCCACACAAATCATAACATTTACAAACATCATACTACATAATACAGCTCTACACAAAACATTACTACTAATAATTCATGTAACTAACAATACACAACACTATACATGCTGCACCAAACCATGCAGCATCACACACTGTCAAAAACACTACACCACACAATAAACTAAAAGAACACCCTACATGCTATATATATATATATATATATATATATATATATATATATATATATATATATATATATATATATATATATATATATATATATATATATATATATATATATTTATATATATTTATATATATATAAATATATATATCCTCCAAAAAACGCTCCTGCTGCTTGAAAGAGCACTCCGCACCCAGGTAAGTGAAAACACGTTATTGCCACGATGAACATTGCATTTGACTCGTAATTCTGCCCCTCAGCCTACGCGTTTCAAAGCTGTCCGCTTCTTCCTCTTGGGCTTGTGATGCAGCGCAGAAACGGCAGTTTTAGGTCATGTCCCATAATTCATAGCGCTTAGTAGCAGTTAATGAAGGCTAAAGTAGCATGTAAGTATCTTGGGACTCGTAGTTCTTAGCTGCCATGACTTTAGGTCACCACTGTGGGTAAGAGTCATGGCAGCTAAGAACTACGAGTCCCAAGATACTTCTATGCTACTGTAGCCTTCATTAACTGCTACTAAGCGCTATGAATTATGGGACATGACCTAAAACTGCCATTTCTGCGCTGCATCACAAGCCCAAGAGGAAGAAGCGGACAGCTTTGAAACGCGTAGGCTGGAGGGCAGAATTACGAGTCAAATGCAATGTTCATCGTGGCAATAAAGTGTTTTCACTTACCTGGGTGCGGAGTGCTCTTTCAAGCAGCAGGAGCGTTTTTTGGAGGATGTTGAAGCACGGCTGCTTCTGGCCGTGGAAGGAGCACCACCCACACAAGGCGGATGCCGTAATCGTGGAGACTGTGAAAGCAGGCAATGTCCTGCGTCTATCGGCGCAACAGGGGCCAATCACTATATGAAGATTTCATTTTGTTCGGGGAGCAATGAAGTGCCTTAACTCAGGGGTATCGTACAGAACCTCCGAACCCCCTTTAAACATTGGTGCATTGCAGAACCCACTGTGGGTAAGAGTCATGGCAGCTAAGAACTACGAGTCCCAAGATACTTATATGCTACTTTAGCCTTCATTAACTGCTACTAAGCGCTATGAATTATGGGACATGACCTAAAACTGCAGTTTCTGCGCTGCATCACAAGCCCAAGAGGAAGAAGCAGACAGCTTTGAAACGCGTAGGCTGAGGGGCAGAATTACGAGTCAAATGCAATGTTCATCGTGGCAATAAAGTGTTTTCACTTACCTGGGTGCGGAGTGCTCTTTCAAGCAGCAGGAGAGTTTTTTGGAGGATATATATATATATATATATATATATATATATATATATATATATATATATATATATCAATCAAACAAAGAACGCCCATTTGAGGAGCCTCAGCGGAAAGTTTAACAGCCTTTATTGCAGGATTCAGGCAGTGCAGCATAAACAGGGTGTCTCTCTAATTCTTTTCAAAAGCCCAACGCGTTTCGAACAGCGAGTGTTCTTGCTCACGGGCACAGGAAGCAGTTAATGGCAGCAATTGATCGGGAACACACCTTTGTTAAGTACACGGCTCCGCCTCCGTCATTGAGTGCTGCTTGGCATGCTGGAGCCTGTAGTTCCACCTCGTATTCCCCTTGTGGGTGCTTTCACCTTCTGCTTGAGTAATCCAGATAAAATCCTCCGTAGGCAAAAGATAAACACTGTATACACTGAGCTGCTTTAGCTACAAGTCCTCCAAGCGGCCTTTCCGCTCCATCGCGCTCCGAATTTTCAAAGCGCTGGATCTGCCGGAGATGCAGCGGGCTTCCTCGCGACCAGGCATGGCCGCTTCTAATCAATCAAATAAAGAACGCCCATTTGAGGAGCCTCAGCGGAAAGTTTAACAGCCTTTATTGCAGGATTCAGGCAGTGCAGCATAAACAGGGTGTCTCTCTAATTCTTTTCAAAAGCCCACGCGTTTCGAACAGTGAGTGTTCTTGTTCACGGGCACAGGAAGCAGTTAATGGCAGCAATTGATCGGGAACACACCTTTGTTAAGTACACGGCTCCGCCTCCGTCATTGAGTGCTGCTTGGCATGCTGGAGCCTGTAGTTCCACCTCGTATTCCCCTTGTGGGTGCTTTCACCTTCTGCTTGAGTAATCCAGATCAAATCCTCCGTAGGCAAAAGATAAACAGTGTATACACTGAGCTGCTTTAGTTACAAGTCCTCCAAGCGGCCTTTCTGCTCCATCGCGCTCCGAATTTTCAAAGCACTGGATCTGCCGGAGTTGCAGCGGGCTTCCTCGCAACCAGGCATGGCCACTTCTAATCAATCAAACAAAGAACGCCCATTTGAGGAGCCTCAGCAGAAATTTTAACAGCCTGTATTGCAGGATTCAGGCAGTGCCGCATAAACAGGGTGTCTCTCTAATTCTTTTCAAAAGCCCAACGCGTTTCGAACAGCGAGTGTTCTTGCTCACGGGCACAGGAAGCAGTTAATGGCAGCAATTGATCGGGAACACACCTTTGTTAAGTACACTCGCTGTTCGAAACGCGTTGGGCTTTTGAAAAGAATTAGAGAGACACCCTGTTTATGCTGCACTGCCTGAATCCTGCAATAAAGGCTGTTAAACTTTCCGCTGAGGCTCCTCAAATGGGCGTTCTTTGTTTGATTGATTAGAAGCAGCCATGCCTGGTCGCGAGGAAGCCCGCTGCATCTCCGGCAGATCCAGCGCTTTGAAAATTCAGAGCGCGATGGAGCGGAAAGGCTGCTTGGAGGACTTGTAACTAAAGAAGCTCAGTGTATACAGTGTTTATCTTTTGCCTACGGAGGATTTGATCTGGATTACTCAAGCAGAAGGTGAAAGCACCCACAAGGGGAATACGAGGTGGAACTACAGGCTCCAGCATGCCAAGCAGCACTCAATGACGGAGGCGGAGCCGTGTACTTAACAAAGGTGTGTTCCCGATCAAATTCTGCCATTAACTGCTTCCTGTGCCCGTGAGCAAGAACACTCGCTGTTCGAAACGCGTTGGGCTTTTGAAAAGAATTAGAGAGACACCCTGTTTATGCTGCACTGCCTGAATCCTGCAATAAAGCCTGTTAAACTTTCCGCTGAGGCTCCTCAAATGGGCGTTCTTTGTTTGATTGATTAGAAGCGGCCATGCCTGGTCGCGGGGAAGCCCGCTGCATCTCCGGCAGATCCAGCGCTTTGAAAATTCGGACCGCGATGGAGCAGAAAGGCCACTTGGAGGACTTGTAACTAAAGCAGCTCAGTGTATACAGTGTTTATCTTTTGCCTACGGAGGATTTGATCTGGATTACTCAAGCAGAAGGTGAAAGCACCCACAAGGGGAATACGAGGTGGAACTACAGGCTGCAGCATGCCAAGCAGCACTCAATGACGGAGGCGGAGCCGTGTACTTAACAAAGGTGTGTTCCCGATCAATTGCTGCCATTAACTGCTTCCTGTGCCCGTGAGCAAGAACACTCGCTGTTCGAAACGCGTTGAGCTTTTGAAAAGAATTAGAGAGACACCCTGTTTATGCTGCACTGCCTGAATCCTGCAATAAAGGCTGTTAAACTTTCCGCTGAGGCTCCTCAAATGGGCGTTCTTTGTTTGATTGATATATATATATATACACATATATATATATATATATATATATATATATTGCTCACAACTCCTTCGTGAATCTCTTCAAACAAAGAACGAAAGAACCAAGCCCAAACTCCGTATTGCATGTGAAAAGGGGTTTATTTAGTCATAAATCGGCAGTCCTGCCCGACGCGTTTCGGAGCCCAACTCCTTGATCACGGGTCCTATATATATAAATATATCAGTCAACTACCTCCTCCTACCTTTAAATTACCTTAAAAATAGTTCAAATTAAACTTACCTTCACCGAAGGAAAACAACACCCAACCACAACCTTTTTCCTCCATGAAAGACCTAAAAATAACAGGGACAGATTACTAAATGTAGTTAGCGGGGGAAAAATGACCGCCTAATAAAAGTAAAAAAAGACTCTCCTCCATAGAAAGCAATGTGAAAAATGTGAAAAATATATTAGAATTGTTTACTACAATGCTAACAAATGTTAAAAAGTGTAATACACCCATGGTACGATTGCGGGTGGTAACTGGGGGTGTGTTGTTCTCCCTTCTACTGCATTGCCACATTGCTATTGCGACTCGCGTGTCCACCTCGCTGGCTGTACCCTCACTCTTTTTGCGTGCTCCGTTGCTGTGGGGCGCGTGCCACAGCGCGGCGTTCTCCCCCTTTCTGATTTATTTCATTTTCCCCCCTTTTCCCCCTTTATTCTCTTCTTTTCTACTTATTTGGGGCAGTATGGCGGATGATTGTATTTCTTGCTGCTGTTCTGGTTCCTCCGTTCACTCTCAGTATGTGACTGGTTGGTGGGGTGACTAAAGGTGGGCCAAGGTGAACATTGATTTGTTATATGGCGTATATATCCTAATTGATGTACACTGTTGCTGATGATAGTTTTCTCCGATGCCTCTATGTTTTGCTGTCTGATTCATGGCCCGCTATGGGAATTCGGATGACCATACACTGCAATTAATCCTGCTATACTTCCTAATATAAAATTAACCTTCTTTGCTCCTGTTTTCGGTTGGCGTATATGGCCGTTCTCATATTGACTGCTTACCTACAAAATGTAATGTGCCCCCCGACACACTTCTCTTCGGATACATCGGCTTATTATATTGTGTCGTGGCCTACCTGAGCGGTTGTTGGCCCGTATTTGTATATCCTTAACTGTACAATAAAGGTTTAAAAAAAAAAAAAAGTGTAATACATATAAAACTATGTATCAATAATTGTTTAAAAAATTGCAAAATATATTGTCAATAATATTATATGTATACAATCACTTGATATATATTAAAAATGTGTTTGTTAAATACCAGCTTAAAGATTTATAAATAAATGTCACAAAAAATGCACAAATGTATATTAGTAAAATAAACTCAAAAACTGTTTTTTCTCTACATCTTTATTAAATGTGAAATAAGAAATAATACATTAAATCGTTTTATAAAATATATAATATTATTTATTATATAAAAAATGGATATTACTACACAATATTTAATTGCTTGCAAAATATATTTAAAAAAATATTTTCAGAAGTGCAATGTTATGAAAAATTGCAAAATTACATGTCAAAAAATGTATTATGAAACACTTTCTGTGTATTATTTCAATACCTACACAAAAGTATGTAATATGTTATTTTAAAAAAGATAAGGAAATATTATTGTTCTATTAAATCTAACTCAAAAGTATACAAACATGCAATAACTACTTTAAAAAAAAAACAATTAAAATGAGGGGTCTGGTTACGAGTTTGGCAGTCTTTGAGGGGGCCGCCGTGCCAGCGTCCAGCTCCAAGACTGCCAAACCTGTAGTCTGGCCGCCTACCATATTCCAATTGGAATACAGGTCGGGCGGAACCACTGGGGTACCTTTCCTAGGCTCATATCTGAACCTTAGAAAGGCGCTTCAGTGGGAACGCCACAACACGTTCCTGCACAGAGTGGACTGTTAAGTCCATGCCGTGCAGGAACTGGGCATGCATGCATATGCATACAGGGGGGCACAGCATATGCTCCCCTGCATGGATCCCCTGGCCCTGACGCAAAAGGGGGCCATTTAGGGCTCAATTAGGGCCCGATTCACAGAACTAACTTAAGACAAAATCCTAAACTTACTACCATTTTAGTATTCACAGAAGGCACTTACTCATTTTGGTATTCACAGAAGGCACTTACTCATTTCGGTATTCACAGAAATTAGGAGTCCTAACTTTAGGACTCCTAAATGCCTTTTGTGAATACCGAAAGTCTTAAAGTTAGGATTTTTCTCAGTTTAGGAGTAGTAAAGTTAGGAGTCCAAACTTTAGGACTCCTAAATGCCTTCTGTGAATACCAAAAGTCTTAAAGTATCGATTCTTCTCAGTTTAGTAGTAGTATCGTTAGCAGTCCTAACTTTACAACTCCTAAACTGAGAAATACGTTAACATGAGCAAATGATAACATCAGCATACGCAAAGATTGTCCTCCATAGCTAATAAAAATTGGCAATTTCTTAAATGATAAATAATTCAATCGTATAATTTTAATACCCTTCGTGCTTCCTCAAATTTGCTTGAAAATGCACCATTTATCCACTCTTTTTTCAAACTCCTCCGTAGGCTGTTCTGGCTCGCGCGCTACACATGCTTGCCACAGTGCAGTATAGCAATAATTTTACGCCCCCCCAGCCACCACTGATTCTGAGGTTTTTGGTGTATTTGGTGGTCGAGGATGAGGGTGTGGGTTCCAGGTCTGAGGGCCTCCAGGAGTCATCCCAGGGGCTGCTGTTATTACTGAAAATCAGTACTTCAGTCTTGTCAGTGTTTAGCTTCAGACAGTTGTTCTTCATAGAGTTTTGCATCTGCGGAAGTTGGTCCAGGTGTAGTGTAGTTCCTATATTCCCAATAGGCTCTGCGCATTGGAATAATATATCCTATAGATGTGACGTAGGACTTATGTATACTAGGGGCCTCATTTATGAGGCCTTGCGTCAGTTTTGCGCTTCCGATGCGTCACTTTTTGTGACGCATCGGCAGCGTAAAACATGCCTCCTGTTGCGCACTATTTACAAAGTGACGCATCTAAGCAGATGCGTCACTTTATAAACCCCTGCGCTACATTATACCTGCATCAGGTATAATGTATGCAGGGGGGGTGTTCTCCCGCAAAAAGCCTTGTAGAAGTGACGCAGTGAAATCTATGAGATTTCACTGCGTCATTTCTAGGACCCCGTTGCGTCAAAATCTTGCGCCTGCCTCACAGCAGGCGTAAGACTGAAGCAAGCCCTTTCACATGGAGTTTGCCCCATCTGAAAGGAAGCATTGCTGGAGTTGCATCACTTTTGTGACACACTCCAGCAATGCGTCACTTTTGCACTTACAGATACGTCAGAAATACTGACGTGTCTGTAACTCCTTACGACATGATTTATTTATTAAAACATTTATATAGCGCGAACAAAGGCCCGAGGGCATCTCGGCGCTGAAGTTTCTGCAATGTATAACCATCAAGGGGACTGAAGTTTTATTGTTTAAAAAGCCAGGTCTTAAGCTGTTTGCGAAACATCCAGAGAGAGGTACTCGTTTTAATAGTAAGTGGGACAGTATTCCACAGTTTCGGGGCAGCTACAAGGAATCTTCTATCACCCCACGCTACTGATTTTGTGCGTGGTACCAGTAATTCCTGTAAAGAAGATGAACGCAACGTTCTAACAGGGTGGTAAGGGATGAGATTTTGGGTCAAGAAAGCAGGTCCAATATTATGTAAAGCTTTATATACCAGGCAGAGGGACTTGAATTCAATCCTCTTTCTCACCGGTAGCCAATGCAGCTGTCTTATGGTGGCTGATACCGACTGGTATTTTGGAATGCGCCCAAGTAGCCTAGCGGCAGCATTCTGAATGATTTGCATTTTTTGAAGCACCTTCTCTTGGGCGCCCAAGAACAGAGCATTACAGTAGTCTAAGGTGGATAGAACCAGGTGAGTGACCAGGGTTTTACCAGCATTTTCAGGTAGGAATGGCAAGATTTATTTTATGAGCCGTAATTTATGAAAAGCGGAGGAGGAGATCTGATTTGCATGAGGTACGAAATTCAGGCGGTTGTCGAACACCACCCCTAAGTTCCTCTCCTTGTCGGTCGGATCCGGGGGCTGGCCCATGGATGAAGGCCACCAGAGTGAGGGCCATTCCGGGGATAATTTGCCAAAAATGACAACTTCTGATTTGTCAGAATTTAGTTTCAAGCAATTGGCAGCCATCCAGCTCCCAATTGCCTGCATGCCTTGATTGAAATTACTGGCAATCTTAGGCCCATCATTCTTGACTGCTAGGACCAACTGGGTGTCATCTGCATAGGAGATAAGGCTCATCCCATGTGCCTTGATGACTCTGGCAAGGTCCGACACGTAAATGTTAAATAAAGTCGGACTAAGGGATGAGCCTTGAGGAACTCCGCATGGCAGTGACAGAGGAGATGATTTGAAAGGTCCGATGGTAACCACCTGGGACCTCCCCGCCAGAAATGAAGCGATAAGTCCTCTGGCGTTCCCTTGGATGCCCAAGCCTCCGACACGGTCGACCAAAGTAACATGGTCGACCGCGTGGAAGGCTGCCGATAGGTCCAGCAGAATAAGAACTGCTGTGCCTCCTTCATCCCGGATAGATCTAATATCATCCGCTGCCTTAACCAAGGCAGTCTCTGTTCCGTGGAATTGGCGGAAGCCAAACTGTGATTCGTCCAGTAACCTGTTTTCCTCAACAAAGGAGGATAGTTGAAGGTTCATAAATTAAATATGACGCATCAGGAATGTCGCAAGGAGTGCGCACTGACAAGTGACGCATCGCTGCTTTCCCGCAGCGATGCGTCATTTCTCATAAATGAGGCCCGAGGTCTCTATTGAAATATATTAGACTTAATTGTGAGTGCCAGCTAGCTCAGAGGTCACTAGAAACTTTCTCAAATTCACAAGAAGGGATTTAGTTTCTGACAACCGCATACACATGACAACTTTGTTTCCCAAGATAAAACTCATCTTCAGAGTCATGGAAACAATAGATAGATATTTTACTCAGTCGTTTGTGTATGCTTCGTTTCACCAGAGGTGCAGAGAAATAGATAGACGGGCGTTTTCAATAAAAGGTTTTATTGAACAGTGTTCTTTCTCAAGCATAAGAAATGAACTGCTACAATCGTAAAACTGGTTGCAAAATCTAATGCATACAGTAAAAAAGTACAATAAAATAATACTGTAAGAGCATTGTATGGTTCCTAAACCATAGATAAATACATACATAAATAACAGAGGCGAAAAAGTACTCAACTGGTGCTTCTAAAATACGCCTACCCTGATGTACCTAAGCTTAGTACGAGGGAAGAAGTAAGTGAGGTGTAGCATAAATTTAGCATTCGTTTGCCAAGAATCTATCCAATATTTCTCCTAGGGTCTAATCAGCTCCGTACCTTGGTTTAGAATGAAGAAGGTCAATCTCAGGACTCGATTTCCCAACAACCTGCAACGGTAGCTTAGAAACACTTGAGCTGGATTTCTCGGCAGGACAAAAGACAGCGTCTCTCTCAGTGCGTCTGCTGGAGGGTCGGCTTCCTTCGGCACTTGCTGTAGCAGGATGCGTCGGGCAAGTAGATAGTCAAACTGCTCCAAACCACCGTGTGTTTGCTATGGCAAGTGTGGGCATATTTATACCTTGAAGGTGCCGAGTTTGGCGTAAAGGTGGACATAATGACATCATCAAAGAGTCTCAGTTCTTTGAAAACTCCATGAGTTCTTGGACAAGTCAGTATTCGAGCAAGGGGAAGTCTCTAGCTGCTGAAGTCGAGTTTTCCAAAAAATCGTTGTGGATTTTCGGAACTAGTGGAAGTAGCCCTGCCGTATTTGGACTGTAGGAGCTATGTCTAAAAATGGTTATGATTTCTATGCCTATATAAGTATATGGTGATTTATACCTATATAAGGGCATGAATCGGGAAAATTACAATAGGGTCCTAAAATACTATACAACACCCACTCCACGTTATCATGTTCAACTAAGTTTAAGCACTAAAACATATAGCATGTGTTTACAATCCCACCCAAAAATACATATGAAATGCATTTGAAATGGTTGCACACGAAAAACAAGCATTTGTACTGAACGCATTTAAAAGCAATGATTTCATTGTAAGCTTATAATATGGTATTGGAAATGCTAGGTGAATGAATCATGAAATTACATTTATGAAATGGCTCTTAGATACAGAAAAAAAAATTGAGACCATCCCAAAGCAGAATATACAAGTTGTTTTGGTTTGTCGATTAGGTCTATATTGTTTCTAGGAAGTATTCAAATAAATCTTGTTCTCTAAGAATAGTTCTACTTTAAACAGATTGCTTTGTGCCAAAGTTCATTGTGTTTTGGAAAAAAGTCAAATCAAATCGTAGAAAAATAGAGTTCCAAACTTAGAAGCTTTTGTTTTGAAAAAAGTGAAGGTCAAATTTCAGAGTTGAAAGAACGCTGTGTGCTAACTTCAAAAGTTATTCTCGGTGTCAGGAGAAAACATTAAGTCGTCTAGGCTGGCAATGAAATCGTATACCACAGTAGATGAAAGTTGAACCACTTCATTAAGTAGATCAATCGTACACAGATGAGAAGCATCGCCGTCAACGTCAGTCACATTAGCAATGTTAGTAGTAGATGGTACCTGTGTGCCTGGTGGTCCGCGTATCACACCTTCAGCTGGAATTGCCGGTGAGATCTCAATGAATGTCGTCATCAGGATTGGTAGCCATTGGGGGCAACACAATACATGAGCCCTTACCGGACCGAGTAAAGCATCAACATCCGTTGGCATTGCCGATGGAAGTGTTAGACAGATATCTAACACACATTCCTCTCCACAAAGCAGGCATCGTAGAACAGGTAAGATGCAATCTTGCCAGATTGGTCTGAATGACGTGAACCATGCGGTATTCAGATCTCTCAAACGAGCCAAGCCAAAGATATGTGTTATTCGTTCACGATACTGAATTGCCAGAAGAGCATTCTCCATGGTAATTTGGGTATCGCTGGTGACTGGACTTGCCATAACGAAGCAGAAGAAATAAAAATAGTATCCCTGCTACGAGTCCCAAGATGAGAGGCAGGCCACCGAACACAAAATGCACGAAGATAGGACAAATGCCCAGGACTGCTTCAAAGGGTGCTAACAGTCCCGAAAAAATCATCTTAAATACATGTACAATACCGCTGGTATCAGACATGTTTAAGATATGACCTAACATTTCTGCAAAATGTATGGGGCAGTTTGTTGATAATAATGCATGTATCTCTGCAGAGAACCTTGCAACTTGCAGATCATACGTTTCTTTGGACGAGGTCAGTGGCACAATTTTTTTGTAAAAGAATGGCTTTCATTCTGATTAAAGTATCAATTCGTATGGAAGAGATGTTCAGTAAAGGCCATAGTGGCATCTCCCCGTCTCTCTTAGTTTTTGGAAACAATGCCTGCATACAACAAGTGACCCTGGCTGACACACTAACCAGATAGGCTGTCCCAGGCATCATTCCACAACAGCTGTGATCATTCAGCATTATGTAGCTTCCATTGGAAAGCTGCCTAAAAATTGGATCTACACTGCTGCCGGGGAACCCTGCAGGTGGCATGATAAGTTGTTTGAAGAACCATCACAGGCTCCATGTAAATTAATGCCTTGACACAGAAGTGTACCGCTTAATGTGGTTTTACAGTTTTTACCTCCATTCCCCCACTCCAACATTTGTGTGTGTATGGTAAATCCCAGGTCGACTTTATGTACTCTTTACCCAACCTTTCATACAGGCCTGCTGGTATGTGTTTTAAGCAATACTGAAACTGGAAAATCATCACTGGTATCGTGATGGTGCCATGTATTATCCATTCAACGGATGATTTCTCAGAAATGGTTAATGGTAATCTCTCTAGTTTTTCTATGCTCAGCACCGTATAGTCTGCTCCCCTCTGTGCCAAAGAGATTTGTTTATCAGTAAGGTTAAATACAGTAAATAATGACTTGGTGTTGATTAGACGCCAAGGCACATAGCCAGAGCGAAGGTTTTGTAACGTCCAGCCTAGCTGCATTATAGAACGTAATTGAGACTGGCCATGTAGTAACATTAGCAAGTCCTGTTCCATTATGTCTATGGCAGAGGATACAATGCTGTCCAAAGAATAAATTCTGGAAGACAGCGTTGTTAACCCATTGTCAACTACCGAGAGAGCTTTTTCTAAATGTTCTCGTATTCGTTCTGCAGTTTCCATTTGCGTGACTTTCCATGCTTCATTGTAAGCAGCGTAAATACCGGCGTATATGAAAGGTTTATGATGTGGTTTCGAGGTCCAAGTAAGAATTCTCGCAAGTCAACGCCATCTTTAAGTAAAGTTAAGTGTTGTTTTATATCTGGGAGTGTGGATTTTTTTAGCCATTCAAGGCTTAGTTTTCCTTCACTTTAAGATGTTATTATCCCTGGATGTTGTCTCTCGACATATCTTGGATCTGGCCTAGTTACTGTAAACCCTTGTGTCTTGTTCAGGAATCTATCTTGACAGTTATTCGTGTCTGTGGGCCAGATTAACCATTTTCTCCATTCAGGACTACTTCTGTTTTGTTGTAAAATATAATTCACGTCTACCCCCTCATCTGTAGTTCTATTACTATCAGGTGTGGGCTTAGGTATGGACGGTTTGTTTAAATCTTTTATCTTAGCCAGGCCAAGACAAGATGTCTGTTGAACAATTTAATTTAGGAACAGTATTTGTTCTGGGATGATGCAGGCTCTGAATAATGCTTCTAAACCTTGTACCTGCCAGTCTTTTGTGCCCCAAACAGTTTTTGTCTCAATGTTGTTTTTCCAAAAGTCAAAGCCTAATGTGGACAATTGAGCATAAAAGGCCGCAGAATAAATTTGTTTAGTATTTGTTAACATACTTTTCATGCCTGTCTTATTAACACTTTTAAAGTAAAAGCTTTCTGGATTTGTGACATTAATACCTGTAAAGTATGGAAATGTTCTATAGAATGTTTTAGAGCTGCCTTTTGGAGGTGTTGGACAATGTTCCCATTGATTATAAGTCAAAACATGTGTAGGGTTTGCAGATGTGTGCAAATAATGATGACCAAAATGATTAAAACAATACATTTCTTCATAATTTGATGAAACTTCCAAGTATTCATGTTTTGCAAATTTCGCCGACATTTCTAAGTCTGCCATCATGTTATTAACAGTCTCAAAGTCCCAATCATCAGAAAATGTACTCATTGAAACAAAATCACTCAAAGAAACCTTAAATTGATGTGGAATCTTCAGCAGCTCAACAGGGCCATAAATGTCATAATCAGTTCTATCCCAAGCTATACCACCAGGTAGAGGAACGGCTGTGATGTTCACTGATGATAGGTCTCTTTGTTCACGATGAGATGATTTGTGTGGTTTCAGGAGCAAGTTGATGTTCTTACTTACTGTGTCCATTTTACTATATTTTCTATCTATCAGCTTTCCCAAACTTAAAACAATAATGAGCCATAGTAGGAGAAAAAGTACACCTCACACAATCTAAAATGCAACCCATGGTGAAAACAGATATGTATTTGTAAGCTGGTGAAAAAATTCTGTTACTTGTTCTTTGAAAGTCTTGTTCGTTGGCGTAGTTTCAGGTTCACTAGGATCCTCAGCAAAGGTATCAAAGTTGATGAAATAGCCAGAGGCAGTTCTGTCAATAGTTGGTATCGCATCCGGATTATTTGAAATTGCTGGAGCTGCTTGTTCCGTTGACATATTAGTATAGTCAGATGCTACATCATTGTAGACGGGAGTTTCTTGACGAACTGTTATTTGGGTTTCAAGAGGCACAAGTTCCAAGGCTTTGTTGGATAGTCCTTCTTTTTTCACTGCAGATTCTTCAAAGGTGATGAGTCTTTCAGTTTGAACCTCTTGGATGGTAGCAAGATCTAGTTGTCTGCTACATCTCTGGAGTCCACTGGGCCTACTACCTATTATCGGCCACATAGTGTGGTTTTACCAGGTCAATTGATACAGATCGGTTCTCGTTTCTTCCAGAAGGGGCCGCAGTAACACTGTTCTTGATCCGTGGACTGCTAGTACAGGTACTAGTTTTCTATAAGAAGGCCCAATTCCTTCTTATCCGCTATTTTCTCTCTGACCAGATCCCCAATCTTTGGAATCCCGACAGGTCTTGCTGGGACAGGTGTTTTTTTTTCAGGGGTCGCTGGCTTCTGTATGGTGTTTCTTAGACTTCTTCTTGTTTCATTTAAGTCCTGTAAAACAGCCAAACGTTCTTTGATATCAAATGGTTTTCGTTCCACCACTGAAGTATGACGATCGAGGTCTTCAACCATCATTGTAGTACCAAAAAGGATTTCATATGGAGTGATTCCACCCAGAGAATTTCTTGGCAGGTTATTAAGACTACATTGGACACTTATTAGATGTTTAACCCACCCGTCACCCACACCTAATACCCTAGCTGTTATAGATTGCTTTATGTCACGTTTTTTTCTTTCCACAACCGAATTTCACTCAGGATTGAATGGACTTGAGTACCGCAATGCAATGCCCAAGCTGGCCATTGCCTCCTTGTAAGCCGGAGAGCTAAAAGCAGGACCCTGGTCAGAATGTAGCTTGCCGATTGAGTATATGCCGATAAAGACTTGCAAATCTTTTATAACAGTTCGGGCGTCAGCTGAGCGATAAGGCCACATCCAATTGAATCTTGTCCTAATATTTGTGGGACCGCTTTTGTCCATAAGGACGTCTGAGGGTGGATAGTCTAATGCTATCTAACAATCGTGTCTGTACTGGGCTTGCTACACTGTAGTCAGGAGTCTGGTGGCGCTCCAAGCTGTGATCTCTGTTGCAGACATCGCAATGAATTCCAAATTCGTAAATGTGGGCGCTCTTCCCTGGCCACTAGTACATCTCCTTTAATTCTATTAGAGATTTTGAGATCCCTTGATGTATCAGACCCTCTCCCATATGTGCTTCTTGAATCAAAACACCTCTCTGATTCCTGTTTGGGATTAGGAACGGAGTTTGCATCAATTATGTATGTATATTTGAGTGGATAATTTAGAGGTAACGCAGCTCCGCTGCCTTTGCTTGTGGCATTGACAGCGCGCATGGTTTCACCGTCTTTTTTTGTGTTTGAATGAGTGATTGCAGCTACGGAAGCCGTTTGCACAGCTGCCTTCGCAGCTTCATCAGCCAATGAATTCCCTTCAACGTGAATGCCATCACGCTGATGACTCAGTGTATGGACCACGTGAGTCTTTTGTAGTTCTTTCTGTAAAAAAACTACTTGTTCCCAAAGCATTTTATGCTTGATTGTGCCACCTTTGCGTCTTTAAAACCATTTTGAACCCAGTTCTGTAGATATTCATTATGACTGGACGCAGTACTACGAATCGCACACTATGAGTGTGGGGAATTCGCGATCTGTATTTTCAAGCGCCATCTTGAAAGCCTGTAGTTAAGCTCGCTGAGCTGTACAGTCTGCGAGAGATTGAGTTTTTGTGACCATAGGTCTGAATTTGCCATTGCGCCTGCGACCTTTAACAATCACACACGCAGCACTATAAGCTTATTTACCCCCAATTGCGGCTTGTGCTGATCCGTCTGTATATATTATACATCCGTAATGTTCTAGAGGCAGAATTTCAGTGGGCAGAGGACATTCTTGTTCGTATTGGAGAAATTCTTGTGTCTTCAAGTAAGGGTCAAAAAAGTATTCAACGTCTGTTGCAGCAAGAGAATTAACCCATTGTATCCATCTCGGAAGTAGAGCTTTTGCATTCGGAATGCTTGCTTTTGTCACTGCCTCTAACGCAGGTACAGGAGTAATGACTTTAATGCGTTTACCCTGTGTGAGTGCTCTCTCTTTTGCTACCACAGTTTGAGCCGCTGTCAGAATTTCTTTTGCTGAAGTGAATTTCATTTCAGCTTGTGTGTACAAGTATGATTTGTAAGCTATTGATACCTTTTCACCTTCATTAAAGGTTAGGTATGTGAATCCGCATCTCCCGGGGATGATTCGGATTACAAGGTTGCATTAATTTACGCATGTCTGTAAATGTGTTGTTGCCAACATGTCTGTTTGCACTGAACGCAAAATTTCGGTGTGTTTTTGAGTTCAATTAGTAGGTTTGAAATCAGGTTTGATTAATTCGTAGAGAGGTTTAACCCTTTCTGCGTAATTTAGAATGTAAGTTCTTCCAAAATTCAGGAATCCTAGAACTGACTGTAAGTTTTTCAGTGTTTTTGGAGGTTGAAGCACCGCACATTTTTCTAAAAGGTTTGCTGCCAGACTTTTGCCTTCACTTTAAAGTTTGTATCCCAAGAATAGGACGTTGAGGTGGACAATTCTTGATTTTTTAAAGTTGAATTTATACCCTTTAGAGGCGAATCCAAGTATTATGGTTTTAAGCCTGGTCAAGTGCCCGTCCAAGTCATCATCTGTAAGATAGATGTCATCGACATAGGATAATGCCTCATCATCGTAGGTTTGTAGTAACTCTGTTACTCTGGCTGAAAATAACCCAGGAATGTTCTTGAATCCCTGTGGGAGACGAAAAAAGTGTTGTTGTGTCCTCATTATTGAGAAAGCGGTTAAATACCTGCTTTCAGGTGCAATGTTTTGACAGAAGAAACCGTTTGAAATGTCTAATGTCGTTTTGTATTTTTTGCGCACAATGTTATTCATCAGTGCTGCACTGTGTGCATTTTGTACTGCAAAGGTTTTGCAACAGGAATTTAAATGTTTGTAGTCCAAAACTAGACGATATGTATTGTCTGGTTTGGAGACAGTAAACAAAGGATTGTTCATGGACGTGGTGCATGTTTCAAACACCCCTTGGTATTCAAGTTGATCTTGGATCTCCCAGACCTGCTTTTTAGATTCTTGTTTAACTGGACACTGCTTCTGAGCAGTTGGTTGATTTTTAACTGGATCTTGTGGTGAGGTGAATCTTCATCCCATCCCACATGATTTTTATATAACGCTGGAGCCTGGGCCACAGCCCATTTACTGGCATAGGTGTATTTTTTATGAATAGGAATATGATTGGAGAAGGCTGGCATAATGATCTCTTCGCCATGTGGGCACTCCCTGACAAATTCAGGTGGCCAGTCTTTTTCAGCCAGAAGGATGTCATAACCCATAGATAGTTTTTCCCAAAAGAGTGCTTTTATTTTCCTAGTTATATCCCCCTCTATTCGAGGTGTTACTTCATATAACTTATGGGGTACACTAACCACGGTATCTGCGGTTTCAACCTGAATGTATTCATTCAGGTCCACTGTCTCCAGATGACCCTTCAGGATCTTGCGAGCTATGGTAACCTCAGCTGCGCTGTCCAGCATTGTCTGGGCCCACTCCCCGTTCTTGAGTTGTGTCCTCAAGATCCCCTGCATGTCTGATTCTAAGACTTGCTACCTTCTTTTTGGTGAATTGAGTTTTCTTATTTTTCGGAACGTGTTGATCGTCTTTGGACTTCACACGTTCTCCCTTGTTTTCTCTTTCGGATTTCTGCGAGGAAGTCTGAAAGGTACGAGAGGAATGTGTATCAGTATCTTGATATCTATCAGGCTTTCTCAAGTTATTCCTGTTTCTGAGGTTATACTTCTTTTCAGAGGGCTCCTCTTGATTGAGAACGCTTCTCTTTAGGAAGTGTCTGTCTAGTATTTTCCCACTTCTTTTTAGGAGTGGGGAGTGTGTATTTAATAAAAACTTTTTCAGGATTTTCTGTTAGTTCAGGTTTTACTGGTTTCCCTCCCAAACGGTGTAGCACGGTTACAACGAATTTTTTACAACGCACTACCATTACATCGCAACTTTTACCACGCAAACCATTACAACGCAATGCGCTGGGGGGCGCTCTAGGATAGGGAATGTATTTAATATACTATCCAACACCTTCCCTGCTATCCACGGGGACTGGAGTTGGAATAGTAAATTAAATAATTCACTATCCAGCGCCTAAAAGCATTATGCGTTGTAATGGACTGCGTGGTAAAAACCGCGTTGTAAAGGCATGCGTGGTAAAAGCATGCGTTGTAGTGACACCAATCCCTCCCAAACTATCCCTTCCTAGTTCTTCATAGGATTTTCTATTATTCTGGCCAGTTCATACGGTTGCTCAGTTATATCAAGTTCTTTTAGTTTTCGGAAGATTGCCACTGATGCTGCTTCACCTTTAATATTACCTAATATTATAGCTGAGACCTGTTTGAAATCCTTCAGTATCTTCATACCGAGATATAAAGCAGTCTCTGCCCCGTATTCATTTTGAATCTGTTTCAGGACCTCTGGTATCACCGCCATAGACGGTACACCATGTGTTTTTGTGTAGATTGCAGCAAAGACTGTACCCCAAGTGTCACAGTCCTCTAGATGTGGTGCGATCCCCATTGGTAAACAGATTGTTAGAATGCTGTGTTTCTCATGAGGTGTACTATCGGGAAATACTGCCTCAATTTGAGTAATTTTTTGAGCTAACCAGAACGGAATTTGTTCCCTTTTTGTTTTTAATTTATCGATGATTGATTGAATAGTCTGTGGTGTAATTTTGTTTGTGTTCCCCTGATGAGTGGAATCCTTATAGCAGGTTGGACTGTTAACGTCCGCATGACATATTGTACTAACTGTCTATGGATTTTAAATAATTGTTTTAGCTGAGCTAATAGCTCTGGACTGTCATTTGTTCAATGGCAGAATGTGGTGCATAGCTGGCTAGTACCGGCCAAGTTGCTCCTGATCTACCTAGTGGACCGAGCCCGGTAATGTGATTTTGATGTTGTAGGGCGCCTTTAAACCAGAGCTGATGCTCTTGGTAAGTTAGTGGAATTTCAATGTCCTCGAAAGGAACGTATTCCGCTGGGTGTTCCTCTATCTTATAGAAGTGGAATACATGTGTTGTTGGATTTGCTTGTGGAAAGATAATCAATTAATAGAATACCTCTGTCTGCCGATATTCATGTGCCTCTATGATGAAAATTAACCTACCACCTCTTGCTGATAGGCCATTTTCTATAAGCTTTATAGCTATGGTTTTCCGCACATTCTCCGGGATGTTTATAGCATCCATGTCGTCATGTCGGAAACCTGTAACGTCAAAACCTGGTTGGTTTGCATTTACTGCATCTCTAATGTTTTCTTCATCACTATTCGACATTTTGTTGAATGTCTTTACAGAGCAAGTTTCAAGGAAATAAAGATAAGGTGCACAATATTTTGGATCACTGTATCCTTCAACGTTGAACAAAAACTAATAAAATAGGATTTTTCGTCCTACTCAGTTTAAGGCGGATATTTTATCCTTTAACCCACTCCAGATGTCTATTGGAGTATTTTACGGGATAAAGGGGTCTCTGTGAAAAGCACGACTGAGTTACTCTTGTATCTAGCGTTAAATTAGTGCCTTACCAAACGTTGGGTGCCATGTAGTTTAGTTCCTATATTCCCAATAGGCTCTGCACATTGGAATAATATATCCTATAGATGTGACATAGGACTTATGTCTACTAGATCTCTATTGAAATATATTAGACTTAATTGTGAGTGCCAGCTAGCTCAGAGGTCGCTAGAAACTTTCTCGAATTCACAAGAAGGCATTTAGTTTCTGACAACCGCATAAACATGACAACTTTGTTTGCCAAGATAAAACTGGTCTTCAGAGTCGTGGAAACAATAGATAGATATTTTACTCAGTCATTTGTGCATGCTATATTTCACCAGAGGTGCAGAGAAATAGATAGACGGGGTTTAGAATAAAAGGTTTTATTGAATAGTCTTCTTTCTAAAGCATAAGAAATTAACTGCTACAATCGTAAAACTGGTTGCAAAATATAATGCATACAGAAAAAAGAGTAGAATAAAATAATACTGTAAGATCACTGTATGGTTCCTAATCCATAGATAAATGCATACATAAATAACAGAGGCTAAAAAGTACTCAACTGGTGCTTCTAAAATACGCCTACCCCGATGTACCTAACCTAAGCTTAGTACGCAGGAAGAAGTAAGTGAGGTGTAGCATAAATTTAGTATTCCTTTGCCAGGAATCTATCCAAGATTTCTCTACGGGTCTAATCAGCTCCGTACCTTGTTTTAGAATGAAGAAGGTCAATCTCAGGACTCGATTTATCAACAACCCGCAAGGGTAGCTTGGAAACACTGGAGCTGGATTTCTCGGCAGGAGAAAAGACAGCGTCTCTCTCAGTGCGTCTTCTGGAGGGTCGGCTCCCTTTGGCACTTGCTGTAGCAGGATGCGTCGGGCAAGTAGATAGTCAAACTGCTCCAAACCACTGTGTGTTTGCTATGGCAAGTATGGGCATATTTATACCTTGAAGGTGCCGAGTTTGACGTAAAGGTGGACATATTAACGTCATCAAAGAGTCTCAGGTCTTTGAAAACTCCATGAGTTCTTGGACAAGTCAGTATTCGAGCAAGGGGAAGTCCCTAGCTTCTGAAGCCGAGTTTTCCAAGAAATCGTTGTGGATTTTTGGAACTAGTGGAAGTAGCCCTGCCGTATTTGGACTGTATGAGCTATGTCTAAATATGGTTATGATTTCTATGCCTATATAAGGATATGGTGATTTATACCTATATAAGGGCATGAATCAGGAAAATTACAATAGGGTCCTAAAATACTATACAACAGAGGCGGTGGTTGGGTCATTGTTTAGGGAGAGGATGAGTTGGGTGTTGTCTACATATGATATTATTTTAAGACTGTGAGATCTGACAATGTTGGTCAGTGGGGTCATGTATACGTTGAAGAATGTAGGCCTGAGGAATGAGCACTGAGGGACGCCACCGACGATGTCCATGGGTGCAGAGTTGAAGGGTGGAAGGTGGACCCGTTGAGTTCTTCCAGTGAGGAAGGAGGTGATCCATTGTCGGAGTGCATCCCATTGGTTTCAGATGTGGTAGAGTCTTTCAATCAGCATGTGTTGGGATACAGTGTTGAGGCTGCAGAGAGGGTTGAGGAGGAGATGGGCCACTGATTCTCCTCTGTGGCGGTGGCTGCTGTGTTCAGGGTTGTTTCTGTGCTGTGATTGCTGCAAAGGTGGATTGAGAGGCGTTGAGTAGCTGGTTTTGCTCCAGGTGTGTCATGAGTTGCCTTGACAGGGTATGGGAGCAAGGAGATTGACCTGTAGTTCTTGAGCTCACTGGGATTGGTGGAGGTTTTTTGAGTAGTGTTCTCACTTTGGCCTGTTTCCAGGCATCATGAAACGCTGAGATGTTGATTGAAGTATTGAGCAGAGTTCCTGGCCAATTCTTTAGCTTCCATGCTTGAAGAAGTGGTGCGTGCGTTGGTTTGTGTGACCTCCCAAGTGTATGATTTTCATGATGGAGGTGGTTTCCAGGGTGGGGAGGTGGCTCCAGGTGGTTAGGATGTTGTTCATTTGTGCGGGTTGATGTGAGGATGTGTCGGTTGATGGGGTCCGTTGGTATGGGTTGGGGTTAGAAGTGTCGGTATTTCATTGCAACATTGTCGTGGAAGAATTTGGCGAGGTTGTTGCACAGCTCCTGGCAGGATGTGATGTTTTCACAGGCAGCCAGGTTGCAGAACTCATTAAAGATGTTAAAATGTTCCTTCCTGTTATTGATGCTGGATTTGATGCGTGCTACTAGGGATGTCTTCTTTGTTGACCTCAGCAGGTGGTGGTAGAGTTTGGGGGAGGTCTTGAAGGTTGCTCTACAGTTGGTGTACTTGTTTGTGTGCCATCTCCTTTCCAGTTGTTTGCTGTCACGTTTTGCTGTTTTCAGTTCTTGGATGTACAGACTAACCTTTTTGGAGGATCTTCTGTTATTGTTGCTCCTGCTGCGGGCGATGCTGTTGGCGCAGTTGGTGATCCAGGCATTGATGTTCTTGATTCCTTGTTCCAAGCTGATGGTGGTGGCTAGGTTGGAGGTGTTGAGGGCGACAGTCAAGCTGGTGCCTGAAATTCTGTTCCAACTGCAGTGGGGGCACTGGTCAACTTGGGGATGGCAGTACGAGTGTTGGAAATGCCGGAGTGGATGATTCAGTGGCCAGTCCATGTAAGTTCTGTGATGTGGCTGTATATGACTCAGTCACTGGAGGTAAAGAATGTGTCCAATTTGTGTCCAGCACTGTGTCTGGGGTTGCGTATGATCTGGGTCAGTCCAAGGATGCTCATACAGTTGAGGAGGTGGGTAGAATTCTTGTCGCTCGGGTCCTTGAGGTGGAATTTGAGGTCTTCGAGGAAGATGCTATCTCTGGAGTTTACCGTGAGGGGTGAAAAGAAGTCTGCAATGCCTTTGCAGAAGCTTGGGCGTGGGCCTAGGCGCCTGTAGGTGAGGGTGCCTCTGATGGTTGTTTTGCATGATGGTGGTTGTGTTGATGCAGGAAAAGGTGCATCTGGTACAGGAGAATGACCCTACCGTAAGTGTGGTGATGCATGGTAGCAGTGTTCGCTGGGGCATCCGCGGTTCAGGGCACAGAGGATGTAGTCGTTGTACTTGCGGGTGGGCTGGGAGCCAGGAGTCCTGGCACTGGGCGAGGTCCAGCGGCAGACGGGCACAGATGGGCTTGCCTTTGGGTCACAGGCAGGGTGCAGCTGCGCTACAGCCTATATTAAGTAGGTCCTGCAGGTAAGGAGGGCACTGGCTGGTGTTGGCGAGGCTAGTGGGAGGTAGGAGAGTAAGGCCGGAGAAGCAGCAGGGAGTGTGGGGTGAGAAAGGGCAGGAAGGTAGTTGAAATGGCAGCAAAAAGAGGAGTCAATGTCAGAAAAAGGCAAATAAGGCAAACAGAGGACAGAAGAAAAAAGGCAAACACAGGACACAAGAAAAATGCAAATAAGGCAGACAGAGGAGAAGGAAGTCAAGGACAGAAAAAGGGAAAAAAGCAGAAAAGAAAATTAAGCAGATCAGGCAATAGCAGAGTAGCGGACAGTTTAGACAGAGAAAGGCAAAATAAGTGACTAACAGAGGAGTAAGGGCAGAAACAGATTGTAAGAGGCAAGGAGAAGCAGCAGTGCTGGCAGTGGCAGCTGGCAGAGGGTAACGGGTGGCTGTTCAGAGGTCCGACACCTGTGTGGAAAGCTGGACCAAAGGACTTGTAGACTATGCTCTGTGCACAGTAACTTTGCCATCAAAAGTTCTGAAAGCATGTAAGCTCAAGTCCACATACCTTCACATCCTTCCCCCTCTTTATTTGGCAAGGGTCCTGTCCAGGGTAAGGGTTGCAAGTTGGATTCCTGGGGATATGGGAAAAAAGTAGGAAAAAAGGAAGTGAGTTTTACTGTGATTGCTTTTGTGTGCACGTATTAGTAGATGCTGCATGATGCAGGTAACATCGAGGTAAGTAGGAAGGGAATGCCATACAGCCATGGAAGTTAATACCCTCTCGTATGGGGAGGGGCATATAGAAAGGATAATGTCTTGTTCCATGTTAACCCAGAAGAGAACCGAAGGAACCCCTGTCACCCCCACGGTACACTGCCAAGGAACTCCTGGACCCTGGATGCCGAAACAACAGCTGCGTCTTCTTCTCCCCATAATCCACCAAATGACCCTTAACCTGTTGACACCACCACTTCTCCTGCAACACAACCTTCGAAATATCCTGCACCACTCCTGCCCACAACACCAAGGACACCCAACAACCACTCCACTGTATCCTGCTCAACGCCCGCTCACTCTACAAAACTCCACAGAAATCTGGAACACCATCACCATCCGCTCCACGCATGTTGCCTTCTTCACTGAAACATGGCTTAACACCTCCTCCAACCCTGACATCACCACCTCCACCACTCCAGAAGGCTAAAAGATGATACACAGAGATTGCACCAACAAATAACGCGGCAGCATTGCCAACATCTTCAGGGAAACCATCAGATGCACCATCACCAACAATGACCCCATGCCTCTCATGTAACACTTCAACTTCCTACTAAATGCTTATGTGAAGACCACAATAAGAGACACCCTCGCCTAGAGACCCATGGGTCCCAAGCAACATTCCGCAATGCCATCCCCAACCTCATCGCCCCTCTAGCAATTGACTCTCACCACTACTTCCTAGTCGGTGACCTCAACTTCCACATTGACAACCCCAACAATGCCAACTTCATCGTCCTCCTGGAGAACCTGAAAAACATTGGCCTCACCCAGCTGGTCACTGAACCCACACACAAAGCTGAATACAAAATAACCTCATTTTCACCTCCAGCGTGGAATCAAATTTAGCCACACCACATAACTCACCTGGACTGACCACACTATTGTATACGTGACCATCACCGCACCCAGCACACCATCACCAGGAGTCAGTTCCCCCTCACCGCAACTGGAGCAAGGTCATCAAAACCCAGTGGTCACAAGCCCTCACCATCTCTCAATCCAAGGCCTCAACAGACCTCAACCAGGCTGTCCAGAACATCACCGCCTGGGTCACCGACAGCACTGATGGAGTCACCTCACTGAAACCTACAAAATCCAACAAGATCTCCAAACATGCCAGCTGGTACACCCCAGACCTCAGGAGCACCAAACTCAACTGCCACCAACTGGAGAAATGATGGTGTATCACTAAGAACCCCGACACCAGAGCAGCTCTCAAAACAGCCCTCAGCAAATATCACCGGCACAGAAAGGAAGCCCAAAAAGCAGCCTTCACCACCCGCAGCAACTCTGCGTCCAACCACACAAAGAAACTCTTCAAAATAGTCAAAGCACTCCCCAATACAACAGACATAAAGAACACCATGCACCCTTCCCAAGAACTCTGCGACACCGTATCAGACTATTTCCACAGTAAGATCACCAACATCTAAAACAAATTCAACCTCCAGCCTGCCACCCTCAACCACAACTACATCAACCAACCAGCAAACATCAGACAAACCATTACCACCTAATCTCCTCTCGCCACCCAGAGCACCTCAGCCATCATGCCTTCCATTCACTCTGGGGCGCTTACCGACCCCTGGCCCCACTACCTCTACAACCTCACTATGAACCCAATCAGCACACTGTTCACCAACATCCTCAAAACCTCCATCTCCACTGCAACCCTTCTGAACATATGGAAACTCGCAGATGTCAGCCCCTTCTTAAGAAAGCCCCACTAACCCCAGTAATCTAAAAAATGTTTGTCCAATCTCCCTGCCCCCTTACCAGGCCAAAATATTTGAGAAAGCCATCAACCAGCAGCTTACCGAATTCCTTGAACAAAATCACCTACTGGACCTCTCACAATCCGGATTATGTGTCAACCACAGCACTGAAAGTGCTCTGATTTCCACCACAGATGACATCAGAATACTCCTCGACCACAGAGAAACTGTAGCCCTGATCCTCTTCGACGACTCTGTGGCTTTTGACTTCGTATCCCAGAACACCCTCATCCCTCAAGTGGATCTTCTCCTTCCTTACAGGACACACACAGAGCATCCGACTGCTTTCCTTCACCTCTGCACCCAAAGACATCATATGCGACATACCACAAGGATCATCCCTCAGCCACACCCTGTTCAACATCTACCTGATCCCCCCTCGCCTACGTCACCAGATCCCACAAACTCAACATAATTTCCTCTGCAGATGACATTCAACTGATCCTCTCGCTTACAAGGACCCCTCCAAAGCGAAAACCAACTTCAGACATGCCATAACCAACATAGCCAAATGAATGAGAGACAACTGCCTCTAACTCAAGACCAAAAAAACTGAATTATTGATCTTCGGGAAGAACAACTCTGCATGGGACCACAGCTGGTGGCCTGTAGTACTCGGGCCAACACCCGCACTGACCGCCATGCACGCAACCCAGGTGTTTTCCTCAACAGCCAGCTGACCATGAAATGACAAGTCCACACAGTCACCTCCTCCTGCTTCCATACACTTCACATGCTCAGCAGAATCTTAAGATGGATCTCAACCAACCAGAAAGACCTTCACTCAGGCTGCTGTCACCAGCCGCCTCGACTACGCAAACGCCATCTACACTGGCATCTCAACCCAGTTGACCATACAGAACACCACAGCCAGACTCATCCTGGACTTCCCCAAACATTCTCATATCACCCCCCACCGGAGAGACCTCCACTGCTCCCCATCCAGAAGAGATGCCAGTTTAAGGTCCTCACACATGCCTACAAAGCCCTCCACGACCTAGGATCTGCCTACACCAACCATCAACTGAACTTCCACCAACCCTCTAGACACCTGAGCTCCTCCTCACTCACCCTCGCACACATCCCCTGCTTCCATCACAGCCACTGCGGTGACTGCTCTTTCTCCTACATCGCTGGCAAGACTTGGAATGACCTTTCCCATACAGCCCCCTCAGTAGCAGACTTCAGAAAGAGACTCAAAACCTATCTCTTCAACTGAGACACAGCGCCCAGATACCCCTAGGGGTGACAGTGTTGTCCTTTACAAAGGCTGTTTGGTCAATTGATTTATGAGCAAAATATGCTGAGACTTGTATACCCAGGGAATGTAACAGCCTCTATTGATCTGACATGCAAAAGAAGAAATAATCAGAAGGGCAATGTTTCATTCCCTTTAGGGCTGGGGTGTAACCTCAGCAGTAAACCCAAAGCCTTGTTGTGGAGCACCCTTAGATCTCATACTGATATGGCCAGTGCTCCAAATTCCCCTTAAATGGCTATCAGATGTACTGGATATCAGGAGCAACGAATGAATTAAAAAAAGATGGGCAAAATCCAGAAGTTTGAATAGAGCATCTAGCAGACCTTTCAGCAACAATGACAATGGGACATGTATAATAGGTTTTTGGTTCCTCAACAACAGAGTAAGTGAGAAAGGAAAGTTTCAAACAGTACCAATAAGTACCATAGCTCCCTATATGTTCTGATTGCAGCTCTCTGACACTGTAGAACAGGAGCAAACACAAGGAGACTGTAGAACAGGAAGTCATACTTTTCTTTAGCCCAGCCCAAAAACACGTGAAATGTGGCAATTTCAAGTAATAGACAGCCAATCCAGATCTATCTCAGAGCATCTGGAACAATAATATGGATAAGAACTGTCCATTATATGCAGTATACCAGGAGTAAAACCTAACCTAGGTGCAAATTGAAATTAAGACACTGTACGCCTAGAGTTCATAGGTTCTCTTAGAAAAATACATTGTCTTCAGAGACAAGTGTCAAGGATGTATCCCACTAAGAGTTACATCTCTCTAACAACACTGGTTCCTACAACACAAACAATGTATTTCTGCAAGAAAGGACATAGTCGAACTCTTTATATTGCCTGTTGTCTGCAAATTGACCTAATGGCCGGAATACCCTGCTCTGAAAAGCACCACATGTATTTATACCAAGTTGGCTAAGAGTTTGGATACATCTGGGCTCATATGTATTGTGAATTCCTAGAGTACGCAGGAAATCATGCTAGAAAGGGTCTCACTTATTCTCTGTGCAAAGCATTCTAAAAGTCCAGAATGAACATGCTTCTGTGTCAGCCTGTAACTTTACTTGGCGAAGACATGGAATAACCGTCCTTGTGAACCTGGAATTTGATATTTAAATTACATTAGGAGGTGTTCGCCAGACCTGCCATTATAAAAAAAGTTGAAAAGGGTCCTCCTAAAGATCGAATACCATTTTAATATCAATAGCCAAGGAGGCAACAAACACCCACTCTCCTGTGACCCACTGGTGGAATCCATAGTGCTACTTCATATATGACACATAATCTTGGATAATTTAAATGTGCACACTTATTCAAACATTCAAGAATAAGCCCACAGTAGTCTGACACATTACTAGGTGCAAATTCTTTAATTGCAGAATTGACTGTCAGTTTATGTCAGTTTATGCACCTCTCTGCTAAGTAATGCTTTGCATCTTGTCTTCGGATATGTTAGGTTTGGTGGGAAGCAGTGTGTGATAGATGCACATGGATACCTCAATAGTTTTCTGTGGTCTGGCTGCTACCACCCTGTCCTCTTTCTGAGTGCTTTAATTTTGCCGGTTGTTGCTGATGGGTGCCACCGAAACTCGTTTTTGGTTACCGGCACTTAATTTTCATCAACAGACGTTTCCAGAGAGCAAGAGAGGGAAAACTCACCCACACGGGTAAGAAGAAGAAAGAGAAAGTCGGAAAAAAATTCCCAAGTGAGAACACAGGAGACTGCAAGAGAGAAATAAAGGGGCAGCCGTGCCTGGCAGTGGATTAAAGAGGCCTGAGGTGTATTCAGGACTACGCTGCCTTTGCATGTGGTGCTCTGACATCTAATAGGGGCGGCTGCGGGCTTATGAGCACCACTTTGGGCACTTGCTCTCATTATTTTACAAATTAGACACTGTGGTGCATATCAGCAACAACCGGCGATAATTATCACTAAGCGCACTTAGCGCTGGGATAATTATCGCCGGCTATCGCTGGATTCTATCGCGGAGATAGCGTGCTATCAGCAACGCTTATCTCCAAAGCGATAGAAATCCAAGCTTTAGCTACGAAACTGTGCGATTATCACTGGAAATCCAGCGATAATCGCACTGCGACAGGCGATACCTTGCTGATAGGGCAGGGCAGACTCAGCCATAATATCCACCTCCCATTGGTTATTATAGCTAAGTCAGCTTTGAAACAGGCGTAATGAAACCTGCGTTAAGCGCGGTTAGCGCTACTAGTAACATCGCTAAGCAGCTTAGCGATATCCTTGTTGACTGGATTAATGTTGGTTAGCGCCATTCTCCGTGGAAGTTTGGCAAGGTACGACCACTTTGCATCTCATTAGAGATGCAAAGCTGGGCGTTGGTGGAAAGGGCGCTAAGGCAAGGATTCACGCGATAGCGTGACCTTGCAGATAAGGCGATATAATTATCGCCGCTTTGCGCCCCAAAACGGACGCAAAAGCAGCGATAACTGTTTTACGCCGCCTTGATGATATGCTCCTGCAGTCTTTCTTAGTGGACTAGTGAGTTCCCTTTCTTGTTCATGCTAGCGTTCTCCTTTGCTTTTTGTTCTTCCCATATGTGCTGGCATCAGGATTACAACACATCAAATGTATTTAATGTGCCTAAATTTCCATAATTTCTTCTATCCTTTTTCTTTCTTTATCTGTGAATGTTACATTGTTTGTTTTCTTATTATAAATTTGTTATAATGAACTTTTCTAATTCCTGATGTTTCTCTTGACTCATCAAATCGTATATTAGGATCCTAAACGCCCCTGCATCCTCGATATAACCTTCACCTAATCTGTAGACTACAAGTTTCTCATCTTGGTTGTAAATTCCTGAATTCCTTCTTATGTGTCATTCTCCAGTGCTATGCCGGTCAGAAAGTTATACAGAAACTTCAGTGGTATTCTTCCAAGTTACACATGAGTTTCAACGGCGATCTTGAAGTTGGACAGGAAGTTAAATTGTGTTTTTCCCCAGTCTGATTTTACGTTTAATGCTGCACCTCCAGTCTCCCGCTTAGGACAAGTGGTATGATATCATTCAAGAGTTTGGCTAGAAGTTAAACCTCTGATGCTGGAAGACTACGTGGAAGTCAATATATAATATCCAGTCTGCTCTGGGAGCTACTTACAGTACATAGTAGGTGTGAGAAGTTAGCCTGGCACATGATGTCCACTAGTTCTAGTGGGCACCTTGCACCAGTCTAATTGACGGTGGTTGTAATGTCAACCTTATTGAAAGCTATCCTAGGGGTTGCAGTGACGAGCAGTCTTCAGGCTAAGACTTCAGAGAGCGAATTAAGCTAGTTGTTTTACCAATTATAATCCCTTGAGTACCAAATGAAAGCACACCTCACAAGGTATATATCAAATATATATGTATTTATTCTAAACACAACCCCTCTGCACTCTTTATGAGGTCAGAGGTAAAAGTACAATACAAGTTACTTAATTAGCATACGATAAGTTGCACAGTATACGTTTTGCCCTAGGGGCCTCACAAACCATATACTAAAATAGTGGTATAAGAACCACGTGAGAATTAGAAAGCAGGCCTGGGGCCTATGGAATCGCTGGGGCTACTCTAAACAACAGAAGGTTAGGAAGTAGGAGGCCCACGAGAGACGCATGCAGTGTCTAAACACAGCCGCGGGTTACCATTGATTTTTTATGGGAAAAGAACAAGTTACAAATTTATAGTTTAAGGACACTTCTAAATGTACTACGATGGAACACTTTTAGACTTAGACATTTGGAGGGTCAATACCCTCGATACTACCAGAGTACTCGTGTTACCTCACCCACGGAAGCCGGGTGCATAGGTGTCTTTTGATGTCGGGTTTCGTCGTCGATTTCAATGGAGAGCTGCAAAGAAGTGCTGCATGCGACCAGATGAAAAGTGTCCGGGTGGAGCCAAGGGTAGATCAAAGATCTCAACAACCTGAAAGCAGAAGGGACAGAGTCTGGGTCACTTGCCAATGACCAGGATGGCGATGGAAAGCTGCCAGCCAATGTTGGGTGATTTCAGGAGAAAAGGTGAAGTTTGTCTCTTCAGCCACGAGGTCCAGGAGGTGTCGACGACAACCAGGAGCTGGATTCGAGCTGTCACACAAAGGATCTAGTTAACTGCAGTATTGGTATCCGGATTGGACCCAACAAGTCTTGGCAAACGCAATCCACGCAAGATGGCAAGATCGGCTTCTGTGCAGACCAGCAAGGTCTGTGGAACTTCTCTTTTGGGGAGAAGTTGAAACAAGCCTGGAGCAACCAGGAAAGTAAGATAGATTCAAAAGAAAGTCTTCGGGGGGCTCACTAGCCAACAGACTAGGAACCGCAAAGACGCGTCAAGCTGAAATGCAAAAGCGGGGCCCACAGGACACTCGTGGAGTGGGGGCCTCTGAGCTTCAGTGCAAATGGTGCACATGGTTGGGGTTTCAAGCACCCCGATGCACAACTTCAGGATGCCTCGGGAATTTGATGTAGGTAGCAAAATGCAGGATATCCTGGAGTTCCGGGTCCCATGTCTCTCGTGTCCACCACGGGTCTCAGCTTTGCTGTGAGCGAAGGTCGGGGTCAGAGATGTCTGGAAATCTATGTCATGTGTCACAGATTGTTTGGGATCCAGTGGGAGCCTCGAAAATGCAGACCGGCAAAGTTGCTGTTGGTGCATGTTTGAACAGGGTGGTCACTCCTTGATCACAAGGGAGATGTCTTCCGTCTTCCAGTCGAAATGGAATGCCGAAGGTCCGAGATTTATGTTTCAGAGTTTCTTCCAGGGTAATCTAAAGTCCTATGGACTGGGTTCCTATACTTATACTAAGTTTAGGGGCTGGACTACCTTTGAGGTCCCTCCTATGGGTAGACCTGGGAAGGGGGTGGTTACAGCCCTTTCCCTTTGTCCAGTTTCGCGCCAGAGCTGGGGCAGTGTGCCCCAGCAACCGGTTTGAACTGGGAAATGCATGGAGCACCTAGTGTGCCCCAGGCAGTGTCTGGAAAGCATTTAATTTAATTTAATTGCGGGTTTATATAGCGCTAGGAATCGACTCCCAGAGGAGTATCTCCACGCTTCGACCGCTGGGGAACCCGTCCTGGCTCACCCTGAGAGATGGTCCCTAATGGGTATCTCTAAGGTGCGACCAAGCATCCCCGGCGGTCTGGGGGGGCCGTTGTGAAGATGAGGCAAGCTGATGCCCAGAGTTGCCGAGTGTGGTTTCTGACTAGAGTAGGCACCGAGGCGAGAATTATCGAGTCCGCTGACCCTGGTCCACGACCCTGCCGCGTCGGGAATCGAACCCTGGTCCCGGGCCGTTCTCTGCTTACGGGTCTGCCGCCTCTAACCAGTGAGCCACACTTCTCCCTGCCCCAATACACTAAAGCCTGTCTGGGGAGGTGCCAGCACCTCCCTGAACAGGAAACCTATTGTCCAGGCCTCCCCTGCCAGAGTTTCGTCCAGCAGCAGGAGGGCAGACTCTTGTCTGTAGCAGCAGCTTCTGTTTTGTGATGCTGAGGCTCTGTTTAACTTTACCTGGGTTTACCAGTAACTACATGTCTTCACCCTCTTGAAGGGTGGAATGCTGCTCCCCGCCAGGACTGGCGGGTGGGGTAGTATTCCAAAGTGTTTGACATCTTACACAACATGTTTTGATAAAGCCAAACCAAAGTTAGCATTAAGCGCGAGGATTATAATGCACTTAAGAGAATATGGCATGGCTATATCATAGAACATCTAAAAGGAGATGGTTCCGAAAGCTGCAGAGGGGCCCAGCTCATGCTAGGGCACCATCTCACATAAAACCAAGCACTCTATCTCCAGGATTGTTGAGGTCTGCCTTAGGATTGGCTTATAGGTGTATATGTATCTATATAGGTATATAGATATAGGTATACTATATCTAAGTAAGGGGTGATTACACCACCTTACCCAGGCTGTGTGAACAGACCCGTGGTGTCAGTTTGGAAGGCAAACCAGGGGTGGCACAATACATGCTGCAGCCCCTTGTAGGTCTAGGGTGCACCTATGGCCTGGGTACCTAGGGTACACTATACAGGGGCTCACAAGGGTGACCCAGTAACCAATCTGGTATGTACCTAAAGTACATGGTATCAATTTAGAGAGAGAACAGCTAGGTTGTGGGTCTGATTAGCAGGGCCAGAGCCAGACTAAAGTAGAAAAACCAGAGAATCACAGCAAAAAGTGGGGGTAACCATAGGAAGCAGACCCTACTCTCCTACACAACCCCCCCAACGTAGGGACATTAAACTAACCTTGACCAGTTGAGTCTTCATGTTCTAAGTGGAAATATCTGCATTGGCATGGTTACTCACAGGTCTATCTTCCACTGTAAAGTCCATCCCCTGTAGGGAAATGGACCACCTGAGCAGTTTGGGATTTTCACCCTCCATCTGTTTTAGCCACAAGAGGGGCTTATGGTCCGTCTGAACTTTGAAGTGAGTACCAAACAAGTATGGCCTCAGCTTCTTCAGGGCCCAAACCACAGCAAAGGTCTCCCTCTCAATAGCTGACCAACGTTCCTCTCTAGGGGTCAGCCTTCTGCTTATAAAAGCTACTGGCTGGTCTTGACCATCTTTATTCAATTGTGATAGCACAGCCCCTATCCCCAACTCAGAAGCATCTGTTTGAACAATGAATTATTTGGAGCAGTCTGGACTTTGCAGAATTGGTGCAGTGCACATGGCCTGCTTCAGGTCATCAAATGCCTTTTGACAGCTGACTGTCCACTGAACTTTCTTAGGCATTTTCTTGGAAGTTAAGACATTAAAGGGTGTCACAATGGAACCATACCGCTTGACAAATTTCCTGTAGTACCCAGTCAGGCCCAAGAAAGCTCTAACCTGAGTCTGCGTGGTTGGATCAATCCAGTCCATTATGGTCTAGATTTTGCTCTGCAGTGGTTGAACCTGGCCTCCACCTACAAGGTGGCCCAGGTACATAACCTGACTCTGCCCTATCTGGCACTTGGTAGCCTTGATAGTTAGGCCTGCCTTTTGCAGGGCCTCCAAAACATTTTTCAGGTGGATCAGGTGATCTTCCCAGGGGGAGCTAAAGACAGCAATATCATCTAGATAAGCTGCACAGTAGTCACCCAGGCCTGAGAGGACTTGGTTCACCAGCCTTTGAAATGTGGCAGGTGCATTTTTCAGACCAAAGGGCATTACCACAAATTGATAATGTCCACCAGGGGTTGAAAATGCTGTCTTTGGCTTTGCATCATCAGCTAGTCTGATCTGCCAGTAGCCAGCTGTCAGGTCAAATGTGCTCAGAAATTTGGCAGATGCCAACCTGTCTATGAGCTCATCTGCCCTGGGTATTGGATGGGCATCTTTCCTAGTGACAGCATTGAGACCACTGTAGTCCACAAAAAACCTCATCTCTTACCATCTTGGGTGTGAGGTTTAGGCACAAGGACTACTGGACTGGCCCAAGGGCTCTCTGAGGGTTCAATGACACCCAATTCCAACATTTTCTGGACTTCTGTCCTGATACAGTCCCTGACATGATCAGGTTGCCTGTAAATCTTACTTTTAACAGGTAGGCTGTCCCCAGTGTCCACTTCATGAGTGCACTAGGTAGTCTGACTTGGAGTCAGTGAAAACATATGTCTGTACCCCTGCATAACTTGTCTGCAGTCATTCTGCTGTTGGTCAGTGAGGATGCCTGCCAAGGCTACACCATCAACTGAACCATCATCAGGGTTCTGAGAGAGCAGGTCTGGGAGAGGGTCACTCTCTTCCTCCTGCCCTTCACCAGTAGCCATGAGCAAGCCGATGTCTGCCCTGTCAACATATGGTTTCAGTCTGTTGACATAAAGCACCCTGTGGGGGCTCCTGGGACTTCGAAGATCAACCAAATAGGTGACTTCTCCCTTCTGTTCAACAATAGTGTGGGGTCCAATCCATTTGTCCTGGAGAGCTGCTGGGGCAACAGGCTCCAACACCCTCACTTTCTGTCCTGGCTGGTAAACAGTCAGTACAGCCTTTTGGTCATGCCAGGCCTTTTGCAATTCCTGACTAGCCTCAAGGTTTTTGGATGCCTCTTTCATGTACTCTTCCATCCGGGATCGGAGACCAAGTACATAGTCCACAATGTCTTGTTTGGGAAGTTTGAGAGGTAACTTCCATCTTTCCTTCACCAGACAAAGGGGTCCTCTTACAGATGCCCAAACAAAAGTTCAAAAGGGCTGTAGCCAATCCCCTTTTGTGGGACCTCCCTGTAGGCAAATAAAAGGCAGGGCAGCAGGATGTCCCATCTCCGCCTGAGCTTTTCAGGGAGACCCTTAATCATGCCCTTTAAGGTCTTGTTGAACCTTTCAGCCAGACCATTGCATTGTGTGTGATGGGGGTGATGAACGTATAGTTCACTCCACACTCCTTCCACATTGCAGTCAGGTAACAAGACATGAATTATGCACCTCTGTCTGATACAACCTCCTTAGTGAAACTCACTCTTGAGAAAACACCCAAAAGGGCTCTTGCCACAACAGGTGCTGTAGTGGTCCTAAGTGGAATAGCTTCTGGGTATCTGGTGGCATGATCCACTACCACCAGAATAAACCTGTGCCCAGAGGTGGTTTGGGGATCCATTGGTCCACAAAATGTCAATTCCTACACTTTCAAAGGGAACCCCCACCACAGGTAGTGGTATAAGGGGACCTTTGTAGTGCCACCTGATTTGCCACTGGCTTGGCAGGTGACACATGATTGACAAAACTCCTTGGTGTCTTATGACATGTGAGGCTAGTGAAAGTGAGGGACAAGCCTGTCCCAAGTCTTGTTCTGGCCAAGATGTCCTGCAAGGGGAATATCATGGGCTAGTGTCAAAAGGAAGCCCCTGAATGCCAAAGGTATGACCAACCTCCTGGAAGCATAAGGCTTGGGGTCTCTAGCCTCTGAATACAGGAGCCCTTCATCCCAGTAAACCTTATGGGTTCCACCAGCATTCCCTGCAGCCTCAGCAGCAGCTTGCTGTCTGAGGGGTTCAAGAGAAGGGCAGTTCAACTGCGCCTGCCTCAGATCTGTCCTGGAAGGTCCCCTTCTCCCAAGAAACTCAACCTGATCAGGCTCAAGCTCTTCTAGGACAGTTCCTTCTTCAGGCTCACAATCAGCTTCCTCAGAAGGCTGATCCTCATCCTGAGGCCAGGGGAAGGCACTGCCTTAAACCTACTGCTTCTCCTCCTGGTAGGCAACTGGTCCATTATTCCAGAATCCAGTGCCTGTTCAGTGTTGTAATGTTTGACCTGTGACCTAGTCACAGCAAGCACATATGCTGAGATGCCTAACATTTCTGCATGTGTCCTATACTCTACTTCAGACCAGGCTGATTTCTCTAGGTCATTGCCAAGCAAACATTCTACAGGGAGGACTGAGCTAACAAACTTCTTAAGGCCAGTTACCCCTTCCCAGGAGAAATTAACAACTGCCATACTGTGTGTGGTAGTGACATTTCTAACATTGGTCACTAGGTAATTCTCACCTAGTATGATCTGTCCAGGGTCCACAAAGCTGGGCGTCACCATTGTGACACTAGCACATGTATCCTTGTAGGCCTGAGCTACTTTATCATTAATTAAATGAGTTTGACTGTACTTGCCCAAGTTATTGGGACTCACAGTAGAGGACATGGCTATGTCCCCATCACAGCTCAAAACAGCTTGAGTTGGTATCCTGACTAGGCCAGTATCCATCTCAGCTCCCAGGGTTAACCCTACTGCACCCTTCTGTTGAGAACCACCACTTGGAGCTGAACTAGGGGGAACAGTTGCCTTATGGGCAATGGTGGTTGGAGCTATCTCCTTCTTGGTGCAATCACTGGTCCAGTGAGTATTACCTTTACAAACTTTGCACCAGGTTTTCTTTGGACCTCCTTTCTTTTTGGATTGTTGGGAACCCCCACCATTAGAAGCTTTGTGGGGACCTTGAGAAGACTTTTGGTCTTTTGCTTTCTCCCCACCCTTTTGGTCTTGCTTCTTCTGGTCACCACCTTGGTTCTGTACTCTCTTCTTCACCCTGGTCCTGACCCATTTGTGTGCCCTCTTACCCAATTCTTGTGGAGAGGGCAAATCAGAGTCAACCAGGTGTTGATGCAATAACTGGTTCTGACAATTAAGAATCTGTTCTCTCATTATAAAGTTATACAATCCTGTATAGTCACTTACTTTACTGCCCAGTAACCAGCCTTCCAGAGCCTTAGTAGCACAATCTACAAAATCTGTCCAGTCCTGAGTCTGTGTCTTCTGGGTGTCTCTGAACAGCAACCTGTACGGATGTATGACATTACAACGCATGCTTTTACCATGCATGCTTTTACATCGCAACTTTTACAATGCATGCCTTTACAAAGCATAGTGTTGAGGGGTGCTAGATAGTGAATAGTTTAATTTACTATTCCAACTCCAGTCCCCGTGGATAGTAGGGAAGGTGTTGGATAGTAAATATAATCTATTCCCTATCCTAGAGCGCCCCCCAGCGCAATGCGTTGTAATGGTTTGCGTTGTAAAAGTTGCGATGTAAAAGCACTGCGTGGTAAAATTTGCGTTGTAAAGGATGTTTCCCACCTGTACTGTTCAGTGGTTAGGCTAAACCCATCTATCAGAGCACTCTTCAGGGCATTGTAGTTTTCAGCATCCTCCTTTCTAACAGTGAGGAGCTTGTCTCTTCCTGTATCTGCAAAGGAGAGCCACACAATTGCTGCCCACTGACTTTGGGGTACCTGCTGTACCTTGCAGGCCCTCTTCAAAGCAGTTATCCACTTGTGGATGTCATCCCCAATCTGATAGGGAGGGACAATTTTGTTCAGGTTTCTATGGTCATGAGACCTTTCCCTATCACTAGGGTTGTTGCTGCCACCAGTCGGCTGTAGCCCACACAATTTCTTCTCTCTTTCAAGACCCAGGGTCTCTTTGCCAAGGGCAATTTCTTGCCTCTTGATCCTAAGCTTGACTTCTTTCATTCTAGCTTTGTGCTGTCTTCTCCGAGGGGAAGTCATTCTCCTTTGAGCAGAGGCAGAGGACACTACTGATGAGTCAGAATGTTCAGACTCATCTGAAAGAGATCTGTGTCTTCTGTGTTCACCATTAGGCCTACGTGGAGGGATAGAGGGAGGCCTTCCTAGGCCCTCTCCACCCTTAGGTAGTCCTGTGTTTCCCAGGTCAGGTTCATTGACCTCATCTTGGTCTGCATCCTCTTCTTCTTCAGAGTCCTGGTGGGGAGCCCCACTAGGATCCTCTTCTGATGAAGGATGGCCCTCCCTCCCTGCTATCTTGTGTCTCTGGGCCTGATGCTTTTTCTAAGTCAACTGACACTAAAAGATTTGCTAGGTACTGGGTGGTTGGACTCTGTCCTTGTCTTAATTTTCTGACAACACACAAGCTTATCAAATCTTGAAAAGCGAAAGTGTCATACTTAGTTGTCTACCCATGGCTGACATCTGGCAGGTAGGCACTACCTGGTGCCCTTAAAGACATGACTAGTGTGGTGTGTGCACCTACCTACACTACTTGTTTTCCTACTAGAACCTCTCTAGAAGTTGTAGTCAGGGTGTGCTACACCCTTACCACCTACAACTGCTAAGTTCAGTAGAGCTTATGTATTATAAGACTTGATTCATATGTACCTACAGGTACCTTGATGTGATTTTTCAAATGATATTCTCAAGATTATTTGGTAAAACAATGCAAGCTCTTATCTCATCCACTGCACACCAATGTGAGAAGTTAGCCTGGCATATGATGTCCACTAGTTCTAGTGCGCACCTTGCATGAGTCTAATCAACCCTTATTGATGGTGGTTGTAAAGTCAACCTTATAGAAAGCTATCCTAGGGGTTGCAGTGATGAGCAGTCTTCAGGCTAAGACTTCAGAGAGCAAATTAAGCTAGTTGTTTTACCAATTAAAATCCCTTGAGTTCCAAATGAAAGCACACCACACAAGGTATATATCAAATGTATATGTATTTATTCTAAACACAACCCCTCTGCACTCTTTATGAGGTCAGAGGTAAAAGTACAATACAAGTTACTTAATTAGCATACGATAAGTTGCACAGTATATGTTTTGCCCTAGGGGCCTCACAAACCATATACTAAAATAGTGGTATAAGAACCATGTGAGAATTAGAAAGCAGGCCTGGGGCCTGTGGAATCACTGAGGCTACTCTAAACAACCAAAGGTTAGGAAGTAGGAGGCCCACGGGAGACGCGTGCAGTGTCTAAACACAGCCGCGGGTTACCATTGACTTTCTATGGGAAACTAACAAGTTACAAATTTACAGTTTAAGGATACTTCCAGATGGACTACGATGAAACCCTTTTAGACTTAGACACTTGGAGGGCCAATACCCTCGAGACTACCAGAGTACTCGTGTTATCTCACCCACGGAAGCCGGGTGCATGGGTGTCTTTTGATGTCGGGTTTCGTCGTCGATCTCAATGGAGAACTGCAAAGAAGTGCTGCAGGCGACCAGAGGAAAAGTGTCTGGGTGGATCCAAGGGAGGATCGAAGATCTGAAGAACCTGAAAGCAGAAGGGACAGAGTCTGGGTCACTTGCCAATGACCAGGATGGCGATGGAAAGCTGCCAGCCAATTTCGGGTGATTTCAGGAGAAATTGTGAAGTTTGTCCCTTCAGCCACGAGTTCCAGGAGGTGTCGACGACAACTAGGAGCTGGATTCGAGCTGTCCCACACAGGATCTAGTTGACAGCAGTTTTAGTATCCGGATTAGACCCAACAAGCCGTGGAAAACGCAATCCACGCAAGATGTCGAGATCGGCTTCGGTGCAGACCAGCAAGATCTGTGGAACTTCTCTTTTGGGGAGAAGTTGGAACAAGCCTGGAGCAACCATGAAAGCAAGATAGATTCAAAAGAAAGTCTTCAGGGGGCTCACTAGCCAATGGACTAGGAACCGCAAAGATGCGCCTAGCTGAAATGCAAAAGCGGGGCCCACGGGACACTCGTGGAGTGGGGGCCTCCGAACTTCAGAGCAAATGGTGCTCGGGGCTTGGGCTTTATGTACCCCAATGCACAACTTCGGGATACCTCGGGAAGTTGATGCAGGTAGCTAAATACAGGTTGTCCAGGAGCTCCTGTCCCACGTCTTTCGTGTCCGCCACAAGTCTCACCTTTGCTGTGAGCGAAGGTCGGAGTCAGAGATGTCTGGAAGTTTATGTCCTGTGTCACAGATTCTTCGGGATCCGGCGGGAGCCTCAAAAATGCAGACGGCAAAGTTGCTGTTGGTGCCTGTTTGAACAGAGTGGTCACTCCTTGACCACAAGGGAGATATCTTCCGTCTTCCAGTCGAAATGGAATGTCGAAGGTCCAGGATTTATGTTTCAGAGTTTTGTCCAGGGTAATCTAAAGTCCTAGGGACTGGGTTCCTATACTTATTCTAAGTACAGGGGCTGGACTACCTTTAAGGTCCCTCCTATGGGTGGACCTGGAAAGGGCATGGTTACACCCCTTTCCCTTTGTCCAGTTTCACACCAGAGTGGAGGCCTCCGAGCTTCAGTGCAAATGGTGCTCGGGGCTTGGGCTTCATGCACCTCAATGCACAACTTCGGGATACCTCGGGAAGTTGATGCAGGTAGCAAAATGCAGGATGTCCTGGAGTTCCGGTCCCATGTCTCTCGTGTCCACCACGGGTCTCAGCTTTGCTGTGAGCGAAGGTCGGGTCAGAGATGTCTGGAAATCTAATTGTTCGGGATCCAGTGGGAGCCTCGAAAATGCAGACCGGCAAAGTTGCTGTTGGTGCCTGTTTGAACAGGGTGGTCACTCCTTGACCACAAGGGAGATGTCTTCCGTCTTCCAGTCGAAATGGAATGCCGAAGGTCCGAGATTTATGTTTCAGGGTTTCTTCCAGGGTAATCTAAAGTCCTATGGACTGGGTTCCTATACTTATACTAAGTTTAGGGGCTGGACACCCTTTGTGGTCCCTCCTATGGGTAGACCTGGGAAGGGGGTGGTTACACCCCTTTCCCTTTGTCCAGTTTCACGCCAGAGCTGGGACAGTGTGCCCCAGCAACCGGTTTGAACTGGGAAATGCATGGAGCACCTAGTGTGCCCCAGGCAGTGTCTGGAAAGCATTCACTGCCCCAATACACTAAAGCCTGAACAGGAAACCTATTGTCCAGGCCTCCCCTGCCGGAGTTTCGTCCAGCAGCAGGAGGGCAGACTCGTGTCTGTGGCAGCAGCTTCTGTTTTGTGATGCTGAGGCTCTGTTTAACTTTACCTGGGTTTTCCAGTAACTACATGTCTTCTCCCTATTGAAGGGTGGAATGCTGCCCCCCGCCAGGACTGGCGGGGGGGAGTTAGTATTCCAAAGTGTTTGACACCTTACACGACATGTTTTGATAAGGCCAAACCAAAGTTAGCATGAACCGGAAGGATTATAAAGTATATGGTATGACTATATCATAGAACAGCTATAAGGAGATGGTTCCGAAAGCTGCAGAGGGGCCCAGCTCATGCTAGGGCACCCTGTCATATAAAACCAAGCACTCTACCTCCAGGATTGTCGAGGTCTGCCTTAGGAGTGGCTTATAGGTGTATATGTATCTATATAGGTATATAGATATAGGTATACTGTGGTGTCAGTTTGGAAGGCAAACCAGGGGTGGCATAATACATGCTGCTGCCCCTGGTAGGACTAGGGTGCACCTATGCCCTGGGTACCTATGGTACACTATACAGGGGCTCACAAGGGTGACCCAGTAACCCATCTGGTATGTACCTAAAGTACATGGTATCAATTTAGAGAGATAACAGCTAGGCTGTAGGCCTGATTAGCAGGGCCACAGCCAAACTAAAGTCGAAAAACAAGAGAATCACAGAAAAAAGTGGGGGTAACCATAGGAAGCAGACCCTACTCTCCTACAGTAGGATCTGTTACTTCTTTTATAATCATGAAGTTGCCACTACACGAAAATGGTCAGCTCACGGAATTAAGTAGCAAAAGTTATGGCCTGACTGAATTGGAAAAGATTTATAGAATGTCCATGGATCAAGACAACTCCTGCTTGAATGTTACATTGTAAATCTCATCTTCCCTTTCTGTACTAGGTGGGAGTCTAAGGGCCTGATTTTTAAAGGTAAACTTACACTTTTGTGTAGGTTTACAATTGTTTGATTTTCGCAAAAGTATTTTGATAGTAGTATCTTTATGATTGTGAGTCTCTGTGCAAACATGGTAGGGCAGTCCTGTCTTTTTTGTGCAGAGACTCAGTCGTAAATATACTACTAGTAAAATCCCTTTGTGAATAGCAAACAAACTTAAACTTACACAAAAGTGTAAGTTTGCCATCGTGAATCAGGCAGTAGCAGCTGGTGTAAAGGAAATGTGGTGAGGCAGCGCAGGTGGGGCTGTACGGGGTGGGCAGCACGAGTGGGGTGAAACAATAAAAAAAGTACTTGCCGGGCTTCTACACACCGCTCTGCTCTCCTGTCTTCTCCTCTGGGCACAGGCTGAAGCCCCCTACTTACCCTGCGCCCAATCCTGAGGCTGCTCTGACCATGAGAAAGTGTCGAGATTGGGCATAGCAGGCTTGTTTTGCGCTCCATCGGGAGCTTGGCCTGTGCCTGATGACCTCGCCGCCCAGCAACACACCTAAGATGGACGGCCAAACCGTCATGCGCACTGACAGCAGGGCCCACCACTCCTCTTCCCCCTGCTGCAGTGCTATCGCCCCTGCCCCAAGACTCAGCCACAGGATGAAAAATAAAATGATCTGCATTAAGAACATTTTATTTTTCGTTTGCCTCTGCAGGCAGTGGGATGACGCTCCTCCGCCATAGAGGAGGAGCCGCCACTGGAATCAGGGCCTGCATGTGTGTGGCAGTGACACAGAGCATCTTCATGAAATTCAGGGTGTGGATCATAAACATTGCTCAAACTGAACTTTACCAGTCTCTATGTTCCAGAAACAATCACTGTCTACCACTATCTTTTATCACAGTCACCGTTTTAAAATCATCAAATTCATGAATTACTATAATAGCAAATGTAGTTTTAGTTTGAGTCTGTTGATTAGTATCTCATTTGCCCCCAGCCTAGCGCCACGGTCACATGCACCTCTAGTTGTTCATGTCTTTCTGTAACATAAATATATTTGTGCTGCATCTCGCAACATATGCTATCATCTTGTGAAATTTCATTCAATTAATAATTCGTTCTTTATTCTATTTTATCCAGTTTAAAGTGCATCCTCTCCATTTTTTGACTGTTCCTTTTTGCTCACCATTCTTTAGTACGTTAACTTGATGCCTGACCTGATCATTTGACCCACTGCAGTAAAATCTCACTTTACATATATTTCCAAATGCCTAGGAGCCTGACCACACAATCCCTTTTGGTCATGGTCAGAACCTATTTTACTTAGGCAGCTGTCTTTATTTCAACTCAGTTATCCATCTTTATTGTGCATTCGTGCAAAGGACAATATGCTATTTACTACCATGGCTGAGAGTGGGAAGGCCATTGAAATGTAAAATCTTGCTACAGAAATGGAACCACTTGCATCCTGGTTTTGGTTAAATAAATTTTGGTAAAACAAATACACATGAAAAAATGCTGCGGCATTAACCACCTATTCATAGGCGCAGAGTAAAATGCGCTGTTATTAACATTTTTAAGGGAGCAAAGCGGCATCATCCCTTACTCGAGGCTCACCTCTTGTGTCAAGGAGCCTCACCTCACTCAACAATGGCAATAAATAGAATATTACATTGAGAAGTGCTGTAGCCCAGGTCACTCTGAGTAATGAGTCCTGACATCTGTCTTTGAGCATTGAGGAGGTATAAATCTTGTGACTGTGAAGTCTGTGGAAAGTTGATTTGAGCATTAGCATCTTTGTACTCTCTAATCCATCAACCAATTTGTCAATATTGTCTGTTGTGGTCGATTGTAGATCTAATTTTTCCCTATGGCTGCAGAGCATGGATCCGGATTTAAAGCCTGATCATCTTTTACTGAGTTATCAGGCCTTGGAATTATCCTTTCTGCAAGGTCCTCAAGAACCACAAGGTATTGCTTTGCGCAACCTATTGCACGACTCATTTTGATCTAATATGTTCATTTGTTCTCTCCAGGGCCAGACATAGATTTTTGCTGCTCAAGGCGAAAAGGCCCGAGTATGCTTCATTGTGGTTTTACGTAAAAAATATCGTCCTACAAAATGACTGCAACTAGATTAACAACTGCCACAATATTGTGAAGGTAAGAATATATTGTAGGGGTGAAAAGAATGTTCTGTTTCGCCTGCGGAATTGGCGGAATTTTGGCCACTCTGCGTTACTGTTTAACATGGAGTTCTTGCCAAACGATTTTCTAACGCGGGTGGTTGCTGGAGTTCATGTACTGTGACAATCAGAGGGCCTCCGTTCACATAGATTTGCTGCCACTCAAGTAGATTTTCTACTCAAAATCAACTCAAATGGTCACGTGTTCTTGTGCACTGCATGGTGTCGTTTGCCCTGATTTTCAGTCCTGCTTGCACTATCTGTGCTAAATTGTAGCACAAGCAGCGCATGCTGCATATTTTCTGCTAGTTGGTGAAATTCCATGGAATCTCGCATAGTTTTTCTGTAACTTCGTGGAATTCCACAGCGTGACACTCCGCGAGTTCCGCCCACCATTAATATATTGTTAAATATAGATTTGCTATTCTTCATGTCGATGAACCTAAAAATATCTATATCTGTATACAATTTTTTTACTTCACATCTATGAACCTCCACATTATACCTATTTATAACATCCTTAAGAGGGGAGTGAAGAATAGTGAATCTATACTTACCTAGATATTCTTACCTTGACAAAAAGTTGTAGCAGATAATCTAGCTGCAATGTTTTTGATGGAGAGAGTTTTAAAAAATAACATTATGGTAGAATTCCTCCATCACCCCTCTCCTTGCACATTAGCAATGCATGTAGAGTTATAGGTGATTAACTGTGAATAATGGGGATGTTTTTCACCTCTGGGTTCTGAATGACATCAAAGACAACTAAAGCTTCACTTTTGTTGTCTATGTGACGTCACTTGGACCCTCTTGGTGGAAAACATCCATGTTATTCTCTTTTACCCATCTATACTTTTATATAATGTATGGCCAAACCAGCCTCCTCTTCCTCTGCTCAGATGAGCAGCCTGCGCTCGGATGAGATGACCCTCGCAGTGGTACCAAGGATAAGGAAGACCAGAAGAGGAGGCCGTTGCTTTACTTACAACGCCTCCAAGCTTTGGAACAGCCTGCCGCTGCAGTTACGGAAACAACCCAATCATCTTGTTTTTCGTAAACAACTCAAAACCTGGCTCTTTCCTTAAAGGGAGTGCCGACACTAGTGATTATTCAGCGCTGGGATGCTTCCGGGTAGCCATGCGCTATATAAAAATCCCTTCTATTCTATTCTATTCTACATAAGAAGGAGCACCACTACCTAATCCACCACCATACACAAAATAAATCCCTAACTAGTATCCTCTCAGCCACCCTCTACATTACGTTCCCCCAACCTTTAAAATAAAATCCAAACCTAGAGTCTTTTCACCTTCCCACACTATGCTCTGCATTAACACTCCCCTTCTAATTATTAAAAAAAAATAATAACACCTGACCCCATGACACCCTCATCACCTTATGAATTCACTTAATTTCTCTGTCCTAATTAATGCAAATAGTGGTCTTAAATGCCCCCCCTTCGTTAATACAAATATATAAAACAATACCTGGTCTTCTGCTACTTAGCTACATCACCCTAAGACTTACCGTCTTCTTCCCCACCGAAGTCACCCTCTCTACTCCCACACAGTGATCTAAGAGCATGTGCTGAACTGACTGCTTCTCTTTGAAAGGCAGGAGTAAGGTGGGTGAGACCAACAACAGCCGTTTTGCAATCCCACTTCGGAATCTGGGAGCCGAGCAGAGTGTGGAGCAGAGTGGAAGCGAGTGGACACATCGAGCAGGCACATATACAGGCAGCGTTATTGAAAGCGCCTGCATCTTAGAAATTATCGCCATTGAGGACGTGATCATTTGATACGTGTGAATACACTTACCTGTACCAAGAGCGCCACCGTGTGCATCTTGTGCCAGTCCTCCCCTGCTACTCCAGGTTCGTACTTATCACAGATCCATTGGACTGGCCCTTATATAGATGTTTACCTGCTTTTTTCACCCTTCTTTGGGCTCCCGGCTGGGATCCCTGTGAGTCTTTTTGTTCACCTCTACTACACGGTGTCACAACCCCTTGTTGACTAGCAGCGCAAGCCCCTTTCAGGTGTCCCAACATTGACAAGTCCTGAGGAGACCCGACATCCGCCATGGGTCGAAACGTCGTCGGCAGTTGAAAAGAGACAGACCAAGATCAACAGTTGCCTAATTTTCCAACTGTTGTACACTTAATGGATATAATGGACAATGGTCGTCTCTTTCTTGTGTAAAACAAATGAATAATAGAAAACTTCTGTTCACTAATTTGTTACAAACCAATTCTTCGGTTCACGATACTAGTTTAGGTTCTTTCAAAAATTCACTTGGGACACACTGTCACTTGGTACATTTTGTATGTTACTATTTTATGTATTATGTGTAAAGAAATTATTGATCTATGTTGATATAAACTATGGAAATGTTTTGACAAACTTGACCCAATGTGTAGTCAGCTTCTTTGTTTGACATCCAATACACCACCCTCATTGCCATTGTGCATAAGTACTTATTATAAGTGTTTTTTCATAATTATCCACTGGAGCAGTTGTTGGTTTTTTTAAAACTTTATACCCAGGCTCAAGTGAGTAGGGTTCCCTTGTTCCCCCTTCAAATCTTTGAGGTGTAGCAACAGTGGGAAACAACTTTTAATTTCGCACTGTTGTTAAGTCACAGAAGCGGATAAACAGATTTCAGTCTGGTTATTCATGATAGAAACATTCAATAGAAGCTATATGTACCATATAGAGTTGTAGATTTGTAACTGAGAATTACTGGGCTGTTTTTCACCAAAGAGTTCTGAGTGACATCAAATAGACAACGAGCGTGAAGCCAAAGAGCCAAGAGTGTACAAACAGGTTTCAGAGAGGCATGCCAGAGCAGCCTGGAATTGCTTTATGAAGTAGTAACAGTAGTTAACAACAGCTGCGGCCGTTACATGTAAGAGCAGTTGTGCGGTGAGGCCGGCTGGGGGTGGTATTTCAAGAGATGACTACAAGGGAAATTAAATATATAATTAATGTTTCCTCGAGGTCGTCCCCCCCCTTCCCCCCCTCCCCCCAGCCAGCCCCGCCGCCTCACCGCTCTTACCTGCAGCGGCTGGTTAACAAGTTCTGTTATATATGGTGGTTGTGCCATAGCAGCAAATTACTGGGTTTAGAATCCACTCATTTAAACTAATGGCACTCTTAGACAGTTATACATAACAGTGAATTACCATAAACATAGCACTCTTAGCAAGGACCATTAGCAATATTAGCAGTAACACAAGCACACTCCATAGCTCTTTACAAGAAAACATCTGCAGTTACCCACGTGCCCATGGGTATACCTGTCAGTCAAAAATAAAACACAAATTATTCAATGAAGAGATTGTTTAAGACGTTATGCACTCTTAAAATGTCATCATTTACGTTTCAGACACATTAACTAGATGACAGGGATGCATAAAAAAAGGCATTTAACATGGTTTGTGCAACTGTGAATGTGCTTTGTTTTATTTTTAGTGCTCTTAAGCAGCCTCACAAAAGCACCAAATGTAGCAAAATGTAGCAAACACAAATATGGAAAAATTCAATTCAATTTTCACGTTTTGTAAGAAACCTGGATTGAGTTCAAGCTTAATAAATGCGCACATAATTCAGAATGAAAACATTTTCATGCAAACTGTGTGTTACCTTAGATATATCTTCTAAAAAGTCTGCTCGTAATAAAACAATGAAGTTGGGTGACACGGCTTCCTTGGATGTAAGGAGTTTGCTCCCCTCCACCCCCTTCCTTCCCCCCCACCTCCCCACTGATCTCCAGTGGCCTGTTGGAAATGTCTGGCACTCTAAAAAAAACAACAAACACAAAAGGAAATGATGTAAATAAAGTAAACTTACAAACTCACCTGTGCAAAGTAAGCGCCCCAGATCTCCAGTGGCCTGGTGGAAATGTCTGGCACTCTAAAAAAAACAACAAACACAAAAGGAAATGATGTAAATAAAGTAAACCTACAAATTCACCTGTGCAAAGTAAGCGCCTGATTTAGAGTTTGACGGAAGGGTTACTACGTCACAAACATGATAGTTGCGGCATCTGCCTTATTACAAGTGTGATAGTCTATAATACACGTGTAATAAGGCGGATGGGATATCGCTCACATTTCTGATGGAGTAACCTGTCCATAACACTCTAAATCGGGCCCTAAGTCTTGATTTGTTTGGCATGTGGCTCCATTCAGCTCCATGGAGCCTAGGAGCTTGGTACACATCATAAGAAAGCACACTCTAATGATAGAGCATGTCACAAGACGCGCTGCCCAGAGTGATTGTCCTGTATGTGGACATAAAAATTTACTGAGGTTTTTCGAAAACGTTCCAGGAAAAATGGATGTTTCTCATATGGAGGATATTTCTGAAATGTATTTATCTGTGCTTTATATTAATCCAATAATTCATAAATTTCCATATATACATTAATCACAAGAGGCCACTATTGATAAAGTGAGTGTGCTTTCTTATGAAATGTATGAATGACCCAAGATAGAGGCTGTGGTCACACCTTACAGTGTGACCTGCTTAAGATCATGATGTTAACACTGTCTTCAAATTTGAGAATAAGTCTTTGAGATCCAACTATGCAGTGGATTACTCCTGAACACTAGAACCTCCACTTCTGTGGCCATTTAATTGCTCTCGGTGTTTAGACATAAGAATGGAAAGATCTTGCTTTGCCTGCTTTTTTATTGTTCCCCACACTGATCCACCACGTATTTCTTCTTAATTTTGACCTTAAATATGACCTCCCATGATACCATTGTTATTTAGTAGTTTACCACCTGCTCTGGGTGTGCTGTCCTGCAGACCAAAAATAATACACCTGCCCTTCACAATGATTCCTCTAGTCAGGTCTGAACACTGACTCTAATATCCCAATTTTTGTGTGACTAATATTGTTTAAAAAACTGCTCAAACAATGCAATCCTCTACAGAGCAATTCTGAGTTCTCCCCCAATATACCTAACTATCTGGTAAGTTCATGTACTGGTGACTTGGGACAGCTGATGATTAGGTCTACAGTGGGACAGCCTCGTTCGTCTTCTGTTCAACCATTGTTGTCTGTTGTATTTTATCCATGAAAATCCAACCTCCATTGTTCTTTTAAGGAGAACCCTTAGAACCTAGAACTAAGTAAACAACAGAAAGTTACTGGGCCTTCGTAAAAAACAATCCCACAGTGCTTTTTTTTTTTTTTTTTATAAGCCCTTTATATCTTTGAACTAAGGCAAAAATACGGTCTTCAAATACTGGGAGAACCTGCACTCCCAGACAGTTCAATTGAAAAAAAAGTTTTACACCGTTCTTTGTGGTATTGGTCTTCTCGAAAGTTAATCTCTTTTAAATATAAAAATCTGTACTCTCAGGACATGGCCCATGCTCTTACTCTCCTAGCTAAAATTAAGCAGGAACATCTGACTCCTGCAACTAATATATAATGGGATTTAGAAAGCCAGTAGACTTGCAAATATTAGCAGAATTTCCGCAGTTTTCAGGAAATTTGGCAGGCGCATCCAAACGATGAACTAGTTAAAAGAAACAGTGTATTTTTATTTGTAGTCTGGTTGTTAAAATCTCACTAACGGAGTTGTATGATTGTATTCTGTCCGCATCCAGGGCCCACTCAGTAGGACTGCATTTACAGCAGAGTGAGAAGGTAATACAGAGAGCAAGTGGAATGAGCTAGTGACACCGGTCTGATTTTTACAGAAGCTTTTCTCAGTCACTCCACTTACTTATGTACTTACCTACTACCGGTTGTGCTGACTGGCATGTAGGGCAGCAATGAAGAACCTCTACTTCTGTATGTCTTGAGCACGTTCCTGAATGGTGCCCGATTTGTGATTTAGGGTCTTCATTTCTGTCCCCACAGTTCACCATCAGGTGTTATTTACCTGCCTCTCTTCTGTTTGCCTTCTTGGGTCCAGTCGAGGGCTGCTCTTATGATGGAGTCATGTTCTCTTCTGGTAGTTTGTCCTCTCCTTCTTTTTCTCATGATGATGGCGTCTATGCTCTCCATTTGCATCTGGTGAGCAATTCCTGGTTGAGATGGTTCGCAGCAAGAAAATGTGTAAGATTCTTCTCTGATTACTGGTGTGGAAGGCTTACAGTTTTGCTTTTTGTAATCTGCCAGGATTCTGATCTATATATGCATGTGGATAAATGTAAATGTAAATGTACATGTATTTATATAGCGCAAATCACCGACCCGGTATCTAAGCGCTTGCTTAGGGAACCCGTCCTGGTATTCCCCTGTGAGATATCCCAGCAGGGTATACACAAGGTGAAAGCCAGGCATCCCGCCGCGAGGGGCCGTAGTGGAGATTAAGCAAGCTATTGCCCAGAGTCGCAGAGTGTGACCCCGTGAGTCGAGTAGTCCCCTCTACACCATTGAATAAAAGGAAAAATACCAAATCGATAGACTACAAATAGCCGCCCCCTGCCTCGTTCTGCCATTTTTCATACCGAACAGCTGCTAGCTGCTTTTTTATTCTGACTAAAAATTATGTATATCTGATTGCGTCAAACCGCCAGATTACGTGTCAGAGCGTTGCCATCCTTAAAAAACATTTCAACATATATGTTCATCTCTTGGGAAAGATTTACATTCCAGGTTCAGAGGTCCTATACCGCACTGTATCTGTTTTGGTCCTGAAGAAGGTGGTCCGTACTCCTGCTACTTCCACCGAAACGCGTCGACCTTCTCCCTTTTTTTAAACCTCATGACTTTGGTCATGTAGTGGACACCAGATCCAATGCTATAGGACACAATTGTTGTTGTTTTTGTGATGGGATGGATGTTTAGGTAATATGTATGTGTTGTGCGTGTGTGGCTCTTTACCTGTTTTGTACATATTTAATTGTGTCTTCATGAACTTAAATAGACATATATGCATAGCTTCGATGTGGTGAAAAATAACTCTTTCTGAAGCCTCTTTGTAATATGTATATATTTTTATAGTGTTACATTTGAAAATTATGATAAAAATGAAAAAATTTACTTTTTTACTGAAAAATGAAATAAAATGAAAAACAATTCACATTCTGTGTAGACATTGTTGGTATATGCCCTGTGTTTGAGAGATTACTCCAATGACAAATGTATTTATAGGTCAAGAGGGAGCTATTTCAGTTGCTTGTTGTTCTTTTCCCCTCTACTCCCTGACCTGAAAGTAAATCCTAGAGGGGGTCCCCCTTCTTTCACTATTCAAAAATCAGATAACACCTGCCACAGGCCTGCTAATCCCACGCGTCATGCGGGAAAATGCACTATAAAAGAAAGAAAACAAAAATAACCAATTCTAACTGCGTAGCACCATGGATGCACCCTGACCGAGTGCAGAGGACAAGCCATACCCCACTAGCCCCACGGAGAACCAGCATGGAAACACGTGTGCGGGAAGGGCAAGGAGAAGAGGGAGAGGAAGAAGGGGTTCAGTCTGCAGGAAGACCTGACTATCGTCACAGAAGTCATAGGATACCATCAACAACTGTTCGGCACCTCCACTGCGGCACTGGCAACCTAAACGGAAATATGGCAGACCATCGTCACCAACGTCAATGCAGTCGGAGTGTTGAGGAGGTCACTGGAGGAGGTCAAGAGGCACTGGCATGAAATGTACAGCCAAACCAAGGAGAAGCTGTCCGCCAACAGGAAGGCAGCAAGGGCGACGGGAGGTGGGAGTCCTGGGACACAGGAGGAACTGGAGGAAATGGTGGCAACAGTCTGCAGTGTGGAGACGGTGGAAGGAATTGGGGGCCTGCACACAGCACGATACGACCTGACTCAACAACAACAGGGTGAGTAATGACCAGGGATGGGGGCATGGGGGCATGGGGGGAGATTTGCACAATGGCACACATGCACAATCATGCGTAGCACACTGCACACCCACAATGATCGTGGAACATGTCACTGATAGCCTTGGCACACTGCAACACACATAGAAACTCCAAATAGGCCCCATTCACAATGTGCACATGGGGGCCCCCTCCAGCTCACAAATATCACAACCGACCCATGCACATGTGCTGAATCCAGCAAATTAGTGGCACTGTGACCCACACTGACTATGCAAATAAGACTGCATGTCCGATAGCATGCAGCAGCCCAAAAACATGAGATGGCCTACGGATCTACATGGAGGTAGCCCAGTGCGGATCACATCCGTAAAGGAGCACGTGACACTCTGACATGTCCACGTGCACACACAACCCATGCCGTACAATACACGCAGCAGATGAACAATGCACCAGGCCACAAAATCTGTCCAAGAGCACATATGACCCAAGTCAAAAACAAATTAGGGCCCGAAAAGCACACAATTCAAAGGCACACCGCCTCAAAGGGAGAAGGCTACACACAATCAGAACTGCAGGGGCAACTCACCCACAATGCAGCTCACACAGCAATCAGAGAACATCAGCAATGGCGGCAATGTGGTACAAAGTGGAACACCAACAGCATAGGACATGGCTTACAACAGGCCCGCATGTGCGTAGCAACTGACATTGCCTGACACAGTGTGATGAAAATGCACGGGTACTACCACACATCCGTCATGTAGTCGAAAAACACACTGACTGCCATCAAATAGCCAGCTCCACCAAAACTGTGACAATGTACATTGGTATGCAGTTTGAATGTAAACATCTGCAAAACTCCAAAATACATGTGTAACTCTGTTAACCTGCATCTCACCTTTCACATTGCAGAGGGACAAACAACACCGCATGCAGAGCACAACACACTTCACATCATTGATGACGAAGAAGACAACCTGCACATATGTCAAGACACCCTCCAAAGGATAATGGACAGCCTCCGCACCCCATCCCCAGGAGCAGGGCAGGCCAGCTGCCCTGAGATGAGCCCACCACCTGCACAGACCACACAGCAGGAAACACACACCACCACAGCTGTCTCTCAGCACCCCCGACTGATACATGGAGTTCCAACAACGTGTGTGGAATAGGCGGCTGGAGTTGGCTGAACAGCTGCGGGTGGGTTTCGAACTTGTGGCAGCCAAACTCGATGCCATACATGGGTGTCTGAGTCCCATCAGGGACCACGTACAGTCCCTATCGGACAACCCCTATCGGACGCCCCCTGCATGCACCATGCTCCGCCACAGACCTTGGCTGACCTCGCTGGGGCCATGAATCTACTACAAGAACTGTCTGGTCAGACAGGCACCAGCGATTACAGCACAGGGTTGGCACAGATGCCAGGCCGATGGAGACCATGGAGCAGATGCAGGCTGGAAGTATGTGTGCCAGGGCTGGACACCAGCAAGTAGTAACTTGGAACTTCAGTGCCCTGCAGTGCTTCATCTTGTCATTGCTGCCACTGAGCCGCTCCCAGATGACTGCAGCGGTAACATCGACACACACAGCACCGATGTGTCAGTGGCACTCAGTGATGCAGCCATCACCCCGCCACACACACTGGACAAAGCGGACACAGGGGAGTAAGAAGGGGATGGGACTTACTGTGTGAGGGAGGAGGCAGTACCATCCATCCCCACCATATGCCCTATCCCTGCCTGGTGAGGACCTATGCATCATGCCCTGGGAAACACCTCCTACTGACCCCGGAACACTCAGCGACATCCACCCGGACCCCGACACGGACTCCAATTTCATCACTGCTGGCCAATTACACAGCAATCCTGCTGCGGACTACACCCTCCCACTTCCTAATCACTTCTCAATCCCCAAAGGACTGTGGTTTGCCCACCAATGGGCTTCCATGTGATGTGGGCTTGGATGGCCATGTACAGCTCTAGCTCCGTCAATCATGGATGTATGGCTGGATGTATGGACAATGATTGCACATGAAGGTACACCATGGTAACTGACATCTATCCATATGTGTATCCTTGAGAGGCATTGCAAATTGGATGACTGTGAAGGTGAGTACTAGCTGTGGCCCCATTGCACATCGTTATAGGTATGAGAGAGACCCCCTCACAACCAGGGGAATGAGGTACTACAATAGTAGAGAAGATTTTTTTCCTTGGTGAGTTATTCCTAAAAACAGGAGGGCACAAGACTGGATATCTCCACCCGACCAATCAAAGATTCACTGTATTACTAAACTAACTAATACACTTCAACAACTGTAGTAAAACTCATTATTTATTGTATAAAAAAGATTTTTATATTTGTACAAATACAGTCAATTAAAAACAATACATGTCAAAAACATTGCTTTAAAAACTCACAGGATGAAACATCCCCTCTGTGATACACATAAATTCAAAAAACAGTATGATCACTTAACATATGACATATGGCATTTAGTAAAAAATTTTAAGATAAAGAAAAGAAAAGAAAATGGAGAGACAGACAAAAGACAGTAAGCTTGTCAATAAATTTTGCACGTTACTAGAGTTTCATATAGACACAGTTCTGAGGAACATTAATTGTTAATCTGCAGGCTAGGTCTGTACTCCCTTAATCGTGCAGTAGGGCGTCGACGCGTTTCGATGGTTTTATTGTTCTATTACCATCTTTCTCAAGACTAAATTGATATGTCTCTCCTAATTTTTTGGCACTGGTTGGTTGCCCGCAATTTTATGTTCTCCTGTGGATAAACATAATGCCATCAGTGTTTCATATACAATGTATTCTATATTTCACAGTACAGTTTGTTACAATCTCTATTTCTAGTGCACACATCTTCACTAGCATGTGGAAGTCTTTGAACACGTCCTACAACCCTGTCTTCAAGTATAAGTGGCTTGCATCATACTAACATCATATTTAAGATATTCTGATTTTTTCAATCATATTTTCATTTATCCCTTTTCCAGTACATCTTCTCTACGAGATACATTTGTGAGTTATTCTCTACCCCCCCAATTGTTTCAAGTCTTCCGTGCATCTTTTTTGGGAGTATTTACTGCCTGCATAGGTTGCCCGATTCCGATCTTAATAATTACACTCTAAGAGACTATTACCTATTTACTTACGGAACTAAATTCCTATCTCACCACATTTCAGGCTTGTACACATTTCTGAACTAATCATATTAGATCTTTTTACCTTTTACATATTACTGTGTTGCACAGATTTTCCGATTTGGTGGCCGATTTTTCTTTCTGACCTAGGTATATTACAAACAGATAGGCATAGTTTTATTCTCGCTGTATCTCAGAGGGCACAAAAGAAAGAAAACGTTCCAGTCCCGCAGTTTATTTATTTACCATTGAATCTTCTGTCTTATTCTGATTCTGGAAAGGTTGGAACGTCGTATCTCTCACCCTTTCTTTATTTAAAAAAAAAAACGAGCCTGTGATTTATATAATTGGGAAAAGAAAGGAAGGTTTTAATCCTTGATTCTCCCTCCCCAAGCTGCCCTCGCTTTAGTGGTAGCATGATATTATTCTTGTTTACCTTCAGTTTTAATCCGAGTAGTGTTCTGTCCCCTTGTTCTGTTCTCTGTTAAAAGACCGTCCGGATATTTCTCATTATCCTTCGGTGTTGTGGCCAGTATCTGCAAACAACCATGTGCAACCTATTTATTGATTTAACCATGTCTGTATGTTGTTTGTTTAACACCCACAAACGAGCATCTTACCTCTGTTTGTAGCGATGTCGGGATTTATATTTACATGGGGGGCGGGTACCGGTTTCCCTCCTCTGTCACTATCTGTTGGGAATAACGCATTAAATTACCTCACTATATCGATAATTCCCTCTAGTTTAAATCCCATGCTACGAGGGGTTTATTTCTAAGGGTTTGAAAGGTCTTACCGATCTAGAGTCAGGTCCTCGTCTCCCACGCCCCTCGTCTGCCTTGGCTTGTCGACTGGTCAGGAACAAAACGGATTTCTCCACACGGGTCAAGAGACCAAACTAGATTATTCCGCCCTATTTAAACGTGGAGCTCAGTTGTTCTATTGGCTCCTATGTAATACGTAGCCGGTGAGGTTAATTATTGTCCTCCTCGCCTCGCACATTGGATTTGCGTGTGTCGACCTTGTTTGCGTTCCAAGCGGGTTCCAAGCCTCGCTTTGGATCGCGCCCATTCTCTTTTTAGATTTCGCAATATCCGGGGTCGATTGCATGTTGTGCTTGCGTTTCAAGCCTCGTTTTTCAACGGCGCCGTTACTAAGCACACCTTCTCTTTTGCCGACGTATATTTATCAATGTTATTGATCTTCATATTATTAGGGTCCCTACGTATTTGTTTATGCAGAAAGTTCACCTATTCACCGCCTGTAGTGTATTTATAGCCATCACATTTATACCTATTTGTTCGTATTTTTTATTTTATTTTTACAGGTCAATTGATGCAGGGTATTTTTTTCTCCCAGAAATAAGCTTCTTTATTTTTGTTATTATATCTTTACACAGATTGGATGTTTCTCTCCCTCTAATTCTATATTGAGTGGTATGTGCTTCCACAGGACTTATGTATCCTAAAAATAAGACCTATCAATATGGGTGATTGATTACCAATTTGTCAATTCCTTCTGTTTAAATTTCTAATGTTACAAGTGCATCGCTAACTGTACTAGGAAGCCCTGATCATCGATTGGCCACAATTTTCATCCAATCCTCTCTCGAGTTTAGGCCTTTATTAATCGTGTTTAAATAAACCATGAACCACTGTTCTCTTGATTTGCGAATCAATTCCAAATTGCCACCTCTTCTACTCACATTTACCTTTTCTAGAATAAACCAGGTGAAGTCGTGGCATCCATGGTTCTTAGTTCTATAATGGTCTGTCAGGGGGGCGTTCTCTTTTAGATTTTTGATTGCTGATCTGTGTTCAAGCAATCTAATGCGGAGTTCCCTCCTCGTCTCCCCCACATAGCCTAGGCCACATGGGCAGATAAGGAGGTACACCACACTTTTGCTCCTACAGTTGTTTAGACTATGAGGGTTCAATATTTTGCCGTTGAATTGCAGAGTCTTACTCTCAATACAGCTAGGACAGATTGAACAGGAGCCGCACCTGTAATTGCCAAGTGCCCTCCCGGTCCCAGTTACGGTAATTTGAGAGAGACAGGTGGAATTCTTATAGGTATGAACCAAAGCGTTTTTAATTGTTTTGTTCCTCCTGAAAGAGAACAGTGGTTTTGCCAATGGTACTGACACTTCATTATTCAGGATTTTCCAGTTACGGTTGACAATATTTTTCAATTTGTTACTTACTCCTGAATATTGGGTGACAAACACAATCCTATTTTCTATTTTGTTAGTTTTCTGTCTATTGATGTCCAGAAGTGCATCTCGATTAAAAAATCTCGCTCTTTTTAGGGATTGTTTTATTAATTTTTTCGGGTATCCCCGTTCTTGTAGTTTGCTGCTGGTAATTTCTGCATGATAATAGAAATCATCCAGACTAGTGCAGTTCTGCCTTAACCGCAAGAATTCCCCAAAGGGAATATTATCTTTTTGGGACCTGGGGTGATTACTCTGGTATTTTAAAAGACTGTTTTTGTCAGTTGGCTTTGTATATAACTCCACCTCTAGTCTACCTCCAGATTCTTTTAGTTTAATATCCAAGAAATTCACATTATTATTGCTGTAGTGGGCTGTGAATCTTAGATTTTTATCGCCCATGTTGAGCCATTCCAAATAGGACAAAAGGTCCTCGCTGGCACCGCTCCAGATGAATATAATGTCATCTATGAAGCGGTGCCAGTGGGTAACATTTTCAAAATATGGCGCTACTTCGTTGTAGATATGTTTTTTTTCCCAGTTGGCCACGTAGAGGCAGGCCAGACTCGGGGCACAGGTGGCCCCCATGCTGGTCCCCTTCACCTGTTTGAATAACTCCTCCTTAAAGAGGAAGATGTTGTTTTTTAGCACCAATTCAATGCACCCCAGGATGAAATCTCTATGATCTTCAGTGAGGTCACCCTCCTCCAGAATGGTGGATATGACCTCAATAGTATCGTCCTGGGGAATATTTGTATATAAGGCCTCAATATCGAGGGTTACCAGATATTGAGTATCCTTATTGAAATCTATTCCCTCAAAAATGGAGATGGTATGGGCTGTATCTTTTAGATAAGATTCTTGGGTCTGGACTATTGGACGCAAAAAGTAATCCGCGTACTTGCTGAGGGGTTCCAACAATGATCCCAGGCTACTCACAATTGGTCGCATGGGCGGGTCTTCAGTGTTTTTATGGATTTTAGGTAATCCATATATTGCTGGAATTATAGGATTACTGGTCAATAAAAAGTTATATTCGTCCTCACAGATCACATCATTTTCTCGACCATAGTTTAGGAAGGTAGAAACCTCTTTCTTAAGTTTGTCAATCATTTTATTGGAAACCCCAATGTAATGTTCTTTTACGCCCAAGAGTGACCTCATTTTCTTTTCATAATCAGAACTGTTGAAAATAACAACCCCCCCCCCCCTTGTCGGCGGGTTTGATTGTAATTTGGTCACAGTTCTGTAGATCTTTTAATGCAGTTCTCTGGCTGTAGGACATATTATTGTTTCTGACTGGATTTGATGTTAAAATATTCCTCACCTCTATCTCTACAATTCTTTCGAATAGTTCTACATTCCTATCGACCTGACTCAGGCTTGGAGTAAAGATTGATTTCGGTTTGAACCCAGTCCTGTTCGGTCTCGGTTCATACTCTTTATCGGCAAAAAATCTGTTTAGTCTCACCTTTCTAAAGAAACTCTTCATATCCTTCTCAAGTTCAAATTTGTTGGGCGGGGCGCTAGGGGCAAAGCTGAACCCATTTTTTAAAACCTCTATCTCCTCACTCGTAAGGATCCTGTCTGAGAGGTTGAGAATGGGAAAATCCCTTACCTCCAATACCTCGCATTCCTTGTTTTGAGGTAATTTGGAGTCCCCAGATTTTGAGGTTGATGGTTCCTCGTGGGTTCTTCCCGAGAGTAGTTCCGATATCCCCTGTTGCCCCTGTACGGGCGCCCCCCTAAAAAAGGTTGCTGTTCCTTTTGGTGGGTCGGGTTTGTTCTCCCTATATGTTCATTCATTTGTTCTTCATCCTCACTTGAACCGGAGGTTTCTGAGAATGTGATCCTCCTATTACCTCCCCTAGAGTATATTTGTTTAGTCTGTTGGGGCCTGTCCCATCTCTGATCTCTCTTGGTAGTGTAATAATCTTTCTGGAGGAAGGGATATGCTAACTCTCCGCTGAAATTTTCAATGTCTTTTTTAAGTTTATTCGATTTTCTATTAGTTAGATAGTCTTGGTAGCCTTCTATATCCTGCGCTAGCTCTTCTAATTTCTTTTTGGCATCATCTACCGCTGAATTTTGTTTAAGCGCTGCCTCCAATTCATCTATTTGTTGCCGTTCCAAAATTATAACTTCCTGCGCTGTTTCAATAATCAGGATTAACCAATCCCTACTGCATCTATTTGCTATGTGCGACCATACTTCCAGAAACTTTCTATTTTCTGTGAACAGTCCCGGTTCGTTTCTAATGCGGAGTCCTAATGGAATAACTCCCGCTCTGAGATACCCCATGAGAAATTCCGCATGGAGTTCTGTTCTTATCAGTTTCTTTCTCAGATTTAAGATTTTCATTAATTCGTCATGGCCATTTTTGGTATTTATTACGGAACTCCCTGATTTGGGTTGTTGATTTAATAGTCTGTTAAATTGGTCCTCTGTAAATCCAAACGTTTTAAGACTATCCATGATGTATTTAAGAGACTGGTACAACTCAGTTTGACAGGAAAGATACGACTGCACTATTCTTGTTTTTATGCACAGGCCGTTCTGTTTCGCAACTCTCCAGCTCTACCGAGCTGTGCAACAAATGTTATAGGTATGAGAGAGACCCCCTCACAACCAGGGGAATGAGGTACTACAATAGTAGAGAAGATTTTTTTCCCTTGGTGAGTTATTCCTAAAAACAGGAGGGCACAAGACTGGATATCTCCACCCGACCAATCAAAGATTCACTGTATTACTAAACTAACTAATACACTTCAACAACTGTAGTAAAACTCATTATTTATTGTATAAAAAAGATTTTTATATTTGTACAAATACAGTCAATTAAAAACAATACATGTCAAAAACATTGCTTTAAAAACTCACAGGATGAAACATCCCCTCTGTGATACACATAAATTCAAAAAATAGTATGATCACTTAACATATGACATATGGCATTTAGTAAAAAAATTTAAGATAAAGAAAAGAAAAGAAAATGGAGAGACAGACAAAAGACAGTAAGCTTGTCAATAAATTTTGCACGTTACTAGAGTTTCATATAGACACAGTTCTGAGGAACATTAATTGTTAATCTGCAGGCTAGGTCTGTACTCCCTTAATCGTGCAGTAGGGCGTCGACGCGTTTCGATGGTTTTATTGTTCTATTACCATCTTTCTCAAGACTAAATTGATATGTCTCTCCTAATTTTTTGGCACTGGTTGGTTGCCCGCAATTTTATGTTCTCCTGTGGATAAACATAATGCCATCAGTGTTTCATATACAATGTATTCTATATTTCACAGTACAGTTTGTTACAATCTCTATTTCTAGTGCACACATCTTCACTAGCATGTGGAAGTCTTTGATCACGTCCTACAACCCTGTCTTCAAGTATAAGTGGCTTGCATCATACTAACATCATATTTAAGATATTCTGATTTTTTCAATCATATTTTCATTTATCCCTTTTCCAGTACATCTTCTCTACGAGATACATTTGTGAGTTATTCTCTACCCCCCCAATTGTTTCAAGTCTTCCGTGCATCTTTTTTGGGAGTATTTTCTGACTGCATAGGTTGCCCGATTCCGATCTTAATAATTACACTCTAAGAGACTATTACCTATTTACTTACGGAACTAAATTCCTATCTCACCACATTTCAGGCTTGTACACATTTCTGAACTAATCATATTAGATCTTTTTACCTTTTACATATTACTGTGTTGCACAGATTTTCCGATTTGGTGGCCGATTTTTCTTTCTGACCTAGGTATATTACAAACAGATAGGCATAGTTTTATTCTCGCTGTATCTCAGAGGGCACAAAAGAAAGAAAACGTTCCAGTCCCGCAGTTTATTTATTTACCATTGAATCTTCTGTCTTATTCTGATTCTGGAAAGGTTGGAACGTCGTATCTCTCACCCTTTCTTTATTTAAAAAAAAAAAACGAGCCTGTGATTTATATAATTGGGAAAAGAAAGGAAGGTTTTAATCCTTGATTCTCCCTCCCCAAGCTGCCCTCGCTTTAGTGGTAGCATGATATTATTCTTGTTTACCTTCAGTTTTAATCCGAGTAGTGTTCTGTCCCCTTGTTCTGTTCTCTGTTAAAAGACCGTCCGGATATTTCTCATTATCCTTCGGTGTTGTGGCCAGTATCTGCAAACAACCATGTGCAACCTATTTATTGATTTAACCATGTCTGTATGTTGTTTGTTTAACACCCACAAACGAGCATCTTACCTCTGTTTGTAGCGATGTCGGGATTTATATTTACATGGGGGGCGGGTACCGGTTTCCCTCCTCTGTCACTATCTGTTGGGAATAACGCATTAAATTACCTCACTATATCGATAATTCCCTCTAGTTTAAATCCCATGCTACGAGGGGTTTATTTCTAAGGGTTTGAAAGGTCTTACCGATCTAGAGTCAGGTCCTCCTCTCCCACGCCCCTCGTCTGCCTTGGCTTCTCGACTGGTCAGGAACAAAACGGATTTCTCCACACGGGTCAAGAGACCAAACTAGATTATTCCGCCCTATTTAAACGTGGAGCTCAGTTGTTCTATTGGCTCCTATGTAATACGTAGCCGGTGAGGTTAATTATTGTCCTCCTCGCCTCGCACATTGGATTTGCGTGTGTCGACCTTGTTTGCGTTCCAAGCGGGTTCCAAGCCTCGCTTTGGATCGCGACCATTCTCTTTTTAGATTTCGCAATATCCGGGGTCGATTGCATGTTGTGCTTGCGTTTCAAGCCTCGTTTTTCAACGGCGCCGTTACTAAGCACACCTTCTCTTTTGCCGACGTATATTTATCAATGTTATTGATCTTCATATTATTAGGGTCCCTACGTATTTGTTTATGCAGAAAGTTCACCTATTCACCGCCTGTAGTGTATTTATAGCCATCACATTTATACCTATTTGTTCGTATTTTTTATTTTATTTTTACAGGTCAATTGATGCAGGGTATTTTTTTCTCCCAAAAATAAGCTTCTTTATTTTTGTTATTATATCTTTACACAGATTGGATGTTTCTCTCCCTCTAATTCTATATTGAGTGGTATGTGCTTCCACAGGACTTATGTATCCTAAAAATAAGACCTATCAATATGGGTGATTGATTACCAATTTGTCAATTCCTTCTGTTTAAATTTCTAATGTTACAAGTGCATCGCTAACTGTACTAGGAAGCCCTGATCATCGATTGGCCACAATTTTCATCCAATCCTCTCTCGAGTTTAGGCCTTTATTAATCGTGTTTAAATAAACCATGAACCACTGTTCTCTTGATTTGCGAATCAATTCCAAATTGCCACCTCTTCTACTCACATTTACCTTTTCTAGAATAAACCAGGTGAAGTCGTGGCATCCATGGTTCTTAGTTCTATAATGGTCTGTCAGGGGGGCGTTCTCTTTTAGATTTTTGATTGCTGATCTGTGTTCAAGCAATCTAATGCGGAGTTCCCTCCCCGTCTCCCCCACATAGCCTAGGCCACATGGGCAGATAAGGAGGTACACCACACTTTTGCTCCTACAGTTGTTTAGACTATGAGGGTTCAATATTTTGCCGTTGAATTGCAGAGTCTTACTCTCAATACAGCTAGGACAGATTGAACAGGAGCCGCACCTGTAATTGCCAAGTGCCCTCCCGGTCCCAGTTACGGTAATTTGAGAGAGACAGGTGGAATTCTTATAGGTATGAACCAAAGCGTTTTTAATTGTTTTGTTCCTCCTGAAAGAGAACAGTGGTTTTGCCAATGGTACTGACACTTCATTATTCAGGATTTTCCAGTTACGGTTGACAATATTTTTCAATTTGTTACTTACTCCTGAATATTGGGTGACAAACACAATCCTATTTTCTATTTTGTTAGTTTTCTGTCTATTGATGTCCAGAAGTGCATCTCGATTAAAAAATCTCGCTCTTTTTAGGGATTGTTTTATTAATTTTTTCGGGTATCCCCGTTCTTGTAGTTTGCTGCTGGTAATTTCTGTATGATAATAGAAATCATCCAGACTAGTGCAGTTCCACCTTAACCGCAAGAATTCCCCAAAGGGAATATTATCTTTTTGGGACCTGGGGTGATTACTCTGGTATTTTAAAAGACTGTTTTTGTCAGTTGGCTTTGTATATAACTCCACCTCTAGTCTACCTCCAGATTCTTTAAGTTTAATATCCAAGAAATTCACATTATTATTGCTGTAGTGGGCTGTGAATCTTAGATTTTTATCGCCCATGTTGAGCCATTCCAAATAGGACAAAAGGTCCTCGCTGGCACCGCTCCAGATGAATATAATGTCATCTATGAAGCGGTGCCAGTGGGTAACATTTTCAAAATATGGCGCTACTTCGTTGTAGATATGTTTTTTTCCCAGTTGGCCACGTAGCGGCAGGCCAGACTCGGGGCACAGGTGGCCCCCATGCTGGTCCCCTTCACCTGTTTGAATAACTCCTCCTTAAAGAGGAAGATGTTGTTTTTTAGCACCAATTCAATGCACCCCAGGATGAAATCTCTATGATCTTCAGTGAGGTCACCCTCCTCCAGAATGGTGGATATGACCTCAATAGTATCGTCCTGGGGAATATTTGTATATAAGGCCTCAATATCGAGGGTTACCAGATATTGAGTATCCTTATTGAAATCTATTCCCTCAAAAATGCAGATGGTATGGGCTGTATCTTTTAGATAAGATTCTTGGGTCTGGACTATTGGACGCAAAAAGTAATCCGCGTACTTGCTGAGGGGTTCCAACAATGATCCCAGGCTACTCACAATTGGTCGCATGGGCGGGTCTTCAGTGTTTTTATGGATTTTAGGTAATCCATATATTGCTGGAATTATAGGATTACTGGTCAATAAAAAGTTATATTCGTCCTCACAGATCACATCATTTTCTCGACCATAGTTTAGGAAGGTAGAAACCTCTTTCTTAAGTTTGTCAATCATTTTATTGGAAACCCCAATGTAATGTTCTTTTACGCCCAAGAGTGACCTCATTTTCTTTTCATAATCAGAACTGTTGAAAATAACAACCCCCCCCCCTTGTCGGCGGGTTTGATTGTAATTTGGTCACAGTTCTGTAGATCTTTTAATGCAGTTCTCTGGCTGTAGGACATATTATTGTTTCTGACTGGATTTGATGTTAAAATATTCCTCACCTCTATCTCTACAATTCTTTCGAATAGTTCTACATTCCTATCGACCTGACTCAGGCTCGGAGTAAAGATTGATTTCGGTTTGAACCCAGTCCTGTTCGGTCTCGGTTCATACTCTTTATCGGCAAAAAATCTGTTTAGTCTCACCTTTCTAAAGAAACTCTTCATATCCTTCTCAAGTTCAAATTTGTTGGGCGGGGCGCTAGGGGCAAAGCTGAACCCATTTTTTAAAACCTCTATCTCCTCACTCGTAAGGATCCTGTCTGAGAGGTTGAGAATGGGAAAATCCCTTACCTCCAATACCTCGCATTCCTTGTTTTGAGGTAATTTGGAGTCCCCAGATTTTGAGGTTGATGGTTCCTCGTGGGTTCTTCCCGAGAGTAGTTCCGATATCCCCTGTTGCCCCTGTACGGGCGCCCCCCTAAAAAAGGTTGCTGTTCCTTTTGGTGGGTCGGGTTTGTTCTCCCTATATGTTCATTCATTTGTTCTTCATCCTCACTTGAACCGGAGGTTTCTGAGAATGTGATCCTCCTATTACCTCCCCTAGAGTATATTTGTTTAGTCTGTTGGGGCCTGTCCCATCTCTGATCTCTCTTGGTAGTGTAATAATCTTTCTGGAGGAAGGGATATGCTAACTCTGCGCTGAAATTTTCAATGTCTTTTTTAAGTTTATTCGATTTTCTATTAGTTAGATAGTCTTGGTAGCCTTCTATATCCTGCGCTAGCTCTTCTAATTTCTTTTTGGCATCATCTACCGCTGAATTTTGTTTAAGCGCTGCCTCCAATTCATCTATTTGTTGCCGTTCCAAAATTATAACTTCCTGCGCTGTATATAATCAGGATTAACCAATCCCTACTGCATCTATTTGCTATGTGCGACCATACTTCCAGAAACTTTCTATTTTCTGTGAACAGTCCCGGTTCGTTTCTAATGCGGAGTCCTAATGGAATAACTCCCGCTCTGAGATACCCCATGAGAAATTCCGCATGGAGTTCTGTTCTTATCAGTTTCTTTCTCAGATTTAAGGGTACACAGACATAATATCGACTCCAAAATATCGTTTGGACAGAATATCGAGTTGAAAATATCGTTTGGAGAAAATATCGACTGGACAGAATATAGACAGCCAAAATATCGTTTTTAAGGTAAGTGAAGTAATATCGTTTTTAAGGTAAGTGAAGTAATATCGATTTTTATTTTTAGGGTTCAGGGTCAGTTTTGGGTTTTTGGGTAAAGGGGTATTTTTAGGGTTCAGGGTCAGTTTTGGGTTTTTGGGTAAAGGGGTATTTTTAGGGTTCAGGGTCAGTTTTCAGTTTTTGGGTAAAGGGGTATTTTTAGGGTTCAGGGTCAGTTTTCAGTTTTTGGGTAAAGGGGTATTTTTAGGGTTCAGGGTCAGTTTTCAGTTTTTCGGTAAAGGGGTATTTTTAGGGTTCAGGGTCAGTTTTCAGTTTTTGGGTAAAGGGGTATTTTTAGGGTTTAGGGTCAGTTTTCAGTTTTTGGGTAAAGGGGTATTTTTAGGGTTCAGGGTCAGTTTTCAGTTTTTGGGTAAAGGGGTATTTTTAGGGTTCAGGGTCAGTTTTCAGTTTTTGGGTATTATTTTATTATATTTTATTACTATATATATATGTTTAATAAATATGAAATAATTTTTTTTTTATTTAACTTTCATTAATTATTTATTTATCATAAGTTAATTTAAGTAATTTTAAGTATATTTTAGTAATTAATTATTAATATTAATTTAATTTAACACTGTTTCTAGTAAATACGATATTTTTTACAACTATATTTTTGTTAACGATATTTTAAACTCGATATTTTTGTACTTACCTGTTTGTAGATAGAAACTCGATATTTTGACTGTCGATATTTTCTCAACGATATTTTTGAAGGTCGATATTCTCTCCGTCGATATTCTTTCAGTGATCCGATTTAAGATTTTCATTAATTCGTCATGGCCATTTTTGGTATTTATTACGGAACTCCCTGATTTGGGTTGTTGATTTAATAGTCTGTTAAATTGGTCCTCCGTAAATCCAAACGTTTTAAGACTATCCATGATGTATTTAAGAGACTGGTACAACTCAGTTTGACAGGAAAGATACGACTGCACTATTCTTGTTTTTATGCACAGGCCGTTCTGTTTCGCAACTCTCCAGCTCTACCGAGCTGTGCAACAAATGTTATAGGTATGAGAGAGACCCCCTCACAACCAGGGGAATGAGGTACTACAATAGTAGAGAAGATTTTTTTCCCTTGGTGAGTTATTCCTAAAAACAGGATGGCACAAGACTGGATATCTCCACCCGACCAATCAAAGATTCACTGTATTACTAAACTAACTAATACACTTCAACAACTGTAGTAAAACTCATTATTTATTGTATAAAAAAGATTTTTATATTTGTACAAATACAGTCAATTAAAAACAATACATGTCAAAAACATTGCTTTAAAAACTCACAGGATGAAACATCCCCTCTGTGATACACATAAATTCAAAAAACAGTATGATCACTTAACATATGACATATGGCATTTAGTAAAAAATTTTAAGATAAAGAAAAGAAAAGAAAATGGAGAGACAGACAAAAGACAGTAAGCTTGTCAATAAATTTTGCACGTTACTAGAGTTTCATATAGACACAGTTCTGAGGAACATTAATTGTTAATCTGCAGGCTAGGTCTGTACTCCCTTAATCGTGCAGTAGGGCGTCGACGCGTTTCGATGGTTTTATTGTTCTATTACCATCTTTCTCAAGACTAAATTGATATGTCTCTCCTAATTTTTTGGCACTGGTTGGTTGCCCGCAATTTTATGTTCTCCTGTGGATAAACATAATGCCATCAGTGTTTCATATACAATGTATTCTATATTTCACAATACAGTTTGTTACAATCTCTATTTCTAGTGCACACATCTTCACTAGCATGTGGAAGTCTTTGATCACGTCCTACAACCCTGTCTTCAAGTATAAGTGGCTTGCATCATACTAACATTATTTTTAAGATATTCTGATTTTTTCAATCATATTTTCATTTATCCCTTTTCCAGTACATCTTCTCTACGAGATACATTTGTGAGTTATTCTCTACCCCCCCAATTGTTTCAAGCCTTCCGTGCATCTTTTTTGGGAGTATTTTCTGCCTGCATAGGTTGCCCGATTCCGATCTTAATAATTACACTCTAAGAGACTATTACCTATTTACTTACGGAACTAAATTCCTATCTCACCACATTTCAGGCTTGTACACATTTCTGAACTAATCATATTAGATCTTTTTACCTTTTACATATTACTGTGTTGCACAGATTTTCCGATTTGGTGGCCGATTTTTCTTTCTGACCTAGGTATATTACAAACAGATAGGCATAGTTTTATTCTCGCTGTATCTCAGAGGGCACAAAAGAAAGAAAACGTTCCAGTCCCGCAGTTTATTTATTTACCATTGAATCTTCTGTCTTATTCTGATTCTGGAAAGGTTGGAACGTCGTATCTCTCACCCTTTCTTTATTTAAAAAAAAAAAACGAGCCTGTGATTTATATAATTGGGAAAAGAAAGGAAGGTTTTAATCCTTGATTCTCCCTCCCCAAGCTGCCCTCGCTTTAGTGGTAGCATGATATTATTCTTGTTTACCTTCAGTTTTAATCCGAGTAGTGTTCTGTCCCCTTGTTCTGTTCTCTGTTAAAAGACCGTCCGGATATTTCTCATTATCCTTCGGTGTTGTGGCCAGTATCTGCAAACAACCATGTGCAACCTATTTATTGATTTAACCATGTCTGTATGTTGTTTGTTTAACACCCACAAACGAGCATCTTACCTCTGTTTGTAGCGATGTCGGGATTTATATTTACATGGGGGGCGGGTACCGGTTTCCCTCCTCTGTCACTATCTGTTGGGAATAACGCATTAAATTACCTCACTATATCGATAATTCCCTCTAGTTTAAATCCCATGCTACGAGGGGTTTATTTCTAAGGGTTTGAAAGGTCTTACCGATCTAGAGTCAGGTCCTCGTCTCCCACGCCCCTCGTCTGCCTTGGCTTCTCGACTGGTCAGGAACAAAACGGATTTCTCCACACGGGTCAAGAGACCAAACTAGATTATTCCGCCCTATTTAAACGTGGAGCTCAGTTGTTCTATTGGCTCCAATTAATACGTAGCCGGTGAGGTTAATTATTGTCCTCCTCGCCTCGCACATTGGATTTGCGTGTGTCGACCTTGTTTGCGTTCCAAGCGGGTTCCAAGCCTCGCTTTGGATCGCGCCCATTCTCTTTTTAGATTTCGCAATATCCGGGGTCGATTGCATGTTGTGCTTGCGTTTCAAGCCTCGTTTTTCAACGGCGCCATTACTAAGCACACCTTCTCTTTTGCCGACGTATATTTATCAATGTTATTGATCTTCATATTATTAGGGTCCCTACGTATTTGTTTATGCAGAAAGTACAGTTAGCGATGCACTTGTAACATTAGAAATTTAAACAGAAGGAATTTACAAATTGGTAATCAATCACCCATATTGATAGGTCTTATTTTTAGGATACATAAGTCCTGTGGAAGCACATACCACTCAATATAGAATCAGAGGGAGAGAAACATCCAATCTGTGTAAAGATATAATAACAAAAATAAAGAAGCTTATTTCTGGGAGAAAAAAATACCCTGCATCAATTGACCTGTAAAAATAAAATAAAAAATACGAACAAATAGGTATAAATGTGATGGCTATAAATACACTACAGGCGGTGAATAGGTGAACTTTCTGCATAAACAAATACGTAGGGACCCTAATAATATGAAGATCAATAACATTGATAAATATACGTCGGCAAAAGAGAAGGTGTGCTTAGTAACGGCGCCGTTGAAAAACGAGGCTTGAAACGCAAGCACAACATGCAATCGACCCCGGATATTGCGAAATCTAAAAAGAGAATGGGCGCGATCCAAAGCGAGGCTTGGAACCCACTTGGAACGCAAACAAGGTCGACACACGCAAATCCAATGTGCGAGGCGAGGAGGACAATAATTAACCTCACCGGCTACGTATTACATAAGAGCCAATAGAACAACTGAGCTCCACGTTTAAATAGGGCGGAATAATCTAGTTTGGTCTCTTGACCCGTGTGGAGAAATCCGTTTTGTTCCTGACCAGTCGAGAAGCCAAGGCAGACGAGGGGCGTGGGAGACGAGGACCTGACTCTAGATCGGTAAGACCTTTCAAACCCTTAGAAATAAACCCCTCGTAGCATGGGATTTAAACTAGAGGGAATTATCGATATAGTGAGGTAATTTAATGCGTTATTCCCAACAGATAGTGACAGAGGAGGGAAACCGGTACCCGCCCCCCATGTAAATATAAATCCCGACATCGCTACAAACAGAGGTAAGATGCTCGTTTGTGGGTGTTAAACAAACAACATACAGACATGGTTAAATCAATAAATAGGTTGCACATGGTTGTTTGCAGATACTGGCCACAACACCGAAGGATAATGAGAAATATCCGGACGGTCTTTTAACAGAGAACAGAACAAGGGGACAGAACACTACTCGGATTAAAACTGAAGGTAAACAAGAATAATATCATGCTACCACTAAAGCGAGGGCAGCTTGGGGAGGGAGAATCAAGGATTAAAACCTTCCTTTCTTTTCCCAATTATATAAATCACAGGCTCGTTTTTTTTTTTAAATAAAGAAAGGGTGAGAGATACGACGTTCCAACCTTTCCAGAATCAGAATAAGACAGAAGATTCAATGGTAAATAAATAAACTGCGGGACTGGAACGTTTTCTTTCTTTTGTGCCCTCTGAGATACAGCGAGAATAAAACTATGCCTATCTGTTTGTAATATACCTAGGTCAGAAAGAAAAATCGGCCACCAAATCGGAAAATCTGTGCAACACAGTAATATGTAAAAGGTAAAAAGATCTAATATGATTAGTTCAGAAATGTGTACAAGCCTGAAATGTGGTGAGATAGGAATTTAGTTCCGTAAGTAAATAGGTAATAGTCTCTTAGAGTGTAATTATTAAGATCGGAATCGGGCAACCTATGCAGGCAGAAAATACTCCCAAAAAAGATGCACGGAAGACTTGAAACAATTGGGGGGGTAGAGAATAACTCACAAATGTATCTCGTAGAGAAGATGTACTGGAAAAGGGATAAATGAAAATATGATTGAAAAAATCAGAATATCTTAAATATGATGTTAGTATGATGCAAGCCACTTATACTTGAAGACAGGGTTGTAGGACGTGATCAAAGACTTCCACATGCTAGTGAAGATGTGTGCACTAGAAATAGAGATTGTAACAAACTGTACTGTGAAATATAGAATACATTGTATATGAAACACTGATGGCATTATGTTTATCCACAGGAGAACATAAAATTGCGGGCAACCAACCAGTGCCAAAAAATTAGGAGAGACATATCAATTTAGTCTTGAGAAAGATGGTAATAGAACAATAAAACCATCGAAACGCGTCGACGCCCTACTGCACGATTAAGGGAGTACAGACCTAGCCTGCAGATTAACAATTAATGTTCCTCAGAACTGTGTCTATATGAAACTCTAGTAACGTGCAAAATTTATTGACAAGCTTACTGTCTTTTGTCTGTCTCTCCATTTTCTTTTCTTTTCTTTATCTTAAAACTTTTTACTAAATGCCATATGTCATATGTTAAGTGATCATACTGTTTTTTGAATTTATGTGTATCACAGAGGGGATGTTTCATCCTGTGAGTTTTTAAAGCAATGTTTTTGACATGTATTGTTTTTAATTGACTGTATTTGTACAAATATAAAAATCTTTTTTATACAATAAATAATGAGTTTTACTACAGTTGTTGAAGTGTATTAGTTAGTTTAGTAATACAGTGAATCTTTGATTGGTCGGGTGGAGATATCCAGTCTTGTGCCCTCCTGTTTTTAGGAATAACTCACCAAGGGAAAAAAATCTTCTCTACTATTGTAGTACCTCATTCCCCTGGTTGTGAGGGGGTCTCTCTCATACCTATAACATTTGTTGCACAGCTCGGTAGAGCTGGAGAGTTGCGAAACAGAACGGCCTGTGCATAAAAACAAGAATAGTGCAGTCGTATCTTTCCTGTCAAACTGAGTTGTACCAGTCTCTTAAATACATCATGGATAGTCTTAAAACATTTGGATTTACGGAGGACCAATTTAACAGACTATTAAATCAACAACCCAAATCAGGGAGTTCCGTAATAAATACCAAAAATGGCCATGACGAATTAATGAAAATCTTAAATCTGAGAAAGAAACTGATAAGAACAGAACTCCATGCGGAATTTCTCATGGGGTATCTCAGAGCGGGAGTTATTCCATTAGGACTCCGCATTAGAAACGAACCGGGACTGTTCACAGAAAATAGAAAGTTTCTGGAAGTATGGTCGCACATAGCAAATAGATGCAGTAGGGATTGGTTAATCCTGATTATTGAAACAGCGCAGGAAGTTATAATTTTGGAACGGCAACAAATAGATGAATTGGAGGCAGCGCTTAAACAAAATTCAGCGGTAGATGATGCCAAAAAGAAATTAGAAGAGCTAGCGCAGGATATAGAAGGCTACCAAGACTATCTAACTAATAGAAAATCGAATAAACTTAAAAAAGACATTGAAAATTTCAGCGCAGAGTTAGCATATCCCTTCCTCCAGAAAGATTATTACACTACCAAGAGAGATCAGAGATGGGACAGGCCCCAACAGACTAAACAAATATACTCTAGGGGAGGTAATAGGAGGATCACATTCTCAGAAACCTCCGGTTCAAGTGAGGATGAAGAACAAATGAATGAACATATAGGGAGAACAAACCCGACTCACCAAAAGGAACAGCAACCTTTTTTAGGGGGGCGCCCGTACAGGGGCAACAGGGGATATCGGAACTACTCTCGGGAAGAACCCACGAGGAACCATCAACCTCAAAATCTGGGGACTCCAAATTACCTCAAAACAAGGAATGCGAGGTATTGGAGGTAAGGGATTTTCCCATTCTCAACCTCTCAGACAGGATCCTTACGAGTGAGGAGATAGAGGTTTTAAAAAATGGGTTCAGCTTTGCCCCTAGCGCCCCGCCCAACAAATTTGAACTTGAGAAGGATATGAAGAGTTTCTTTAGAAAGGTGAGACTAAACAGATTTTTTGCCGATGAAGAGTATGAACCGAGACCGAACAGGACTGAGTTCAAACCGAAATCAATCTTTACTCCGAGCCTGAGTCAGGTCGATAGGAATGTAGAACTATTCGAAAGAATTGTAGAGATAGAGGTGAGGAATATTTTAACATCAAATCCAGTCAGAAACAATAATATGTCCTACAGCCAGAGAACTGCATTAAAAGATCTACAGAACTGTGACCAAATTACAATCAAACCCGCCGACAAGGGGGGGGGGGGTTGTTATTTTCAACAGTTCTGATTATGAAAAGAAAATGAGGTCACTCTTGGGCGTAAAAGAACATTACATTGGGGTTTCCAATAAAATGATTGACAAACTTAAGAAAGAGGTTTCTACCTTCCTAAACTATGGTCGAGAAAATGATGTGATCTGTGAGGACGAATATAACTTTTTATTGACCAGTAATCCTATAATTCCAGCAATATATGGATTACCTAAAATCCATAAAAACACTGAAGACCCGCCCATGCGACCAATTGTGAGTAGCCTGGGATCATTGTTGGAACCCCTCAGCAAGTACGCGGATTACTTTTTGCGTCCAATAGTCCAGACCCAAGAATCTTATCTAAAAGATACAGCCCATACCATCTCCATTTTTGAGGGAATAGATTTCAATAAGGATACTCAATATCTGGTAACCCTCGATATTGAGGCCTTATATACAAATATTCCCCAGGACGATACTATTGAGGTCATATCCACCATTCTGGAGGAGGGTGACCTCACTGAAGATCATAGAGATTTCATCCTGGGGTGCATTGAATTGGTGCTAAAAAACAACATCTTCCTCTTTAAGGAGGAGTTATTCAAACAGGTGAAGGGGACCAGCATGGGGGCCACCTGTGCCCCGAGTCTGGCCTGCCTCTACGTGGCCAACTGGGAAAAAAAACATATCTACAACGAAGTAGCGCCATATTTTGAAAATGTTACCCACTGGCACCGCTTCATAGATGACATTATATTCATCTGGAGCGGTGCCAGCGAGGACCTTTTGTCCTATTTGGAATGGCTCAACATGGGCGATAAAAATCTAAGATTCACAGCCCACTACAGCAATAATAATGTGAATTTCTTGGATATTAAACTTAAAGAATCTGGAGGTAGACTAGAGGTGGAGTTATATACAAAGCCAACTGACAAAAACAGTCTTTTAAAATACCAGAGTAATCACCCCAGGTCCCAAAAAGATAATATTCCCTTTGGGGAATTCTTGCGGTTAAGGCGGAACTGCACTAGTCTGGATGATTTCTATTATCATGCAGAAATTACCAGCAGCAAACTACAAGAACGGGGATACCCGAAAAAATTAATAAAACAATCCCTAAAAAGAGCGAGATTTTTTAATCGAGATGCACTTCTGGACATCAATAGACAGAAAACTAACAAAATAGAAAATAGGATTGTGTTTGTCACCCAATATTCAGGAGTAAGTAACAAATTGAAAAATATTGTCAACCGTAACTGGAAAATCCTGAATAATGAAGTGTCAGTACCATTGGCAAAACCACTGTTCTCTTTCAGGAGGAACAAAACAATTAAAAACGCTTTGGTTCATACCTATAAGAATTCCACCTGTCTCTCTCAAATTACCGTAACTGGGACCGGGAGGGCACTTGGCAATTACAGGTGCGGCTCCTGTTCAATCTGTCCTAGCTGTATTGAGAGTAAGACTCTGCAATTCAACGGCAAAATATTGAACCCTCATAGTCTAAACAACTTTAGGAGCAAAAGTGTGGTGTACCTCCTTATCTGCCCATGTGGCCTAGGCTATGTGGGGGAGACGGGGAGGGAACTCCGCATTAGATTGCTTGAACACAGATCAGCAATCAAAAATCTAAAAGAGAACGCCCCCCTGACAGACCATTATAGAACTAAGAACCATGGATGCCACGACTTCACCTGGTTTATTCTAGAAAAGGTAAATGTGAGTAGAAGAGGTGGCAATTTGGAATTGATTCGCAAATCAAGAGAACAGTGGTTCATGGTTTATTTAAACACGATTAATAAAGGCCTAAACTCGAGAGAGGATTGGATGAAAATTGTGGCCAATCGATGATCAGGGCTTCCTAGTACAGTTAGCGATGCACTTGTAACATTAGAAATTTAAACAGAAGGAATTGACAAATTGGTAATCAATCACCCATATTGATAGGTCTTATTTTTAGGATACATAAGTCCTGTGGAAGCACATACCACTCAATATAGAATTAGAGGGAGAGAAACATCCAATCTGTGTAAAGATATAATAACAAAAATAAAGAAGCTTATTTCTGGGAGAAAAAAATACCCTGCATCAATTGACCTGTAAAAATAAAATAAAAAATACGAACAAATAGGTATAAATGTGATGGCTATAAATACACTACAGGCGGTGAATAGGTGAACTTTCTGCATAAACAAATACGTAGGGACCCTAATAATATGAAGATCAATAACATTGATAAATATACGTCGGCAAAAGAGAAGGTGTGCTTAGTAACGGCGCCGTTGAAAAACGAGGCTTGAAACGCAAGCACAACATGCAATCGACCCCGGATATTGCGAAATCTAAAAAGAGAATGGGCGCGATCCAAAGCGAGGCTTGGAACCCGCTTGGAACGCAAACAAGGTCGACACACGCAAATCCAATGTGCGAGGCGAGGAGGACAATAATTAACCTCACCGGCTACGTATTACATAGGAGCCAATAGAACAACTGAGCTCCACGTTTAAATAGGGCGGAATAATCTAGTTTGGTCTCTTGACCCGTGTGGAGAAATCCGTTTTGTTCCTGACCAGTCGAGAAGCCAAGGCAGACGAGGGGCGTGGGAGACGAGGACCTGACTCTAGATCGGTAAGACCTTTCAAACCCTTAGAAATAAACCCCTCGTAGCATGGGATTTAAACTAGAGGGAATTATCGATATAGTGAGGTAATTTAATGCGTTATTCCCAACAGATAGTGACAGAGGAGGGAAACCGGTACCCGCCCCCCATGTAAATATAAATCCCGACATCGCTACAAACAGAGGTAAGATGCTCGTTTGTGGGTGTTAAACAAACAACATACAGACATGGTTAAATCAATAAATAGGTTGCACATGGTTGTTTGCAGATACTGGCCACAACACCGAAGGATAATGAGAAATATCCGGACGGTCTTTTAACAGAGAACAGAACAAGGGGACAGAACACTACTCGGATTAAAACTGAAGGTAAACAAGAATAATATCATGCTACCACTAAAGCGAGGGCAGCTTGGGGAGGGAGAATCAAGGATTAAAACCTTCCTTTCTTTTCCCAATTATATAAATCACAGGCTCGTTTTTTTTTTTTTAAATAAAGAAAGGGTGAGAGATACGACGTTCCAACCTTTCCAGAATCAGAATAAGACAGAAGATTCAATGGTAAATAAATAAACTGCGGGACTGGAACGTTTTCTTTCTTTTGTGCCCTCTGAGATACAGCGAGAATAAAACTATGCCTATCTGTTTGTAATATACCTAGGTCAGAAAGAAAAATCGGCCACCAAATCGGAAAATCTGTGCAACACAGTAATATGTAAAAGGTAAAAAGATCTAATATGATTAGTTCAGAAATGTGTACAAGCCTGAAATGTGGTGAGATAGGAATTTAGTTCCGTAAGTAAATAGGTAATAGTCTCTTAGAGTGTAATTATTAAGATCGGAATCGGGCAACCTATGCAGGCAGAAAATACTCCCAAAAAAGATGCACGGAAGACTTGAAACAATTGGGGGGGTAGAGAATAACTCACAAATGTATCTCGTAGAGAAGATGTACTGGAAAAGGGATAAATGAAAATATGATTGAAAAAATCAGAATATCTTAAATATGATGTTAGTATGATGCAAGCCACTTATACTTGAAGACAGGGTTGTAGGACGTGATCAAAGACTTCCACATGCTAGTGAAGATGTGTGCACTAGAAATAGAGATTGTAACAAACTGTACTGTGAAATATAGAATACATTGTATATGAAACACTGATGGTATTATGTTTATCCACAGGAGAACATAAAATTGCGGGCAACCAACCAGTGCCAAAAAATTAGGAGAGACATATCAATTTAGTCTTGAGAAAGATGGTAATAGAACAATAAAACCATCGAAACGCGTCGACGCCCTACTGCACGATTAAGGGAGTACAGACCTAGCCTGCAGATTAACAATTAATGTTCCTCAGAACTGTGTCTATATGAAACTCTAGTAACGTGCAAAATTTATTGACAAGCTTACTGTCTTTTGTCTGTCTCTCCATTTTCTTTTCTTTTCTTTATCTTAAAATTTTTTACTAAATGCCATATGTCATATGTTAAGTGATCATACTGTTTTTTGAATTTATGTGTATCACAGAGGGGATGTTTCATCCTGTGAGTTTTTAAAGCAATGTTTTTGACATGTATTGTTTTTAATTGACTGTATTTGTACAAATATAAAAATCTTTTTTATACAATAAATAATGAGTTTTACTACAGTTGTTGAAGTGTATTAGTTAGTTTAGTAATACAGTCAATCTTTGATTGGTCGGGTGGAGATATCCAGTCTTGTGCCCTCCTGTTTTTAGGAATAACTCACCAAGGGAAAAAAATCTTCTCTCCCATTGCACATCAACAACAATCTCACAATCCCCCAATGTAGGCACACATCCATGTGTTGAAAAGGGCTATGCGTAGAAGAGACCAGGATTGGTGTCCTACTTCACATGTGACTACAGTACTTCACGATGCATACCTACTTACACTCATCTGTGTGGACAGATTCTGTTATGATATATGACATTGCTCCACACGGTCAGAGGTTGGCCACCATACTCACATTGCTGAAGTCACATCAGTGCACATGTCAGCCAGCACCTATCGCAAAACAATGTCTGGCTCACAGAGGTTGAGCTTGCAAAAGGGACCCATCCCCTTTGCACATGCGTCAGTCAGTTCCTCCCTTTGTAGGGACGATGCTCATTGTGGCACACGAGTGGTCCATCAAATCAACACAACTCACAGTTAGACACCAGTGGTGCGGCATAGACTTTATTGGGATGTGTGTGTCAGTGTGGACGAGGCAACAGCCACAACAGGCAGGGACATGCTTAAGACACATACACGCAGCATGGGTACATGTCGAGGTTCAGGAAAAGGTGGTGCAAAAAGGTACAACAATCATCACGGATGGCAACACTCCCAGCCCACCTTTCCTTGCTGGATGTGCCATGTGTTGTGTGGTGTATGCCCATTGCCCCGTCTGAGGCTGCATGACTCACTGCCCCTGGGATCTGCATAGGGCTCTGCCACCGGAGTGCTCCAATTGTCTGCTCTGCTGACAGTGTTCAGGTGAAAGGGTCCGACAGGTTCACATGTCGTGCTACATTGCCATGTGTGTGCTCTCCCCCAGCAGCGTGCCTGAATTGGCGACGTGGCCAAATGACACTGTGTGGCTCCGACCATGGACCTGGATCACCTTGCATAGGTGTGTGTAGACATGGGTTGTGCCACGCACATGCATCCAGAGTCCGGACGATGGCAGACGTGTCCTCTGTTGTGGTGGGATATGTGAGCAATCTCCACGATGCAACAAGTTGTTGGGACATGTGCTGTGGGTAACACTCGGATGTGGCTGCAGGGACGTAGTTACTCGTCCATGAATGCCCGTGCTGGTTCATGTGCAATGTGTTCCAATAATACATCTTTGTCCTGTTCAAGAAACACTAGGGTGAGCCAATCCATTAACTGGTTCTGGCAAGTGTGCTCAGCCCATGCTGTTTCACCAATCCCAACACAGCCCAAAAGGGGAGCGCCTCTATGTGGTCACTGCACACAAGGAATTGTGCAATCTCCCATGCACAACTGCCAATACATACGCAGTATGTCAGGGCATTCCATGCACGGCTGTCTCGGCTACACTCTTGTTCGTACTCCAACAGGGGGTGCACACTCAAGTCATAGTCCAATTCATCTACGGTTATGTTGGATAGGCAGACATCCATGGGACACTTGAATGTGCATGCTCGGCAGTGAAACTAGGGCTGGATGCAGGTGACGTAGGCAATGTGGAAGCTGAGCCGGTGACTTAGGCAATGAGGAAGCTGAGCTGGTAACTGATCTGCAGCACTGCCAGGGGCACTGCGCCCAGTAAATGCAGCATGCATGCACAGTAGTGTTCCACGTGATGGGGGTTGTGCATGTGCCCGGTATGGCCTGCCATTGCCTTGGTGCGTCTCGTGGAACCGGCACTCTTCTGAACTGCGGCAGTTGTGTGAAGGGTATGCCACTGCTCTGGGCAATTATTCGAATGTGTGTGCAACATTGGTCTGAATGGGTTGCTGATTCCGTGAGTGTCAAGGGCATCCCATGCGGAAGTACCTCAGGCAGGGGCTTCTGTGTGTGGGGTGTGGATGATTTGGATAGTTTATTTGCGCTATGCGTGGTGTGGGAGTCGTCCACATCTGCCATGACATCTCTCTCAAGGTGTTTCCAGGCGAGTTATGGACCAAGGCAAGAGGTGCAGGTGTCCTCCCGGCTTCTGCATTGGGACAATAGAGCTTTTTTACTTGCATTTTCGGAATTGATGTGGCTTCGGCGCTGAGATTGGGACACGGCCTTGGGCTCATGGTGTACGGATGGCAATGCACACACACATTTTGGTATGAGGATCCAGGTGCCCTGCAAGGCCCTGCGCTGCATGTGCAATTTCACTCCGTCTCTCTCCTTTGCTCCCTCCCTCTCTTTCAATTGTTGGGCACATGGCACACCTTCTTCTCTTGGCTTTAGTGATCCAGGCTTTGTTCTATGGATTGTCCAGTGAGGACCCGCTATGTCTCATCCGAATGGTTATTTTGGCATTTGTTTGTATGGTGTTTTGTGTTGGTGACTGCATTGCTGTATGACTGAATCTCCATTTTCTGACCATGCATGTATGTTGATGTTCCTGCTTGTGCGACATCAAGCAGAATATTTGTTTTGGGATCTGTGGTGTTGGTGTGCATTTTCTTGGTCCGGGGTTGGGGGTGGGCCTGGGAGAGGGGTTTGTGGGCCTGGGTGTGGTGTCGGTGGGTGTTGTGGCCCTCTTGGGTGTCCGTGCTGCATGTTCAGTTGCTGCATGGCATTTGTTTGTCTTCAGTTGTGGCTGTGGACTGTGCTCCCTTTTGTGGTGCAGGCTGTGGTCTGACTTTACACCAGGTCAGAGCAGGTGTAAAATTCCTGCTGCTAACGCGCCTTATCGCGTGTTTTATGTTCTTATCGCCGATCTGGCTGGTCATTGTGAATGTTGTGATGTGGTCGCGGGTTTTGGCATGGGAACGCCTACTCTGCATCTCATTAGCGATAGTTGTGGGGGTCCTCTGTGGTGATGTTTTTTGCAGATGCTATTGCGGTTAAACTGGTGCTGTGGGCTGTTAGCACCAGCTTGTGAATGGTGTGGTAATTTTATCACAACTTTGGCTGAGATATTGGGCCGTTAATTCGGCGATGGATCCTTGTGAATATGCTCCATAGTGTTTCATTTCCAATGATCATTGTGCCTACGAAGAGCACACCTTGCTCCTCACTGATGCAAAAGATGTTACGTGTCCCAAATATATGTGGTTTCCCAATATTGGAGCTCTTCTCGTTCCTGTGATTTTTGCCTTAGTTGGAGTGTTTTTGAAGGAGGTATCTGATAACCTTGAGCTAAACCAACAACATGGACGTTCTCCAACTCTGTTGTATCACTTAGACCACACCCATTACCCAGAGAATTCACCTCAGGGGATAGTATGTGTGTTTAACGATATGGATTCTGACATGTTTTGCAGTTAGAAATTGATGTCCCTGAAGAAGGCCCCAAGAAGGAACCATGCCTGACCAAAACATCACTGATTGGCGACATTCCCTCATTTAATATGGCTGCACCAGGAAACCAGGTTTATAATTAGAATGCACCAACATACTTCACAACCTGTTTCCATGCCTCCTGATAGAAAAATACTGTGAGACATGTTTATGTTATAAATATACCTAAAGATGGGCACCATTTCTGATGTTGTGCAACACAAATCCTCACTGTGGGAGGGGTCACTAAATTGCATAAAATATATTTAATCAAATCCAGTACATTGACCTGTCAATACATTGAAATGTAAATGTATAATTTGAAGGCCTAATTCCACTTAAATGTACCTCCCAAGGTACATATGGATGGATATTATATTATTTATGTTCCATATGTTGCATACAGTATCTGCTGCCATGTTTTGACAACTGCAGGGCACCATTTATTTTCAAGGATAAAATAGAAATTAGTCATCACGTGCCACCTGGTCATTATAGAATTTACCCATCATGTGAGAACTGGGTATAATAAGAAGTAACAATTATTTGATTACAGTACATGATGCTAAGTGGCTGTTCTTAAGAACTTGGCATAATAGAAACTGGGCATAATGGGTCAATTGAAAAGATTAACAACTGGTCATGATATGCTAAATGGACAGAACAGCAACTAAATATGATCTGGTGAATGAGCATATTAAAAAAGGGTTATGAAGTGTAGACTAGACATAATGAAAATGACCATGATGAGCGAATTATGCACACGTAATATAAAGATTTGGGAAAGCAAAATGTCAAAGTAAACCATGGCAAGCATAACTATATGAACAATATGATATATAACAGCCATACAATGTATTGGAGCTAATCAACCGTCCTGTATGGGTACATTAACAGACGATTATATCATAGAAGACATATAGTTACAAAGGACAATTTTTATCAAAAATGCACACAATGCAGTGCAGCAAGCCACCTTGCTGCGCTTCGTGAAAGGACAGGAATGCTTTGTATTTACCATTATACAGCACATTCCTGTCCTTTCCTAGCACTGGCTCACTTTTAGCTGCATAGATCTAACTCAGAAACCCTTGAGTCATGTTGCAAGGATGCCTGTGTTGCAGGCAGGATTGTTTTTGTGCAAGCATGGACACTTTCCTGCACAAAAATATTCCATAGAAGCCTTGCATGGCTTGAAAAATCTCATTTAGGTTTTATGTTGCACTTGCGTCCCCTTGCATGGTGCAAAGGCAACGTAAAACCTTGATATATGTGCTCTGAGATGCTTTGCTTTTTTCCTCTCAGAATGGTATATTTGTTTAGGAATTGGGTGTCCCAAGACTTTTTGTTGGGGTTCAGCCCACAGACTGTGAGATGCTTTCTTGGGTCCTACAATTGCTTAATATAAATGACGATCAATCATGGTCAGTGGATGTTTAGGTCAATCTTTTTTTGAGACATAAATGCAAGTCAGAACAAACGGCATTTTTCTGCATTCAGTGCTCCACTTCATGAGGACTAACCAGAGATTGAATTTTTGACTTATTGCTTTAAGCAAAAAGAAAATGTTTATTGGCTCTGATGTAAGGACTTTCACTTGAAAGATGGAAATGGACTAATGGCCACGTCTATTAAATAACAGTTTTTTCTACTATGGACTAAGGATCAAGGAAATGTTGATACACTCCAGGCTCTGACTCATGCTTACTCGTGGACTCGATCCAAGCTCAGAGGAGTTCCCTTCCGTTACTCTGCTGGCTGTCTACATGTTTAGACCTGTCCTGAGGAAGACCCAACATGATGTCCATTTATTAACACACACCTCTGGGGTCGAAATGCCGACGCTTTATCATAGCCACATCCTGAGTCACTTCACCTTTAATTGATAATAAATGATCAAAAAGGGTGTTTGTGGGACTCCATGAACTCAAAAAGGACAGATCTGTAGCTATCTGTATGATCTATGTTATATTGTAATTGTATGGCAGTTTGTAAGTTTGCACAGTGCATTGCTGCACTTTATGTTACTAAAATACATTTTGTTGATTGTCTTGTGATTTATTTGTGTAACAGCCATAAATAGCAAAAATATTTATATTGAAATATACTTGCATCACATATTTGGTATGTCGTTTTTGGGGTGTGTTCTGATTTGCATTTTTGTCTCAAAAAAAGATTGAGCAATTACGGTTGTGCTAAACTTCCACTGACCTTGATTGATCGAAATTTATAATAAGCAATTGTAGGACCCAATTGAACACATTAGAGGCTTTATTACTTATACCCAGGTACAGAGGGACACAGGCTTACCCATTAATGTAATGGCTCACACTATGAGAGACAGGCATCGGGTGGATGATAAATCACACTCATAGACCACTAATAGGTTTTTAGGTATCAAATAGACCACTGGGGGTTTGAAAATGCGCCACGCCACAGATGTGACTTTTCAGTCTTGATTTGCTGAGCTTTCATGTGAAAAGTTGTTGTACCTGATTCACAAAAGTAAACCTGCACATTTGTGTACATTTGTGATTGTTTGCTATTCACATAGGAATGCCCTATCTTTTTCTGTGCGTTCGTAAAGCTACCACTGGTAAAATACCTTTGTAAATCGCAAAAAATGTAAAATGTATACAAAAGTGTACCTTCATGTTTAGAACACATGGCTTCCGCACTTGTATTATGATGATTCCCAGTGCAAAAATCTGCAAATGGCAATTACATAGTGAATTTGTAATAGTTTTCTGGTTTATTCCACTTATGTAAATAGGAAGCGGATCTCTAACATGTTCTGAAATTATCATTCAGCAAATCAAAAGGGAGAGAGAGGACTAGGTAAGCCAGTCCGGGTCCCCTGGTTATATGTAGGAATATCAATATAGGACTAGCTACGTTGTATTTAGTGGAACTCAGAAGGTATATCTGCGGGCAAACCCTTAGGTTTGGACATGAAGCCCTCACACACCAACCTAGTTGGTGTCATGCTTCATCATCGGGCCCACCACAGTGACACCGAATGTGTCCCGGGTGTGCTGCGACTCCAGATTACTGAGGAGCTGGTATTCTTGCTGAGTGTGCAGTGCTGGTGAGAATGAGGGTGAAAGGTTAAAAGCTATACAGGTGGTCCCAGTTCCCGAGGGTAAAGGTAAATTTAATACCTGGGCCCCTGTTAGCAAGATAAAAAGGCTGTGGACGATATGGAGTGTATTAAGAGCTCCTACGTCCATGTGGTCTACATGTTTCAGCCAGGCCTTTTGATTAAAACTGGCTTTCCTCAGGACCAATGAGTATGTGTAAGTGATGATTAACTATATTAAGTGATAGTGTATGGTGAAAAAGTGTTGCACTCGCTAAGGTGCCGTACGTGTAAGAGGGGGATACCCTCTACTTTACTGTACATAGAACACAGAGACAATACAGACATACAAAGAGAACCAATGAGAATGGTATACACCAAAACACAACATATGGCCGACTTCTAGTGTGCGTGAGCGACCTAGAGCGGCAGAGAATTTGGCCATGAGTGGATGCCATGGCCAGGGTGAACTATGGCGATAAACTATTAAACGCGGTGGCAGTGGTGGGCTACACAGCGAAACAAGCATAGCGTGAGGTACAGGTAAGTATGGTACATAATTCCTCACACTTGCTACTTGCTGTTAAAGCCTCATGGGTCACTTGGCAGGGAGTGAGAGAAGACCCTAAATGTTTTAAAAGGTCATAGTTAGGAAGGTACCTGTGGGGAGAAAATGCTGCTTACCCAGAGCGTCGTGTAGAGATCACTCGTGTACTCACGGTATTTCCGATCAGCGTGCTCCTGCGACCTATCGTCCTGCTCCAGTGTCCCGAGTGAACTGTGCATGGATCAGGTGAGTGCTTAAATAGCCGGTTCAATTGGTGTCACCTGGAGAGGGGAGAGGGTGCGGTCGCGCTAGCTAGAAGTGCGCACGCGCTGGTAGCTAGCGGCACTGGTGCTGCGCATGCGCATAGTGTGGTAGTCGCGCATGCGCAATGGGAGGCCTGGGCACTAAACAGTAGCGCATGCGCCTCGGAACCTTACAGCATTGGTATAGACATGTGCACTCTAGTGCGTGCACCATGTGGGGGAAAGAAATTAATTAGAAAGGCCCGTGAGGGGCCAATGAAGGTTAAAAAATGCAACAACAGCGAAGGGAGGCCTCTGGGCAAAATAGGGCAACTACAGGATAGGGACAGACCACGAGTCTGAGCGCAGACAGGGACACAGACCACCTACATGGAGGTGATTATCTCGCTAGAGCATTCCACGGGATAGAATCGTTGAGCCCCTCTATATGGGTAGAAAGGCGGTAAATCCAGCGTTGCTCTTTAGAGAGCAGAGTTTTCTCATCGCAGCATGAAAGTGCGAATTGTTCGATGACTGTCCAGGTGAAGTCATTTGGGGTGTGATTTTGCACGATGAAGTGTTGGGTTAGCTTACTGATATTTTTGCCACAGCGCATTGTGCTCCTGTGCTCGGTCATCCTGGTTCTGACTTTTCTGGTAGTCATACCGATGTATCTCAGACCGCAGCGACAGGTGATAAGATATATTAGGTTAGACGAGTTACAATTAGTAAATTGCCTTTGTGTCCAGGTTTTGCCAGTTTCTAGTGACAATGTTTTCGAAGGGGTAGTCAGGTGGCAGACGCTGCAGTTATTACATGGTTGGTGGCCTGTGAGTTCAGGTAGGCCCCATGTATTCAAAATTGTCTGACCTTTTAGTTGTGTCTTTCTGGGTCTTGTGGAGACCAGCTGGTCCCTCAGATTTTGTGCTCTCTTGTATGCGAAACGGGGTGGATCCCAGTTCCTTGTACCTGAATTGATAATTTTCCAATTTTTACGAATTATGCTGGAGACCTGGTTTGAGGCGGTATTGTAGGTGGTGACGCATGTCATTAAGGGAGTTTCTGGTGGTTTGACAACAGTTTCGAGGAGGGCCTCCCTGTTCTGGTTGCGTGCTCGCTTGCAAGATTTTGAAATAATTCTAGTCGGGTAACCACGGTCTTCCAACTTGTGGACCAAGGCTTTGGACTGGTGTTTGAAGTCATGGAGGTTGCTGCAGTTCCGGCGTATGCGCAGGAACTGCCCAAAAGGCAGATTCTCCCTCAAAGGTCTGGGGTGGAAACTGTCAAAGCGTAACAATGAGTTCCTGGATGTTGGTTTGTAATGAGTGGTTGTTGTCAGACCCCCTTGATCAGCTCTTATGTTGAGGTCTAGAAACGCTAGTTCCGTTGGGCTGCTAGTGCAGGTGAACTTGAGAAATGGATCAAGGTTGTTGATCCACGTGAGGAAATCTTTCAGTGTTTCCTCATTGCCCTCCCAGACAATGAGAATATCGTCAATGTAGCGACGCCAGATTGTTATATTCGCTGAGTAGGGGTTCGTGGGGACTTCGATGTTAGTCTGTTCAAAATGGTGGACATACAGCCCCGCCACGCTCGGCGCAAAGACACTGCCCATCGAGGTGCCATTAGTTTGCAGGAAGAATGTGTCCTCATATTTGAAATAGTTCTCTTTTAATGCCAGAGTAGCGCAATCCAGAATGAAGTGACGGGGTGTGTGGTATTGCCAGTCAATCTCCATCAGGATATCGTGGAGTACCTTCAATGTGGCATCCTGTGGGAGGCTTGTGTAAAGACTCTCCACGTCTAATCCAACCAGAAGATGTTTATCGCTGTCGAAACTAACATCCTTGATGATGTTAAGGAGATGTTTCGTGTCTTGGATGTAGGATCGGGTTTTTTGGACTAGCGGGTTCAGGTAGTGATCACAGAACCGTGACAGCGGCTCTAGGAGGGATTTTATCCCTGACACTATAGGTCTGCCCGGTGGTGGGGTTACCCCTTTGTGCACCTTGGGCATGATGTAGAAGTAGGGTACTCTCGCATCACGTGTGTTGAGATATTCAGCCTCTTGCTTAGAGATGTATTCTGCGTCAGACGCCTCTTGCACTAGTTCTATGATCTTTTTTTGTAGATCTTTAGTCGGATCTCTCTGTAATTTCTTATAGTTACGAGTGTCGCTTAAAAGTCTGCGGCATTCTGTGTCGTAGTCGCTTTTATTCATGATGACTATTCCGCCCCCTTTGTCTGCTGGTTTAATGATGCGAGTAGGGTCATTTTGAAGTTTCTTGACGATTTCCCTATCTCGGAATGAAAGGTTATTGAAATGGTTGTGGGGTTGTAATTTCTCGACTTCTGAGTATACTGCCAACTCGAAGGTGCTGATCTCTACTGGCACGGTGGCAGGTGACGGGGTGAAGTTGGATTTGAGTTTCAGCCCTGTTTCATTAGTGATTTCTGGGTCAATTGGTTTCTCCTTGTTCTCAAAGAACGCTTTTAACCTCAGCTTTCTGAAAAACTCGGTCAATTCGACGTGGAGTTTAAAAGTATCTAGTCGGGTGGTCGGGACGAAAGACAGCCCTTTGTTCAGGACATTGGTCTCCTCATTGGTGAGGGGTATATCAGAAAGGTTGAATACTAGGTTATTAGTCGGTTTTGTCATTTGCTCGGGCCCGCTTGTTCTTTGGCTTTGTTCCTTGTGTTTGCACTGACCGGGTCTTCTTCTGTTGACCACTGTGCCGGTTGGGGCGCCCACTGCACCTGTTGTGGCGGATTCCTCCTCTTGCCACGAGGTCTGCGGCCTTGGCCTAAAAAAGGATACCGTTGATTTGGGTTGTTCTGGTAGTATGGCATTTGGCCGGGCGGGTATAATGGTGGATATCCATAGTATGGAGGCATTGGTCCAAAGGGAGGAGGTCCGAAATTTTGGAATTGTGGGGGGCCTTGCCATGGTTGTGTCTGTTGCTTCCCTCCACGGCCTCTTCCTCTGGTTTTGTAGGATCCGTTGCTGGAGCCGCTAGAGACGGAACTGTTGTCGCCCGAGCTATCAGTGTTCTGGCCTCTTGTGGGTGCAGTGTATGCATCATCAGCATAGGGATATGTTTTTAGATAGCTGAAATTTTTGAGATCCTTTTCAAATTTCTTTATCTTGGTTTGGGTTAGGTATTCTTTGTAATCGTTCATCTCACGATTCTGATCTTCCAATTTCTTTTTGTATCCTGTCAGAGTAGTCTTGAAATGAGTCTCAGTAGCTTGGATCTCTATTACAACTGCGTCTGAAAGACGTTTAGCAGTTTTTATTATCAGGATCAGCCAGTCCCTGGTGCAGTGCCAGGCTATCTGGGCCCAGTCTTTCCTGAAGGTGACATCGTCAAGGAATATTCTTGGGGCGTTAGTGACTAGTAAGCCTTTAGGCGCTGTATTGGTCCTTAGATATTGTGCAAGGATAACGCCATGCAGAATGGTACGTATCCTGTTACGCTTTTTCTCAGTAAGAGTGTCCCAGTCTGTAGTTTGCGCTATTGTTGTTGCTGTGTTGAAATCTGCCAAGAGTGTGGGGTCATCGAGGATTTCAGTGACGTCTTCCTCGGTAAAGGTTAGGCCTATGTTTTGTGCCATCTTGTATCAGGTGTCTCTCGCAGCTGCGCGCTGCCAAATGTCAGCAAATCAAAAGGGAGAGAGAGGACTAGGTAAGCCAGTCCGGGTCCCCTGGTTATATGTAGGAATATCAATATAGGACTAGCTACGTTGTATTTAGTGGAACTCAGAAGGTATATCTGCGGGCAAACCCTTAGGTTTGGACATGAAGCCCTCACACACCAACCTAGTTGGTGTCATGCTTCATCATCGGGCCCACCACAGTGACACCGAATGTGTCCCGGGTGTGCTGCGACTCCAGATTACTGAGGAGCTGGTATTCTTGCTGAGTGTGCAGTGCTGGTGAGAATGAGGGTGAAAGGTTAAAAGCTATACAGGTGGTCCCAGTTCCCGAGGGTAAAGGTAAATTTAATACCTGGGCCCCTGTTAGCAAGATAAAAAGGCTGTGGACGATATGGAGTGTATTAAGAGCTCCTACGTCCATGTGGTCTACATGTTTCAGCCAGGCCTTTTGATTAAAACTGGCTTTCCTCAGGACCAATGAGTATGTGTAAGTGATGATTAACTATATTAAGTGATAGTGTATGGTGAAAAAGTGTTGCACTCGCTAAGGTGCCGTACGTGTAAGAGGGGGATACCCTCTACTTTACTGTACATAGAACACAGAGACAATACAGACATACAAAGAGAACCAATGAGAATGGTATACACCAAAACACAACATATGGCCGACTTCTAGTGTGCGTGAGCGACCTAGAGCGGCAGAGAATTTGGCCATGAGTGGATGCCATGGCCAGGGTGAACTATGGCGATAAACTATTAAACGCGGTGGCAGTGGTGGGCTACACAGCGAAACAAGCATAGCGTGAGGTACAGGTAAGTATGGTACATAATTCCTCACACTTGCTACTTGCTGTTAAAGCCTCATGGGTCACTTGGCAGGGAGTGAGAGAAGACCCTAAATGTTTTAAAAGGTCATAGTTAGGAAGGTACCTGTGGGGAGAAAATGCTGCTTACCCAGAGCGTCGTGTAGAGATCACTCGTGTACTCACGGTATTTCCGATCAGCGTGCTCCTGCGACCTATCGTCCTGCTCCAGTGTCCCGAGTGAACTGTGCATGGATCAGGTGAGTGCTTAAATAGCCGGTTCAATTGGTGTCACCTGGAGAGGGGAGAGGGTGCGGTCGCGCTAGCTAGAAGTGCGCACGCGCTGGTAGCTAGCGGCACTGGTGCTGCGCATGCGCATAGTGTGGTAGTCGCGCATGCGCAATGGGAGGCCTGGGCACTAAACAGTAGCGCATGCGCCTCGGAACCTTACAGCATTGGTATAGACATGTGCACTCTAGTGCGTGCACCATGTGGGGGAAAGAAATTAATTAGAAAGGCCCGTGAGGGGCCAATGAAGGTTAAAAAATGCAACAACAGCGAAGGGAGGCCTCTGGGCAAAATAGGGCAACTACAGGATAGGGACAGACCACGAGTCTGAGCGCAGACAGGGACACAGACCACCTACATGGAGGTGATTATCTCGCTAGAGCATTCCACGGGATAGAATCGTTGAGCCCCTCTATATGGGTAGAAAGGCGGTAAATCCAGCGTTGCTCTTTAGAGAGCAGAGTTTTCTCATCGCAGCATGAAAGTGCGAATTGTTCGATGACTGTCCAGGTGAAGTCATTTGGGGTGTGATTTTGCACGATGAAGTGTTGGGTTAGCTTACTGATATTTTTGCCACAGCGCATTGTGCTCCTGTGCTCGGTCATCCTGGTTCTGACTTTTCTGGTAGTCATACCGATGTATCTCAGACCGCAGCGACAGGTGATAAGATATATTAGGTTAGACGAGTTACAATTAGTAAATTGCCTTTGTGTCCAGGTTTTGCCAGTTTCTAGTGACAATGTTTTCGAAGGGGTAGTCAAGGATGTTAGTTTCGACAGCGATAAACATCTTCTGGTTGGATTAGACGTGGAGAGTCTTTACACAAGCCTCCCACAGGATGCCACATTGAAGGTACTCCACGATATCCTGATGGAGATTGACTGGCAATACCACACACCCCGTCACTTCATTCTGGATTGCGCTACTCTGGCATTAAAAGAGAACTATTTCAAATATGAGGACACATTCTTCCTGCAAACTAATGGCACCTCGATGGGCAGTGTCTTTGCGCCGAGCGTGGCGGGGCTGTATGTCCACCATTTTGAACAGACTAACATCGAAGTCCCCACGAACCCCTACTCAGCGAATATAACAATCTGGCGTCGCTACATTGACGATATTCTCATTGTCTGGGAGGGCAATGAGGAAACACTGAAAGATTTCCTCACGTGGATCAACAACCTTGATCCATTTCTCAAGTTCACCTGCACTAGCAGCCCAACGGAACTAGCGTTTCTAGACCTCAACATAAGAGCTGATCAAGGGGGTCTGACAACAACCACTCATTACAAACCAACATCCAGGAACTCATTGTTACGCTTTGACAGTTTCCACCCCAGACCTTTGAGGGAGAATCTGCCTTTTGGGCAGTTCCTGCGCATACGCCGGAACTGCAGCAACCTCCATGACTTCAAACACCAGTCCAAAGCCTTGGTCCACAAGTTGGAAGACCGTGGTTACCCGACTAGAATTATTTCAAAATCTTGCAAGCGAGCACGCAACCAGAACAGGGAGGCCCTCCTCAAAACTGTTGTCAAACCACCAGAAACTCCCTTAATGACATGCGTCACCACCTACAATACCGCCTCAAACCAGGTCTCCAGCATAATTCGTAAAAATTGGAAAATTATCAATTCAGGTACAAGGAACTGGGATCCACCCCGTTTCGCATACAAGAGAGCACAAAATCTGAGGGACCAGCTGGTCTCCACAAGACCCAGAAAGACACAACTAAAAGGTCAGACAATTTTGAATACATGGGGCCTACCTGAACTCACAGGCCACCAACCATGTAATAACTGCAGCGTCTGCCACCTGACTACCCCTTCGAAAACATTGTCACTAGAAACTGGCAAAACCTGGACACAAAGGCAATTTACTAATTGTAACTCGTCTAACCTAATATATCTTATCACCTGTCGCTGCGGTCTGAGATACATCGGTATGACTACCAGAAAAGTCAGAACCAGGATGACCGAGCACAGGAGCACAATGCGCTGTGGCAAAAATATCAGTAAGCTAACCCAACACTTCATCGTGCAAAATCACACCCCAAATGACTTCACCTGGACAGTCATCGAACAATTCGCACTTTCATGCTGCGATGAGAAAACTCTGCTCTCTAAAGAGCAACGCTGGATTTACCGCCTTTCTACCCATATAGAGGGGCTCAACGATTCTATCCCGTGGAATGCTCTAGCGAGATAATCACCTCCATGTAGGTGGTCTGTGTCCCTGTCTGCGCTCAGACTCGTGGTCTGTCCCTATCCTGTAGTTGCCCTATTTTGCCCAGAGGCCTCCCTTCGCTGTTGTTGCATTTTTTAACCTTCATTGGCCCCTCACGGGCCTTTCTAATTAATTTCTTTCCCCCACATGGTGCACGCACTAGAGTGCACATGTCTATACCAATGCTGTAAGGTTCCGAGGCGCATGCGCTACTGTTTAGTGCCCAGGCCTCCCATTGCGCATGCGCGACTACCACACTATGCGCATGCGCAGCACCAGTGCCGCTAGCTACCAGCGCGTGCGCACTTCTAGCTAGCGCGACCGCACCCTCTCCCCTCTCCAGGTGACACCAATTGAACCGGCTATTTAAGCACTCACCTGATCCATGCACAGTTCACTCGGGACACTGGAGCAGGACGATAGGTCGCAGGAGCACGCTGATCGGAAATACCGTGAGTACACGAGTGATCTCTACACGACGCTCTGGGTAAGCAGCATTTTCTCCCCACAGGTACCTTCCTAACTATGACCTTTTAAAACATTTAGGGTCTTCTCTCACTCCCTGCCAAGTGACCCATGAGGCTTTAACAGCAAGTAGCAAGTGTGAGGAATTATGTACCATACTTACCTGTACCTCACGCTATGCTTGTTTCGCTGTGTAGCCCACCACTGCCACCGCGTTTAATAGTTTATCGCCATAGTTCACCCTGGCCATGGCATCCACTCATGGCCAAATTCTCTGCCGCTCTAGGTCGCTCACGCACACTAGAAGTCGGCCATATGTTGTGTTTTGGTGTATACCATTCTCATTGGTTCTCTTTGTATGTCTGTATTGTCTCTGTGTTCTATGTACAGTAAAGTAGAGGGTATCCCCCTCTTACACGTACGGCACCTTAGCGAGTGCAACACTTTTTCACCATACACTATCACTTAATATAGTTAATCATCACTTACACATACTCATTGGTCCTGAGGAAAGCCAGTTTTAATCAAAAGGCCTGGCTGAAACATGTAGACCACATGGACGTAGGAGCTCTTAATACACTCCATATCGTCCACAGCCTTTTTATCTTGCTAACAGGGGCCCAGGTATTAAATTTACCTTTACCCTCGGGAACTGGGACCACCTGTATAGCTTTTAACCTTTCACCCTCATTCTCACCAGCACTGCACACTCAGCAAGAATACCAGCTCCTCAGTAATCTGGAGTCGCAGCACACCCGGGACACATTCGGTGTCACTGTGGTGGGCCCGATGATGAAGCATGACACCAACTAGGTTGGTGTGTGAGGGCTTCATGTCCAAACCTAAGGGTTTGCCCGCAGATATACCTTCTGAGTTCCACTAAATACAACGTAGCTAGTCCTATATTGATATTCCTACATATAACCAGGGGACCCGGACTGGCTTACCTAGTCCTCTCTCTCCCTTTTGATTTGCTGACATTTGGCAGCGCGCAGCTGCGAGAGACACCTGATACAAGATGGCACAAAACATAGGCCTAACCTTTACCGAGGAAGACGTCACTGAAATCCTCGATGACCCCACACTCTTGGCAGATTTCAACACAGCAACAACAATAGCGCAAACTACAGACTGGGACACTCTTACTGAGAAAAAGCGTAACAGGATACGTACCATTCTGCATGGCGTTATCCTTGCACAATATCTAAGGACCAATACAGCGCCTAAAGGCTTACTAGTCACTAACGCCCCAAGAATATTCCTTGACGATGTCACCTTCAGGAAAGACTGGGCCCAGATAGCCTGGCACTGCACCAGGGACTGGCTGATCCTGATAATAAAAACTGCTAAACGTCTTTCAGACGCAGTTGTAATAGAGATCCAAGCTACTGAGACTCATTTCAAGACTACTCTGACAGGATACAAAAAGAAATTGGAAGATCAGAATCGTGAGATGAACGATTACAAAGAATACCTAACCCAAACCAAGATAAAGAAATTTGAAAAGGATCTCAAAAATTTCAGCTATCTAAAAACATATCCCTATGCTGATGATGCATACACTGCACCCACAAGAGGCCAGAACACTGATAGCTCGGGCGACAACAGTTCCGTCTCTAGCGGCTCCAGCAACGGATCCTACAAAACCAGAGGAAGAGGCCGTGGAGGGAAGCAACAGACACAACCATGGCAAGGCCCCCCACAATTCCAAAATTTCGGACCTCCTCCCTTTGGACCAATGCCTCCATACTATGGATATCCACCATTATACCCGCCCGGCCAAATGCCATACTACCAGAACAACCCAAATCAACGGTATCCTTTTTTAGGCCAAGGCCGCAGACCTCGTGGCAAGAGGAGGAATCCGCCACAACAGGTGCAGTGGGCGCCCCAACCGGCACAGTGGTCAACAGAAGAAGACCCGGTCAGTGCAAACACAAGGAACAAAGCCAAAGAACAAGCGGGCCCGAGCAAATGACAAAACCGACTAATAACCTAGTATTCAACCTTTCTGATATACCCCTCACCAATGAGGAGACCAATGTCCTGAACAAAGGGCTGTCTTTCGTCCCGACCACCCGACTAGATACTTTTAAACTCCACGTCGAATTGACCGAGTTTTTCAGAAAGCTGAGGTTAAAAGCGTTCTTTGAGAACAAGGAGAAACCAATTGACCCAGAAATCACTAATGAAACAGGGCTGAAACTCAAATCCAACTTCACCCCGTCACCTGCCACCGTGCCAGTAGAGATCAGCACCTTCGAGTTGGCAGTATACTCAGAAGTCGAGAAATTACAACCCCACAACCATTTCAATAACCTTTCATTCCGAGATAGGGAAATCGTCAAGAAACTTCAAAATGACCCTACTCGCATCATTAAACCAGCAGACAAAGGGGGCGGAATAGTCATCATGAATAAAAGCGACTACGACACAGAATGCCGCAGACTTTTAAGCGACACTCGTAACTATAAGAAATTACAGAGAGATCCGACTAAAGATCTACAAAAAAAGATCATAGAACTAGTGCAAGAGGCGTCTGACGCAGAATACATCTCTAAGCAAGAGGCTGAATATCTCAACACACGTGATGCGAGAGTACCCTACTTCTACATCATGCCCAAGGTGCACAAAGGGGTAACCCCACCACCGGGCAGACCTATAGTGTCAGGGATAAAATCCCTCCTAGAGCCGCTGTCACGGTTCTGTGATCACTACCTGAACCCGCTAGTCCAAAAAACCCGATCCTACATCCAAGACACGAAACATCTCCTTAACATCATCAAGGATGTTAGTTTCGACAGCGATAAACATCTTCTGGTTGGATTAGACGTGGAGAGTCTTTACACAAGCCTCCCACAGGATGCCACATTGAAGGTACTCCACGATATCCTGATGGAGATTGACTGGCAATACCACACACCCCGTCACTTCATTCTGGATTGCGCTACTCTGGCATTAAAAGAGAACTATTTCAAATATGAGGACACATTCTTCCTGCAAACTAATGGCACCTCGATGGGCAGTGTCTTTGCGCCGAGCGTGGCGGGGCTGTATGTCCACCATTTTGAACAGACTAACATCGAAGTCCCCACGAACCCCTACTCAGCGAATATAACAATCTGGCGTCGCTACATTGACGATATTCTCATTGTCTGGGAGGGCAATGAGGAAACACTGAAAGATTTCCTCACGTGGATCAACAACCTTGATCCATTTCTCAAGTTCACCTGCACTAGCAGCCCAACGGAACTAGCGTTTCTAGACCTCAACATAAGAGCTGATCAAGGGGGTCTGACAACAACCACTCATTACAAACCAACATCCAGGAACTCATTGTTACGCTTTGACAGTTTCCACCCCAGACCTTTGAGGGAGAATCTGCCTTTTGGGCAGTTCCTGCGCATACGCCGGAACTGCAGCAACCTCCATGACTTCAAACACCAGTCCAAAGCCTTGGTCCACAAGTTGGAAGACCGTGGTTACCCGACTAGAATTATTTCAAAATCTTGCAAGCGAGCACGCAACCAGAACAGGGAGGCCCTCCTCGAAACTGTTGTCAAACCACCAGAAACTCCCTTAATGACATGCGTCACCACCTACAATACCGCCTCAAACCAGGTCTCCAGCATAATTCGTAAAAATTGGAAAATTATCAATTCAGGTACAAGGAACTGGGATCCACCCCGTTTCGCATACAAGAGAGCACAACATCTGAGGGACCAGCTGGTCTCCACAAGACCCAGAAAGACACAACTAAAAGGTCAGACAATTTTGAATACATGGGGCCTACCTGAACTCACAGGCCACCAACCATGTAATAACTGCAGCGTCTGCCACCTGACTACCCCTTCGAAAACATTGTCACTAGAAACTGGCAAAACCTGGACACAAAGGCAATTTACTAATTGTAACTCGTCTAACCTAATATATCTTATCACCTGTCGCTGCGGTCTGAGATACATCGGTATGACTACCAGAAAAGTCAGAACCAGGATGACCGAGCACAGGAGCACAATGCGCTGTGGCAAAAATATCAGTAAGCTAACCCAACACTTCATCGTGCAAAATCACACCCCAAATGACTTCACCTGGACAGTCATCGAACAATTCGCACTTTCATGCTGCGATGAGAAAACTCTGCTCTCTAAAGAGCAACGCTGGATTTACCGCCTTTCTACCCATATAGAGGGGCTCAACGATTCTATCCCGTGGAATGCTCTAGCGAGATAATCACCTCCATGTAGGTGGTCTGTGTCCCTGTCTGCGCTCAGACTCGTGGTCTGTCCCTATCCTGTAGTTGCCCTATTTTGCCCAGAGGCCTCCCTTCGCTGTTGTTGCATTTTTTAACCTTCATTGGCCCCTCACGGGCCTTTCTAATTAATTTCTTTCCCCCACATGGTGCACGCACTAGAGTGCACATGTCTATACCAATGCTGTAAGGTTCCGAGGCGCATGCGCTACTGTTTAGTGCCCAGGCCTCCCATTGCGCATGCGCGACTACCACACTATGCGCATGCGCAGCACCAGTGCCGCTAGCTACCAGCGCGTGCGCACTTCTAGCTAGCGCGACCGCACCCTCTCCCCTCTCCAGGTGACACCAATTGAACCGGCTATTTAAGCACTCACCTGATCCATGCACAGTTCACTCGGGACACTGGAGCAGGACGATAGGTCGCAGGAGCACGCTGATCGGAAATACCGTGAGTACACGAGTGATCTCTACACGACGCTCTGGGTAAGCAGCATTTTCTCCCCACAGGTACCTTCCTAACTATGACCTTTTAAAACATTTAGGGTCTTCTCTCACTCCCTGCCAAGTGACCCATGAGGCTTTAACAGCAAGTAGCAAGTGTGAGGAATTATGTACCATACTTACCTGTACCTCACGCTATGCTTGTTTCGCTGTGTAGCCCACCACTGCCACCGCGTTTAATAGTTTATCGCCATAGTTCACCCTGGCCATGGCATCCACTCATGGCCAAATTCTCTGCCGCTCTAGGTCGCTCACGCACACTAGAAGTCGGCCATATGTTGTGTTTTGGTGTATACCATTCTCATTGGTTCTCTTTGTATGTCTGTATTGTCTCTGTGTTCTATGTACAGTAAAGTAGAGGGTATCCCCCTCTTACACGTACGGCACCTTAGCGAGTGCAACACTTTTTCACCATACACTATCACTTAATATAGTTAATCATCACTTACACATACTCATTGGTCCTGAGGAAAGCCAGTTTTAATCAAAAGGCCTGGCTGAAACATGTAGACCACATGGACGTAGGAGCTCTTAATACACTCCATATCGTCCACAGCCTTTTTATCTTGCTAACAGGGGCCCAGGTATTAAATTTACCTTTACCCTCGGGAACTGGGACCACCTGTATAGCTTTTAACCTTTCACCCTCATTCTCACCAGCACTGCACACTCAGCAAGAATACCAGCTCCTCAGTAATCTGGAGTCGCAGCACACCCGGGACACATTCGGTGTCACTGTGGTGGGCCCGATGATGAAGCATGACACCAACTAGGTTGGTGTGTGAGGGCTTCATGTCCAAACCTAAGGGTTTGCCCGCAGATATACCTTCTGAGTTCCACTAAATACAACGTAGCTAGTCCTATATTGATATTCCTACTGAAATTATCATTAACTTGAAAATCTGGCAACAACGTTTCAAAATGCTTGTAGGGAACCGAATCTGAGATAGTCGTTAACTTTACTTAGCAATAAGCATTTCTCTTCTTTCCATCTGAAAGAGGTTTGGGCAAATTTTAATTACACAGGAGTAATTGGAGTAATTTCAGTAATTACGCATTATTCTTGTGGTGCAAAATTACCAAAATTACACAATTAGGCCAGCTTGAGTAATTAAAAGTAATATGGAAATAGAAAATAGTGCTAAGTGCTGGATTACGCTTCTCACACAATTATGCATAATTATGAGTAATTTTGTGGTAATTACAAGTAATTATGCTCGAGAGAATTACGCACATTTTGCCCATCCCTAATCTCAACACCGTTTCATCGATTCTGAGTATTCGCATACGATCTCCTATGGCCAGTCTGTAGAAACCCTGTCATCTGGTAACAGTATAAGACCCTGCTCTCAAGATCTGTTAATATAGAGCTTTCTACAGCTAGAGGGTACATGCACCATGGCATGCACGCAGCCATACTACATTCCCCAGCAGAAGGTCACACAATTGTCAAGTTCTGCTTTTGAAATGTAGGCAATCTATGTGATAGATTTGACTGACAGAAGAAGGGTAGACAGGCAGGTTTTGAGCATGTGAGTAAACCAAGAGGCTAGGAGCAGAGATGTCAGAATATATGTTACTTTATCTTACTCCAATGGCTTGGTCTTTTCTGTTCTCAGTCTAGGAAGTAAAGAAAGCAAGGAAGCACCACAGGGGTAGTGTTAGTGAAAAGGTTTTTCACTTTCTCTTGGTCACCCAGTTCATTGCACCTTGAGAAAGTATCAAGATTGAGCAGAATGCATGTGGGATGGCGGTGACCCAGACTTACGGTCATGGTTGGTATTAGGGGCACCCCACCAGCAGTTTGGGAGTTGTCTGCCCACTATTTCAATGAGCGGAGAAGAGGGGACTGGCTCACTTGTCAGTAAAGATAATCTCCTCAAGACAGAAGCTATGGAGAATGTCACCATTACTCTGGTGGAATCTGCCCAGACATCTGACATAATACATTTCCTTTGCAGAGCTTGGCCATTGAGTATTCCAATGCTACTCTTTGGTACAGGCTCTCCCGCTCCTCCACCATGATATCCAGTGAAGAGATGGTTGCTGAAGGTAGCTCTTGTTGCCTGACATCAATTCAGTTAACTTTTTTAATGTGAAGAACAGATGTTCTCTGATCCCGATAACAAATATTCCAGTGCATATGGTGCAAAACTCAAATGTACATAGGCTGGAAAGTTTGGTAATGCATCTGGTAAATAGCAAGGAAAAGTGGAAAGCGTATTTTACACAAACGCAGAGTCATTTAACAGTACGCCATCAACTCGAAAGGGTTGGGCAGGTAAATTGTTTTCAAGGCCTGCCTCCTTGCCACCCCACACTGTATCAAAATGAAATTGGCCAATTTAGTGATGTTTGACACTGTTGGGAAACAACCCTCAGAACTATGTCAGTAGTTCTGATGTCTGCCAAATAGATTTGTATATGGTCAACAGGTCTTGTCTCAGTACAAATGATCAGAGTGAAGGGTCAACATAAGGCGTCACCTGGGAATTACAAACCCATCCAAGCAGCACACTTGTTGCACTTCTTGTTTATATATTTTAGAAATACATCTGTCTGTTTGCATCACAGACCTCAATCAAGGCTTTAATTGCATCTTGATTCACCTCGTTCCCTGCGTGAGTTAAAACATGTGGTCAGGCTCTCTATTGTTCAGGAACCAGCAAATTGGAGACCATGAAGTACATGTCCTGAGAAATGGCATACTCACCTCTCACTTAAGTCTATTGTTGGCCACCTTAGCTGTAGAATGTGGGTAATTCACTCCCTGATGTGTAGGGGAGCTGCGGTCCTCTCACTTTTCACCATCTCCAACTTTACTTGACAACAAGTAAAAGACTTGCAAAGCCAGCATGACTGCCTTTAACTCCCACAGATTTATTGGAAAAAACTAGGTGGGTGGAATTTGCGTAGTCGCGCTACAAAAAGTTCCATGAAACAGCAAAAAATCTCTGCAGGCACACGGAAATTCTGCGAACGCGTGGAATTACTTGTCCCGGCTGTTCGTGATGTGTTTTTGCATGTTTGCGGGGAAATATCTTGCTAACTTGCCCATGTGGTCGACAATGGGCGTGGCCCTCTTGCGTTTCACTTGTCCCGCCCGTTCGCGATGCTTATCTCCTGTTCCGGGTCACGAATTGCATGCTCCCGCCCGTTCGCGATGAGTATTTCCTGTTCAGGAACGCATATTACATGTTCGCAATGCTTTTTGAGTGCTCGCGGGGAAAATATCGGCCGAACTTGCCCATGCGGTCGCAATGGGCGCGGCCATCTAGTTTTTCACTCTATTGCTATGGTTCTGGGCCTGCTTTGCTATCCTCCCTCTATCTTTACAATCCTTTGTTTCTGTACACTTTTTAAAAATAGTTTGTATTTATTATCTATCTCTCTATTATCCTGATTCTATATTTTGACTTTTTTCTACTTTTTGTGACTTTTTTCCTACTTTTTCTCTCTTTTTCTATAACTTGCTTTTTTCATTTCTTTTACCTACTTTTTGAATTCTGCCCGTTTCTTTTCTGCCCCCCCCCCAGTCCCAGAACCATGGCCAAGGGTATGGACAAGTTGAAGGGCAAGGGCAGGGCTGCTCGCACTCACTGCCGCCTTTGCCTTCCCAGCAGAAGGCGGCCTGGGTCCGGGTACGGGCTCCAGGAGCGTCTGCAGCGGTGGGGAAAGGTGCGCCGGGCAGTGTTTCACTGCTTTGGGGTCCGGCGCACCCCTAACCAGCCGATATCCTGGACAGGGAGCAAGACCTGCTGGACCTGCTAGGAGTGGAGGTCCTGGGGCTTGGTGAGTACCTATTTAATATTACTGTTTTGTGTTATTCTGCTCTGTGTTATATATTGCGAATATATTTTTTTCCGAACAGCAAGAATGCTGCTGCTTACATTGCAGGTCAATTACATTTACAAATCTGTGATTGGTATGACACAGGTGCTGCTCGGCGCTACCTATCTTACTTGTTTGCAACTTTGCGCTTGCTTGGTCTGATTGTGTAAGAGTTTACTTTAGCATTAGTCTCTCTAATGCTAGAGAATCTCTAGTCCTTCCTTTGTTGTCCTGCCACTATGAAGAGATAGTGGTGGATTGATAGGGTTAGTTACTTATTAGTATTAGTTGGTAATTTTTTAGTGGTCTGCGTGACGCATTCTCTGTCACGTCACGCACTGCTGGGTGCTGCTTACCCCAGTCCTTAGTAGATTCTTTTGTAGTTTGTTTAGTGAGTGGTAATAGGCTTATCACTAGCAGAACAGCAGCAGCAACCAACCAACAATTTGGTGTATGCAAAAAAGTATGGATGTGTCCTCCATCTATGCATTTTTGAGGGCTAAAATAAATGGAAATGCAGACTTAGTGAACAATTGGCCCATCTGGAATAGGTGGGCTAGGTCAGGTGGTACTTTTGCTTAGTTAGTATTCTGGAATCAGAATGGAACACTGGATTAGTGTTCATAAATAATAAGTAGACGGTCCATGAATCCCGCAATACTACTAGTCGATCAGATTAGATAGATCAATTTTGTTGCAATTGTTGTTTCCTAAAATGTTTTTGAGCGTTTTTAAAAATATTTTATTTGTTTCCCACCAATCAATAATGTTTGTCTCTTTCTTTATTATATCTTACATAATCAGCACCCAAGGGCGAGAAGAGGGTGTCAGAGTCTGCGGAACAACAAGAACAAGATGCCTCCAAGGGCCAGGACAGCTCCTCTACCAAGGGCTCTGCTGATGTCCCCAGTAAGTCCTCCAGTGGTTAATATTAATAATGATATTTCCCTAACTTTTACTGCACCTTATTTTTTCTGAACTATTATTCAGTTTCCTAATTCTATTTTTTACAAAATCTTCTTCGGCCTAAACTATCTGTTTCTAAATTCTTGTTATCCCTGCCTCTAACTGCCTCTGCTATGACTCTCTGTACTACTACTTTTAGTTTGTCTGTAGTTTTACTTGCCCAGTTGGCCACTCTTTATTTAAAAGGTTCTAAATAAAACTCAGATTCACCAATAGCTCTAGCCACTGAGTCCAGTCCTTTGGGTTATCCTCTTCTAGTCTTCTTAATCTTGAGGCTTTTCGACAATTCCCACCAACAAAATCCCCAACCAGATATTTTACTATTTTTTATAGGATAAGGATAGTGTGTACTACTACTGTTGTAGGGATTCTGCGCATGAAGAACTATGCACAAGATAGGACGTTGGTGATGGGATGTTGGACTTTCCTCACACCTCAGTCAGAACCCACAATCCCCTGACCGACTAGCTATAGTGTCTCATTAGCTGTCCGAACCCCCCGAAGATACTCAATGGTTAGACAACCCAGAACATAACAGTCCGACCTCTTAGAGACGCGTAAGCAATGCCCACCCTTTCACTTACTCACTCGTGTAAGTCCACACCAAATACCACAGATTCTATGTAAGTTCAAAAGGTTTATTTTCAACTAACACACTCTGTACGTTGTTCTATAATGCAGTGTACGAGCCAGCACCAACAGCAAAATACATAAGATTAAAACAATAAACATTGCTACAACTACAAGGCCATAGAGGACAAAAGATCTCTGAGCGAATTCTGGGGGACCGGGCCTCACCTTAGAACCTAGAAGTACTGGTTACATCATAAGCTCTGCAACGCTCTGGTTCGTAGAAGGGAATCTTCTGCCTATTATGAGAAACATGGTGCACCTTAGTATAATGCAAGCATTTCTCACTCATGGCAAAAAGTGCAGCATGTTATGGCTAAGCAAAACGGACTGACCAGAACTCCATAATAAAGTGGCTTGTTTTTTGACCTTGTACGCAGCACTCAGACAGTAGCTGAATGAGCTCATGTGGGCGCAAAGGCATCTTAGACAACAAGCTGCGAGGTAATGTGCACAAAAGACACAAAGCTAAAATGGTTGCATGGTTCAGGCTAACTTAGCAAAGACTAGAAAGACCCTAGGGACCAAATAACACTACTAGTGTCTACTCTACTCTAGTACCCGATTTGTGCTAGTGATGTATGTTGTGGATGTATGTCATTACATCGCATACTAATACCATGCGTGCCATTACAACGCGGGTATTACTGCGCGATGTCAATGCCATTACATCACATACTTTTAACATGAGTATGCCTTTACCGCGCATGCCATTGCAACGCAAAGGCATGAGTGGTAAAGCTATACTTGTGGTTAAAGTTTGCAAGGTAAGTGACAACCCTACCCCTACACAACACACTACTCCCACCCCTACACTATCCCTAACCCTAAAACACTACACTACAACACTACCCACACCACTCCCACCCCTACACTACCCTAAACCCTAAAACACTACACTACCCACACCACTCCCACCACTACACTACCCTAAACCCTAAAACACTATGGGCTAGATGTAGGTAATTGCAATTTACCGACTCTAAAATACCGAATTTTACCGATTAGGTATTTCAGAATCGGTAAATGCAATGTAGGTAAAAATTTGGTATGTATTACCGATTCGGTAATATTCGGAATCAGGTATTTACCGAATCGGTAAATACCGAATCGGTATTTCCCATTCAGTCATATGGGCCTTTCGGCCCATAGGAATGAATGGGAAATACCGATTCGGTAAATACCGAATCGGTAAATACCGAATCGGAAAGCTTTTAAAAGTGAAACTTTAGTAGGCAGCTAATCAGGTGCTACCACCCTCCCCCTCCCTACCAGGAAGTGGCTACACAGGCAGCTGCAAGTAATTCGAAGCTTCTGGAGAGGCTGTGAGAGCTGAGCTGAGTCCCTGAGCCACAGGAAAAGTTTTGTGCTTTTAAACTTTGAAAATGGCAAGCAGCAGGGAGAAGGAACTTACAGAGAGGAAGAGAAAAATTTAATTTAGCACCATGGAGCTGCAGGTCCTCGGGGAGGAGGTGATGAAGGAACACCAGAAATTGTTTGGCAAGCTGTCCCTGACTGTGCCTGAATCTGCCAAAAGGACGATTTGGCTGGAAATACAAGCAAAGGTGAATGCTGTTGGAGTGACTCCAAGGGACATAGATGACCTGAAAAAGAGGTTCGTATGACCTGAGGAGCCTGACTAAGAAAAAAATTGCTGAGCTCCACAAAGAGGCAAACAAAACTGGAGGAGGGAAGAACCGTGCAACCCCCTGACTGAGTTGGAGGAGCTGGTTGGGTCCATCATTGAACCAGAGAGCGTCTGTGGACTGGGAGATGCAAACAGCTCAGCCAGAGCTGCCACCAGAAAAGGTAAGAGGCATGCACCGCAATCACCCCCACCCCATCACCTTCCCTTTTCCCTATGTTGTAAAGTTAACCTCAGTCCAGTAGAGGTAGCACTATACAGGAGCAATGCATTATGGGACATGTAGTCATTAAATGAAACCCCATGTCATACAGCACAGCAAGCAACAAGTTAGGCAAATCTTTTCAGACATAATCAAGCGCAGGCAACATGTACAGTGTTTCAGTGGGAATTATTTAATTGTAGAGGCTGTGAGGCAGGAGCACAGAGCTAATGTACGCTTATATGTCCACAGGCGAGACATCTCGCAGGCGTACCAGGGAGAAGGAAGGCACGACACCAGAGAGGGATGACAGCCAGGAGGTAGCCATAAGTGCAGAGAATGTCACAGAAGACACAGGTGCACCAACAACACAGCCACCATCCCAAGACCTTGAAATGTCTCCACAACTGCAGGCTTCCCCAGAACGTTCAGGATCCCCTCTGCCACTGTCCTCACCTGAACTGCCTGCGTCATTGGCTCTAACAACACCAGCATCACAAAAGAGCAAGAGACATGTAGTTGCCCCACTAGTCCAAATGGAGTCATCAGCGGGTGACATGGAGGGGGATGACACTCAAACCTTGGCTGGGGAAGGAATCACTGCCACACAGCAGTCCAGTGCAGAGGGTGCCTGTACAGGTACCAGGCACCGCAGGCACAGAGATATCAGTGTTGCAGCACCTGTGGAGGGTCCCAGTGTCTTCCGTGGCCTGGAGGGTAGCATGGTCAAGATTCAAAGGATGCAGGGGAAGGCCATCCTGTCTGTCCAACGCCAGATGAGGAACCTTAACACAAATATGGAAGACATAGGGAAGGGCATCAGAGAACTGGTTGATGTGAACAAGGAGATGTCTGCAGGGATGCGGAACATGACACAATCGGTGCAGCTTCTGTGCAGTAAACTGGACCAGGACGTGTTAGCAAGGTGCAAGGAGAGGCAGCATGCGCAGCAACAAAGTAAGGCAATGAACGGCCTGGCCACAGCCACTTCCCTGCTATGCAGACGATGCATCAACATGCAAGAGGGACTCACACACAACAGCAATGAGGTGTCTAGGGGCATTGCTAAGATGGCCAGTGCTGTAGAGGTGCTGATTAATGCACAGACAGCCCAAACTGATGCTCTGGATGTACCAGAAAGTGAGTAAAGCACCAGTAGGAGCAGCATGACAAGCCCCCTTGTTGTTGAGACACGGAGGAGCAGCAGGCGCCATGGTGAGCCAACAGCCCAAACACACAGTGAAGAGAGCCAGCCACTTACATCTGACACTGGTAGGCGTGGGGCGGAAATGACTTGTACAGTAAATGGGGAAGTGACCCAGGACTACCATTATTAAATGGATTACATTTGTGTTGCACATTTGTGCTTTTCAGTACCTCCGTAGTGCCAAATATTAAACTACGTTGGGTGCATACTTCACCTGTCTGTGTCTCTTTACTTACTTAAAAGTAGTTGAGTGTGATCTCTGCCCGTCTGTGTCTGCCATCTGTTGGTGTCGCAACTCCTGCTGTGTTGGGTTCATCATCATGGTCCTCATAGTCGCTCAATTCCACCTCGGTGCCATTCTTAGTAGCAAGGTTGTGCAACATTGCAATAGTTGCAATCATCTTACAGCAGATGATTGGTGAGTACTGCCTTGCCCCTCCACTTTTGTGGAGGCAGTGGAACCTGCTTTTTAACAGCCCAAAGGTGCGCTCCACAATGTTCCTAATAGATTTGTGTGCCACGTTGTATCGTCTCTGGCTGGGCGTTGATGGGTTGAGGTAGGGTGTCAGGATGAAAGAGCGGACGGCATATGCACTATCCCCTTTTTGAAAATGAGAAAGCCATTACTCACATGCACACATACACATACATCTGCAATATGTATCAAAGGAGTGTCACACAGTGTGTTACCTAGCAGGTATCCGTCGCCAAATTCCCCAGCTGTCAGGCGTGTGTAGATCCCACTGTTCTGAAAGATGTAGGAGTCATGGGTACTTCCTGGGAACTTGGCCACTATGTCCGTGATAATGTACTTGGCATCACAGATTACCTGTACATTGATTGTGTGGGTTGACTTTCTGTTTCGGTAAATGTACTCTGTGGCAGCAGGTGGGCATATTGGGATGTGGTGGCTATCAATACCGCCGATGACATGGGGGAAATGAGAAATTTGATAAAAGTCAGTCTTGGTCTTGAGCAGTTCGGCGTGAGTTTCAGGGAAGCTGATGTAATGATGCATTCTCTGCATCATGGCCTCTAGGAACTTCCTGAAGAAACGGGACAGGCAGCTCTGGGACACCCCACCTACCGCAGCAATCACACTCTGGTAACTCCCAGATGCTAGCAGGTGTAGGCTACAGAGCACCTGCATATGGGATGGGATGGGGTGCACCCTTGGGGTTGGGTGCTTCAAAAGTGGGTGCAGGTCCCTGATCAAGTCCAGGATGGTGTGGGGGTGTAGCCTGTACCTTTGCAATATCTCTGGCTCAGTCAGTTGAAATAGCGTTATCCTCTGCCTGTAGACTTGCTCCTCCCTTCTCCAGACCCTCTCTCCTGCTGCCTGTAGCCGTAGCCGCCTTGCTATCACGTAGAAGGCCGCCATTCTGGTCACACTGTTGCATAGCCTGCACCTGGTTACCACCTGCTTTCAATCCATGGTAAATACCGACTCGTAAATACCGAATTTCATGAAATTCAGTATTTTAGAAGTTACCTACATCTCAAAACTCATTTTTTAGCATTTCTTATTTACCGATTCGGTAAAATTACCGATTCAGAAAAATTACTGATTTGGTAAAATTACCGATTCGGAAAAATTACCGACCCTACATCTCAATATCTAAATACCGGTCAGTAACTGCTGAAAATCGGTATTTTCGGCCGTTACAAACCGGTATTTGGCTACCTACATCCGGCCCTATGACACTACAACACTACTCACACTAATCCCACCCTTACACTACCCTAAACCCCAAAACACTACGACACTACAACACTACCCACACTACTCCCAACCCTACACTACCCCAACCCTAAAACACTACTACACTACAACACCACCAACACTACTCCCACCCCTCGACTACCCTAAACCTTAAAACACCACAACACTACCCACACTACTCCCACCCCTACACTACCTTAAACCCTAAAACACTACTACACTACAACACTACCCACACTACTCCCACCCCTACACTACCTTAAACCCTAAAACACTACTATACTACACTACCCACACTACTCCGACCCCTACACTACCCCTAACCCTAAAACACTACAACACTACAACACTACCCACACTACTCCCACCCCTAAACTACCCCTAACCCTAAAACACTACAACACTACCTACACTACTCCCACCCCTAAACGCTAAAACCCCCACCCCAAGCACAATCAGTCTTACCTCTTTCCTTGTGGTTCCAGCATCGCCGTCTCTGCTCCCGGTTCCTGTTTCCTGCGTTGTCAGAGTTGCAAGTCGTTGTGAGGAAACAGCCTCAGTTTCCTCACAATGACGTGAATAGCCATTACATCGCATGCGTTTAAAAGCGCATGCGATGTAATGGTATGCTTAGCTTTTACTACGCGTCTTAACATCGCATCCGTTGTAACGCATGCGATGTAATAGCAATGCGCAGTAAAAGTTGTGTTGTAATGGCTGTTCCCCGTAAGTTGTATATGTATGTATTACATTTTTTTTCAATCTTGCTAGTGAAGAAAAAAAAATAGGGGGAGGTGGATATGGCATCTAAAAAATGTCTAATTTGTTTTCTAGACATACTACCGACCACCAGTGCCAGGGCCAGCGGCGATGGTGACACGGCCATTTCGGAGGGAGCAGGAGATGCTGCACCTGCAGGAGCTACAGGGGTTGAGCCAGCAGCAGTGGGGGGGGCTGTGGTAAGTTATTATATTCCTTACTTATTGACATTACACTCTCTACAAGGGTGTACACTCACTGTACTGTTGAGACTTAGAAAGTATGAAGTTGTAGTGAACAACAGTTTAAGAAGACACCCTTTGATTAGCATTAACAATAGCATTAGTGGCGGAGTTGAGTAAACAATGACCTCTTCTATCTGACTTCAACTCAGCTGTGAAAGTCTTATGGAGAAGACTAAGTCAGTTCAGATGACCTTGATGGATGTGTTGAACGAAAAGGGAAAGAAGGGTGGAAGGAGGAAGGACGGGCGAGATGTAATATTTATGACTGGCAGAGAAGGATACGTGGGATGCATGCATAGGTGGCTGATAGGAATCAGATGCATGGGTGGTTAAAGGATAGGTGGAAGATGAAGAAAATATGCCTGCCTGGGTGGGTGAAACTGTATGGGTGGATATCAAGAACCCTTAGTGGTGTTTGGGTCAAACTCAAATCCAAGGCAAGCAAGGAAGGAAGGACGCAGGTGGTGGTTTATAAACAAAAGAACACATGTTTGTTGTTAGTGAAACAAACTAAGGTTTGTTGAGAGATTAGGAAGAATGATAGACGTTTACTTTGAATGGATGGATGCCTGGATCGTATTCATCATAGATAACATAGGTGGATACTGTCACTGGATGAAGAGTCTTAGTTAGAAGACAATGTAAAAGAAACCATGCCAGAGTAGCAAAGCCGAGGAGAATATAAGTTGTATTTGGACAAGGTATTATTTGTGTAACGCGGCGCTCTGTATGCACAACGCGCTCTCAGTTAGTCAATTCACGGAAGCACGCGCGTTTTAAAAAACTTGTGTTTATTTTAATAAATTAGTTTTCAGTCTCATATTTTAAATAGCACGTATAGCGCTTACTTGCACCATAATCGGCACTCCCACCGCTGTTTTAGCGGGTTATTTGCAGCTCCACACGCCCCACAGCCATCTTGGGGATAGGAAGGGACGTCTAGCGGCGCCATTTTGGTGAGCGCTCTAGTGCTCAGGCAGGCTGACGATTCCCCTACTTAAGACGATCATCTTTTGCAGCTCGGCCTTGGACAAGGTGTTATTTGTGTAACGCGGCGCTCTGTATACACTACGCGCTCTCAGTTAGTCAATTCACGGAAGCACGCGCGTTTTTAAAAACTTGTTGTGTTTATTTTAATAAATTAGTTTTCAGCCTCATATTTTAAATAGCACGTATAGCGCTTACTTGCACCATAATCGGCACTCCCACCGCTGTTTTAGCGGGTTATTTGCAGCTCCACACGCCCCACAGCCATCTTGGGGGTAGGTAGGGACATCTAGCGGCGCCATTTTGGTGAGCGCTCTAGTGCTCAGGCGGGCTGACAATTCCCCTACTTAAGACGATCATCTTTTGCAGCTCGGCCTTGGACCAGGTATTATTTGTGTAACGCGGCGCTCTGTATGCACTACGCGCTCTCAGTTAGTCAATTCACGGAAGCACGCGCGTTTTTAAAAACTTGTGTTTATTTTAATAAATTAGTTTTCAGCCTCATATTTTAAATAGCACGTATAGCGCTTACTTGCACCATAATCGGCACTCCCACCGCTGTTTTAGCGGGTCATTTGCAGCTCCACACGCCCCACAGCCATCTTGGGGGTAGGTAGGACCGTCTAGCGGCGCCATTTTGGTGAGTGCTCTGGTGCTCAGGCGGGCTGACGATTCCCCTACTTAAACCTGTCATGGCGACATGCAGCGGTGACGCCGTAATCACGCCGGAGTCCAGCCAGAGTCCTGCCCGTCTGCGCTCGTCAGCGTCGAGGCAGCAGTGGAGGCAAGGTATGCCGCTTCTGGGGTCAATAGTTTAGTTAAGTCTAGGGAGTGGTTAGGCTCTTTTGATAAGTGCTCCTCTTGTTGCCACAATACCCTATTCCCAGATACATGGGAAGGCTCTGTTTGCTGCCTTCATTGTAAGACGAAGCTCACCCCTGAGTTGTGCTCCCATGAGGATACTTATTCAACTGTATTATGAGGGGGACTTATCAATGCCAGGTCTATGTGCAAAAATGCACAACACATTCACGACCTGATTATAGAAATGAACCTAGACTGGCTACTGGTCACGGAAACCTGGCTTCGTCCATGGTGTAACCCAGACATAGCTGTGGCTCTTCCACATACCTTTTCAATTCAGCGATTAGACAGACCTCTTCAACGGGGAGGTGGTCTGGCAATTATTCACCGGAGCACAATGAAATGTACTAAGTATGAGTTGCCGGACATTAAAGGGGCAGAGGCCATGGCCTTTTGCCTTGGTATCCATGACTCCTTCACTTTCTCTGGGGCTTTGATTTATCGCCCACCCGGCCCACCTACTGAATTTTTGGAAAGCATTGGAGATGCGCTGAACGAACTTACACTTAGGTTTGCCCATTGTACGGTGCTGGGAGACCTTAATCTCCATTTAGATTCCCCTAAGAAGTCAGGTACTATTTGTTTCATGGACATCATTAATATTCTTGGCCTTACTTTGTTAACGTTGGAACCCACTCATACAGCAGGCCATGTTTTAGACTGCATTTGCTCTAACTCTGACTGTTTGATAGTTAAACCCCCACGTACTGAAACCTGGTCAGACCACAAACTCATTCCATTTGACCTCCTTGTAAAACAGAAGACTCTGGCGAAATGTACGAAAATAGGCTCCGTCAGTCGTAAACCGGATTGGATACATGCCCTCACCCGGCCCCATCTTCTGGAGAAATTAAGAGTTAGTAAACCCGCATTAACAGGTCACATTTTGACAGATAATCAGCATTTCTGTGAGTGGTTGGCAACATTTGGTTCGTCCTTGGACCTAATGAAGAAGAATAAAAACTCAAGCTGCACTAAAAACAGAAAGAGTGCTCCATGGTTCTCATTAGCCTTAAAAATAGAGTTAGGCGAAGTGAGGTCACTTGAGCGGAGGTGGCGAAGAAATTACGAGGCGGCTGCCCATGATACATATAAATCGGCACGTAGGAACTACCACGCCGCAATCAAGTCGGCAAAAAAAGCACATTATTTAGAGGCCATTTCTTCTTCTGGCAAGGGACAGAAGGAGATTTTTAAGATAGCTAACAGCTTTACCAACCCCACAGCACTTTCTCAGAAAATTCCCCCCTCTCTCCCGCTCTGTAATGCCATAGCTAATTATTTTGAGAAGAAAATCTCAGACATTGTAAAGGATTTCCCTCCTGCGCTACCCACCTCGCCGAACGTGGAAAAAATGAGGACGGGCTATGAGACAATTAATACCTCTCGTTTTGACTCATTTGCGCCTATTTCTCTGGAGGATTCATACCAGGCCATTTTAGCAATTAAATCTGGATCTCCATTTGATCCTTGTCCGCCTATGGTTTTGCGGGCATTGGTGAGGACATAAACCCAACCATTAACAGTATTATTAATTCCTCACTAGCCATGGCAGAAATCCCAGGCGACTGGAAGTGCGCAGCGGTCATGTCACTTCAGAAAAAAGCCCTACCAGATCCAACCACTCTGTCCAACCTGCGTCCTATTTCCCTACTCCCTGCGGTGTTCAAGCTGACGGAGAAATTCGTTAATAACCAACTTACGAGTTTTCTTGAGGAGAATGACATCCTGCACACCAATCAATCAGGGTTTCGATCCAAACATTCGACTGAATCTGCCCTTTTGTTTACGGCAGAGACCTTACGAATGGCAATGGACCAAGGGAAGAAGGCCGTCTTCATTTTACTCGATCTATCGGCGGCCTTCGATACGGTCTCACACACTATCTTGGTAGACCGTTTGGGTAACGCAGGTATAGGAGGAGTGGTATTGGCATGGCTTACAAATTTCCTCACCCAGAGACGTCAGGTCACGGTATTAGGCGACTTCAAATCTGAAGAAAAAGTCATCAGCTCAGGGGTCCCACAGGGCTCTAGTTTGAGCCCTGTACTTTTCAATCTCTATATGGTACCCCTGATTGAGCTAATCGCCTCTTACCAGATTAGTACTATATCGTACGCTGACGACACACAGCTGATCCTGGTGTTGGATAGAGAGCTGCCTGGTGCAGAGGAAAACCCGAAAAATTGTCTTAGGGCTACATTTGAGTGGATGAATAAAAATCACCTCAAATGTAACTCAGGGAAGACGGAAATACTACCTTTTGGTTCTCAGAACCTGTTTTCCCCTAAACAATGGTGGCCTGAGGATGCTGAAGCTCCTCCTAATACTATCTCCTCTGCGCGAAACCTGGGCATCAAGTTTGATGACCAATTATCATTTAAGCAGCAAGCGATAGGTGTGGCCAGCACGTGCTTCCATATTATCAAATCCCTTAGGAAGTTCTTTGACCTTCTTCCTCTTGCAGCCAGGAAAACAGTGGCAGTAGCATTGATAACATCTAGACTGGACTACTGAAACAGCCTGTATGCAGGTACCAACAAAGCAGTGCTCCACAGGCTGCAGATAGTCCAGCATGCTGCTGCCCGTCTTGTACTTCGCTGGCCAAGAAGGTCATCTGCTTCGGCCGCGCTTAAGACCCTACATTGGTTACCTATCCACAAGCGTGTCCTATTTAAGGTCCTTGTCATTACCTTTAGAGCCTTCCAGTCACAAGGACCGAGATATCTGTTTAATGGCTTCAAACGCTATCTGCCAGCACGCTGTTTGAAGTCTTCTAATCAAAATCTCTTGGTAACCCCCAGATTTAGATTGGCCACTAAAGGGGGGAAATCTCTTTTTGTATTAGGCTCCAGAGCTTGGAACAAATTGCCACCTCAGCTTCGGCTTATAGCTAAGGAGAGCCATTTTAGGAAATCTTTGAAGACATGGATCTTCTCCCTCACTGATGCGGCCTGTAGGGCACTGGTGTAAGCTTGCAATGTGTTCGAAGTTACCTTCAGTCCACCAACCTTTTCCAGCGGGGTTGGGTGTTCAGCGCCAAGATGCTCCTTGGAGCGGTAGTAGCGCTATACAAGTGTAAACTTACATTACATTACATTACATTATATTACATTACATTACATTTTCGGAATACTCCCTTGACTCACAGTAGTTTGCAAGCACAGCATATATATTGTGTATGTATGTAGTTATCAAGCGGCTTCCTCCGACTCAGAGGACAACTCCCTACCTATGTTAATTTTTTCTCAACTGTGCCAGCCAGCCTGACATGGGTGACCTATCGGCTGGTTACACAATCAATCACAACAAACTACCTCATGTCGTCCCATATATAAGCAATGATCATTGGATCAGATATCATCTGCTTTTTTGTAGTACTCCTGGCAGGGTGAACGTGAAATTAAGCAGTTGCACTTGATGTAACAGAGTATGGCCATTGGCCTGTGCCACCCGTAATAGAAAAATACAAGCTTCCCCACCTGCAGACAGTAGTAAATAAAACGAACGTGAGTCTGTGTCATGACTCGAGTATGTTTGTCTTGGGCGCAAGCTGATTGAGCTGGCATGCCGGCTACAACAAGGTTACATTATTTTGGCAAAACAAGAGAGAAGAAAAAGACTGGTGTACTGTGTACTTAACTCGAGTACATACATAATGCTAGTATAATGCCTGAAACTCCCACATATGTTAGAGGCCGAGGAAGCGGGAGGATAGATATATACCACATTAATTTGTGTTACTGATTTGCTAAGAGTATTGGCTAATAGTTTTTTTTCTTTCTCGATATAGCTACTCCTTCCCAAGCAAAACCATCCAGGAAGGAGTTTCCAGTCATGACCCGGCACCGGAAGATGGAGGCCATCTGCCAAGAATACCGGCGGCTGGTGGTCCTGGCGGAGGAAGAGGAGGAGGCGGCGGCAGCTGCAGCCTCCTCCAATGCCCCAGACCCCTGTCAGGCCCCTCCAGTGGTACAGCACTGCGGTCAGGCAGCCGCCCGCTGCCGCACTTCCACATCCAGCACTGCTGCCCCCCCTGTGAATGCAACTGCAGGGTATATGCGCGCTGCATGCTCTTCCAGAATGTGCGTCTAGAGGAGCAGTTAGAGGAGTTGAAGAAGAAGAAGGAAATCCGAAGAGCCCGCCGATAACATGACCCTGTTGGATTGCCCCTTTTTTAATCCTTTTTTTGGTGGGTGGGAATTGGGCATTGCGTTGGGGTTTATTATTATGGACGTTTTGGACATTGGTTGGACTTTCTCGTTTTGGACATTGGTTGGGGTAAGGGAGAGGGGTGATTCAGGTGTTATGGGATTTTTTACATAGTTTATTTTTGTTAGGGTATTAAATTATATTTATACTTAAACATACCAATACGTTAATGTTTTGTGGGGGGGGTTACTGTTTTACATCACAGGGTTTCCTTGTTGCTGTAGGGCTACACCTAGTGATTGATTTAATAATCTGCTGATTTTGTAACACACAGATAGATGTGGTACCCCTCACTGGGTGACTTGTCCTACTAGTACTGTCAGTCTCTCCTCCTAGTCCATTATTATACGTCCCCCAAATGTCTTATCTTACCTGTGAGTGATGTTTAATTAAGGCACAGCGATGGCTGCATGGCGATGATGTTTTGGTTTCCCAAGAGAATGGAGAAGATGCCATGGTTGTGGTGGTAGTAGTAGACAACTGGCAGTATCATTTGCAAAAAAAGAAAATGAGACAGTCAGTCGCATGAGAGAAACTCTGGGAGTAGTAGTAGAACGAAGTAAATAAAACATAATGGAGGTGGGGATAGCCTAGTACAACAAGTTACAAACTGTAGTTGTGTCCAGTCACTCGACTCAAGCGTAACCTTTAGTGCTGTGTAGGAGGATATTGATGAATCCAATCGATGCCGGAAATTAATTATGATGGATTAAGTTCCTTTGGAAAAAAAATTGACTTGCAAATATATTGAGCATGGGTGGGCAAGCAGAAGAAGATCCTCGCCTTGCCTTGAAATTTAATTAGTGTTGTTTTCACCACATCCACCCCAGCATTCGTGGGATCAATTATTAATGTACAATTAATTTAGTCACACCTCAATATAAATCACACAGCCCGGGGGAAGAGGGTTAGGGTTTGATGTATGGTTGGTAAGGGGAGTTTGGTGAAAGATTTGACAAAGAAAAACATTACCCATAGATAAACAACAAAATACAATCTTGGCAGACGACCATATCCATAAATCTGTTAATGGAGAAAAAGCAAATGCATGCATGATGATGATAACTTGATGGTTAATGATAATAACTAGTACTTCCTAACTACTACTAGAGACAATTAGACAGTACAGGGCAGCAGTATATTATGCAATTTGCCTTCCCTTTTTGCCCTCAAAGAGATCCAAATTGCATAGTTTCTGTTCTGTTGTCCTGGGCTTACTTTTAAAAATAGCAAAGAAAATTAAAAAATAGCTGTAGGGATGAATTATAAGCAGAGAGCAAACATAATAGCAACAACAAACAGTCGTAATGTTTGAAGATAAAAAAATTAATTAGATTATTTAAAAGATGATGAATGTTGATACTGTTACTGTATGTTATCCTGGTAAAATTGGGGAGTTGCGTCTCAGCATTTGTCTTGGTTCTCCCCCCTTCCATGGATGCTCCATTCATCAATCTTGGGTGCCGCCACTGCCTGCCTGATGCGGATTGGTAAGGTAAGTGTGAGTTGTTTTTCCCAGTATAGCAAAGGGTAAGGGCCGGCCTGTATTGTAGATGGAAACACAAAAGGGATATTGAAAAATCAAGGAGAAAAAAACGCATTAATTACGGTGCAGTGCAACAAAAACACTTTCAGAGGCGGCATTGATACATTATGTCTACTCTGTTTAGCATTAACCTACAACAACAACTGGACAGAGCAGGCACACGGCACCCATCCTCCATTTAGTGTACATTTTTTGACAGAGGCAGACAAAGCACATATACAGCAACATAGCATTTTACAAATTAAGTGACTAAATCAATGCACCACGTTCAGTCATACCACTGCACTCGACACCACCACTACACAGACATGTAGGTCTGCTGTGGTTATTGTAGACGTGTCTACCTTTTCTGCCACTCATGAAACTCCCTGACTTATTCCATCAATCATCTCCGATCCTACTGAGTGACTGTGAAGATACTACGTCACTTTGGTCATCATCATGGTGTTGTCCAACTCAGTGTGCTGTGCAGTGTACAGAGTGAGTCCACATTCCATATTCAAATTGCAATGGATCGGCCTGCAGTAGAAGTACAAATTTGTTAATAAAAAACAAGAAGGGAAACATTGACTTGAGTTACTTTTAGTGTGTAGATTAAATAATACTACACAATGAATTCACTTCATGCACAACAAACAACAACAACACAAACCACTCAGTCAGTGACCAATGCATTCCACCATTCATTACCTGTTCCTTCTCATCTTAAGCTAAGGGGCAGTCTCTCTCGGCTCGGAAATAAGGATAGCTATAGTAGTCATCATGTTCCACTTCTTTTGAAGGGACTCAACGAGGCAACATTGTCTTTTTTCTTATATTATTCTACATCCAATCATCATCTGGCTTGAGGGAAATGGATTTAGGGCGAGTCAGTAGGATGGAGGAGCAGGACTCGGAAGAGTGGATTTAAATGCAGACAGCTGCAACTGCAATATGACAATAAAAAGTCTAGAAGGCGGTGGTGATGGATTTGTTGTGATTCAAAGTTTTGAACCAGAAAGACAGACACACACAAATAAAAGTTAATAAGTGAGGAAGAAAAGAAGAAGTTCACGTCTAGTTGTCAGGGAAGTATAGCTCATCCTCAAACTCTGGGTATTCAACCAAAAGTAGGTAATCATCATCTAACAGTCACCTAACTTGCTATCCTCATCTTCTGCGTTGATTCATGTATTGTGTAGTTCAGTGGTATAAAGTGCTGATTCATTTTGATCATGGTTAACCTATCCATGTTTTTGGGTGGAAGATTGGTCAGTCAGTCAAAATACTTTATTCGGTTCATAACAAAAACCACAAAAGTATACAGAGAACCACGAAGGGAAAAAACATTTAAAATTACAGTAAGACTAGCTATTTACAACAACACAGCATTCAAAGAGAAAATGTAAGATTAAAAAAACAGTAAGAATATATACATTTCATATCTAAATTTGCGAACATATACAATTCATCTAAATGAGAATAGATATTCATTGTTTAACAAACTATAGAAAGAGATCGCGGAAAACTGTCATCTCAAACTGGCTAATTTTTTCCTCAGTCTCATGGCTATATTTAAAAAAGTGGCAACGTTAAAAATTTCCCACACATTAGACAGTAAGATTGGTCCTTTTCACTGTTACAATGGCACCAGCAGCACTGAAAACACGTTCAGAATAGACACTTGCTACAGGGCAAGTCAGATGGTTTATCGCCAGCCTGCTCAGCACTGGCCATTGGTTCATTTTCCCATACCAATACCGCAATGGGTTCTGAAAATGTAGACCTCTGTTGGGTCATCCAGATAGGCCTGGACCATCTGCTCAATGTTCAGGGGTGGTACAGTTTGTTTGGCCTCTTTTGTCTTTGCATCAGCATTGGACCTAGCAATCCCTTGCTGTAAATACCAATCCTGTGCCGATTTTACTGGGGCTGATGATCCGGTTCTTGCTGTTGTTGTCGATAGTGTTGGTGACCGCTCTGGGACAAATGCACTGCCCTCAGGCTCTGAAGTGGAACTTGATGCCGGATGCCCTGCTGCAGTACTTGTTGTGGGTATGAGTAGGTGGCCTTTACTTGCCAGCTGTTCATTTTCAAAGTGACTGGCTATCCAACTTTTGTTCATGCAAAGCTTGTCCAAGCAATTCCAGCACATCGTGATGTAGTGCGGGACCAGCAACTCTGGTGGAATGGGACCGGCTGGGAACCTTCCATTTAGGGCAGATGGCTGACACAAATTCGAGGAAACCCACCCCTTCCACAAAAAAAAAGGGAGAAGGTCCAGCGCTAGCATTTTAGCCAGCTTCGCATTGTACAAACATGCCGTTGGGTGGTTGCATTCGTACGGCCCCTCCGACCTAAGCATGCTTACAATGGCAGGCTGGAATATTTTCCTTTGTGGTGCAGCTGTCTTCTTGAACCCAGTTAGGCTCAACGACACACTTTTTTTCCTTGCAGTGTTGTATTTCTATCTAGGACCCTAATTCGATATTCCTGATTTATGCCCTTATGTGGTTATAATAAATAATATCCTTATAAAGGCATAAGAATCATATCCATATTTAGTCGTAGCCCATGCAGTCCAAATTAAGCAAGGCTTCTTCCCCAGGCTCCTAAAGAGTACAACAAGTTCTCTAAACAAACCAAACCTCCAGCAACCTGGGAATTCCCCATGCTTTTGTTTTGATTTGTCCTAGAACTCCTGTGAGCACTGTAAGAACGGCCAGTTCTTAGTGACATCTTTATTGACGTCTTATGTCCAACCTTACGTCAAACCCAGCACCTTTCAGGAATAAATATACCAACGTTGCCTTAAGCAAACACACGGGGGTTTGGAGCAGAGCGTCTATCTACTTGCCCAAGAGCCCAGCTGATGCGAGAGCCCATGGACGCCGCCCCTCCCATTTGACGCACTGAGAGAGACGCTGTCTTTTCTCCTGCCGAGAAATCCAGCTCCGGGGTTCTCAGCCGCCCTTGCGGGTTGCTGGGATATCGAGTCCTGAGAGAGAGATATCAGACCTCCTGCTTTCTATTACCCAGGTACGGAGCTGACTAAAGCCTTAAAGAGAATTCTTGATTCAGATTCTTGGCAAAACCAACTTAACTTAAACTGCTACTTACTTACTCCTTCCCACGTATTAGGCTTAGGTCAGGTACACCGGGGTAGGCGTATTTAGAAGCACCAGTTGAGTACGTTAGTCAATGTATATATGTATGTATATATTTTATCCATTTTAAAGTATCATATGGCTAAGAAACCATATCAATGCTTTTACAGTATTATTTCATAATACTCCTTTTACTGTACGCACTTTACTTTATGATAAGTATTGCAATTATGGCAATTCATTTCTCTTGCATGAGAAAGAAGACTGCTCAATAAATAACACCTTTTATTGAAAACGCCCGTCTCTCTATTCTCTGCACTCTGGTGAAACTAAGTATGCACGATTGACTGAGTAAAATAGCTGTCTATTGTTTTCACACGACTCTAGAGATACACTCTTATTCTGAGGGAGCAAAGTTGTCATGTTTATGGTTGTCAGAAGCTAATCCCTTCTTGTCTATCCAGGGAAGTTAAACTCCTCCTTGTTTATTCGAGAAAGTTTCTAGTGACCTCTGAGCTAGCTGGCAAAACGAATTAAGTCTAATATAGTCAGTAGAGACCTAGTCGACCTCAGTCCTATGTCTACACTGCTGTTTATATTATTCCAATGCGCAGAGCCTATTGGGAATATAGGAACTACACTACATGGCGCCCAACGTTTGGTAAGGCGATAATCTAACGCAAGACACTAGAGTAACTCAGTCGTGCTTTTTCACACAGAACCCTTTTTCCCGTAAATACTCCAAAAGACATCTGGAGTGGGTAAAAGGTTAAAATCCGCCGGAACTTAGTAGGAAGAGATTCCTATGTATAGTTTTTGGTTTAGTCAACGTTGAAGGATACAGTGTTCCAAAATATTGTGCACCTAATCTTTGTTTCCTTGAAACTTGATCTGCAACAAAACTTTCTGTCAGTAAAATGCCTGACAGAGACGAAGAAAGAGATGCAACAGCGTCTCCACTGTTGTTGGATGACACAACTATCCAACAAAATGACCCGAATGCTATATTCATTCCGGTCAACATAAGAAGAACTATGACTATTAAACTTATAGAAAATGGACTGACATCACGAGGTGGTACAGTCATATTCGTGGTAGAGGCCCATGAATATCGGCAGACAGAGGTATTCTATTCATGGATATATTTTCCAGCAGCAAACGCTGTAACAAAAGACTTCCACTATTACAAAATAGAGGAACCTCCAGAAGAATACACTCATTTCGAGGATATTGAAATCCCATTAAATTACCAAGAGCGCCTGCTCTGGTTTAAAGGCGCCCTAAAACATCAAAATCACATCACCAGGCTCGGTCCACTAGGTAGACCAGGAGCAACGTGGCCGGTTCTAGCCAGCTACACACCACATCCAGACATTGAAAAAATGTCAAGCGAAGAACTCTTAGTTAAAATAAAAGAATTAACAAAGGCATATAGAGAATTAGTTCAATTGGCAATGGCCGATATAACATATCGCCAGAAATTGAAAGAAACAGATATAGCGAACAACCTTTTGAACTTGCCAGAATCATAGAAAAATCCTATGAAGAACTAGGTAGAGATAGTTTGGGTGGGAAACCAGTAAAAGCCCAACTAACTGAAAATCCTGAAAAAACTTATATTAAAAATAATTTAAATACTCCAAAAAAGAGTTGGGATGGTAATAAACAATCCACTCCCAAAGAAAAACGATTCCAGTCCAGAGGAAGGTCTCCTCAACGGAGAGAAAGATCTCCAGAACGAGGTGGCAAGTCTCCCCAGAGGGAGCCCTCTGAGAAAAGATACAACCTTAGAGATAGGGATAAATTAAGAAAACCTGACAGATATCAAGATATTGATACACGTCCCTCTTGATCTTTTCAGACTTCCTCACAGAAATCGGAAAGAAGAGGACGGTCAGAACACAAGGAAGAGCACGTCAAGTCCAAAGACAAAGAACCTGCTCATCAAAGTAAAAAATGACAATTTCCAAGAAAGAAGGTAGCCAGTATTAAAATAATTAAACATGCCGGGGATACTGAGGACACAACTGAAAAACGGAGAGTGGGCTCAGACAATGCTAGACAGCGCAGCAGAAGTGACCATAGCTCGCAAGATCCTGATGAATCTTCTGGAGGCAGTGGACATGAATGAATACATTCAGGTGGAAACTGCAGATACCAGAGTTAGCAAACCTCATAAAATATATGAAATAACACTGCGTATAGAGGGGGACAAGACTAGGAAAGTAAGGGGTCTCTTTTGGGATAACCTTTCGAAAGGCTATGACATCCTTTTAGCTGAAAAAGACTGGCTACCAGAGTTTGTCAGGGAGTGCCCTCATGGCGAAGAAATGATTATGTCTGCCTTCTCAGATAATATTTCAATTCATAAAAAATCCTTATATGCAAGAAAATGGGCAGTGGCCCAAGCTCCTGCATTATATAAAAATCATGTAGGATGGGATGAGGACTCTCCTCCTCACAAAATCCAGTTAAAATGTCAACCTACTGCACAAAGGCAATACCCAATTAAACAAGAAGCTAAAAAGTAAGTCAGGGAGATCTTAGATCAACTTGAATACTAGGGGGTGATTGAAACATGTACCTCACAAATGAACAATCCTTTGTTTCCTGTCTCAAAGCCAGACGATTCATATGGTCTAGTTTTGGACTACAGACACCTTAACTCATGTTGCAAAACATTTGCAGTACAAAACTCACACAGTGCAGCACTAATGAATAACATCGTGCGCAAAAAATACAAAACGACATTAGACATCTCTAATGGATTCTTTTGTCAAAACATTGCACCTGAGAGCAGGTATTTGACCGCGTTCTCAATCATGGGGTCACAAAAAAACTTCTGTCGACTCCCACAGGGATTCAAGAATAGCCCAGGATTATTCTCAGCAAGAGTAACAGAGTTACTACAAATATATGATGATGAGGCATTATCTTATGTCGATGACATCTATCTCGCAGATAATGACCTGGATACTCACTTGAAAAGAGTGAACACCATAATACTTGGGTTCGCAGCTGAGGGTTACAAATTCAACTTTAAAAAGTCACGAATCGCCCATCTAACTGTCCTGTTTTTAGGATATGAATTATCAAGTGAAGGCAAGAGCCTAGCAGACAACTTCTTAGAGAAGTGCGCTGTACTCCAAGCACCTAAAACGCTGAAGAAGTTACAATCAATACTAGGTTTCCTGAATTTTGGAAGAACATCCATTCTAAATTATGCAGAGAGGGTTAAACCTCTCTATGAATTAATAAAACCTGATTTCAAACCAATCAATTGGACTCAGAAACACACAGAAATGTTAAGATCTTTGCAAACAGACATGTTAGCTAAAAGAAAATTGCAAACACGCGAAAACATACGCAATCTTGTAATCCGAGTCATCCCAGGAAGATGCGGATTCACGTACCTGACCTCTAATGAGGGAGAAACGGTACCAATAGCTTACAAATCACACTTGTACACACAAGCTGAAATGAAATTCAGTTCTACTGAAAAGGTTCTAATAGCGGTTCAAACTGCTGTAGCAAAAGAAAGAGCCCAAGCCCAAGGCAGGAAGATAACTGTTTTAACAGCAGAATCAGCCCTTGAGGCATTAACAAGCCCACGCAATTTGACTACTGTGGCATTAGATCCAAAATGGATACAATGGGAAAATTCTCTTGCTGCAGAAGACGTGAAATACTATTTTGACCCGAAAATGAAAAAAACTAGAAAATCTAGAATATGAAGAAGAATATCCTCTGCCAATCAAAATTCTGCCTCTCGAACAATGCACATGTGTAATCTACATGGACAGATCTGCACAACACTACGATGTAGAGAAAGAATCCTACAACGCTGCGTGCGCGATTGCTAAAGGTCGCTGGCGCTTGGGTAAATTCAGACCGTTAGTCACCAATACTGAATCACTCAGAAACTGTTCAACTCAACGAGCTAAAATAAGATCTTTAAAGATGGCGCTGGAAAATGCCGATCGCGAATTCCCCACACTAATAGTGTGCGATTCACATTACTGCGTCAAGTCTTACAATAATGAATTGCAGAACTGGGTTCAAAACCATTATAAAGATGACACAGGTGCAACAATAAAGCATAAAAAGCTTTGGGAACAGGTAGTTCTTTTGCAGAAAGAACTACAAAAGAATCACGTGATACATACACTAAATCATCAACATGATGGCGTTCACGTTGCAGGGAATTCATTGGCTCACAGAACCACAGCGGAAGCAGCTCAACCGGCTTCCGTAGCCACAAAAAAGCGTTCAGAAAAATACATAGACGGGGAAACAATGCTGGCGGTAAAAACGTCTTTGAAAGACGACTGTGCAGCATTACCTGTGAACTAAACCGAAGTCATCTGCGGCGTACCTCAAGGCTCCTCACTCAGTCCCACCCTCTTCAACGTCTACATGAGTCCCCTCGCCTCCATCGCACGTCAACACAACCTCAACATCATCTCCTACGCCGACGACACCCACCTAATCCTTTCCCTCACCAAAGACCCCAACACCGCCAAAAACAACCTTCACGAAGGTATGAAAGAAGTAGCCGAATGGATGAAACAGAGCCGCTTAAAACTCAATTCAGACAAAACGGAGGTGCTCATCCTAGGTTCCTCCCCCTCAGCTTGGGACGACTCCTGGTGGCCCTCCGCTTTGGGATCTGCGCCCACACCCACAGACCATGCACGTAACCTTGGCTTCATTCTAGACTCCTCCCTCTCAATGTCCAGACAAGTCAACGCCGTATCGTCCTCCTGCTTCAACGTCCTTCGCATTCTCAAAAAGATCTTCCGCTGGATCCCCCTCGAAACAAGAAAGACTGTCACCCATGCACTGGTCACGAGTCGACTGGACTATGGCAACACACTCTACGCCGGAATTACAACAAAATTGCAGAAAAAGCTCCAGCGCATCCAAAACGCATCAGCGAGACTCATATTAGACATCCCGCGCCAAGAGCACAGGTCACTTAAAAAATCTCCACTGGCTCCCCGTCAACAAAAGAATTACTTTCCGCCTTCTTACCCACGCACACAAGGCCCTTTATAATCTAGGACCCGAATGCCTCAATACCCGACTGTCCTTCTACTATCCCACCCTCCAACTAAGATCATCCAATCAAGCCCTCGCCGCAGTCCCGCGCATCCGAAAAACCACCATGGGTGGCAGATCCTTCTCCTTCCTGGCTGCCAAGACCTGAAACTCACTCCCCACCCACCTCCGCCGTACTCAGAATCACATCTCCTTCAGAAAAGAACTGAAAACATGGCTATTCGATAAACAGTAAACCTCTCCCTCCAGCGCCTTGAGACCCTCTGGGTGAGTAGTGCGCTTTATAAATGCTTGAACTTGAACTTGAACTATCCACTCAATTATACATACATAATTGATGCAAACTCCATTCCTTTTGCTCGAATCCCTGGAGTGGGGGATAGAGTAATTCCAAACACGAACAGGAGAGTCTTTTTAATAGCAGACGCACACATGGGATTGGGTCTAAGGCACCAAGAGATCAAGGAATCTCTGAAAGAATTACAATCAGAATACTGGTGGCCGGGGATGAGCCTGCAACATTACAAATTTGCAATGGGCTGTCCAAACTGCAACAGAGATAGCAGTCACGAACCCACCGGAGTAATTCCAGGACCCTTCTTTTAGAAAGCATAAGGCTATCTGTATGCAAAAATCCAGCAGGAGAAATGCGTCCCATTTATGTTTAAGACTAGATTCACTTAAAATGTAGACACCAGCGCTCGGCTGGCACCAGAACTGTTATAAAAGATTTGCGAGTCTTTATCGGCACATACGCAATTGGCATGCTACATTCTGACCAGGGTCCTGCTTTTAGCTCTCGGGCTTATAAGGAGGCCATGGCCAGCATGGGCATTGCATTGCGGTACTCTTGTCCCTTCCATCCTGAGGGAAATGCGGTAGTGGAAAGAAAAAACCGGGACATAAAGCAATCTATAACGGCGAGGGTATTAGGTTCGGGTGATGGGTGGGTCCAACATTTAACAAGTGTCCAACGTAGTCTTAATAATCTGCCACGAAATTCTCTAAAAGGTCTCAGTCCGTATGAACTATTGTTCGGTACTAGAATGCATATTCAGGACCTTGATAGTCACACTTCAGTGGTAGAAAAAAAATGCTTTGATATCAAAGACCGTTTGGCTGTTTTACAGGACTTAAATGAAACAAGACGAAACCTGAGCAACATAAAGTTAAAACAACAGCCAACAGCCACTGAAGAAAAACCACCTGTCCCAGCAAGACCTGTCTGGATTCCAAAGATTGGGGATTTGGTCAGAGAGAAGATCGCGGTAAAGAAGGAATTTGGGCCTTCTTACAGAAAAGCAGTACCTGTCTTAGCTGTCAGCGGAACAAGATCAGTTGTACTACCGCCCCTTGCTGGTAAAAAGGAGAACCAAGTTGTATCCATCGACCTGGTAAAACCACAATCATGTGGCCAATAATAAGTAGTAGGCCCAGTGGACTCCCAAGAAATAGAAGAGTACCAAAATTTGCTACAATACAAGAGGTTCAAACTGAGAGACTAATCACATTCGATAAACCTGCAGTGAATAAAAAAGGACTATGCAACACTGCCATGGAACTTGTGCCTCTTGAAACCCAAATTGCAACAGTTCGTCAAGAAAGACCAGTCTACAACGATGTAGCCTCAGACTATGCTAATGAAACAAAGAAAAATCCAAAAGCAAATAAAAATTCAGAAGCAATTCCAACAATTGACAGAACTGCATCTGTCTACTTCATCAATTTCGATGACTTTTCTGAAGATCCTAGCGAGCCAGAAGAAACGCCAGCAACAAAAACTTTCAAAGAAAAATTAACAGAACTCTTTCATCAACTCAAAGAAACCTATCTGATTTCTCCATGGATTGAATTTTGGATTGTGTTAGGTGTACTTTTCCTCCTGCTTTGGCTCATCATGGTTCTTTGTTTGGGAAAATTCATTGAAGGAAAATACAGTACAATGGACACAGCAAGTCAGAACATCAACTTGGTCCTAAAGCCTCACAAGTCATCTCACATCGAGAAAAGAGAACTATCATCAGTGAACGTCACAGCCAATCCAATACCCGGTGGGGTAGCATGGGACAGAACTGAATTTGACATTTTTGGCCCGATTGAGCTCTTGAAATATCCACACCGGTTTAAGGTTTCATTAAGTGACTTTGTAAAACCAAGTACTTTTTCTGATGATTGGGACTTTGGAAATATAAATAATATGATGTCAGATTTAGTAATATCAGCAAAATATACAGAACATGATTATTTACAGGGTTCATCAAATTATGAAGAAATGTACTGTTATAATCACTTTGGCTATCACTATTTGCAAAAATCTGCACAGCCTAGAAATGTTTTCATTATAACCAATGGGAACATTGTGCAACGCCACCTAAAAGCAGCTCAAAAACATTCTATGAGAAATTCCCATACTTCTCAGGGTTTAACACAAGTGATGCAGAAACATTTTATTTTAAAATGTTATATAAGACAGGAATGAAAACAATGTTGACAAATACTAAATTGATCTATTCTGAAGCATTTTATGTAAAAATGATTACATTTGGTTTTGAATTCTGGAAAAATAACATTGAAACAAAAACCATCTGGGGTACAAAAGAATGGCAGGTCCAAGGTTTAGAAGCATTGTTTAGAGCCTGCATGATCCCAGAACAATTAATATTCTTGAATGACACCATTCAACAGACTACCTGTCTTGGCCTAGCCAAAATTAAGGACTTAAACAAACCGTCTATTCCTAAGCCCATACCCGATAGTAATAGCACTACTGATATGGAGATAGACGTATCCCACATTTTATACCAAAACAGAACACATCCTGATTGGAAAAAATGGTTGATCTGGCCCACAGACACAAATAACTGTCAAGATAGATTCCTGAACAAAATACAGGGGTTAAAACTGAACAGGCCAGAACCAAGATACTCCCAGAGACAACATCCAGGGATAGTTACAACATACAGTGTAGGGAAACTATGCCTTGAATGGCTACAGAAATCCACACTGGCTGAAATTAAGCAACACTTGACTTTACTTAAAGACGGTGCTGACTTGCGTGATTTCATATTGGGACCACGCAAACAGCGTCAAAAACGTTTCATAGCGGCCGGTATGTACGCTGCGTACAACAAAGCTTGGAAAGTAATGCAAATTGAAACAGCAGAAAAAATACGAGAAATTGATCGTATTAATTTGGAAAAATCACTTTCTGTTGTGGACAATGGGTTAACGACTCTGTCCTCTGGAATATATTCACTGGACAGTATTGTATCATCTGCTATTGATATAATAGAGCAAGACTTACTAATGTTACAACATGGTCAGTCCCAATTACGTTCTATTGTACAACTTGGCTGGACGTTGCAAAATCTGCGTTCAGGCTACGTGCCATGGCGTTTAATCAACGTAACGTCATTATTCTCTATCTTTAACCTTACTGATAAACAAATCAGTTTGGCACAAAAAGGAGCAGACTATACGATTCTGAGCATTGAAAAACTTGAGAGATTACGATTGACAATGTCAGAAAGACCTGTCATTGAATGGATAATACACGGAATAATCACAATTCCGATAACAACTTTCCAATTTAAATACATGAGAAAGAAGACTGCTCAATAAATAACACCTTTTATTGAAAACGCCCGTCTCTCTATTCTCTGCACTCTGGTGAAACTAAGTATGCACGATTGACTGAGTAAAATAGCTGTCTATTGTTTTCACACGACTCTAGAGATACACTCTTATTCTGAGGGAGCAAAGTTGTCATGTTTATGGTTGTCAGAAGCTAATCCCTTCTTGTCTATCCAGGGAAGTTAAACTCCTCCTTGTTTATTCGAGAAAGTTTCTAGTGACCTCTGAGCTAGCTGGCAAAACGAATTAAGTCTAATATAGTCAGTAGAGACCTAGTCGACCTCAGTCCTATGTCTACACTGCTGTTTATATTATTCCAATGCGCAGAGCCTATTGGGAATATAGGAACTACACTACATGGCGCCCAACGTTTGGTAAGGCGATAATCTAACGCAAGACACTAGAGTAACTCAGTCGTGCTTTTCACACAGAACCCTTTTTCCCGTAAATACTCCAAAAGACATCTGGAGTGGGTAAAAGGTTAAAATCCGCCGGAACTTAGTAGGAAGAGATTCCTATGTATAGTTTTTGGTTTAGTCAACGTTGAAGGATACAGTGTTCCAAAATATTGTGCACCTAATCTTTGTTTCCTTGAAACTTGATCTGCAACAAAACTTTCTGTCAGTAAAATGCCTGACAGAGACGAAGAAAGAGATGCAACAGCGTCTCCACTGTTGTTGGATGACACAACTATCCAACAAAATGACCCGAATGCTATATTCATTCCGGTCAACATAAGAAGAACTATGACTATTAAACTTATAGAAAATGGACTGACATCACGAGGTGGTACAGTCATATTCGTGGTAGAGGCCCATGAATATCGGCAGACAGAGGTATTCTATTCATGGATACATTTTCCAGCAGCAAACGCTGTAACAAAAGACTTCCACTATTACAAAATAGAGGAACCTCCAGAAGAATACACTCATTTCGAGGATATTGAAATCCCATTAAATTACCAAGAGCGCCTGCTCTGGTTTAAAGGCGCCCTAAAACATCAAAATCACATCACCAGGCTCGGTCCACTAGGTAGACCAGGAGCAACGTGGCCGGTTCTAGCCAGCTACACACCACATCCAGACATTGAAAAAATGTCAAGCGAAGAACTCTTAGTTAAAATAAAAGAATTAACAAAGGCATATAGAGAATTAGTTCAATTGGCAATGGCCGATATAACATATCGCCAGAAATTGAAAGAAACAGATATAGCGAACAACCTTTTGAACTTGCCAGAATCATAGAAAAATCCTATGAAGAACTAGGTAGAGATAGTTTGGGTGGGAAACCAGTAAAAGCCCAACTAACTGAAAATCCTGAAAAAACTTATATTAAAAATAATTTAAATACTCCAAAAAAGAGTTGGGATGGTAATAAACAATCCACTCCCAAAGAAAAACGATTCCAGTCCAGAGGAAGGTCTCCTCAACGGAGAGAAAGATCTCTAGAACGAGGTGGCAAGTCTCCCCAGAGGGAGCCCTCTGAGAAAAGATACAACCTTAGAGATAGGGATAAATTAAGAAAACCTGACAGATATCAAGATATTGATACACGTCCCTCTTGATCTTTTCAGACTTCCTCACAGAAATCGGAAAGAAGAGGACGGTCAGAACACAAGGAAGAGCACGTCAAGTCCAAAGACAAAGAACCTGCTCATCAAAGTAAAAAATTACAATTTCCAAGAAAGAAGGTAGCCAGTATTAAAATAATTAAACATGCCGGGGATACTGAGGACACAACTGAAAAACGGAGAGTGGGCTCAGACAATGCTAGACAGCGCAGCAGAAGTGACCATAGCTCGCAAGATCCTGATGAATCTTCTGGAGGCAGTGGACATGAATGAATACATTCAGGTGGAAACTGCAGATACCAGAGTTAGCAAACCTCATAAAATATATGAAATAACACTGCGTATAGAGGGGGACAAGACTAGGAAAGTAAGGGGTCTCTTTTGGTATAACCTTTCGAAAGGCTATGACATCCTTTTAGCTGAAAAAGACTGGCTACCAGAGTTTGTCAGGGAGTGCCCTCATGGCGAAGAAATGATTATGTCTGCCTTCTCAGATAATATTTCAATTCATAAAAAATCCTTATATGCAAGAAAATGGGCAGTGGCCCAAGCTCCTGCATTATATAAAAATCATGTAGGATGGGATGAGGACTCTCCTCCTCACAAAATCCAGTTAAAATGTCAACCTACTGCACAAAGGCAATACCCAATTAAACAAGAAGCTAAAAAGCAAGTCAGGGAGATCTTAGATCAACTTGAATACTAGGGGGTGATTGAAACATGTACCTCACAAATGAACAATCCTTTGTTTCCTGTCTCAAAGCCAGACGATTCATATGGTCTAGTTTTGGACTACAGACACCTTAACTCATGTTGCAAAACATTTGCAGTACAAAACTCACACAGTGCAGCACTAATGAATAACATTGTGCGCAAAAAATACAAAACGACATTAGACATCTCTAATGGATTCTTTTGTCAAAACATTGCACCTGAGAGCAGGTATTTGACCGCGTTCTCAATCATGGGGTCACAAAAAAACTTCTGTCGACTCCCACAGGGATTCAAGAATAGCCCAGGATTATTCTCAGCAAGAGTAACAGAGTTACTACAAATATATGATGATGAGGCATTATCTTATGTCGATGACATCTATCTCGCAGATAATGACCTGGATACTCACTTGAAAAGAGTGAACACCATAATACTTGGGTTCGCAGCTGAGGGTTACAAATTCAACTTTAAAAAGTCACGAATCGCCCATCTAACTGTCCTGTTTTTAGGATATGAATTATCAAGTGAAGGCAAGAGCCTAGCAGACAACTTCTTAGAGAAGTGCGCTGTACTCCAAGCACCTAAAACGCTGAAGAAGTTACAATCAATACTAGGTTTCCTGAATTTTGGAAGAACATCCATTCTAAATTATGCAGAGAGGGTTAAACCTCTCTATGAATTAATAAAACCTGATTTCAAACCAATCAATTGGACTCAGAAACACACAGAAATGTTAAGATCTTTGCAAACAGACATATTAGCTAAAAGAAAATTGCAAACACGCGAAAACATACGCAATCTTGTAATCCGAGTCATCCCAGGAAGATGCGGATTCACGTACCTGACCTCTAATGAGGGAGAAACGGTACCAATAGCTTACAAATCACACTTGTACACACAAGCTGAAATGAAATTCAGTTCTACTGAAAAGGTTCTAATAGCGGTTCAAACTGCTGTAGCAAAAGAAAGAGCCCAAGCCCAAGGCAGGAAGATAACTGTTTTAACAGCAGAATCAGCCCTTGAGGCATTAACAAGCCCACGCAATTTGACTACTGTGGCATTAGATCCAAAATGGATACAATGGGAAAATTCTCTTGCTGCAGAAGACGTGAAATACTATTTTGACCCGAAAATGAAAAAACTAGAAAATCTAGAATATGAAGAAGAATATCCTCTGCCAATCAAAATTCTGCCTCTCGAACAATGCACATGTGTAATCTACATGGACAGATCTGCACAACACTACGATGTAGAGAAAGAATCCTACAACGCTGCGTGCGCGATTGCTAAAGGTCGCTGGCGCTTGGGTAAATTCAGACCGTTAGTCACCAATACTGAATCACTCAGAAACTGTTCAACTCAACGAGCTAAAATAAGATCTTTAAAGATGGCGCTGGAAAATGCCGATCGCGAATTCCCCACACTAATAGTGTGCGATTCACATTACTGCGTCAAGTCTTACAATAATGAATTGCAGAACTGGGTTCAAAACCATTATAAAGATGACACAGGTGCAACAATAAAGCATAAAAAGCTTTGGGAACAGGTAGTTCTTTTGCAGAAAGAACTACAAAAGAATCACGTGATACATACACTAAATCATCAACATGATGGCGTTCACGTTGCAGGGAATTCATTGGCTCACAGAACCACAGCGGAAGCAGCTCAACCGGCTTCCGTAGCCACAAAAAAGCGTTCAGAAAAATACATAGACGGGGAAACAATGCTGGCGGTAAAAACGTCTTTGAAAGACGACTGTACAGCATTACCTGTGAACTAAACCGAAGTCATCTGCGGCGTACCTCAAGGCTCCTCACTCAGTCCCACCCTCTTCAACGTCTACATGAGTCCCCTCGCCTCCATCGCACGTCAACACAACCTCAACATCATCTCCTACGCCGACGACACCCACCTAATCCTTTCCCTCACCAAAGACCCCAACACCGCCAAAAACAACCTTCACGAAGGTATGAAAGAAGTAGCCGAATGGATGAAACAGAGCCGCTTAAAACTCAATTCAGACAAAACGGAGGTGCTCATCCTAGGTTCCTCCCCCTCAGCTTGGGACGACTCCTGGTGGCCCTCCGCTTTGGGATCTGCGCCCACACCCACAGACCATGCACGTAACCTTGGCTTCATTCTAGACTCCTCCCTCTCAATGTCCAGACAAGTCAACGCCGTATCGTCCTCCTGCTTCAACGTCCTTCGCATTCACAAAAAGATCTTCCGCTGGATCCCCCTCGAAACAAGAAAGACTGTCACCCATGCACTGGTCACGAGTCGACTGGACTATGGCAACACACTCTACGCCGGAATTACAACAAAATTGCAGAAAAAGCTCCAGCGCATCCAAAACGCATCAGCGAGACTCATATTAGACATCCCGCGCCAAGAGCACAGGTCACTTAAAAAATCTCCACTGGCTCCCCGTCAACAAAAGAATTACTTTCCGCCTTCTTACCCACGCACACAAGGCCCTTTATAATCTAGGACCCGAATGCCTCAATACCCGACTGTCCTTCTACTATCCCACCCTCCAACTAAGATCATCCAATCAAGCCCTCGCCGCAGTCCCGCGCATCCGAAAAACCACCATGGGTGGCAGATCCTTCTCCTTCCTGGCTGCCAAGACCTGAAACTCACTCCCCACCCACCTCCGCCGTACTCAGAATCACATCTCCTTCAGAAAAGAACTGAAAACATGGCTATTCGATAAACAGTAAACCCCTCCCTCCAGCGCCTTGAGACCCTCTGGGTGAGTAGTGCGCTTTATAAATGCTTGAACTTGAACTTGAACTATCCACTCAATTATACATACATAATTGATGCAAACTCCATTCCTTTTGCTCGAATCCCTGGAGTGGGGGATAGAGTAATTCCAAACACGAACAGGAGAGTCTTTTTAATAGCAGACGCACACATGGGATTGGGTCTAAGGCACCAAGAGATCAAGGAATCTCTGAAAGAATTACAATCAGAATACTGGTGGCCGGGGATGAGCCTGCAACATTACAAATTTGCAATGGGCTGTCCAAACTGCAACAGAGATAGCAGTCACGAACCCACCGGAGTAATTCCAGGACCCTTCTTTTAGAAAGCATAAGGCTATCTGTATGCAAAAATCCAGCAGGAGAAATGCGTCCCATTTATGTTTAAGACTAGATTCACTTAAAATGTAGACACCAGCGCTCGGCTGGCACCAGAACTGTTATAAAAGATTTGCGAGTCTTTATCGGCACATACGCAATTGGCATGCTACATTCTGACCAGGGTCCTGCTTTTAGCTCTCGGGCTTATAAGGAGGCCATGGCCAGCATGGGCATTGCATTGCGGTACTCTTGTCCCTTCCATCCTGAGGGAAATGCAGTAGTGGAAAGAAAAAACCGGGACATAAAGCAATCTATAACGGCGAGGGTATTAGGTTCGGGTGATGGGTGGGTCCAACATTTAACAAGTGTCCAACGTAGTCTTAATAATCTGCCACGAAATTCTCTAAAAGGTCTCAGTCCGTATGAACTATTGTTCGGTACTAGAATGCATATTCAGGACCTTGATAGTCACACTTCAGTGGTAGAAAAAAAATGCTTTGATATCAAAGACCGTTTGGCTGTTTTACAGGACTTAAATGAAACAAGACGAAACCTGAGCAACATAAAGTTAAAACAACAGCCAACAGCCACTGAAGAAAAACCACCTGTCCCAGCAAGACCTGTCTGGATTCCAAAGATTGGGGATTTGGTCAGAGAGAAGATCGCGGTAAAGAAGGAATTTGGGCCTTCTTACAGAAAAGCAGTACCTGTCTTAGCTGTCAGCGGAACAAGATCAGTTGTACTACCGCCCCTTGCTGGTAAAAAGGAGAACCAAGTTGTATCCATCGACCTGGTAAAACCACAATCATGTGGCCAATAATAAGTAGTAGGCCCAGTGGACTCCCAAGAAATAGAAGAGTACCAAAATTTGCTACAATACAAGAGGTTCAAACTGAGAGACTAATCACATTCGATAAACCTGCAGTGAATAAAAAAGGACTATGCAACACTGCCATGGAACTTGTGCCTCTTGAAACCCAAATTGCAACAGTTCGTCAAGAAAGACCAGTCTACAACGATGTAGCCTCAGACTATGCTAATGAAACAAAGAAAAATCCAAAAGCAAATAAAAATTCAGAAGCAATTCCAACAATTGACAGAACTGCATCTGGCTACTTCATCAATTTCGATGACTTTTCTGAAGATCCTAGCGAGCCAGAAGAAACGCCAGCAACAAAAACTTTCAAAGAAAAATTAACAGAACTCTTTCATCAACTCAAAGAAACCTATCTGATTTCTCCATGGATTGAATTTTGGATTGTGTTAGGTGTACTTTTCCTCCTGCTTTGGCTCATCATGGTTCTTTGTTTGGGAAAATTCATTGAAGGAAAATACAGTACAATGGACACAGCAAGTCAGAACATCAACTTGGTCCTAAAGCCTCACAAGTCATCTCACATCGAGTAAAGAGAACTATCATCAGTGAACGTCACAGCCAATCCAATACCCGGTGGGGTAGCATGGGACAGAACTGAATTTGACATTTTTGGCCCGATTGAGCTCTTGAAATATCCACACCGGTTTAAGGTTTCATTAAGTGACTTTGTAAAACCAAGTACTTTTTCTGATGATTGGGACTTTGGAAATATAAATAATATGATGTCAGATTTAGTAATATCAGCAAAATATACAGAACATGATTATTTACAGGGTTCATCAAATTATGAAGAAATGTACTGTTATAATCACTTTGGCTATCACTATTTGCATAAATCTGCACAGCCTAGAAATGTTTTCATTATAACCAATGGGAACATTGTGCAACGCCACCTAAAAGCAGCTCAAAAACATTCTATGAGAAATTCCCATACTTCTCAGGGTTTAACACAAGTGATGCAGAAACATTTTATTTTAAAATGTTATATAAGACAGGAATGAAAACAATGTTGACAAATACTAAATTGATCTATTCTGAAGCATTTTATGTAAAAATGATTACATTTGGTTTTGAATTCTGGAAAAATAACATTGAAACAAAAACCATCTGGGGTACAAAAGAATGGCAGGTCCAAGGTTTAGAAGCATTGTTTAGAGCCTGCATGATCCCAGAACAATTAATATTCTTGAATGACACCATTCAACAGACTACCTGTCTTGGCCTAGCCAAAATTAAGGACTTAAACAAACCGTCTATTCCTAAGCCCATACCCGATAGTAATAGCACTACTGATATGGAGATAGACGTATCCCACATTTTATACCAAAACAGAACACATCCTGATTGGAAAAAATGGTTGATCTGGCCCACAGACACAAATAACTGTCAAGATAGATTCCTGAACAAAATACAGGGGTTAAAACTGAACAGGCCAGAACCAAGATACTCCCAGAGACAACATCCAGGGATAGTTACAACATACAGTGTAGGGAAACTATGCCTTGAATGGCTACAGAAATCCACACTGGCTGAAATTAAGCAACACTTGACTTTACTTAAAGACGGTGCTGACTTGCGTGATTTCATATTGGGACCACGCAAACAGCGTCAAAAACGTTTCATAGCGGCCGGTATGTACGCTGCGTACAACAAAGCTTGGAAAGTAATGCAAATTGAAACAGCAGAAAAAATACGAGAAATTGATCGTATTAATTTGGAAAAATCACTTTCTGTTGTGGACAATGGGTTAACGACTCTGTCCTCTGGAATATATTCACTGGACAGTATTGTATCATCTGCTATTGATATAATAGAGCAAGACTTACTAATGTTACAACATGGTCAGTCCCAATTACGTTCTATTGTACAACTTGGCTGGACGTTGCAAAATCTGCGTTCAGGCTACGTGCCATGGCGTTTAATCAACGTAACGTCATTATTCTCTATCTTTAACCTTACTGATAAACAAATCAGTTTGGCACAAAAAGGAGCAGACTATACGATTCTGAGCATTGAAAAACTTGAGAGATTACGATTGACAATGTCAGAAAGACCTGTCATTGAATGGATAATACACGGAATAATCACAATTCCGATAACAACTTTCCAATTTAAATACATGAGAAAGAAGACTGCTCAATAAATAACACCTTTTATTGAAAACGCCCGTCTCTCTATTCTCTGCACTCTGGGGAAACTAAGTATGCACGATTGACTGAGTAAAATAGCTGTCTATTGTTTTCACACGACTCTAGAGATACACTCTTATTCTGAGGGAGCAAAGTTGTCATGTTTATGGTTGTCAGAAGCTAATCCCTTCTTGTCTATCCAGGGAAGTTAAACTCCTCCTTGTTTATTCGAGAAAGTTTCTAGTGACCTCTGAGCTAGCTGGCAAAACGAATTAAGTCTAATATAGTCAGTAGAGACCTAGTCGACCTCAGTCCTATGTCTACACTGCTGTTTATATTATTCCAATGCGCAGAGCCTATTGGGAATATAGGAACTACACTACATGGCGCCCAACGTTTGGTAAGGCGATAATCTAACGCAAGACACTAGAGTAACTCAGTCGTGCTTTTCACACAGAACCCTTTTTCCCGTAAATACTCCAAAAGACATCTGGAGTGGGTAAAAGGTTAAAATCCGCCGGAACTTAGTAGGAAGAGATTCCTATGTATAGTTTTTGGTTTAGTCAACGTTGAAGGATACAGTGTTCCAAAATATTGTGCACCTAATCTTTGTTTCCTTGAAACTTGATCTGCAACAAAACTTTCTGTCAGTAAAATGCCTGACAGAGACGAAGAAAGAGATGCAACAGCGTCTCCACTGTTGTTGGATGACACAACTATCCAACAAAATGACCCGAATGCTATATTCATTCCGGTCAACATAAGAAGAACTATGACTATTAAACTTATAGAAAATGGACTGACATCACGAGGTGGTACAGTCATATTCGTGGTAGAGGCCCATGAATATCGGCAGACAGAGGTATTCTATTCATGGATACATTTTCCAGCAGCAAACGCTGTAACAAAAGACTTCCACTATTACAAAATAGAGGAACCTCCAGAAGAATACACTCATTTCGAGGATATTGAAATCCCATTAAATTACCAAGAGCGCCTGCTCTGGTTTAAAGGCGCCCTAAAACATCAAAATCACATCACCAGGCTCGGTCCACTAGGTAGACCAGGAGCAACGTGGCCGGTTCTAGCCAGCTACACACCACATCCAGACATTGAAAAAATGTCAAGCGAAGAACTCTTAGTTAAAATAAAAGAATTAACAAAGGCATATAGAGAATTAGTTCAATTGGCAATGGCCGATATAACATATCGCCAGAAATTGAAAGAAACAGATATAGCGAACAACCTTTTGAACTTGCCAGAATCATAGAAAAATCCTATGAAGAACTAGGTAGAGATAGTTTGGGTGGGAAACCAGTAAAAGCCCAACTAACTGAAAATCCTGAAAAAACTTATATTAAAAATAATTTAAATACTCCAAAAAAGAGTTGGGATGGTAATAAACAATCCACTCCCAAAGAAAAACGATTCCAGTCCAGAGGAAGGTCTCCTCAACGGAGAGAAAGATCTCCAGAACGAGGTGGCAAGTCTCCCCAGAGGGAGCCCTCTGAGAAAAGATACAACCTTAGAGATAGGGATAAATTAAGAAAACCTGACAGATATCAAGATATTGATACACGTCCCTCTTGATCTTTTCAGACTTCCTCACAGAAATCGGAAAGAAGAGGACGGTCAGAACACAAGGAAGAGCACGTCAAGTCCAAAGACAAAGAACCTGCTCATCAAAGTAAAAAATTACAATTTCCAAGAAAGAAGGTAGCCAGTATTAAAATAATTAAACATGCCGGGGATACTGAGGACACAACTGAAAAACGGAGAGTGGGCTCAGACAATGCTAGACAGCGCAGCAGAAGTGACCATAGCTCGCAAGATCCTGATGAATCTTCTGGAGGCAGTGGACATGAATGAATACATTCAGGTGGAAACTGCAGATACCAGAGTTAGCAAACCTCATAAAATATATGAAATAACACTGCGTATAGAGGGGGACAAGACTAGGAAAGTAAGGGGTCTCTTTTGGTATAACCTTTCGAAAGGCTATGACATCCTTTTAGCTGAAAAAGACTGGCTACCAGAGTTTGTCAGGGAGTGCCCTCATGGCGAAGAAATGATTATGTCTGCCTTCTCAGATAATATTTCAATTCATAAAAAATCCTTATATGCAAGAAAATGGGCAGTGGCCCAAGCTCCTGCATTATATAAAAATCATGTAGGATGGGATGAGGACTCTCCTCCTCACAAAATCCAGTTAAAATGTCAACCTACTGCACAAAGGCAATACCCAATTAAACAAGAAGCTAAAAAGCAAGTCAGGGAGATCTTAGATCAACTTGAATACTAGGGGGTGATTGAAACATGTACCTCACAAATGAACAATCCTTTGTTTCCTGTCTCAAAGCCAGACGATTCATATGGTCTAGTTTTGGACTACAGACACCTTAACTCATGTTGCAAAACATTTGCAGTACAAAACTCACACAGTGCAGCACTAATGAATAACATTGTGCGCAAAAAATACAAAACGACATTAGACATCTCTAATGGATTCTTTTGTCAAAACATTGCACCTGAGAGCAGGTATTTGACCGCGTTCTCAATCATGGGGTCACAAAAAAACTTCTGTCGACTCCCACAGGGATTCAAGAATAGCCCAGGATTATTCTCAGCAAGAGTAACAGAGTTACTACAAATATATGATGATGAGGCATTATCTTATGTCGATGACATCTATCTCGCAGATAATGACCTGGATACTCACTTGAAAAGAGTGAACACCATAATACTTGGGTTCGCAGCTGAGGGTTACAAATTCAACTTTAAAAAGTCACGAATCGCCCATCTAACTGTCCTGTTTTTAGGATATGAATTATCAAGTGAAGGCAAGAGCCTAGCAGACAACTTCTTAGAGAAGTGCGCTGTACTCCAAGCACCTAAAACGCTGAAGAAGTTACAATCAATACTAGGTTTCCTGAATTTTGGAAGAACATCCATTCTAAATTATGCAGAGAGGGTTAAACCTCTCTATGAATTAATAAAACCTGATTTCAAACCAATCAATTGGACTCAGAAACACACAGAAATGTTAAGATCTTTGCAAACAGACATATTAGCTAAAAGAAAATTGCAAACACGCGAAAACATACGCAATCTTGTAATCCGAGTCATCCCAGGAAGATGCGGATTCACGTACCTGACCTCTAATGAGGGAGAAACGGTACCAATAGCTTACAAATCACACTTGTACACACAAGCTGAAATGAAATTCAGTTCTACTGAAAAGGTTCTAATAGCGGTTCAAACTGCTGTAGCAAAAGAAAGAGCCCAAGCCCAAGGCAGGAAGATAACTGTTTTAACAGCAGAATCAGCCCTTGAGGCATTAACAAGCCCACGCAATTTGACTACTGTGGCATTAGATCCAAAATGGATACAATGGGAAAATTCTCTTGCTGCAGAAGACGTGAAATACTATTTTGACCCGAAAATGAAAAAACTAGAAAATCTAGAATATGAAGAAGAATATCCTCTGCCAATCAAAATTCTGCCTCTCGAACAATGCACATGTGTAATCTACATGGACAGATCTGCACAACACTACGATGTAGAGAAAGAATCCTACAACGCTGCGTGCGCGATTGCTAAAGGTCGCTGGCGCTTGGGTAAATTCAGACCGTTAGTCACCAATACTGAATCACTCAGAAACTGTTCAACTCAACGAGCTAAAATAAGATCTTTAAAGATGGCGCTGGAAAATGCCGATCGCGAATTCCCCACACTAATAGTGTGCGATTCACATTACTGCGTCAAGTCTTACAATAATGAATTGCAGAACTGGGTTCAAAACCATTATAAAGATGACACAGGTGCAACAATAAAGCATAAAAAGCTTTGGGAACAGGTAGTTCTTTTGCAGAAAGAACTACAAAAGAATCACGTGATACATACACTAAATCATCAACATGATGGCGTTCACGTTGCAGGGAATTCATTGGCTCACAGAACCACAGCGGAAGCAGCTCAACCGGCTTCCGTAGCCACAAAAAAGCGTTCAGAAAAATACATAGACGGGGAAACAATGCTGGCGGTAAAAACGTCTTTGAAAGACGACTGTGCAGCATTACCTGTGAACTAAACCGAAGTCATCTGCGGCGTACCTCAAGGCTCCTCACTCAGTCCCACCCTCTTCAACGTCTACATGAGTCCCCTCGCCTCCATCGCACGTCAACACAACCTCAACATCATCTCCTACGCCGACGACACCCACCTAATCCTTTCCCTCACCAAAGACCCCAACACCGCCAAAAACAACCTTCACGAAGGTATGAAAGAAGTAGCCGAATGGATGAAACAGAGCCGCTTAAAACTCAATTCAGACAAAACGGAGGTGCTCATCCTAGGTTCCTCCCCCTCAGCTTGGGACGACTCCTGGTGGCCCTCCGCTTTGGGATCTGCGCCCACACCCACAGACCATGCACGTAACCTTGGCTTCATTCTAGACTCCTCCCTCTCAATGTCCAGACAAGTCAACGCCGTATCGTCCTCCTGCTTCAACGTCCTTCGCATTCTCAAAAAGATCTTCCGCTGGATCCCCCTCGAAACAAGAAAGACTGTCACCCATGCACTGGTCACGAGTCGACTGGACTATGGCAACACACTCTACGCCGGAATTACAACAAAATTGCAGAAAAAGCTCCAGCGCATCCAAAACGCATCAGCGAGACTCATATTAGACATCCCGCGCCAAGAGCACAGGTCACTTAAAAAATCTCCACTGGCTCCCCGTCAACAAAAGAATTACTTTCCGCCTTCTTACCCACGCACACAAGGCCCTTTATAATCTAGGACCCGAATGCCTCAATACCCGACTGTCCTTCTACTATCCCACCCTCCAACTAAGATCATCCAATCAAGCCCTCGCCGCAGTCCCGCGCATCCGAAAAACCACCATGGGTGGCAGATCCTTCTCCTTCCTGGCTGCCAAGACCTGAAACTCACTCCCCACCCACTTCCGCCGTACTCAGAATCACATCTCCTTCAGAAAAGAACTGAAAACATGGCTATTCGATAAACAGTAAACCCCTCCCTCCAGCGCCTTGAGACCCTCTGGGTGAGTAGTGCGCTTTATAAATGCTTGAACTTGAACTTGAACTATCCACTCAATTATACATACATAATTGATGCAAACTCCATTCCTTTTGCTCGAATCCCTGGAGTGGGGGATAGAGTAATTCCAAACACGAACAGGAGAGTCTTTTTAATAGCAGACGCACACATGGGATTGGGTCTAAGGCACCAAGAGATCAAGGAATCTCTGAAAGAATTACAATCAGAATACTGGTGGCCGGGGATGAGCCTGCAACATTACAAATTTGCAATGGGCTGTCCAAACTGCAACAGAGATAGCAGTCACGAACCCACCGGAGTAATTCCAGGACCCTTCTTTTAGAAAGCATAAGGCTATCTGTATGCAAAAATCCAGCAGGAGAAATGCGTCCCATTTATGTTTAAGACTAGATTCACTTAAAATGTAGACACCAGCGCTCGGCTGGCACCAGAACTGTTATAAAAGATTTGCGAGTCTTTATCGGCACATACGCAATTGGCATGCTACATTCTGACCAGGGTCCTGCTTTTAGCTCTCGGGCTTATAAGGAGGCCATGGCCAGCATGGGCATTGCATTGCGGTACTCTTGTCCCTTCCATCCTGAGGGAAATGCGGTAGTGGAAAGAAAAAACCGGGACATAAAGCAATCTATAACGGCGAGGGTATTAGGTTCGGGTGATGGGTGGGTCCAACATTTAACAAGTGTCCAACGTAGTCTTAATAATCTGCCACGAAATTCTCTAAAAGGTCTCAGTCCGTATGAACTATTGTTCGGTACTAGAATGCATATTCAGGACCTTGATAGTCACACTTCAGTGGTAGAAAAAAAATGCTTTGATATCAAAGACCGTTTGGCTGTTTTACAGGACTTAAATGAAACAAGACGAAACCTGAGCAACATAAAGTTAAAACAACAGCCAACAGCCACTGAAGAAAAACCACCTGTCCCAGCAAGACCTGTCTGGATTCCAAAGATTGGGGATTTGGTCAGAGAGAAGATCGCGGTAAAGAAGGAATTTGGGCCTTCTTACAGAAAAGCAGTACCTGTCTTAGCTGTCAGCGGAACAAGATCAGTTGTACTACCGCCCCTTGCTGGTAAAAAGGAGAACCAAGTTGTATCCATCGACCTGGTAAAACCACAATCATGTGGCCAATAATAAGTAGTAGGCCCAGTGGACTCCCAAGAAATAGAAGAGTACCAAAATTTGCTACAATACAAGAGGTTCAAACTGAGAGACTAATCACATTCGATAAACCTGCAGTGAATAAAAAAGGACTATGCAACACTGCCATGGAACTTGTGCCTCTTGAAACCCAAATTGCAACAGTTCGTCAAGAAAGACCAGTCTACAACGATGTAGCCTCAGACTATGCTAATGAAACAAAGAAAAATCCAAAAGCAAATAAAAATTCAGAAGCAATTCCAACAATTGACAGAACTGCATCTGGCTACTTCATCAATTTCGATGACTTTTCTGAAGATCCTAGCGAGCCAGAAGAAACGCCAGCAACAAAAACTTTCAAAGAAAAATTAACAGAACTCTTTCATCAACTCAAAGAAACCTATCTGATTTCTCCATGGATTGAATTTTGGATTGTGTTAGGTGTACTTTTCCTCCTGCTTTGGCTCATCATGGTTCTTTGTTTGGGAAAATTCATTGAAGGAAAATACAGTACAATGGACACAGCAAGTCAGAACATCAACTTGGTCCTAAAGCCTCACAAGTCATCTCACATCGAGAAAAGAGAACTATCATCAGTGAACGTCACAGCCAATCCAATACCCGGTGGGGTAGCATGGGACAGAACTGAATTTGACATTTTTGGCCCGATTGAGCTCTTGAAATATCCACACCGGTTTAAGGTTTCATTAAGTGACTTTGTAAAACCAAGTACTTTTTCTGATGATTGGGACTTTGGAAATATAAATAATATGATGTCAGATTTAGTAATATCAGCAAAATATACAGAACATGATTATTTACAGGGTTCATCAAATTATGAAGAAATGTACTGTTATAATCACTTTGGCTATCACTATTTGCATAAATCTGCACAGCCTAGAAATGTTTTCATTATAACCAATGGGAACATTGTGCAACGCCACCTAAAAGCAGCTCAAAAACATTCTATGAGAAATTCCCATACTTCTCAGGGTTTAACACAAGTGATGCAGAAACATTTTATTTTAAAATGTTATATAAGACAGGAATGAAAACAATGTTGACAAATACTAAATTGATCTATTCTGAAGCATTTTATGTAAAAATGATTACATTTGGTTTTGAATTCTGGAAAAATAACATTGAAACAAAAACCATCTGGGGTACAAAAGAATGGCAGGTCCAAGGTTTAGAAGCATTGTTTAGAGCCTGCATGATCCCAGAACAATTAATATTCTTGAATGACACCATTCAACAGACTACCTGTCTTGGCCTAGCCAAAATTAAGGACTTAAACAAACCGTCTATTCCTAAGCCCATACCCGATAGTAATAGCACTACTGATATGGAGATAGACGTATCCCACATTTTATACCAAAACAGAACACATCCTGATTGGAAAAAATGGTTGATCTGGCCCACAGACACAAATAACTGTCAAGATAGATTCCTGAACAAAATACAGGGGTTAAAACTGAACAGGCCAGAACCAAGATACTCCCAGAGACAACATCCAGGGATAGTTACAACATACAGTGTAGGGAAACTATGCCTTGAATGGCTACAGAAATCCACACTGGCTGAAATTAAGCAACACTTGACTTTACTTAAAGACGGTGCTGACTTGCGTGATTTCATATTGGGACCACGCAAACAGCGTCAAAAACGTTTCATAGCGGCCGGTATGTACGCTGCGTACAACAAAGCTTGGAAAGTAATGCAAATTGAAACAGCAGAAAAAATACGAGAAATTGATCGTATTAATTTGGAAAAATCACTTTCTGTTGTGGACAATGGGTTAACGACTCTGTCCTCTGGAATATATTCACTGGACAGTATTGTATCATCTGCTATTGATATAATAGAGCAAGACTTACTAATGTTACAACATGGTCAGTCCCAATTACGTTCTATTGTACAACTTGGCTGGACGTTGCAAAATCTGCGTTCAGGCTACGTGCCATGGCGTTTAATCAACGTAACGTCATTATTCTCTATCTTTAACCTTACTGATAAACAAATCAGTTTGGCACAAAAAGGAGCAGACTATACGATTCTGAGCATTGAAAAACTTGAGAGATTACGATTGACAATGTCAGAAAGACCTGTCATTGAATGGATAATACACGGAATAATCACAATTCCGATAACAACTTTCCAATTTAAATACATGAGAAAGAAGACTGCTCAATAAATAACACCTTTTATTGAAAACGCCCGTCTCTCTATTCTCTGCACTCTGGTGAAACTAAGTATGCACGATTGACTGAGTAAAATAGCTGTCTATTGTTTTCACACGACTCTAGAGATACACTCTTATTCTGAGGGAGCAAAGTTGTCATGTTTATGGTTGTCAGAAGCTAATCCCTTCTTGTCTATCCAGGGAAGTTAAACTCCTCCTTGTTTATTCGAGAAAGTTTCTAGTGACCTCTGAGCTAGCTGGCAAAACGAATTAAGTCTAATATAGTCAGTAGAGACCTAGTCGACCTCAGTCCTATGTCTACACTGCTGTTTATATTATTCCAATGCGCAGAGCCTATTGGGAATATAGGAACTACACTACATGGCGCCCAACGTTTGGTAAGGCGATAATCTAACGCAAGACACTAGAGTAACTCAGTCGTGCTTTTCACACAGAACCCTTTTTCCCGTAAATACTCCAAAAGACATCTGGAGTGGGTAAAAGGTTAAAATCCGCCGGAACTTAGTAGGAAGAGATTCCTATGTATAGTTTTTGGTTTAGTCAACGTTGAAGGATACAGTGTTCCAAAATATTGTGCACCTAATCTTTGTTTCCTTGAAACTTGATCTGCAACAAAACTTTCTGTCAGTAAAATGCCTGACAGAGACGAAGAAAGAGATGCAACAGCGTCTCCACTGTTGTTGGATGACACAACTATCCAACAAAATGACCCGAATGCTATATTCATTCCGGTCAACATAAGAAGAACTATGACTATTAAACTTATAGAAAATGGACTGACATCACGAGGTGGTACAGTCATATTCGTGGTAGAGGCCCATGAATATCGGCAGACAGAGGTATTCTATTCATGGATACATTTTCCAGCAGCAAACGCTGTAACAAAAGACTTCCACTATTACAAAATAGAGGAACCTCCAGAAGAATACACTCATTTCGAGGATATTGAAATCCCATTAAATTACCAAGAGCGCCTGCTCTGGTTTAAAGGCGCCCTAAAACATCAAAATCACATCACCAGGCTCGGTCCACTAGGTAGACCAGGAGCAACGTGGCCGGTTCTAGCCAGCTACACACCACATCCAGACATTGAAAAAATGTCAAGCGAAGAACTCTTAGTTAAAATAAAAGAATTAACAAAGGCATATAGAGAATTAGTTCAATTGGCAATGGCCGATATAACATATCGCCAGAAATTGAAAGAAACAGATATAGCGAACAACCTTTTGAACTTGCCAGAATCATAGAAAAATCCTATGAAGAACTAGGTAGAGATAGTTTGGGTGGGAAACCAGTAAAAGCCCAACTAACTGAAAATCCTGAAAAAACTTATATTAAAAATAATTTAAATACTCCAAAAAAGAGTTGGGATGGTAATAAACAATCCACTCCCAAAGAAAAACGATTCCAGTCCAGAGGAAGGTCTCCTCAACGGAGAGAAAGATCTCCAGAACGAGGTGGCAAGTCTCCCCAGAGGGAGCCCTCTGAGAAAAGATACAACCTTAGAGATAGGGATAAATTAAGAAAACCTGACAGATATCAAGATATTGATACACGTCCCTCTTGATCTTTTCAGACTTCCTCACAGAAATCGGAAAGAAGAGGACGGTCAGAACACAAGGAAGAGCACGTCAAGTCCAAAGACAAAGAACCTGCTCATCAAAGTAAAAAATTACAATTTCCAAGAAAGAAGGTAGCCAGTATTAAAATAATTAAACATGCCGGGGATACTGAGGACACAACTGAAAAACGGAGAGTGGGCTCAGACAATGCTAGACAGCGCAGCAGAAGTGACCATAGCTCGCAAGATCCTGATGAATCTTCTGGAGGCAGTGGACATGAATGAATACATTCAGGTGGAAACTGCAGATACCAGAGTTAGCAAACCTCATAAAATATATGAAATAACACTGCGTATAGAGGGGGACAAGACTAGGAAAGTAAGGGGTCTCTTTTGGTATAACCTTTCGAAAGGCTATGACATCCTTTTAGCTGAAAAAGACTGGCTACCAGAGTTTGTCAGGGAGTGCCCTCATGGCGAAGAAATGATTATGTCTGCCTTCTCAGATAATATTTCAATTCATAAAAAATCCTTATATGCAAGAAAATGGGCAGTGGCCCAAGCTCCTGCATTATATAAAAATCATGTAGGATGGGATGAGGACTCTCCTCCTCACAAAATCCAGTTAAAATGTCAACCTACTGCACAAAGGCAATACCCAATTAAACAAGAAGCTAAAAAGCAAGTCAGGGAGATCTTAGATCAACTTGAATACTAGGGGGTGATTGAAACATGTACCTCACAAATGAACAATCCTTTGTTTCCTGTCTCAAAGCCAGACGATTCATATGGTCTAGTTTTGGACTACAGACACCTTAACTCATGTTGCAAAACATTTGCAGTACAAAACTCACACAGTGCAGCACTAATGAATAACATTGTGCGCAAAAAATACAAAACGACATTAGACATCTCTAATGGATTCTTTTGTCAAAACATTGCACCTGAGAGCAGGTATTTGACCGCGTTCTCAATCATGGGGTCACAAAAAAACTTTTGTCGACTCCCACAGGGATTCAAGAATAGCCCAGGATTATTCTCAGCAAGAGTAACAGAGTTACTACAAATATATGATGATGAGGCATTATCTTATGTCGATGACATCTATCTCGCAGATAATGACCTGGATACTCACTTGAAAAGAGTGAACACCATAATACTTGGGTTCGCAGCTGAGGGTTACAAATTCAACTTTAAAAAGTCACGAATCGCCCATCTAACTGTCCTGTTTTTAGGATATGAATTATCAAGTGAAGGCAAGAGCCTAGCAGACAACTTCTTAGAGAAGTGCGCTGTACTCCAAGCACCTAAAACGCTGAAGAAGTTACAATCAATACTAGGTTTCCTGAATTTTGGAAGAACATCCATTCTAAATTATGCAGAGAGGGTTAAACCTCTCTATGAATTAATAAAACCTGATTTCAAACCAATCAATTGGACTCAGAAACACACAGAAATGTTAAGATCTTTGCAAACAGACATATTAGCTAAAAGAAAATTGCAAACACGCGAAAACATACGCAATCTTGTAATCCGAGTCATCCCAGGAAGATGCGGATTCACGTACCTGACCTCTAATGAGGGAGAAACGGTACCAATAGCTTACAAATCACACTTGTACACACAAGCTGAAATGAAATTCAGTTCTACTGAAAAGGTTCTAATAGCGGTTCAAACTGCTGTAGCAAAAGAAAGAGCCCAAGCCCAAGGCAGGAAGATAACTGTTTTAACAGCAGAATCAGCCCTTGAGGCATTAACAAGCCCACGCAATTTGACTACTGTGGCATTAGATCCAAAATGGATACAATGGGAAAATTCTCTTGCTGCAGAAGACGTGAAATACTATTTTGACCCGAAAATGAAAAAACTAGAAAATCTAGAATATGAAGAAGAATATCCTCTGCCAATCAAAATTCTGCCTCTCGAACAATGCACATGTGTAATCTACATGGACAGATCTGCACAACACTACGATGTAGAGAAAGAATCCTACAACGCTGCGTGCGCGATTGCTAAAGGTCGCTGGCGCTTGGGTAAATTCAGACCGTTAGTCACCAATACTGAATCACTCAGAAACTGTTCAACTCAACGAGCTAAAATAAGATCTTTAAAGATGGCGCTGGAAAATGCCGATCGCGAATTCCCCACACTAATAGTGTGCGATTCACATTACTGCGTCAAGTCTTACAATAATGAATTGCAGAACTGGGTTCAAAACCATTATAAAGATGACACAGGTGCAACAATAAAGCATAAAAAGCTTTGGGAACAGGTAGTTCTTTTGCAGAAAGAACTACAAAAGAATCACGTGATACATACACTGAATCATCAACATGATGGCGTTCACGTTGCAGGGAATTCATTGGCTCACAGAACCACAGCGGAAGCAGCTCAACCGGCTTCCGTAGCCACAAAAAAGCGTTCAGAAAAATACATAGACGGGGAAACAATGCTGGCGGTAAAAACGTCTTTGAAAGACGACTGTGCAGCATTACCTGTGAACTAAACCGAAGTCATCTGCGGGGTACCTCAAGGCTCCTCACTCAGTCCCACCCTCTTCAACGTCTACATGAGTCCCCTCGCCTCCATCGCACGTCAACACAACCTCAACATCATCTCCTACGCCGACGACACCCAGCTAATCCTTTCCCTCACCAAAGACCCCAACACCGCCAAAAACAACCTTCACGAAGGTATGAAAGAAGTAGCCGAATGGATGAAACAGAGCCGCTTAAAACTCAATTCAGACAAAACGGAGGTGCTCATCCTAGGTTCCTCCCCCTCAGCTTGGGACGACTCCTGGTGGCCCTCCGCTTTGGGATCTGCGCCCACACCAACAGACCATGCACGTAACCTTGGCTTCATTCTAGACTCCTCCCTCTCAATGTCCAGACAAGTCAACGCCGTATCGTCCTCCTGCTTCAACGTCCTTCGCATTCTCAAAAAGATCTTCCGCTGGATCCCCCTCGAAACAAGAAAGACTGTCACCCATGCACTGGTCACGAGTCGACTGGACTATGGCAACACACTCTACGCCAGAATTACAACAAAATTGCAGAAAAAGCTCCAGCGCATCCAAAACGCATCAGCGAGACTCATATTAGACATCCCGCGCCAAGAGCACAGGTCACTTAAAAAACCTCCACTGGCTCCCCGTCAACAAAAGAATTACTTTCCGCCTTCTTACCCACGCACACAAGGCCCTTTATAATCTAGGACCCGAATGCCTCAACACCCGACTGTCCTTCTACTATCCCACCCGCCAACTAAGATCATCCAATCAAGCCCTCGCCGCAGTCCCGCGCATCCGAAAAACCACCATGGGTGGCAGATCCTTCTCCTTCCTGGCTGCCAAGACCTGGAACTCACTCCCCACCCACCTCCGCCGTACTCAGAATCACATCTCCTTCAGAAAAGAACTGAAAACATGGCTATTCGATAAACAGTAAACCCCTCCCTCCAGCGCCTTGAGACCCTCTGGGTGAGTAGTGCGCTTTATAAATGCTTGAACTTGAACTTGAACTTGAACTATCCACTCAATTATACATACATATTTGATGCAAACTCCATTCCTTTTGCTCGAATCCCTGGAGTGGGGGATAGAGTAATTCCAAACACGAACAGGAGAGTCTTTTTAATAGCAGACGCACACATGGGATTGGGTCTAAGGCACCAAGAGATCAAGGAATCTCTGAAAGAATTACAATCAGAATACTGGTGGCCGGGGATGAGCCTGCAACATTACAAATTTGCAATGGGCTGTCCAAACTGCAACAGAGATAGCAGTCACGAACCCACCGGAGTAATTCCAGGACCCTTCTTTTAGAAAGCATAAGGCTATCTGTATGCAAAAATCCAGCAGGAGAAATGCGTCCCATTTATGTTTAAGACTAGATTCACTTAAAATGTAGACACCAGCGCTCGGCTGGCACCAGAACTGTTATAAAAGATTTGCGAGTCTTTATCGGCACATACGCAATTGGCATGCTACATTCTGACCAGGGTCCTGCTTTTAGCTCTCGGGTTTATAAGGAGGCCATGGCCAGCATGGGCATTGCATTGCGGTACTCTTGTCCCTTCCATCCTGAGGGAAATGCGGTAGTGGAAAGAAAAAACCGGGACATAAAGCAATCTATAACGGCGAGGGTATTAGGTTCGGGTGATGGGTGGGTCCAACATTTAACAAGTGTCCAACGTAGTCTTAATTAAGCATGGGCGGATTTTGCGGATCCACGATTCACGAATTTGCGGATTCACGGATCGTGGATCCGCAAAATCCGCGGATTTTGCGGATCTGCGGATTTGGGGGCGGGGCTTCCTCGGGTGTGTGGGCGGGGCCAAACGGACGGGGCTTCCATGCGAGCGCACATGCCTCTTGTGTGTATAAAAGGTCAGAGACCGATCAGAGCAGCAGATTAAGAGACAGAAGCCCCTGGTCACAGGAACAGCACGGGGATTGTGCTCTTAAAAGATGCAAATGAGTCACCGCATTTGCGCTTCAACTAGTTCCAGCGACCAAGTGTGTGTTAATGCAATCGCGCCGAAGTGCGCAGGGCTCCCTTGAGTGAAATGTCCATCATAGTGGGTAAATGGCGGGAAGACGGTGCACACCTCGAGTGTGTGGGCGGGGCCAAACGGACGGGGCTTCCATGCGTGCGCACATGCCTCTTGTGTGTATGGTATGGTATATTTGGGAACAAGGCACACCTGCAAGTGTTTCCTGTTGAGGTTTATTTTTTGTGCCAGGACCGTCGTGCCAGAATGAACCCTGCCCTTCAAATTTATGCAAGAAGACACCACCGTTTTCCCCCTGTAAATAATTTACGATGGCGCCGGCAAGCTGCCAGCGCCATCCTGCAAAAGTTACTTAATTAGCTTCAACAGGAAGCTCCAACTGATAAAATAAAGCAGGCGCTCGAGCCCCTGCTTTATCTTATCTGTTAGAGCTTCCTGTCAAAGCTAATTAAGTAACCATTTGAGGATGGCGCTGGCAGCTTGCCGGCGCCATCGTAAATGCATTAGGCTTGAACTTTTGACCGCAAAATCCGCTCCGATCGCGGATTGCGGATTCTCGGTAAATTCGCGAGAGTTCGCGGATCGCGGATTTACCGAAAATCCGCAAAATCCGCGATCGGAGCGGATTTTGCGCTCATGCTTAGTCTTAATAATCTGCCACGAAATTCTCTAAAAGGTCTCAGTCCGTATGAACTATTGTTCGGTACTAGAATGCATATTCAGGACCTTGATAGTCACACTTCAGTGGTAGAAAAAAAATGCTTTGATATCAAAGACCGTTTGGCTGTTTTACAGGACTTAAATGAAACAAGACGAAACCTGAGCAACATAAAGTTAAAACAACAGCCAACAGCCACTGAAGAAAAACCACCTGTCCCAGCAAGACCTGTCTGGATTCCAAAGATTGGGGATTTGGTCAGAGAGAAGATCGCGGTAAAGAAGGAATTTGGGCCTTCTTACAGAAAAGCAGTACCTGTCTTAGCTGTCAGCGGAACAAGATCAGTTGTACTACCGCCCCTTGCTGGTAAAAAGGAGAACCAAGTTGTATCCATCGACCTGGTAAAACCACAATCATGTGGCCAATAATAAGTAGTAGGCCCAGTGGACTCCCAAGAAATAGCAGAGTACCAAAATTTGCTACAATACAAGAGGTTCAAACTGAGAGACTAATCACATTCGATAAACCTGCAGTGAATAAAAAAGGACTATGCAACACTGCCATGGAACTTGTGCCTCTTGAAACCCAAATTGCAACAGTTCGTCAAGAAAGACCAGTCTACAACGATGTAGCCTCAGACTATGCTAATGAAACAAAGAAAAATCCAAAAGCAAATAAAAATTCAGAAGCAATTCCAACAATTGACAGAACTGCATCTGGCTACTTCATCAATTTCGATGACTTTTCTGAAGATCCTAGCGAGCCTGAAGAAACGCCAGCAACAAAAACTTTCAAAGAAAAATTAACAGAACTCTTTCATCAACTCAAAGAAACCTATCTGATTTCTCCATGGATTGAATTTTGGATTGTGTTAGGTGTACTTTTCCTCCTGCTTTGGCTCATCATGGTTCTTTGTTTGGGAAAATTCATTGAAGGAAAATACAGTACAATGGACACAGCAAGTCAGAACATCAACTTGGTCCTAAAGCCTCACAAGTCATCTCACATCGAGAAAAGAGAACTATCATCAGTGAACGTCACAGCCAATCCAATACCCGGTGGGGTAGCATGGGACAGAACTGAATTTGACATTTTTGGCCCGATTGAGCTCTTGAAATATCCACACCGGTTTAAGGTTTCATTAAGTGACTTTGTAAAACCAAGTACTTTTTCTGATGATTGGGACTTTGGAAATATAAATAATATGATGTCAGATTTAGTAATATCAGCAAAATATACAGAACATGATTATTTACAGGGTTCATCAAATTATGAAGAAATGTACTGTTATAATCACTTTGGCTATCACTATTTGCATAAATCTGCACAGCCTAGAAATGTTTTCATTATAACCAATGGGAACATTGTGCAACGCCACCTAAAAGCAGCTCAAAAACATTCTATGAGAAATTCCCATACTTCTCAGGGTTTAACACAAGTGATGCAGAAACATTTTATTTTAAAATGTTATATAAGACAGGAATGAAAACAATGTTGACAAATACTAAATTGATCTATTCTGAAGCATTTTATGTAAAAATGATTACATTTGGTTTTAATTCTGGAAAAATAACATTGAAACAAAAACCATCTGGGGTACAAAAGAATGGCAGGTCCAAGGTTTAGAAGCATTGTTTAGAGCCTGCATGATCCCAGAACAATTAATATTCTTGAATGACACCATTCAACAGACTACCTGTCTTGGCCTAGCCAAAATTAAGGACTTAAACAAACCGTCTATTCCTAAGCCCATACCCGATAGTAATAGCACTACTGATATGGAGATAGACGTATCCCACATTTTATACCAAAACAGAACACATCCTGAATGGAAAAAATGGTTGATCTGGCCCACAGACACAAATAACTGTCAAGATAGATTCCTGAACAAAATACAGGGGTTAAAACTGAACAGGCCAGAACCAAGATACTCCCAGAGAAAACATCCAGGGATAGTTACAACATACAGTGTAGGGAAACTATGCCTTGAATGGCTACAGAAATCCACACTGGCTGAAATTAAGCAACACTTGACTTTACTTAAAGACGGTGCTGACTTGCGTGATTTCATATTGGGACCACGCAAACAGCGTCAAAAACGTTTCATAGCGGCCGGTATGTACGCTGCGTACAACAAAGCTTGGAAAGTAATGCAAATTGAAACAGCAGAAAAAATACGAGAAATTGATCGTATTAATTTGGAAAAATCACTTTCTGTTGTGGACAATGGGTTAACGACTCTGTCCTCTGGAATATATTCACTGGACAGTATTGTATCATCTGCTATTGATATAATAGAGCAAGACTTACTAATGTTACAACATGGTCAGTCCCAATTACGTTCTATTGTACAACTTGGCTGGACGTTGCAAAATCTGCGTTCAGGCTACGTGCCATGGCGTTTAATCAACGTAACGTCATTATTCTCTATCTTTAACCTTACTGATAAACAAATCAGTTTGGCACAAAAAGGAGCAGACTATACGATTCTGAGCATTGAAAAACTTGAGAGATTACGATTGACAATGTCAGAAAGACCTGTCATTGAATGGATAATACACGGAATAATCACAATTCCGATAACAACTTTCCAATTTAAATACTGCCAAGAATATATACCAGCGGGCCAGTATGAAAGGTTGGGTAAAGGGTACATCAAGTCAATGTGGAATTTACCTTATACACACACATCGTACAGTGAAAAGAAAAAGAAGGTATTTCTTAATGGTAAAAATTGTAAACGATCACTAAGCGGTACACTTCTGTGTCAAGGTACTAACTTGCATGGAGCCTGCGAAGGGTCTTCGAATAACCTTTCATGTCACCTGCACGGCACTCCCGCAACACAGATAGAGCCATTCTTTAGACAACTTTCTAACGGGAGCTATATTTTAATAACTGACCACAGCTGTTGTGGCATGGTGCCAGGAAAAGCCTATCTCGTCAGCGTTAGTTCCATGGTCACTTGCTGTATGCAAGTATTGTATCCAAACAGCAATCCAGATATGGAGGCGGCAATATGGCCTTGTTTGAATATCTCTTCTATTCGAATTGATACTTTAAGCAGAATGAAGTCTGTTCTTTTACAGACAACCGTGCCTTTGACCTCGTCCAGAGAAACGTATGATCTGCAAGTTGCAAGGACAACGGCAGAGATACATACCCTTTTATCAACAAATTGCCCCGAACATTTCGTAGAAATGCTGAGCCAAATCCTAAACATGTCAGATACCAGTGGCATCGCACATGTATTTAAGACAATTTTTTCGGGACTGTTAACACCCTTTGAAACAGTTCTGGGCGGTGTGCACTCATAATATCGAGTCTTTTATTTCGACTGGACAGAATATCGAGTAAAAAATATAGAATGGACATAATATCGACTAGACATAATATAGACAACAAAAATATCGACACGAGAAAATTAATATTGAATAGAATGGACATAATATCGAATCAAAAATATAGAATGGACATAATATCGACTACACTTAATATAGCCAACAAAAATATCGAATTTAAGGTAAGTTAATAATAATTTTTATTTTTTGTGTAATATAAGTCTGTAGCGGGTTGTGGGTTTATAGGGGAATAGGGTGGGAAGTAATTTAATTATAATTAATTAAATATGTTAATTTATTTATTGATATTTATTTAGAATTAATTGTTAATTATTTATTAATTGGTAATTATTTAAAATATAATGGGCAATTAATTATAATTGATTAATTGATAAATATTTTAATTTTAGTAATTTATTTTCTGTAGCGGGTTGTGGGTTTATAGGGGAATAGGGTGGGAAGTAATTTAATTATAATTAATTAAATATGTTAATTTATTTATTGATATTTATTTAGAATTAATTGTTAATTAATTATTAATTGGTAATTAATTAAAATATAATTGGTAATTAATTATAATTGATTAATTGATAAATATTTTTATTTTAGTAATTTATTTTCTGTAGCGGGTTGTGGGTTTATAGGGGAATAGGGTGGGAAGTAATTTAATTATAATTAATTAATTTTTTTTAATTATTTATTGATATTTATTTATAATTAATTGTTAATTATGTATTAATTGGTAATTAATTAAAATATAATTGGTAATTAATTATAATTGATTAATTGATAAATATGTTAATTTTATTAAATTATTTTCTGTAGCGGGTTGTGGGTTTATAGGGGAATAGGGTGGGAAGTAATTTAATTATAATTAATTAAATATGTTAATTTATTTCTTCTTAATTATTTGGAATACATTGTTAATTAAATATTAATTGGTAATTAATAAAAATATGATTGGTAAATAATTTTAATTGATTAATTGATAAATATGTTAATTTCATTCATTTATTTTCTGTAGCGGGTTGTGGGTTTATAGGGGAATAGGGTGGGAAATAATTTAATTCTCATTAATTAAATATGTCATTTAAATTATTGGTATTTATTTTGAATTAATTGTTCATTAATTTTTAATAGGTAATTAATTTAAATATAATTGGTAATTAAAATTAATTTATTAATTTTTAAATTGTAAATTAATTTATTGTTAATAGGTAATTAATTAGTATGAGTAGGCAATTTTTAAAATTAAATAATTTTATTTTGTATTTATAAATACATATTTAATATTTTTTATACACAAGTAAAATATTTTATTTATTTGTAATTGGTATTACTATTTATGTTATTTATATCTATTTGTGAAGTATTTACTTTCCCTATTATTGCACTCTCTGAAGTTGGAATAGTAATTTTAACCCCTACGCTATACAACACTTTCCCTACTGTTGCACCCACTGGAGTGGGTATGCAACGTTTGCAACGCAACTTTTACTATGCACTACCATTACAACGAAACTTTTACAACGCAAAAACTTTTACAACGCATACATTTATAAAGCATGTTTTTACAACGCAGATACCTTTACAACGCATACCATTACAACGTAAGTATTGCTAAGTATATAATTATTTTTTAAATGTTATATGTTTGGGTTTTTGGGTAAAGGGGTATTTTTAGGGTTCAGGGTCAGTTTTCAGTTTTTGGGTAAAGGGGTATTTTTAGGGTTCAGGGTCAGTTTTCAGTTTTTGGGTAAAGGGGTATTTTTAGAGTTCATGGTCAGTTTTCAGTTTTTGGGTAAAGGGGTATTTTTAGGGTTCAGGGTCAGTTTTCAGTTTCTGGGGTAAAGGGGTATTTTTAGGGTTCAGGGTCAGTTTTCAGTTTTTGGGTAAAGGGGTATTTTTAGGGTTCAGGGTCAGTTTTCAGTTTTTGGGGTAAAGGGGTATTTTTAGGGTTCAGGGTCAGTTTTCAGTTTTTGGTTAAAGGGGTATTTTTAGGGTTCAGGGTCAGTTTTCAGTTTTTGGGTAAAGGGGTATTTGTAGGGTTCAGGGTCAGTTTTCAGTTTTTTGGGTTAAGGGGTATTTTTAGGGTTCAGGGTCAGTTTTCAGTTTCTGGGGTAAAGGGGTATTTTTAGGGTTCAGGGTCAGTTTTCAGTTTTTGGGTAAAGGGGTATTTTTAGGGTTCAGGGTCAGTTTTCAGTTTTTGGGTGAAGGGGTATTTTTAGGGTTCAGGGTTAGTTTTCAGTTTTTGGGGTAAATGGGTATTTTTAGGGTTCAGGGTCAGTTTTCAGTTTTTGGGTAAAGGGGTATTTTTAGGGTTCAGGGTCAGTTTAGGGTTTTTGGGGTACAGGGGTACTTTGTAAAAAGAAAGTAAAATTACATTTAAATTACATTAATTAAATAAAATTAAATACAATTAAATTATATTATAATATTTTAAATTAATTTATATTAAAAAAAAATTATATACTTACCAATACTTACGTTGTAATGGTATGCGTTGTAAAGGTATATGCGTTGTAAAATCTTGCGTTGTAAATGTATGAGTTGTAAAAGTTTTTGTGTTGTAAAAGTTTTGATGTAATGGTAGGTGTTGTAAAAGTATGCGTTGTAACGTCATACATCCCTGAAGTGGGAATAGTCATTTTAACCCCTACGCTATCCAGCGCTTTCCCTACTGTTGCACCCACTGGAGTGGGAATAGTAAATTTTACATCTACGCTATTCAACACTTTTGCTAATGTTGAACTCACTATAGTTGTTACAATAAATTTTAACCATTTTCTATGCTACGCTAAAAATGTTATATATGTTTATTTAATAATATGTTTTATATATATATATATATATATATATATATATGTATTATTTTTGGTGATATAATTTTTTTAATTATAGAAATTATTTATTAAAATTACATTATTAAAATAATTATTTCTAAGTTTATATTAAATATATTTATTACTATATTAGTTTTAACTTAATTTTAAGACATTTAAAAAAATCGATATTTTGACAGTCTATATTTTTGTAGGTCGATATTTTGGAGTCGATATTTTGGTACTTACCTGTTTGTAGATAGGGAGTCGATATTTTGTCACTCCATATTTTTCACTCAATATCTGTGTATCTCGATATTTGTGACGTCGATATTATGTCAGTGATCCATTCTGGGCATCTTCCCTAATTTTGTCCATTCTGTCTTTGGCGGCCAACCTCTACTTTTGGGTAGCAGGGATTTTATTTTTGACCCTTCTGCTTCGATATGGCAAGCCAAGCCGCAGACAAGACTCCAGCAACGATGGAAGAAACGATCCTAGCAATACACTACCGGGACCGCATAACTAAAGTCCTCGGATTAGCCCGGCTAAGAGATCTGAATATGACCTGGTTTCTTTCATTCAGACCTATCTGGCAAAATTGCATCTTACCTGTGCTTCGATGTATGCTATGCGGAGAAGAATGCGTGTTGGACGTCTGTCTTACACTACCATCAGCAGTACCAATGGATACAGATACCTTGCTAGGTCCGGTAACAACTCATGCATCGTGTTGTCCCCAGCGGCTACCCCTTCTGATGACGGCATTCGTTGAGACTTCACCACTACGAGTATGTGGCAGTGGAGTACGAGATGAGAGCAGCATCACCCAGGTACAACCTTCAGTGAGCATTGCTGATCCTGACATCAATGATAGCAATCATTCTCACGACTGCACTGTTGCGGCATTTTCAAACTTGGTCAAACTTTCACCTGATGCTGTAGACCAATTTTTTGCGAGTCTGTCTGAAATGATGTTCTCCCCTGAACAGAAAGAATAACTTTCTAAACAAACGAGCACACAGCGTTCCCTGAACTCTGAATTCGGCCTTCAGCTTTGATAAACAAAAGCTACTGAAAACATTTGGAACTATTTTTTCCCCTGAAAGCGAAATTATATATTTTTTCCCTTCCAAAATATTTACCTTTTTTCTGGCACATGTACTTTGCTTAAAGTAGAACTATTCTTAGGGAACAGAGCTTCTATTTTAGGGACTGTAGAGACAATATTTTACCTCAGCCTCTAGCACATGTACAACATTTGTATTATTATGTGATGGAATGGTCTCGACCTTCTCTTCTGTATTCAGAACCATTTCATGTGTAATTTTCGCAATTCATTCAGCTGATATATATATATGCATTTTTTACTGAATGATACCTCTGCTTGAAAAGCGTACAGTACCAATACTCATTTTTCGTGTATTTACCATATGCCATTTCAAATGCGAATTATGTATTTTGGGGTGGGTTGAAAAACACATGCACCATTATATGTTTACTATTGCTTAGTTTTAAGTAATGAGGGACATTAGATCATGGAGTGGGTGTTGTATATCTATCTAGGACCCTAATTCGATATTCCTGATTTATGCCCTTATGTGGTTATAATAAATAATATCCTTATAAAGGCATAGGAATCATATCCATATTTAGTCGTAGCCCATGCAGTCCAAATTAAGCAAGGCTACTTCCCCAGGCTCCTAGAGGGTACAACGAGTTCTCTAAACAAACCAAACCTCCAGCAACCTGGGAATTCCCCATGCTTTTGTTTTGATTTGTCCTAGAACTCCTGTGAGCACTGCAAGAACGGCCAGTTCTTAGTGACATCTTTATTGACGTCTTATTTCCAACCTTACGTCAAACCCAGCACCTTTCAGGTATAAATATACCAACGTTGCCTTAAGCAGAGCGGCTATCTACTTGCCCGAGAGCCCAGCTGATGCGAGAGCCCACGGACGCCACCCCTCCCTTTTGACGCACTGAGAGAGACGCTGTCTTTTCTCCTGCCGAGAAATCCAGCTCCGGTGTTCTCAGCCGCCCTTGCGGGTTGCTGGGATATTGAGTCCTGAGAGAGAGATACCAGACCTCCTGCTTTCTATTACCCAGGTACGGAGCTGGATAAACCCTTAAAGAGAATTCTTGATTCAGATTCTTGGCAAAACCAACTTAACTTAAACTGCTACTTACTTACTCCTTCCCACGTATTAGGCTTAGGCTTAGCTCAGGTACACCGGGGTAGGCGTATTTAGAAGCACCAGTTGAGTACGTTAGTCAATGTATATATGTATGTATATATTTTATCCATTTTAAAGTATCATATGGCTAACAAACCATATCAATGCTTTTACAGTATTATTTCATAATACTCCTTTTACTGTACGCACTTTACTTTATGATAAGTATTGCAATTATGGCAATTCATTTCTCTTGCATGAGAAAGAAGACTGGTAAATAAATAACACCTTTTATTGAAAACGCCCGTCTCTCTATTCTCTGCACTCTGGTGAAACTAAGTATGCACGATTGACTGAGTAAAATAGCTGTCTATTGTTTTCACACGACTCTAGAGATACACTCTTATTCTGAGGGAGCAAAGTTGTCATGTTTATGGTTGTCAGAAGCTAATCCCTTCTTGTCTATCCAGGGAAGTTAAACTCCTCCTTGTTTATTCGAGAAAGTTTCTAGTGACCTCTGAGCTAGCTGGCAAAACTAATTAAGTCTAATATAGTCAGTAGAGACCTAGTCGACCTCAGTCCTACGTGTACACTGCTGTTTATATTATACCAATGCGCAGAGCCTATTGGGAATATAGGAACTACACTACAGCAGTACTGTGTTGCTGTGGTGTCTCAGCCTGACTCTTACTACGGTACCACTGAGATGTTGCTGAGGATGTGGGCGGTACCACTACACTGCTGGGGATAGGGCAAGAAAAGTCTCCCTCTTGTTCACCTTCCACCGCGATCAAATCTTCTTCTACTTCTTCATCCCCACCAACAGCAATGGGTGCCGTTTTACTTTTGTATAAGCGAAGTAGGTGAGCCTCCCACTGGATCACTTGGTGTTTTTTTAGATGACTTGTTTGGCCTCCGATACCATAGTGTATACCAAGCTTACCCCGCCTAACAGCGTCTCGAAAAATTGAGCATATAGCAATGTTCTCCTCCGTACTGCTAACCGAAAAGAAGTCCCAAACTGGGAGGTGTACTTTCCGGTGCTGCTGGAAGTGCCACTTTCAAGGCCAGATGAACTGGAGGGTGGGCGTGGAATTTGACTCTGTGCACTTACAGTACCACTAACTGAGGTGGTGATTGAGCTTGATGTAGGTCCCTGCCGGGCCTTAGCAAATGCAAGTATGGAAGCTGGAGGTGGTGTTATCTGTCTTGGTGACATCCGTGCTACATCCCTCGCAGCAATTTAGAATAGAGTAATAATTTCCATCTCTTCTGGGCCGGGAGTGATGTTCGTGATGACTGGCTCATCATCATCATCATCTCCCTTCTACATCTACCTCCATAACTCTAAGGCTTTCTGGAACCTTCCTTTTCACTAGCCTTGTCTTGTGGCGTGCATCACTCAGACTAAGCTAATGGATTCAAAGTGGCATCTAGATCATCAGAAGCGGGGCTTGAAAAAGAAGTTGATGGACTAAGCCGCCTTATCTTTGCTGGGGATCTGGAAGACAATGGATCTTCTGAAAGAGTGGCTTTCTCCTCTTCGTCTGCAGGAAGCTTGATTTCCTGAACTGCCCCTACGTCAGGAGGAACAACTACTATTGTGGGCTGTTGTTACTGCTGTTGTTGCGGCTGTTGTTACGGCTTTTGTTGCTGCTGCTGTTGCGGCTGTTGTTGCGGCTGCTGTTGCGGCTGTTGTTGCGGCTGTTGTTGTGGCTGTTGTTGCGGCTGTTGTTGCGGCTGTTTTTGCAGCTGTTGTTGCCCACTTATCTGCTGAGTTTCTGCCTGCGTTAATTGGTTACTACTTTGTGATAATGACATTTCAACATCACTGTTAGTAGACTGCTACCTCTGCCACACTCATGGGCATGGGCCTAGGTTGGTGGGGTGGGCCAGCTGATGCGGATGTGCTGCTCCCAGCTTGGTCCCCGCCGGACACCCCTGCTGCAGGCGTATGTTTTTTTCTCCAAAAAAACAACGAGAGCGGCACACCAGTCTTGGCAAGTGCCACTTCCTTCTTCTGTTCCTTCTTCTCACTGGCAACTTTCTTGGTACTGGAGGACCTGGTAACTTTCTCTGGGGCCATCTTCTTCAGATGTCAGCAGGACGCTGTTGCACAAGCTGTTAGCAGAGATGTCTGTAGCCACATGTCATGTGACGTTGTGTACAGCAGGACTTCTGTTTGGCAGTACAATGGGTGATGATGATGACACAACCTCCTCAGTCTTTTTGTGCACCTAAAAGCAAAGAAGCCAGAAGAACATCAGTGAAATGTTGCATTTGTTGTTGTGGTTCAATTACTACTAGTACAAACAAACAAATATAATATATAACTTAGTGTGTGGTGGTCACACTTGTTAGTGTTATATAATATTACATTTTATTAACTCAGTTTAAGTTATAAAAAAAACATAACAATGTAGCCATTTGTGAGACTTCGACAACAATGGCATACTGTGTACACTCAGGAAGGATAGTAAAGAAGAAGAACAAAAACAAAAATACATATGTAATGGAAGTGGAACCTGTTTGTTTGGCATTAAATTATTAGCTCATCACGTCATTCAGGGAGCTGCAGATGGCAAAGGGGATGGATGGAAGCAGTAAGACAAGAGGAACATAGGAAAGACATGCAGGATGGAAGGCCTGTTGGCACACTGCCTGGCTTCAAAAGGGCCACCAGCCACATGGCTAGGCCCACAACAACAAGAAGCCTAGGCCACAAATGAACAAAGGAAACACATGCAGGCATATATGGCAACAGCAGCATACTTATAACTACCACCACAAAATGGCCACCAGCCACATGGACACTCACAGTCACAAGCAACAAGCAGGAGGCCTGGATAACAATGAACTGAAACAGGCCTTTAATAGCCATGCAAAGGAGCCAGGCCTATAATAGCCAGGCAAAGAGGCATGCTAAACAACACAGCTTCAATGCAATAAAATGCAAAAATGAAAAGCCACAGAGCTACACAAGGTGTGCAAGGAAGGTACACAACACACCACACCACACACACACACAACAAATGCATGTATTTAGCACACACCCAAAAACTTAAATAACTCAAACAATACACATTTTGCAATTCAATCCAATGCCATCCATGCCCTAAATGATGTTTAAAATAAATTTAACACACACCAAAGGTACAGTTGGTTCATCGTGCACCCATGACTAGCTCTGGGCCTACTAGCTACCCACAATACATTTTATTAAAAAAATGATGAAAATTACCAAAATTGTTGTTGCAGCAACTGCAATGCCCAAATCAAACAAACAACAGCACCAACTTACTTGCAAAATCTTAAATCCAAAAGTGCTCAAATCTGATGATATATGATGCAGCAGAGAGCAGACACAAATCGTGATCTTTCCCGCTACAAATCCAAATGAAAAATAAACAGGAGATGGACAAAGCACTGGGAGGAGCCTGCTGGACAGGAACAGGAAGTTGGAGAATCTGAGGCACTTCCTTCTTTCCTTCCTCTCCCCAAAAACATTTTTTAGAAGGGCTCCTTTCACAAAAAATTACAGCCAAATGTCAATCTGAGGTTTTTTTTTTCATCCAAATCATCATTTTAGAGAAGGTTTTATGCAGCTCCAGATATTCTTCTTCTCCAGATTGTAAATTTTGCGTGTTCGGCATCGTGGGCTTCCCCAAACTTCCACCGTATGTCCGATGGTGCGTCTGAATGAAGCGTTCGCGATCGCACACTCTCGCGGTGTCTATTGGCGCAGTGAATGAGGTGTTTGCGATCGCACACTCTTGCGGGATCACGCGGCCAGATAGGAAAACTCGTCGGCGAACACAGGGATCCCGGTAAGTTGCTACCGCGCGCCCAAAAACGCATTTTTAAAGTGCGAATGAGGAAATAATTCTGCTACGCCGCGGATCATGGAATTTCCGATAATGCCGCATTCTCCGCTGAATGCGGAATCGCCGAAATTCCACAAATCCTGCGAGCTGAGCAGATTTTAACGCCCAGGGTTAGAAAAAACAGAATGGTTCAGGCCTGTTACACAGGGCACATTCATATAGATAGTTCTCATGTACCTGCAAGTCCTACTTAGGTGACCTACAGTCATGGTAGGTAGGTACTAGGGTCACCCCAACAGCAGTTTGGGGTTTGTGGGTACCCCATTTCAATGGGTGAGAAGAGGTGAGTAGGTTTAGATCAAAATGTTGTTCCAGGTATATAGAAGTCATCAGCAGAGAGAATGTCAATGTAATAAACCTTTCCTGAGAAAGGAAAAACTTGCAGAGAGCCTTCAGACAGTATATCATTGTGGTGGTGGAAACGCTGACTCCTCTTGTTTGCTTTATCAGGTGGCCCAGATGTGATGTACTGCATTAAACTGAAGGTCTAACGTGTTATGATTGTGTAGTTTCCTCAGGGGAATAGAGTCAGGTGATCAGCACTGACCATAGACCAGATATTCCCCACCTTCCTGAATGCAGTACAGGAGAACAACATGAAGACAGTGGGAGCGAAAAGCATAGGTGGAACGCACTCTGGTTTTCAGTCAGGGGTCATTATCCAACATCTTAGTGAGTGTTCTACTGGGTATCAACCCCTTAGAATATAGTGATAGAAGAATTTCGATGGACAACATTTCAAAAGGTAAGTGTATATAGGGAAGCATAGATTTACTATTCTTAACTTCACCACAGCTATGTACCTAGAAGATATATGTACCATGTGGAGTTAGGTAGATAAAATCTAGACTTAATTAACTGTCGATTCTATTTTTGATATTTTGACTTTGGTACTGTGTCCCATTGATATGCTGAGGTTGATATTCAGGGTGCACACCCAATGGGCTGGTCAGGCAGAGGAACTCAAAGAAGATGCATGGTTCCTAGGCGGCTGTTGGAATGTTGGCCTGTCACTGGTGGCACTTGGACTTTACAGAGAATAATAGTTATGCAACAAGGGCCACTGCATCCGACTTGTGGGTACATTTGAACATTAATTGTACTATTGATGGTATGAAACTCACAAGCACACCTCTCAAGCCATTAATGTATCAAGAGTTTAGGTTTGCTAAATGGATGTGCATATCTGAGTAACAGGCATAGTTGCATGTTTCTATATGGACAAAGTCAAAAATGAAAGAGGAGAGAAAATGCCTCAGGGAGGACTAAAGAAACACAGAGTGAGGAAGCCTTTCTTCGGTCCATCAAAGACTTAGGGCCCGATTCACAGAACTAACTTGAGACAAAATCCTAAACTTACTACCATTTTCGTATTCATAGAAGGCACTTACTCATTTTGGTATTCACAGAAGACACTTACTCGTTTTGGTATTCACAGAAGTTAGGACTCCTAAACGCCTTCTGTGAATTCCAAAAGCCTTAAAATTAGGATTTTTCTCAATTTAGTAGAAGTAAAGTTAGGACTCCTAACTTTAGGACTCCTAAATGCCTTCTGTGAATACCGAAAGTCTTAAAATTAGGATTTTTCTCAGTTTAGGAGTCCTAAAGGTAGGAGTCCTAACTTTACTTCTACTAAATTGAGAAAAATCCTAATTTTAAGACTTTCAGTATTCACAGAAGGCATTTAGGAGTCCTAAAGTTAGGACTCCTAACTTCTGTGAATACCGAAATGAGTAAGTGCCTTCTGTGAATATCAAAATGAGTAAGTGCCTTCTGTGAATATCAAAATGGTAGTAAGTTTAGGATTTTGTCTTAAGTTAGTTCTGTGAATCGGACCCTTACAGGTTTGATCATTTCTGCAAAGCTTTCTTAAGATAGACATGTCTCAAATATTACCCAGCTATTTTCCTGTCTCATGAACACATGGCAGTGTTCGTCCACGTTGAAACTCAGTTGTCATAGATTAGTTCCACACCTGATTCTTCCTGCTTCAAGATTTAATTCAATCGGAGGGAAAAGTCGGTATGTTTTCCTCTTAGTACCACCTCCCTTGAGTCCCAAATCATGAGACTTGACGATCAGCAAACATTTACTTTAAAGTACTCTTTTAGCCTGATAAAAAATCGCTTAAGTAAACTCCTCCTTTAATAATCATGTCTTATCCACCATTGAAATATGAATAACTGTCTCCTCTCTGTCAATTCCCAAACATATATGGACTGAGGCACAATAATAAGAGAGCCTCTCCGCCTTCCCATTATTATTTTGGCATGTAGAGCCCTTGATTATTCTAGTGCACGAATCAAAGGACCCTTCTCAGTCTGTTTCTCCAATGCCATGTAGCCTAGAGATGCACTGTGTTCCTTACTACTCTGACACCACGCAGTGTCAGGAAGCTCCCAATATGATCCACCCATAACTGATCTCACTTTGATGTTGTTTACTGTATGATACTATTCCTTACAATGATAAGAACATAAAAAAGTACTGAAAACCTAGAGTCAAAATACTGTTCTCACTTTCCTTACCACAATACATATAGGGGGTGCGTACATTCTCCATTTGGATATACATTAGTATATTATATTGGTATATTATATTGGTATATTGGTATATTATATTGGTGCATGGAAAGTATAGTTCTAACCTACACTATTTTTTCACAAACTTCTAAATAACAGAAATCAAGCCAAGATTAAAAGTTTCATTTCTTTGAGCATGCTTTTGCATGGGAAGATGGAATCCAGGATCCAACAAACCAATTAAATTTAGTAATGCTGCCATATTAGCGGAAAGAATAGCAGACTCAGACGTGCCTACTCACAAACTGCATTTTGCAGTACGTAAAGTAGTACAACTCATGCACCACAACATACTGCTTACTAACCTACAGGTGGAAACTTCAACCTCCCCAATCTTTTCTATGCGGAGATGTCCATCGACGCAGCAGAGATCTCTGCACATGAGTATTAGTTTAAGATTTCAATGTGGGACTGACCACAGGACTGGTAGAAATGGGGAATAATTACTCAAAAATGGGAAGGCCTCATGGAGGGACATTTTACTACAACACACAAGAAAGTAAGACTGTTGAGATCACAAAGTGTGTGTGTGTGTGTGTATAATTAGATCTGTTAGCCTCAAAGTGGTTTTCACCTACATGTTTTGCCCTACTACTCCATTTTTGCTGATCTAATTTTTGTTTTCCTTAAGTCTCTGTGCACTTTACCACTGCTAACCAGTGCATGTACTCTCTCCTTTAAACGTGGTGAAATTGGCTTACGCCCAATTGGCACATTTAGTTTACTTGTAAGTCCCTAGTAAAATGGTACTACTTGTACTCTGGGCTTGTAAATTAGATGCCACTAGTGGGGGTTCTACAGCACTCATTTTGCCACCCACTTAAATAGTCCTTTAAACATGTCTCTGACCTACCATAGAAGCCTGTGTGCAGTTTACACTTCCTTATCAACCTGGCAAAATAAACATTTTGCCTGGCCTAAACCTTCCTTTGTAATACCTATAAGTCCCCCCTAGGGTAGGCGCTAAACCAATTATACGGAGGGATGAAGTGTATTTAAATGTTGGACATTTACTTTTACATTTTACATGTCTTGGTAGTGAACAACTTTTAAATTCATTTTCACTACTGCAAGGCTTGCCTTTCCAATAGAATAACAGTGGGTTCACTTAATACATTTAATCAGTGTTAACTTTCAATTGGGAACAGGTAGGAATGTCTGCAACTTGTGGGACCATCCGCCTGTATGGTGGCGGTACCCCACATGCAAATACGATGTGATCGCCATCGCGGTGGACGCATGTATTTTGTTTGCTCACAATTGTCACTATTACCTTATGTAACGTAACGTATGCTTTTGTAATCTGTTAATGTGTAATGTTTCTCATTATGTTTCATTTCTGTTCCTATTGTGAAGCGCTCTGACGCCTTCGGGTAAAGTCCGCGCTATATAAAAATGCATATATAAATAAATAAATACATAAATTGTGCATGTTTACAATTGCGGTGGGTGCTGCTGGCTGCAGCACCCGCAGCAATAGGAAAAATGCATGTTTACCATTTCCCTGCACTGCGTGGCAGGCACCACGCAGTGCCAGTCAGTGCAGGGAAATGTACCAGAGTACCATGGGCGCCCCACTAGTGCAACACCACCTCCCCCCAACACAAGAGGGGCTCCCAACGGGCCCCCGAAACCAATCCAAGCCAGCCTTTCCATGGCTGTCGCACTGCCATGGAAAGGCTGGCTGACGCCGGTTTCATAATATGGTGGATGGTTACCCTATCTGGACCATCCACCAGGTGATTGGTCCGATTGCCTGTTGTGGTGCCGTGGCAGGCGGACTTTGCCACTTGCCATTGTCGCAGTGTGGATCCGCCCGCCATCCTAATCTGGCGGGTGGTCAATCCACGTTTGATGGTGGATGGATCGCCACCGCAAGGCTGATGGTGGCGGTCCTTCCACCATCATAATCACCCCCTAAGTATCTACATAATTGTAATTTAAAACCCTCTTTATGGTTAAGTCGGATTATAAGTAAAACGTCTGAAATGTCCACTTTTAGAAAGTTGCCATTTTCTTCTCCCTCACATTTGGTGCCTGCAGCCTGTACTCTGGATAACATGACTAGTGTAACTGGCAGTTGTACTTTGTCTATTGCTCCCAGACAGTGAGACAAAGGCAAACAGGTGTTGGCAGAATGGGCCATCTCTAGATTGATGTGGGGGAGAAGCTGTCACCTACTTCACTTGCACATCACAAAGGCTCTGCCCAGTACAATGACAAAGGGTTTCAACACTAGTTTTGTGTGACCCCAGACAAGCTGGGGTCACGGCAGGGAAGCAGAAAATTCCAAACATCTTTGGGGTGGAAACCTTCAGAACCTTCTCCTACTTCAAAGTGGACATCAGAGATACATAGTGGACCCTCAGAACCAACTCTTCTGTATACCTCTGTACCTGCTGGAGACTCAGTAGGACTTCTGTGCTGCTCTGCGAGAAGGAGAGCTACTCTGTTACCCTGCTGCACTGATGCCCTGCTGCCTGAGTGAAAGAACTAGATGTGCATCTTGATCCCAGGACCACCAAAGTGACTCCAAGGGCTCGTTGGCTGGCCTCCTGATCAGAGCCTCATGATAAGAAAAGGCTCCAGCAATCTTAAACCTAACATCTGCACTTTGCTTGATGTGAGTTTTGCCCTCCGAGTGATACCACTCGGAGTCCTTGCCCCTTAGAATTGGGCCTGAAGGTGATCTGCCAGCACAGCTGCGGTCCTGTGAGCAGAACTGATGCAGTGAGATGCATCTCCTCACAGCTCCACTTCGGAGCCCTCGCAGTGCGATGCATTCCCAACCCCTGACCTCGCATTGCAGCCCACTGTGTCTCGGAACCACTGTTGCGTGATGCATCTTCGATGCAGGACCTCGCATCATATGCCCCTTGCTGTCGGCATCCTCGATGATGAAGCAGGACTGCATTGCAGCTCGGCAGCTTCCCTGGAGCCACCTCTGCGTGATGTATCCTTGACACAGGATCTCGCAACGCTCTGCAACCAGGATTTAGGTACTTTGCTCAGCTGGCCTAACTTGTTTGCTGTTTCCAGCCCACACACCATCATGGTCAGCCGGAACTTGTGGCTTTGCCCCATTCTGGTGCAACCAAATAACCACAGTTGGCACTTTGTGTTTGTAGGCACTATTTTTATGTAAAAGTTTGAAACTGTATATCTCAGGGTCTACTAATTTGATTGTTGTTGTTTTGGTCTCAAATAATTTTTACCATTTTACTCTATAGTTAATAATTGGTATAGGATATTTCATGTGTTGCATGTTTACTTTGTTACTGTTTAAAGTGCTGCATAAATACTTTACACATTGCCTCTATGTCAAGCCTGACTGCGTTGTAGCAAACTACCAGAGGGTTAAGCACAGGTTAATTTGGAGTTTGCTTGTGACTTCAACCTGACAGAAATTGTGGTTGCTGCTTGAGAAGGGCTTCATGCCCCATAGTATCCATCTCGCACAAACATTTGTTGATCTATCTATCTATCTATCTATCTATCTATCTATCTATCTATCTATCTATCTATCTATCTATCTATCTATCTATCTATCTATCTATCTATCTATCTATCTATCTATCTATCTATCTATCTATCTATCTATCTATCTATCTATCTATCTATCTATCTATCTATCTATCTATCTATCTATCTATCTATCTATCTATCTATCTATCCATCCATCCATCCATCCATCCATCCATCCATCTATGTTTATGTATATATAAGTATATATATACATATATATATATATATATATATATATATATATATATATATATATTACCTACTGGCGGTCGCCAGTAGGTAGTTATAGTTAGGATCTTTTTTCCATAGGAAATCCGCAACATTCTATTGGGAATAACTTTGGCACCGAATGAGGGATCTGCCTGTAATTTTCCGGCAGTGATGTCATTTGAGATGTCATCAGTGATGTCATGAGTGATGTCACTGACCATGTCATGAGTGATGTAATATGTGACGTCATCAGCAGTGCATTGCACGCGCAAGATATAGTGAGTCCAACTAACTATAACGTGGGAATTTCAATGGTTTTATGCGAGTAAAATTTCCACCTAATTATAACTGGTGTGAAACCTATGGTTCTTTCAGTGAATATATATATACATATATATATATATATATATATATATAGAGAGAGAGAGACAGACAGAGAGATATATATAGATGTATCATCTATAAAAATAAAGCTGCAAATGTTTATGAGCGTATAAACTAATATCAACACACATACCTTTCTGCTGCAGGTATGACTGCATTAGCTAGCTGTTCCCCCGTCTTAAAACGTAGTGGCCTATTGCTTTAATTAGCACGTGCTGGCTACGTCAATTCGATGTGCACCGATATTCTTAGCTGGCGAGTTAGAGTCCTAAACTAGCAGACTAGGATGCCACCAGGATAGTCTGTGCGCACACCACGCATCCCTGACGCGGCACTGCTAAACTCCAAGCAATCTGTGGCCCATCAGTCAGGCCCATCACAGTACCATCTGTAGCCTACATTTAATTTAGAAGAGAAATGGATTCCGTGTTGTTTATCAAACGTCCTGGGGAGAGACAACTTGAACACACATCATTCTGTAAATTGGAAAAGAATCACATATCCAATGATGAAATTGTTGTCTCCATGGCAAGGGACAGTGGCTGAGGGAAAGAGGGGGAGGAGTGAGGGGCTTTCTCAGCACTGTTGCTTACAGAACTAGGATACAGGAAGACATTGGATTGCTGAGGGTCCGATAGAAAACAATTAAGGAAGGGGGAATCACAACTTTCGCTTTTGTATCATCAGCTTTATTTTTCTTCTCAAGTTATTTTCCTCTGTGGTTCTTTCTCTTTCGTTGCATATTTCTCTTTTTATATTTCTTTTAGACCTCTGTTTTGTCCCTGTTCTTCAATCTTTCTTTTGCGTTCCTGTTTTGTGTCTTCCCTCTTTCTTGTTCACTTTCGCTGTCGGTTCTTTCCCAATTTCTCCCTGGTTTCTTTCCTGCTTTCTTTTATTTTCCTCATGGTTTGACATTAGTAGTCCTCAATGTTGTTCTTCATTACCCACTTTCTCCCCGTTTTCACTACTAATTTGATTTCCAGCAATTATGTATGCTTCCTTCTCCTACTGTATTACTTTTGCATAGGTTGTTTCTCTTTTCTTTGCACTATAACTTACTCAATAATTTTTTGGTCTGTTTTAAAATCATTTCCTTGCCTTCTATCTTTTTTCTATTTGTTTCATAAGCACAGTCCTGTGCTATCATTATCTGAATGTATGCAAGACGGAACTCTGACACTGTTTTTGGCTCACAAGTATCTTAAAAAGGTGATCAGCATGAACAGTGCCATTTCCCTCATAAATAGTGGTATATGGTTCTTTGGTATTGGAACATTAAAGGAATGTATTCTACTTGGATGGAAATTATCAGTAATTGATGACATATCTAAAGTAAATGCAAGAATATGCCACAATAACAACAAAAAGCAACATAACGACTCAATTAGAACATAATAGACACAACACAACAAAGCAGTCAAAACAGACCAAAACACAAGAAACACTACACTTTCCAATAATATCGCACAAAACCACAGCAGCATAAAAAATAAGACATCACTGTCACAAAAATAATCATCACAGCAAATGTGTACACACATTTTTGTGGCACAGTACTGCATTGAGGAATTAGGTTTCATAATACTGTGGTAAAGGTGTTTGCCCCACAAAGTTACCACCAAGGACATGTAATATTGTCACCCACCAAGGACATGAAATAATGCCAGTTAAGAAAGTCTTAAATGAACTAGCCAGAATTTGAAATATGAGTAACAGAAACGTAACATAGCTGAGTGCTAGCAACAATAAGAAAAAAAGAACCATCAAAAACCTGTAACAATACAAAGATATTCAGCAAGCTCTCTAAATTATAAGTAGGCCTTCGGAGAAAATATAATTACACCAGAGTGATCAAAGTAATTCCACTAATGAAGCCTTACTCTTGTGATGCGAAATTACCTAAATTACGTGATTACCACAGTCTGAATAATTAAAAGTAAATTGGGGCAAAAATCCTATTGCAAAAGAACAGGAACAATGAACTAAGAGAGAGTGTGCGGCCACTGGCTACTTCTGTTGGTGTCCTGTAGCATTTAGTACTATTTTCTTTACACAAAATGCCTTACTTGTGCCCATTTAGGACCAAAGGGGGCATTTTGCACTAAGAAAATAGCACTAACAGCCAGATGCATCAACAGATGGAATTGCGATTCCAAAATAGCGATTTTTAAGGAATCGCTATTTAGGAAGCGCAAAAGCCCATGCATGTAGCAATCGCTATAAGAATAGCGATTCCTACACTTTCCTTAATTTCGCAATTAAGGAATCCCTCCCCCTAGGGGCCCATAGGAATGAATGGGAAGACATTCTCAATTTGCGATTAGCAATTAGCGAATCGCAAATTGAGAATGCAATTTCAAGGGTGCAGGGATGTTCAAAGGACACTCTGTTGCACCCCTGAAATTAATTTGTGCACATATTTTGCGCACCCACATGCCCTAAGGGCATGTGTGTGCGCAACATGAAACTTTGAAAAATGCACAAAAGTGCATTTTTCAAAGTGTTTGCAAGTTACCATGAAGTTCAACTTCATGGTAATTTGCTCCCCCTATTCGCGAAATCACTAATTTTTATAATTTGTTGCATTGCATTTAAGGAATCTAAATTTGGGATTCCTTAAATGCAATCGCAATTTAAGGAATCTCAATTTAGAGATTCCTTAAATTGCGATTTTTGCATTTGGGATGATGCATCCCAAATGTAAAAATACAGGTCGCAAAGGGGCAGATTCTGAGAATCTGCCCGTTTGCGACCGGTTTTTAGGTTGATGCATCTGGCTGTTAATGCAGTATTACAATTCTCACACAATTACACATAATTATAGTTAATTTTACAATAATCACGAGTAATGACGCAAGAGCGATTAATGCCAGTTATGCCCACCCCTACATAGAAGCCTTAAATATTTTCCTTGCATGATAAGCAACATTAGGAAGATTAAGTAGGGAGATGAGGTTTGCCTCTGGCAAGATGGCCATGCATTTGCGGAGCTCTGTGTACTTAGCAACATCATGCCACCTTGCCATCTATGCTGGAACCCTAATGTCTGGGTCACTGATGACTGACAGACCTGATGGAGTTGATGGAGCCTTGGACCCTTCTGACAATTTTCTTCTTTGGTTCATTGAATTAATCCTGTTGTAGTTTGAGAGGTAAGCAGGAGTTGATCATCAGTTTTCAAATTAATCAAGTGTCACACCTTGGTCACACAATAAAACCACGACTGTAAAAGAAGGTTAATTTGATTTAATACAGACTGAGAAACAAACTGATATAAGTCTAAAAAGTAGGTTATAGAGATATAAATCACTATAATAAGTTTGAATCAACAAGTAAGTAAAGCTGTAAGTTTCACTCTTCTTGCCTAGCCATGAGTAAAATTTGAGAAATCCATATTATCCTTCCCTACTCTAAACATGGGCATCACAATTAATGAAGGAAGCAAAGAAAGGTGTCAGCATAACGAAGACTTCAGTACAAGTACCCCAATCAAAAGTGTGTATAGCATTAGGCCACACTCAGGGAGATATGTCAATGAGGTCTGTACCGTTTGAAAGTTTAAAAAATGTCTGCTGTTCTGATCAACTATACAACCCCCAAGAACACACAATGTATTCAGGGGAACCATCATCATCATCTTCAGTATATTTACATCTTTCTTGGTAATATTTGGCAGCATCCAGCTTTTCTCACACCCCTTCAATTGGACACATTAGATCAACCTTGAGCATCCTTTCCATCATCAGAACTCATTTCCAGCTTTAGTAGCTCATCTTCTTCTTGCCAAAAGTTTGCTCCCATATCTTGCTGTCGCTACAAATAAACAATACCCTTTCCACTAGCTAATGTAGCTTTGCGTCTGCACCTGCAGAGGAGAGAAAATATGCAATCAAACAACTTTCACATTGAAGATTAGAGAAGCCCTCAAGGGGAATGGGGTTATAGATGATTGCACCTATCTATCGTCCTATATTATGTAGTTTTAAGGAGCCAAGGACCGGAGATTCAAAGTCCCCTAAATCTCCTAGGGCAGAGATCTGTCCTTACATATACATTACATACAGAGTTGGTCCAGCACACTTATACAGTAAACTATACAATTTTATATACAAATGTCAATCATTTCAATGCAGAATCAATGTTGTTTTGATACTTCTTTCTTTATTAGATCCTCATTTAAAAGTCTGTAGCCAAAGCCAACGCGTTTCGTCCTTCACGGACTTCTTCAGGGCTACCAATGACACATATATACAACATTAGGATATCTTTTTTTGCATATTAAAAAAAGTTTTTTTACACACATTGTTTACAATTTCATTATCACTATATGCAATTTATACAAACATTTACAAATCTCATATAATGCTAGAAAAACACTTTTAAATTCATTCATTGATTCTGCCAGAATTTATGTACTTTTGTTAAATGGAGATAAGAAACTTCCAAAAAAGCTTCAAAAAAGCTTCAAAGAAAAGCATCCAAACACACCTCAGGGCCTATTATGTCTTCAATCCTTTTTTCTCTCAAGCTCCTTCCATTTATTTTCTCTTTCTCTTTAGGATTTTAACTTCATTCCACATAGGGAGATCTTAGCTACCAGTGAGAGTTATATTAATGGGTGCAATTAGCTTACCGAATTAACTCTGTATCGTGGAGTGTCGTACACCAGTGTGTCCTCTATCCAGGACAAGTAAAGTGTTTATAAAATCTGTGAAAACAATTAAGGAAAGATAAGGAAAAATAACACCCTTTGTCCTCATGCAAAAGGTCTGGGGTATAAATACATCAGCGTGCATGTAAGCATCCAACTTAAAAAATTGTGTTATCTCTTATTAGGTGCATACCTCAGTTCGACAGGTATTCATGTTCTACTTGTAAACAGGAAGGGATTTGCTTTCACGATGACAGAGACTCTCAAGATTTAGTTCCTTTTAGTAGACAACTATACATGAGGGGATAAAAAGTATTGGAGGGTTATCTCGAGCATCTTGTTTTAATATTATTAACAAATGCTCTTATTACATTTCATTCAGAGTATTTATAAGTGAAAAGGGGCATACTACTAAGCGCCATATTGCATATTTTATATTGTGGTTAGCCACAAAATGAAAACTTAGTTAACACAATAAAGCAGTTTTTAAGACGATTGTGAAAATATGGATATTGCTGGGGCTTCGTATAACATCAACTATTGGTCTATAAGATTAAATTCTAATTGTTACAGACTAAGCAATTAGAACATAGATCTGTGCAGGTTGTATTACCATAGGTAGCAATTTATACGATTCTGCGTTTACAGTAGTACCCCGATATTCACATTTCAGTGGACAAATTTTGTAACCGATTAATGTATTAACTCAGCGCCATCTTGGCATATCTAATATATACTTAGAGACTGTTCCGAACAGCTTTTGTGCCAGCATTCTGTCCGAGGAATAATTTAGCATTGGTTTAAATATGAGCGCGAAACGCAAACTAATAATGATTGCGCCAATTTATTAAAACTCCCCTGTGAATCGACCCCATTTAATAAACATATCCAGAGCGCCCCAGAATCCGCGATGGTCTTTCCCGGTCACCCGACAGGCGCTTCTCGACACGAATCCCTCCTTAACACTTACTTCGACTCAGGATGTTAACCGGCTCCATGGCGTGGCGTCCTCCGTAGTGGCGTACTTTTAGTGACAGCCACGGACGCCATTTTATAGGACATGTAAAAGTGTATGATTCATTGCACCTGATGATTAGGTTGTAACGAGGCCAGATTCTTAAGGTTGCGAACGGACGCCATACTTGAATGGTTATATAAATACAGGGAAATGTACATATAATTCATATTTCGTGATGAACCACTGCCGAATTCGCACAACTCGTCTTTTATATTCTTATATATTCTAATTGTTTCATAATGGTGGCATTTATTAGGAGAAAGGAAAACTATTAATTCATTTCGGCATATTTCTTATTTTTTTACATTTATTCATGAGATTTATTTATAATCCCTTTATATTTACAACTACATAAAGAATAAATAATTTTTTTGATTCATTTCGTTCTATTTTAAAATCGGGGCAACCTCTTATATACCCCCGTCATATCTATGGCTATAATGGTGTTTTTTCAGCGCCATTTTGTAATGTCTATTCTAACCACTTAATATATCAAACATTTGCCACTATTTCGTTTACTATGTACATCACAATTCAAAGGGCATTACGAGTTTACAGGTAAACATGTTTAAACCAAGGCTACTAGGGGGGTCTAAGACATAGGTGTTTTTACATGAACACATGGAATATAGTTATATGGACTATTCTAACCACTTAATATATCAAACATTTGCCACTATTTCGTTTACTATGTACATCACAATTCAAAGTGCATTACGAGTTTACCGGTAAACATGTTTAAACCAAGGCTACCAGGGGGGTCTAAGACATAGGTGTTTTTACATGAACACATGGAATATAGTTATATGGACTATAACATTGCATCTTAATCCAATACATAGAGTTATTTATGTTTATGGTTTAAAGTAGTAGCTTATTTTAGACATCCTCTTCAAACCATAGATTGAACCTTTTTTGTCTTCAATCCATATTCTAGGACACATATTGGCAGATCTACAGAAAATGATGTAATTCGCTACAGATATTAAGTCCCAAGAAAGTAGTACGCAAGCAGCAAATCCATCCCGCCTCTGCCTTTCTAAGGGCTAATTCACGATCCCCTCCTCTCAATGGCATTTCTATATGTTCCAATGCATGAAACCAGATCTCTCGTTCATGCGGATGATTTTTTTGTATATGGGATGCCACAGGGTATTTTTCATCATTATGCCTAATTGCCCTGATGTGTTCTTGCACTCTGATCTTTAAGCATCTTGTACTGCTTCCTATATAGACCTTATTGTATGCACACCCCAGTGCATAGACTATATATGAAGTGTTACAGTTGATAAAGGTCCGAATAACATATTCCTTTTCAGTATTATACTTGAATTTCTTCTTTTTATTTATACCAAATTGGCATGTTACACATGACCCACAAACATAAAAACCAGCTGGTTTTTTGGTTAGCCATGCTGTTCCACTACTCTTTTCTTCCTGTTCCCGGATGTAGCTAGGGCATAAAATTCTCTTAAGACTTTCTCCCTTCCTACACACAACCTTAGGTTTCTCAGGTACCGTACCTGAAGGCATTTGGCCTGTGGCCATCAAATGCCAATTTTTCCGCAGAATATTATATACATGGTTACTATGTATGTTATACTCAGTTATGAACAAGACCTCATCCTTTTTATCATTTGCATTTCTGTTATATTTATCAGGATGGGTCTGTAGGGTAGATTTTCGATCCACTTTCATAGCCCTTGACTCAGCTTTTGTTAGACATTCTTTAGAGTACCCTCTTTTTTTTAAATTATTTTTCATGACTTCCAAATGTCTTTGAAAATTGGGCTCTTCGCTACAGTTGCGACGAGCCCTTATCATCTCCCCACATGGTATGGCATTTATAGTACCACTGGGATGTGCACTCTCCGCATGTAGGACGCTATTACATGCAGTAGCCTTTTTAAAAATGTCACTGTGAATCTTGTTGTTCCTTACATACAGTTTTAAGTCCAAAAACTCAATGGTTTCATCAGAATAATTCATCGTCAACCTCACATTGAATCTATTCTGATTTAGGTAGTCATAGTAGGAGAGCAATTCATTTACTCCTCCATTCCAAATCATCAACACATCATCTATGTATCTACCATAGAAGATAACGTTGTTGGCCCACTGTTGTGACCCATGTCCCCAGGCATGTTCCGTCTCATACAGACCCATAAAGAGGTTTGCATAAGACGGAGCAAACCTGGATCCCATGGCTGTCCCCTGCCTTTGCAAGAACCAGTTCCCATTATGCAAAAAGGCATTCATTTCCAAAATCATTCTCGTCATTTCCAACAACAGAAGCGTATGCTCCAAATTACTGGCATCTCGCTTATATAGAAAGTATTTGAGTGCATCTAGACCACACTCAGTTCTTATACAGGTATATAAGCTCTCCACATCTAATGTAACAAAGAGCAAATCTGAGCTGTCCCAGCTAAAGTCTTCTAATTTGCACAATACATCTCTACTATCTTTGAGATGGGAGGGCAATTTCTTTACAAAGGGCTGAAGGTATCCATCCACAAATTGTGAAAGACGTTCAGTTGGCCCGCCATTACCAGATATTATTGGCCTGCCTGGTGGAAAACCCTCCCCCCCTTTATGAATTTTAGGGAGGATATATATACAGGGATGACGGGAGTCCTCTACTTGTAGATATGTATACTCCATGTCTGAAAGAAGACACGATTCATGCCAATCTCTCAAGCAGGAGTTGATTTTCCGTTCAATCTGTTTTGTCGGGTTTTCTTTAAGTTTGGTATAACATTCCTTTTTGCCCAACTGTCTGTCGATTTCCCCAAGATAGTCTGATCGATTCATTATTACAATATTTCCCCCTTTGTCAGCCTCCCGGATGACTATATTAGGGTTAGTCCATAAGGCATTTAGGGTTTCCCTATCATTCCTAGAGATGTTGTGATTATGTTTACAGTAGGAATTCTGCCTATGTTTATCTTCGAGCTGATGTAATTGCTTTGTTACTTTATCGTAAAATTCATCAATAAATACATCTTGGGGTCGTTGCGGTAAAAACTTAGATGGCTTTCTTAGGCCACTATCCAGTGATCTATCCTCAACAATGTCCAATGATCTAGCAGTATCAGTGATGTCAACAGTTTCATTTTCCTCATCAAGTGTACATAACAAATGGGTTACATTCAAATCAGCAATTGACATTTCGGATATTTTAGGTTGACTCAATGGATCATTCTGTACAACAATATGATTTTCAAAGTGTTTTTTTAATTTTAGTTTTCTCACAAATTTGAAAAGATCAATGTGCAAATCAACAAAGTTACAATTATTAGTAACACAGAAATTCAACCCTTTAGGTAACAAAGTTTCTTCGTGATCAGTCAAGTGTTTATCCGAAAGATTAACAATATTCAATACATTGTCATTGGACCCAGTATCCGTAACAGCCATTATTTTTTTATTTGTGTCTTGCTCTGCAATCTGGTCTGAACACCTGGCTTTATGCTTTTTCCCTCCCCTTCTGATTCTGAATTTAGATTTTTCCTTTTGTTGCCCAGCCTGTAACGCTGTAATCTTGAGAGTCTCTGTCATCGTGAAAGCAAATCCCTTCCTGTTTACAAGTAGAACAGGAATACCTGTCTAACTGAGGTATGCACCTAATAAGAGATAACACCATTTTTTAAGTTGGATGCTTACATGCACGCTGATGTATTTATACCCCAGACCTTTTGCATGAGGACAAAGGGTGTTATTTTTCCTTATCTTTCCTTAATTGTTTTCACAGATTTTATAAACACTTTACTTGTCCTGGATAGAGGACACACTGGTGTACGACACTCCACCATACAGAGTTAATTCGGTAAGCTAATTGCACCCATTAATATAACTCTCACTAGTAGCTAAGATCTCCCTATGTGGAATGAAGTTAAAATCCTAAAGAGAAAGAGAAAATAAATGAAAGGAGCTTGAGAAAAAAAAGGATTAAAGACATAATAGGCCCTGAGGTGTGTTTGGATGCTTTTCTTTAAAGCTTTTTTGAAGCTTTTTTGGAAGTTTCTTTTCTCCATTTAACAAAAGTACATAAATGCTGGCAGAATCAATGAATGAATTTAAAAAGTGTTTTTCTAGCATTATATGAGATTTGTAAATTTTTGTATAAATTGTATATAGTGATAATGAAATTGTAAACAATGTGTGTAAAAAAACTTTTTTTAATATGCAAAAAAATATATCCTAATGTTGTATATATGTGTCATTTGTAGCCCTGAAGAAGTCCGTGAAGAACGAAACGCATTGGTTTTGGCTACAGACTTTTAAATGAGGATCTAATAAAGAAAGACATATCAAAACAACATTGATTCTGCATTGAAATGATTGACATTTGTATATACAATTGTATAGTTTACGGTATGTGTGCTGGACCAACTCTGTATGTAAACTTTCACATTGAAGGTTAGACATTGAAATCCCAAAAGCTTAATGCCTTTGCCCGTGCTAACTAAGTAAAATAATAGCTGTGCACCCGACATTTGAATATATGTGCATGTGATCACCATATTAATACAACAATATGAGTACACTTTAAATGAATAAATCATAGTTGCAGATGTATCATAGGTGAATTAAGGTTACAAGGTAAAACATTCTGGTAACTATAACTGAGAGCTGTAGTTTAAAATTAAATCTTTCAATATTAATATGCACACATAATATGTTTCTTAATGTATTATCATGGAACACTTCAGAAATATAATTGAAGATCCATTGTTTTTTACTTGTTAATTGATCAAACAAATATATAGAGTGTTCAAGGCACAGTAGTTAGCCTAACTTGTGATGTTTAAGGGTGGGGCCAAAATTAAGTTGCTCCAGAGGGCATAATGACACCAATAAAATTTCAGTCCTCAAAGAGAGTGAGAGGCCAACCACTGTGGGAGTGACCCTCCTTCCTCCAGACCTTTATTAGGCAACACTGTGACTAATAAAGCTTCTCTAAAGTAGTCAGTATGACTGGGGATAGTCTTAAACATGAGCTGCGCTGCTGTGAACTGTTTCATGCAGCCAGAAGACCACATCGCTCTGATGACAGTGTCCATGCTGAAAATGTTTTGTCCTGTGATTTGCAGATGGTGAGTACCCCAGGCATGCCCAGTGCAGCCAAGACACGCCACCAATAAGCGCCAAACTACAGGGACCTACCTTTTACAATCATCAAATCACACTGCTCCACACACAATGGCCCTGCTGGAGCTGTCCTGCCTCTTATGAACACCAACTGAGGAGTGCCCCGACCCATGCATTTCTCCAATCCCTATGAATGATAATGAATGGGATCTTGCTGAGTTTCATGCACTGAATACCGGTTACTTCTGCTGATGGGTTCTCACTCCCAGATACCTGATGCATCAGCAAAGGATCAGACTTACTAAGTCTGTCATGTTCGAGTTCAGACTAACCGGCTTAACTTAGGAAAATACTGCATAGCACTTTGTGGGCATCTATTAATCACAAGTGCTTTAATTTTTACACATGGAACAAAAGACGACATTGGATTTTGTTGACTGTACAGTGAGGTGACATAAACCCATTTGAGAACCACGTGGGGGGGTTACTTCGGGACCTACTTCATTGGACTCCCCCACCTCCCACAAAAAACACACCTGAACAAGAGACATTGCAAAAACTGCAGCATTCTTACACTAAGGGGTTTAAAGTCTTTCTGTACTCTCCATCCACTACCCAGAACACAAACCCAAACATTAAAGGACCTGAAAGAGCCAATACACGGTGAGTGCCTCTTAACAATGTATTCAAGCCCCCCCCCACACAAAAGATACACACAGACTCTCATCCGCATTATCTAGTCATTGCATCTGCAAGGGGCAGACCTAAAAACATCAGTCTACAAACAATCCTGAAGGAAATTTCGAACATGGTGACCCTTATGTGCCTGATTGCAAGAAAACTCAAAATTGGCTTCAGAGTCAAAGGTTAGGCTTACTAACTCTTCACCAATAAATGGACACCTCGGACCCTGTCAGGGCCCGAATGGCCATAGCAGACATTGGGCGTTTCCCCGGGAGGCTGGAAGGGTGGTGCCCAGTTTTGCAGCTGAGGGGGACGGTTTTGCAGCGGTGCTGCAATATCTTCCCCCAGTATCAAAAGCAGCGATGCTGCAATATCTTTCCCCAGTGTCAAAAGCAGCAGTACTTCACACTTGCAATGTCCCCCCCCCGGGGTTTGGGCTCGTCCGTCAAAATTGCCAGCACTACTTTGGGTTACGAGCCCGGGACCTGGACACTGTCTGCCTGGCCTTGAAGACTACCTGAATTTTTCCACTGATTGAAGAAAAAATATCTTTTATCTCCAAAAACATCTTACCCATCTGGCAGACTATTACAGGTGTGACTATATCAGACTTTATGGAGCTCCAGAGAAACTAGTGCAGGGCACAGTGAAAAACTTCCTTGTGCAATCCTGCCCAAAGTGTAGAACACAACAGAGCCTGTTGAATTTCAGTGAGTCGGCAGGGTAAGACCTCGGAAACGGATGTATGACATTACAACGCATACTTTTACAACGCATACCTTTACACCGCATTTTTTACAACGCAACATCCATTACAACGCATTCCATTACAACGCATGCCATTACAACGAATTTTTAAAAACTACCTTTACAACGCATTCCATTACAACGCATACTACCTTTACAACGCATACTATTACAACGCATAACATTACATTGCATGTATGGTAAGTATTGGATAGTGTAGGGGTAAAAATTACTATTCTAACTCCAGGGGGGTGCAACAGTAGGGTAAGTGTTGGATAGTGTAGGGGTAAAAATAACTATTCTAACTCCAGGGGGTGCAACAGTAGGGTAAGTGTTGGATAGTGTAAGGGTTCTATTCGTTGTAATGTTATGCGTTGTAATGACATGCGTTGTAGTGGTATGCGTTGTAGTGTCATGCGTTGTAATGGTTGCGTTGTAATGGCATGCGATGTAATGGATGTTGCGTTGTAAAAGTTTTGTTGTAATGGTAGTGCGTTGTAAAAGTTGCGTTGTAAAGGTTGTTTCCCCTTGGAAACCCACCACCTCATGCAAACCATTGTGTGCTTTATTAGGCAGCAACAAGCAAGGCAGATAATGTAACTGGCCATGAAACACAGTCCCCTGCCCACAATGGTTAAACCATATATGTATTGGTACATTTTCCATGGAAGCAATACTAAGCATAAGGCCTTCCTGGAGCTCTGCCCAGAGATAAAACTGAGAAACATTCAATATTAACTTTCAGAACTGTCCACAATACTTATCACAATAAATGGTAGAGAACATTTGAAAACTCAGAACCTCAGCCAATTCCCTAAAGCATTTGACCCAATGGAAAAGGAAACATTACCATTGCAAACTGATCGCTAACAAAAGCAACATGAATGCAACCAGACTTATAGGGCCCCAACCCCATGGCTCCCACAAGCCTTGCACAGGCCATGATGGTTTGACAAAAATAATCGCCTCCATTCATGGCGAAAGTGAAAAGTCCACATTGCCACTAATATCTTCGACAGAGGATGCAATAGCCGCACATTTGTGATTGCTTGATTGTAAGATCATCTCACAGCGCTCCAGGCAACAGGACATGACAATACTTTGACCACAGTGTCCTCAGCACCTCTACTTCCTTCTGCCCTCTATAGCAAGCAATCTTACAGAAACTCTTCATTTTCTATTTCCTCTAACCCGGTCTTCATACTGTGACCTATGGCTCTGAGTGGTGGCTGATACGCGAAACCTAGGTTTCTCCTGCCACACAAAGTACAAGATGACTAAATGCATAGTAATGTTCTCACAGCCATGAGCCTGGCACTAGTGATCATGCACCTACCTCCCACCCACTGCTGATCTAGACTGAGGACACCCATAAAGCCTTGAGCCTGGCACTAATGATCATGCACCTACCTCCCACCCACTGCTGATCTAGACTGAGGACTACTCCACAGCCACCATTCAACATAGTCCTTAGGCTATTCTTTACTTATATACTACTCCACTCCTGACAGTCCTGACAGATCACTGACCCATGCCCTGACTTTTTTCTTTCCAAGTCGTACGTCCTGATAATATGGACCAACCACAGGGAAGCCACAAAGAGCTAACTGCCATATCGCTGAATGTGAATGGAATGGCCTGCTATATAAAGCGGAAAAAGCATCTGAACCATCAACACTCCATACATAAAGATATAGCCTAGCCCTAATAAAAGAAACACACCTGTCACCATTTGAGTTGGACGAATTATGGAGAGATGGGTGGCCAAAATAATATACAATAGCCACATTGTTTCTACATACCATTTGAAACTCCGTATTGGGGCACCACTAACAATGGGGAATAGCCATCCTTATTAAGAAGTCCATGGCCTACAAAATGCTAAAGGTTTGGATTGACCCTAATGCACTCTATGTCTTCTTTAAAGTCTCCATATTAGACACAAGAGTGGTGTTTGGATCAATTTATGTTCCCGACTCCTCAAAACCTTGGGGGGATATGTAAAAGCAAATGGCAGAGTGCAGCGTTAGTCTTCTTAGCTTAACACCGCGCTCCGTCACTTCTGAAATGCAAGGGGCACCTTCCCACGTATAAACAACCCTGAGAGGCATTTTCCTCTTTCTACGTAGAAAGAAGACAAAAGTGAGGAGCAATAAAGATATTTTTCCTCTTTATGCCTAACCTGGGGAGGCATTGCACTTTGACGCATTCCCAGGTCTACCACTAATGTTAATCTGGTAATGCACCTAAATCCATGGGTGGATGCGTGGGAACACTCACGCTCCACCCATGGAAAGCCTCCATGCCACAAAGTAATGGAAGGCAGAGATTTGCGCTGCCTTGCGTTTCTCTAAATTTATCAAGCCGTGCAGGATATGCAAGGTGGCCTTGGTGGCTTGATGAATCTCACTTAGGTTTTGTGTCGCCTGTGCATCCTCTTGTGTGGCGCTAGGGCAAAGCAAAACCTTTATAAATCTGGTCCTGCATCTGCATCTGTGGATCTCCTTTCTATGAACCTCTTAGTGCAACACAGATATCTACTTATGTAACCTCCACTATCGAGTATGTTCTTCCGATGGCACTCACTTCAAGGAGGCCTGAGGTTAACACTCTTTGAATGGCTTGCCATGTGGGTGTGAGCAGTGATGGCTTTGATTTGGGCTGTAAATAGGAAAAGTGACCGCTCCCATGTTTTGCATCAGTGTCTTCAGTTCTCTTGTAAGAGACTAAAGGGCTATTAGGAAACAATGGGCCAGATGTAGTAAAATTGTATTTACCGATTCATAAATACCGAATTTTACCCATTCGGTATTTATGAATCGGTAAATATGAAGGAGGGAGATTTAGGAAGAATCGGTAATTGAATTACCGATTCTTTCAAATTCGGTATTTACCGATTCGGTAAATACCGAATCGGTATTTCCTATTGATTCCTATGGGCTGTGAATCCCATAGGAATCAATGGGAAATACCGATTCGGTAATTACCGAATCGGTAAATACTGATTCCTGCAAGGGTGCAGGGGGTGTCACTTTGACACCCTCTAGCACCCCAAATACAGGCATGTGTGCCATGTGGCACACAGACATGCCCTAAGGGCATGTCTGTCTGTCACATGGCATAGGTGTGCATGCACAAACATGCATGCACACCTGGATTCGGTATTTTACCACCCAATTGGATTGGGTGGTAAAATACTGAATCTGTAAGGCCTTTGGGACTCAGAAGAGTCCCACCTACATCGGGAAGTTACCGATTCGGTAAAAATACCGAATCGGTATTTTACCGATTCGGTAAATTTACCGATTCGGTAATTTTACCGAATCGGTAAAATAGGGCCCCTACATCCCAATTCTTAAATATCGGTCGGTAACGGCCGAAATCGGCCGTTACCGACCGGTATTTAGGCTCCTACATCTGGCCCAATGTTTCCACCTACCTTATTGATCTGACTTGGCTGTGTGGATTCTTTTAATTTTTCTCTCATGAGTCTGGCTGCCATGACGTCCTTGAAATCCATCACGTAAGAGAAGTATACTGGTAGAGTACCAGTGGACGTCATTTGTGCAAGTCTACAAATAAGTAAATGTTTTCACTAGCTTGATCATCTAGTAGTACTTGTTTTATTGTAGGGCCACAGTTTGACTTTGTTATACATGTGCACCAAATTATGCTCATATTTTACTGTTCAGGACTGGACGCTTACCCGTAATCAGGTTATGGGTCTTCCAGACAAGAATTAAGGAGGAAACCACCCTAATGGAAAAGGGAAAGAAACAGGAACGAACATCTGAACAGGACTAGCTGCAGAGCAGATTTAAAAGGCAGCCTCAACCCCTCAGGCAGGTGATTGTCATTTTCGAGCCGGAGGAGCAAGGAGCAGGGCCTAAAAGCCCAGGAGCACGAGGGAAGTCAGTCCCAGTTGAGTGAAGCTCTCAGCCTGCAGCCGCAAGCCTTATGCTCTGCTTCCTGAGACCCCTGAACCGCAGGACCACAGGAGCACACAAGTTGTGGTGGTTCTCGGGCGCCTGGGTGGCTGAGACACCGTGGTCTCAGAAATCAACCATTGTGGTTGTGTGTAGTTTGTTAATGTATACCCAGAATAGTAAAAACAACAGCTGATGGACAGAATGCAGAACAATGTCATACATTCACCCCAGTACAGAGATCTGGGCCTAAATCCATCGTTTTTTTGCTCACCAATCCATCCATTAATTGTGTGTCTTTTGCTTTCTTACCCAGAATAGTAGAGCAGCTTAGCACGATAAAACTGCATTTTTAGGTAAATCAAGCATCACATTGTGGCTCCCACCTCCCTGGTCCTTGGGGTCTTCGTGTCTGCAATCATTGGCTGACCTGCTTGTTCAAGTATTTCCAATCGCTCCATCGTGGTGCAGTCTATTGCTGGTGTGTCTCCCTGCGTTGTTTATTAAGAGGGCGCTAAAAATCGCTTTCTGTGGAGCTCCCATGAGGTGACCTCTAACCTGCAGGGGCCTGCGTAGCTATCTATCCCTGACAGACGCATTCGGGCTATGCCCATGCTGCTCAGGAAATGTCTCCGTTTCTTAGCATATTATCAAGGCTGTTCCATAGCACAGATGTTTAAAATCATTGGCAAGATTGTTTTTCACTGTGTCTGGAGTTTCTAGTCTTGAGGGTAGGTATCCTACAAGAACTGTCTTGAGGATTGGGGGCCTCATTTATGAAAAGTGATGCATCGCTGCATGAAAACAGTGATGCGTCACTTTTCACTGCGCCCTCCTTGCGACACCAATAATGCGTCATATTTACAGTATGACGCATCATGGCGCAAGGAGTTACAGATACGTCAGTATTTCTGACGTGTCTGTATGGCGCAAAAGTGACGCATTGCTGGAGTGTGTCACAAAAGTGACGCAACTCCAGCATTGTGCCCTTTCACATGGGGCAAGCCCCATGTGAAAGGGCCTGCGTCAGTCTTACGCCTGCTGTGAGGCAGGCGTAAGAAATTGACGCATTTGTGTCCTAGAAGTGGCGCAGTGAAATCTTATAGATTTCACTGCGTCACTTCTATGAGGTTTTTGCAGGGGAACGCCCCCCCTGCATACATTATACCTGATTGAGCTATAATGTAGCGCAGGGGTTTACAAAGTGACGCATCTACCTAGATGCGTCACTTTGTAAATATGGTGCAAGAAGGCACATTTTTTACGCTGCTGGTGCGTCACAAAAAGTGACGCTCCAGCGGCGTAAAAGTGACGCACGGCCTCATAAATGAGGCCCTGGGGGCCTCATTTATGAGAAATGACGCATCGCTGCGTGAAAGCAGCGATGCGTCACTTCTCAGTGCGCACTCCTTGCAACATACCTGATGCGTCATATTTACAGTATGACGCATCATGTCGCAAGGAGTTACAGATACGTCAGTTTTTCTGACGTATCTGTAAGTGCAAAAGTGACGCATTGCTGGAGTGTGTCACAAAAGTGACGTAATTCCTGCAATGCATCCATTCACATGGGGCAAGCCCCATGTGAAAAGGCCTGCATCAGTCTTACGCCTGCTGTGAGGCAGGCGCAAGATTTTGACGCAACGGCGTCCTAGAAGTGACGCAGTGAAATCTCATAGATTTCACTGCGTCACTTCTATGAGGTTTTTGCAGGGGAACGCCCCCCCTGCATACATTATACCTGATGCAGGTATAATGTAGCGCAGGGGTTTACAAAGTGACGCATCTGCTTAGATGCGTCACTTTGTAAATACTGCGCAACAGGAGGCATGTTTTATGCCGCCGATGCGTCACAAAAAGTGACGCATCGGCAGCGCAAAACTGGCGCAAGGCCTCATAAATGAGGCCCCTGGGTGTTTTGCGTTTTTTTAAAGGCATTTGCAAGGCAGGAAGGAGTTTATTTATGAAGAGTAGAAGGGGCTGGAACAGCTGAGAGAGTGTTTTTGCTGTGACAATGTAGCTTTTCAACTGGGATAATCAGTTTATTTATGGAAAGGTAGAACTGACTGGAACAGCTGGGAGTTTTTTTCTGTTGCAATGTTGCTTTCCAAATGCAATATACAGGTACGCCGTTGCATGAGCCTGGGATATGAACTATGTTGAGAATTAGTTCAGATGTGCCTTCCCTCATTTTGACTGAGACCAGATTTGCATTCTTCCATGGTAAGTGACGACTGCTACAAAGGGTTGTCTATGTTTTCTGAATTATGAGTGGGTTATAGCAAGTGCTGTTTCTGGGCACTTTCATATCTAGGGGACTTTACTAATTCCCAATGCACAGGCTGGCACTGTTGACTTGTGTTCTGTAGATCATTCTGGTACAGTGCTTGTATGAGTTTGGGGAGCTGGGTGATGAGTGTTATCTGTATGCATTGTGGTTGTCCAGGGGTTTTCATGACATTCACAAGGATGTATGGTGCTTTGCCCATTGTACCCTAATTCCACCTGTGCTCGTAGACTATTATTTGTGCATAGAAATGTATGTTTCTTGAGAGTGTGAATGCATTATTTTGTCTTATCGTCCTGTTCTATGTGGTCCTGTGTGTTCTATTAGTTTAGTTTGATACTCTTTGTAAGTATATTCAGATTTTGTGTATGAAGGTAACCTTTTATTTATTTTGTGCACCAAACTGCATATGTCGCACAGGCATGGATGGTGGATGGGTGTGCAGTGTACAAGTGTTTGCATGTATTCTGTTTTGTTATATTCTGGCTTGAGAGACAAGGCATTGTTTCATTGTTAGGTCTTGCCAGATACAGCGTGAATGTGCTGTAGTTCGTGAGACATTGTGTATTACAAGGGGCTTGGAGTCAACCTATTGCTTACCATTCATTGGCTTTGTTGCCTCTCTTATTTGCTGCATCTCAGTTAGCCAGCATGTGCCAGCTTCATTTCCTCAGCTTTCATGTGGAGCATGGACCAAGTACTAATGGCTTCCTCCTGATCAGTGTCCTTGATTGAGGTACTATTTCTTTCTTCTTCTCCTGTTGTCCTTGTTTGTGTTGCTTCTTAATGTTGTCTGCATTGATTTTTACACTCCCCGCATTGTCTGTGTTGCTTCTTTCCCTCTCACACCCATTGTCCGTGTTGCTTCTTTCCCTCCCAGACTCCCAATATTATCCATTCTGATTCTTCCCCCATCCACCATTGTCTAAGGTGCTGCTCCCCCTATCACGACCAGTTGTCCTTATTGCTGCTTCCCTTCCTACGACTCCTTCTCACTTCACCCATCCTTGTTCCCCTTCCTGCCATAAGAAAAAACAATTGCTGTGATGTGGCCATGTTGGCCGTGTCACAGCCCTTTTTTCTAAACTCTCTTAGCCATGCTGCACAGAAGCCACACTACTCTACAATAAGGCTTAAAGTCTTGCTGTTATTCACGGAGGCATCTTGACGAGGCGGCATTGCACAAGCAGATCAAACCCACTTCTCGCCGCACCCGCTCCGCGGGTGCCGCTTCGAACAGGAGTGCGTGGGGCTCTTACAGGCGAAGGAGAGGACCAGTAAGGCGGCTCTGGGCGTGAGGCTTTGCGGGGCTGCGAGCGTGCGGGGACTCCAACAACCAGGAGTCCCTGCGAGACCGGTAACCAGCATCCGGTCCGCTCTCCCTGCTGGCCCGCCCCCCGCCCACCTGAGGACTGTAAAGGCACTCTCCACCCTTCCCTCGCTGGGACACCAGTCTTGCTGTTATTCACGGAGGCATCTTGACGAGGCGACATTGCACAAGCAGATCAAACCCACTTCTCGCCGCACCCGCTCCGCGGGTGCCGCTTCGAACAGGAGTGCGTGGGGCTCTTACAGGCGAAGGAGAGGACCAGTAAGGCGGCTCTGGGCGTGAGGCTTTGCGGGGCTGCGAGCGTGCGGGGACTCCAACAACCAGGAGTCCCTGCGAGACCGGTAACCAGCATCCGGTCCGCTCTCCCTGCTGGCCAGCCCCCCGCCTAACATACACTTCCTATATCACAGTCACAAACTCCCGCAGCACGGGACGCAGCTCGGGGCGAAGAGCGGGCAAAGAGCGGGCCGTTTGAGGCCGTTCGAGGACTGAGAGGACTGGACTGGGTCATCCCCTATCGCCCCTGTTCGGCTACCTGGATCTTTTTCAGAGTTCCTCTTCAATTTAGGCGGGTCGCCTACCTTGTTTAGTAATGTGCACTCGGGCAACCCGTAGTAGGGCTGCTAAGGGGGGGCCGCAAATAAACGGCCCTATGGATGATTTTATTACTCGCACAAATCTAGCTATAGACAAGGAAATTACCAAACTGCAAACTTGTGTCTCCTTGGACTTGGCTGCTGCTAGAAGATTGTCCCAGGACATTGCCAACACAAAAAGATCCTCCTTGGGTCATATAGCATCTGCTATAACTCCGGAGCGTCTGGCCATTTCGCGCTGTGTAATCACGCAGGCAGATGTCCATGACACTCCGGCGTCACCTGCCTTACCTCCATCCTTGTGTCCCACAACCCTGTTTGATAATCAGAATCCACCCGTGGCTACTCTCGATCAGCAAACCACTATTAAATCCCCTACTCTGGTAATACCTGACAAACATACATGTAATAACTCTAAAGGTAAATTACACAAAAGAAAACGTAATTCTAGGTCCACTTACTCACGTAAGAAGGCTAAAATTGCTGCGGCACATCAGCTCAATGTTGGTAGTGCACCTGTGACTAACGCTTCAGGAGGGTGTGCCTCTTTGCCACAGGTATACCAAGAGGTAGATAAAGATGGTGCAGTCTCTGCATCCATTATTGTGAACACAAATGCAGAGGAAGTTGGTTCACTCCTAGAGGGCCAGGAAGGGAGGGATGGGGAGTTTATAGGTATAGTTTGGGAAACCTTAAAGAAGCTCCTTTCTCCCTTAGACCTGAGATTATCACGCATAGAAAATAATCTGCTAGAGATGGAAAAGAGTATTATAGCTCTGGCTACTCTTGGTTTGCGAGGTTTAGAAAACCAAGGTCTCTTGGAGAAAGACCCAGCCCTACAGACCCCACAACTTTCCTCTTCAGCACCTGCTATAACACGGCCTGTTCCCAAACCACGAACCATGGGTGTTGATCGAAAAACCTCTGATCTTCTAACTAGGTCATCTAAATTCCCTACCACCCAAATTCCTGAACATACTAATGCTGATGCTCCCTCAAGGCCAAATGCCAGCAAAGTTGTCCATCAATCCACCCAGGGTCTACGCAACAAGAACAATTTTCGAGGGGGCTATATTGATCTTCCTCCTGAGGCCAATGATTATGTGGTTGTGTTGACGGGTGTGCCCCAGATTGAAAATGACCACCACGAGAACCATTGGTCCCTGAAGAACAAGATCATGCACTGGCTCAACGTGAACAGACCGATTTCTAATGTTCGGAGAAGTAGTGTATTAATGGTCCGACGAGTTCCATGGGTGGGTCCTTCAAGGAAATCTAGCCCTGGTGACTGCATAGTGGTAACATTCGAGGACCCATACACGGCCCACCACATTTGCTCATGGCCCACTGATGGCGAAGGCTCACCCATTATACCTAGGCCATTGTCTTTTTTCTATCCGCCACGCACTACACATATTCCGGGAGGCGACTGGTCACTGGTGCACCATCAAACAAGGAGGGGGTATCTAAATAGAGAGCAAGATCTAACTAGACGCTGGCTTGGGGCACCAACTTTGAACAGGTTTGGATGTCTTGAAGAAGTTGATTGACTCCTAAGGCAAGTTGCTTCTCCATCGCCTATAAAGGCCTCCTTAGCCTTCGGGGTCTTAGATCCTTTATTCCTGACAACCGAACCTGATGATACTAATTTCACCTCATTTCCGCAGCCAACGACATACTCCCCGCTAGTACGTGGGGCATTGAACTCCTCAAACAATCTAGGAACCCACGTTGCAGTACACAAGATAGTTGTACCGCCTATGACTCCTTTGTCATACCATCAGATGGCCCTGCCGGATGGGAAGCGTCCTATTGCACCCAGCGCAATCACTCGAACACAGAATGAAACCCCCCAAATGCCAAATAGAGTTGCAGTAGCAGTGATAGGATTGGAGCCTGATCCCCCGATTTCGGTCACCTCGCCCAGGCAGGATACTACTGGTAAAACACAGTTGAAGATCCTAAGTTGGAATGTGGCAGGGCTTGCACGCAATTTCGACAATCCAGAGTGGATTTCCTTTGTGGATCCCTTTGGTATTTGCCTTCTGCAAGAAACATGGTGCTTGGAACCTAGGCATAGGGTAGGCTATACAACCTACTTTGTTCCCGCTTCACAACACCAGGGCAGTAAAGGTCGCCCGTCCGGCGGCCTTCTTATTTGGGTCAGCATTGCATTGGGTCTAAGTATAAGCCATAAAACCACTCAATCTCCCGATCTCCAGCGAATAACAATACAGTGCCAAGGGGGCAGGAAGTTAGAAGTGTTTAACCTCTACCTAAGGGGGGCCAGGGGAGGGGCAACGACGTTAGCTTCAACAGGATTAAATATCGAACTTGGATCCTGTAATATCGACTCCCTTGTAGTCCTCGCAGGTGATTTTAATTGCTGTTTCGAGCCTCTGGCCAGTGAGGACATTTTGGACACCTGGGAAGATGACGCAAGGAGAGGTATTCCAACGCTCTCCGTAGATCCGATCCAAAAATGGACCCAGAGTGCTATTGATATTAACTCACTCTGTATGGAACAGGACCTCAGAGCAACTAATGGTCGTTCCAAGTCAGACCCCAGGGGAGCGCATACCTACAATAGGGTGGGACACACTTCCAGAATAGATTACATTTTGTTGAATCACAATCTATGGCTGTTCCACCAAGACATGGAAGTCCTATTGACTTGCGACAGTGATCACAACCCTTTGTCTTTAATCCTCACCCCTCCGTGGCATGACAGGAACTCAGTCAAGACCTCCCTCACATGGAAATCAACCCATGAACTTGTCCCCTCAAATTGTGGTAGGCGGCTAAAATGGGCTAAAGTAGCAGTGGATGAGGGGAGGATGGCGCAAGCAAAGACCATAATGACAGCTGTGAGGTTGCGTCTAGACACATCGGATATTGCCGAACATGCTGTTCTTGCGGCCTTCACAGAAACCATCTCGGCCCTAAGCGAGCTGTTCATAATTCCACAAAATAGGGCTAGGGACACAACGAGAGGTGTATCCAAGGCAAGAGACAAATGGTATTCCCCGGAATGTCGGGTTGCCAAAGGGGATCTTATTCTAGCTGTAAAATCCAAAGACCCAGGTAAAATCAGACTTGCTAGGAAATCATACAAAAAAACTTTAGCCTTGGCAAGGGAAGTATATGATTCCAACTTCTGGAATGAGCTAATGGACACGAGCTCTAAAAAGGACTCCAAGGGGTTCTGGGATTTGATAAGAGCCAGGGACAAGCCCATTGATGCACAACTGACCTGCAACATCTCAGGGGAGGCTTGGTTTGCCCACTTTTCTAAGCTCTACTCCATCCCATTAGGTGTATTACAACCAAACACGGGTCTCCCATCTAGACTGCCGGTTGCCGCCACACTCAATGACCACCCCTTCAGTGTCAAGGAAATAGAAGGGGCAATCAGGTGCCTTGTCGCTAATAAGGCTGCAGGCCCAGATGGCATTCCAGGCGATCTGTTGAGGGAATACATATATGTATGGAGTAGTCTAATTGCCACACTCTTGAATGAGGCTGTGTTGGGAGGCTGCCTACCTGACTCCTGGAGGGGCGCTGAGGTCGTCCCGATTTTTAAGAAAGGCTGTCGGGACGACCCAGCTAACTATCGCCCAATTAGTTTGCTCGACTCTACCCAAAAGGTAGCGGGCAAAGTAGTCTTAGGCAGGATCTTGCACTGGGCTGAAGAAAACCAGGTATTGTCAGATTTCCAGGCTGGATTTAGATCAGGAACCGGCACTATTGAACAGACATTTCGCCTTTTAATGCTGTATTGGAAAGTGGTCGTACTGGGCAAGGGCAGTTTGTACCTAGTCTTTATAGACTTACGGACAGCCTTTGACCTGGTACCACGAGACCAATTGTGGAATGTCTTAGAGGGGTTGGGTATCCCTCCATATTTGCTGGGTTTGCTTATTAAGTTTCACGAAAGCAACTTTGCACAGATTAGGTGGGGTGATCAGGGGCAAAAAACATCTCGCATTTCTGTAGATAGGGGTGTCCGCCAGGGTTGTGTGCTTGCCCCCACTCTGTTTTCACTTTATGTTAATGGAGTGGTGGAGCATCTTCTTCAACATCCAGCAGATGCACCCTCCCTCGCTGGCAGAAAAATACCTACTCTCCTATTTGCAGATGACACCCTCCTAATCTCAAAAACCCCAGTAGGCATTCAAAAGTTGCTTTCTAGCTTTAAGGACTTCTGTGACACCAAGGGTCTAGCTATCAATGTAAGCAAAACCAAATTCCTTGTCCTAAACCCACCTAGGAAAACTGTAATCCCTCCTACTTTAGACTCAGTCCCACTCGAAAGGGTAAAGGAGTTTGATTACTTGGGCATCCGACTCTGTGACTCCATGAATTGGAAGGCCCACCACCAAAAAGTCTATTTGACTCATAAGAGGGTTACAGGGGCCCTGCTAAAAGAACAACGTGCCTCATCTCTCAAACCCATTGGGGCAATATTAGACATCTACAGGGCTAGGGTGGTGAGTGCGGCACTGTATGGTGCGGAATTGTGGGGTGTACAGAGAGCCGACACCTTAACACACCTCGAGAACAATTTCCATAAAGATCTTATGAAGCTACCACACAGTACCCCTACACTCCCACTCTTACTTGATGCAGGTACACGCCCTATAAGTGAGCAAGCTAGGCTACGCCCCCTCTTATTATGGGCTCGGATATGGAATATACCAGAACTGTCCAGCTATGCTGATGCCCTAAGAGAACTCCTTTCATTACCCGGCTGGCATAAGGTCGTCTGGCTTAGGGAAGTCAAACGACTTCTCTGTGAACTGGGTTTAGGAGATGCTTGGGCTAATAAAACAGCTCCACCCAAACAGATGCTCAAGAAACTATATTGGTCATGGGCGGCCAACGACAGAACGAGTAACCATAAATTATGTAGATCTGTCGTAGAGTTTCTAGTAATCAAGGAGCTCCCCTCCAGAGAACCCTACCTGGATTTGATCCTCAATTCGGGTGATAGATCGCTGTATTTCAAATTCAGGGTGGGAGTTCTACCTCTAGGGCAGTTTACATCGAATTGGAAGCCACCATTGCAAACCGTTCCGTATTGCCCTTTCTGTGAATTAAGGGTTGAGTCTATTGCCCATTTAATGTTCGAGTGCCCGGCTTATGTTGCGCCCAGGAATAGATGGCTGAAACCATTATGCAGGAGCCTGGGCACTAGATCGCATCTGGAGGCTCTACGTATATTACGATCTGATGCTCGCCCCTTGTTCGCCTGTTGCCTGGCAAAATTCCTTGGCTGGGCATGGCGTATAAGATCTGTGAGGAAATTGCTTCTCCAGTAATACGTTCTGCTTGATCCAGTCCCTAGCTTGTTTTTATTCTTTTGGCTAATAAATCTATTTTTAGGATATTTATTACTGTCTTTGTAGATCTCATATATAGTACATTGTCTGAGAGGAATGAATTGTTAGATTGCAATGTATTTTTATTCACTTTGTATTGTAATGCTTTTATGATATGATAAATATATCGAAATAAAGCTATTCAATCAATCAATAAGGCTTAAAGACTAGCTCTCGCATATACCAGGCCTATTGGCTTTGCCAATTCTTGTTGGTTTAGGAGAGCACAGAGGTTGTGTGCTACTGCCTGCTCATTTCTTTCCGCCCATGGAGCTCTATGAAGCGAGGTGCGTGGGCATACTGTTTGATAATGTATTATAAAATGTGTGTTTATAAATGTATCATTGGGCTCGAATCAGCAGCACTTAGATGTGCTCTTGTGCTTTGTATGTACTTTGTTGTCTGTCTGTTTGCTCCATTGATACAGCTCTGCTTTTGTGTTACACAGCTATTCGGTGAAGTTCATCTTCGAAAATGCTGAATGGTCCCGCTGTGTCAAGGCCCTGTCTATTTGGGCCCTTAAACTATAAATATTAGTAGTTAGAACTGAGACTTAAATTAAATGATATGCACATTCTTGCACTGACTGCTCATGCAGTGCATAATTTCAAACTTCTTTGCATCATGCACAATATATTCTCGAGCAAGGGTTACATTATACATAGAAATTGGTTTTCTGCCCACTACACATCAATTACGAAGCTCATTTCTTGCCTGACTATTCAGCAACTGCAGTGCAAGCATTTAAATATAAGGCTGAGACCCTCGTGGATGCAGGACCTACAACCCTAGAAGGGTCTCAGTCCTTCTTTGAGTGCACAAACAAACGGGCCACTCTGAAAAATCACTGAAAAGGCCTATTAGGTGCTTATGAGTGATAAGAATGTCAACAGTAGATAAATGTATAAAGTACTCTTCGCCAGTCCTAATGGGCTGAGGGGCCACACCCTCTCAATATTGTCCTAAAAGTAAATTGTCTGTCAGACCGAGCAAAGATCAGCTTGACAGACACTCTTTACTGTCAGGTCAGGCAGCCAAGAGCTAGACATGCTTAAATGTATAGGCTCCTGGCTGCATGAGTTGACCTGACAGAACCTCTTTGATGCCACTGATTGCCTTTGACCTGGGCACTTCAGTACTAAGCCCTGAAGTGCCGAGGGCCAAGTGTCAATCACTGATACCTCGTCACAAATCCCTGACTGACAAGTAGGGGCTACTGCCTCCCCTCATGGTCAGCCAATGAGGAGAGTCAGCAGTTTCAACCCTCCTGGGACCTGTGAGGCAGAGCTGCACAAGTAAGTATGATGTTTTTTTTAAAAGTTTGGTGAGTGCATAAATATTTGAGAGTGAGTGTTGCAAATGGATGTATGTGTATCTGCACATGTGTGTGAATACCTGGGTGTGAGTCAGTGTTATGTGCATTTGTGTCCAGGGGCAGCCCTAGGCATGTGCAAGCTGTGCACCTGCACAGGGCCGCCAAACCCCAGGGGCCGCCACGCCAATATATATCCTTAATATAATAATCCTCTGAGGATGGATACATATTTGCGTGGCGGCCCATGGCAGGGATTTGGCGGCCTCCGGCACTGTAACACCTTCCTGAGCTCCGCCCCGCCTGGACCCCCTCTTCCGGGGCCCCTACCTACGCTCCCTGCCCAGGGCCGCCATGAGCCTAGAGCCGCCCCTGTTGTGTTCCATCCGTGCCCTTCCCAGATAAAAATACTGGCTGCCACTGGTCCAAAGTGGTAGCCACCTGATTTTACAGTCATATTCACAATGGCTTAATCCAGCCTTATGTGTGTTTCTTTTTTTTTTGTCCTCATATTACCTCAGATAGATAAGCATCCCCCTGATAGCTGTTGTCCCAATTGCTTATATCCTGGGGGTCTAATCTCAGCTGATGTCACTGCGGGTCTCCAACCTGCTCTATACATCATGAGCTGACCAAGAGGTATAATAATTGGACTTCTTAATCATTGTGTACATTGTCCAATAAGTTCCAGAATAATCCAAGATCCGGCTTTTTCCTAAGCCGATTAACCTTTAAAAAAAATGTATTTATCTTTTTATTGTAACAGAGCAGTAATTACATCTTATATTACAGTTGTTAAGTACACAACGAATCATTATTACATTGAGTCATGAGTTGGCATTATTAAACGACTCTGGGCCTCGGCCTTCTTCGCCCTCAAATTTTCTAGTGTTACCTTCAATTGGTCCCTGAATGAATCAAGGTGTGCATTGTTTCTCCCACCGAGGGTGAACACAGGTTCCCTCTATATTCATTACATTTATTCCAGATGTTCCCCCATTTCCTCGGGCACCCTCTTCTCACGTAGACTGATTTCTTTGCCATCATACACCAGTCCATATCTCTCTTCCAGTCCCGGAGCTTTGGTGGGGGGTAAGCACCCCAGTGACGGGCTATTTTATATTTTGCCAACGTTAGACTCAGGGAAACCCAGTTTTGATCCACTCGCCCCAGGTTTGTATCCTCACACAGGTTTAGGATGCACCATTTATGCGAGAGTGTAAGCTCTTCTCCCGCAACTCTAGATATACTCAATACTACCCCCTGCCAATAGATATGAATCCGCGGACATGTCCATAATATGTGGTAAAACGATGCCTCTTCCCCACTCTTACTGTTACAGGTTGCATCTGCCCTTCTACCCATCTTCACAAGTTTAACACAAGAGATTTTAAGCTGGACTAGTCTGAAGGCCCTTGATGGCCACTTTCCTCGGGGAGGCTGGAACCTCGGGCCAGTGCTTGCGTTGTAAGTCTGTAATGTCTTGTCCCAAGCGGTCCCTAAGGAATGCAAGTGTCTGGTAAGTTGTGAAGGACTGGACTTTTTAACAGTACCAGCGGTGCCAGGGAACAACACCTATAACCTTCATGGGATACCTGTTTCGACGCACAAACTACAGAGACACGGGACACTTCCTTCGGCGTCAAAGATTCAAGGTTTATTTACTGCAGGGAACACAGAAGTCACAACAAGTACAACACGTGCAACTTGGGGAGACTGCTTCAAATTGGTTCTGTGGGGCGCTCCTTTTATACAGAATTTACTCATTGGACAACATGGTACACAAAAGTTTACAACCTGGTTCCCATAATTATCCCTCAGAGGGGTCGCTTTGGTCACTTTGGTACACATAAGGTCCGGAACATAAGTGCGGAAACATTTGGCGGTTCCCAACTGTAAAAACCCATCTTCCCAACATTAGTGAATTCCAATCGACAATAAAACAGATCGAAATAGGGACAAAGACAGGTGCAGAGGAAGATGGAGACAGTTGGAGATTTGAAAAGGGTGTAAAAGGGGAGGTATCGGGAAACACGAGATACAGGCATCAAAGGGACGTGCCTAATGAGATGCACGGCTGAGACAATAAACCGGACGGCAAGATGAGCCTCGAGCGGGGCCATCTGCCTTACAGTATCATCCCCCTCATCGTAAAAGATATTTACAAAGTACATGTGTCTTCCACAAATATCCTGAGAGTCCCAGGGTGACGAAGCGGACAGTGTCCGTTAGCTGGCTACTTGAGGGCAAGAAACAAAATGGATGCCGTATCTAAGATGGAACCCGTTGGTACAGATGAAAAACCCACATATCAAACGAACGGTTTAAGTTAGCACAGCGAAACTGCGCATACTTACTAAACTCATCATTTGCGGTTCTTAGATACCAGACTCGACCATATTCGTGCGAGTCGAAAACATCACTTACAATTTTCACGGAACCTCAGACGCTCCTTTTGCCCTCATGTAGGCAAGCACTAGTCGGAATCATATTCGATATTCATCAGATCCTCGAGATGTTGCTGTAGCATAGCTCTGTCCAATTGAGACCCTTTGGTAACAGGTGGCTGTCTTATACACGTTGTAGCACAGAGGCCACATAAGGCAGGACCACACTGCACGCAAAGGCAACACGTGAACAGGAACGCTACAACGACTCCAATGATCATCAGAATCTTCCAACCCCAAGTCGACATCAGGCCCCAAAACCATCCAAGTAGCATCCAATCCCCTACATCCACGTGTATGGATTCGGAGATCTTATGCAACTTCGAGATGGCTTGATAGACAGTCGGAGCGTTATCAGGAATGAAAATACAGCAGCTCGAATGGATCACCTTACATACCCCACCTCGATCTGCTAAGATCACGTCTAAAACCATACGGTTTTGTAACGTCATAAGTCTATCCGCCTGAAGTTCTGTGGTGATATTACCAAGGGCACTGGCAGTAATATTAGCTGTCGATTCTACCACTCGAGTCAACTGTCTCAGGTTCCTACTATTAACCATAGGTCCCCAAAATGGGAGGAAACCCTTGAAAAAGTCTCCTGCCTCTTGACCGACAGTATCCTCTTCGCTAATTACGCCTCTCACAACTCTAGTTTTGTGATAATCTGCGTCTACAGTAAACGTCGGAGGCAACAAGTTTGCGATAAAACATGAGCCCATGAAGTCAGAGGGCAACCATGTATACGCACGATCATGACAAATAAAGTATGTACCCTTGGCAGCCAAAAACACAGGGGACGAGACCATTGGCAAAATATAATTTTCAGTGCAAGCACTCTCTCCAAGTCGGGCTTTCGATCTCCGGCCGCGACCTATTAAACAAAAATTGCCAGTGTGGGGTACGACCCATATCGGAGGCGAGCTTTTAAGCTGTTTTTCACCAGTGGACACACTATATTCGCCTCTACTTAGGACCCTATAGGCTTGTACCTCTTCTTCAGGGATAAGCGAGGGATCAAAGATATCACTATCTAAATCCTCTATTGCTATAGACAAAGATTTTTGATACGAGGTAGGACCAGAGTAGGGGGAACGTGGTTCTCGAATGGGGTGGAAACCCAGTGCGCTTTGAAACATTGTTTGAAATGCTTGAGCAGACCCTTGGGAGCTATACGGTAACACCAGATATGGAATTCCCTTATCCGTAGTATGCGGCATCAACCCACACACCCAACAATTAGTAGTGTTAACCACTAACTGATGCTGATGAAGGAGCTGAATAAAGGAATTGTTGCGGAATTCTGCACGTCTAGCCTGCTCGTGTTCAGGTAAGATGTGAAAAGAATGAGGGGAAACAGTGGAGGTGAGTTTAAGGTCAGGGGTAGAAGTAGGTATGATAGAAGGCAAGAAGTAAGACATCGTGTAATGCACCCCACCCGCCAATAACGCAGAAACAGTTACAAACAGTACAAATATTTGGAGCACAAAACATTTGGTACGACTGAGTTGCTGCAGCTTGAATCTTTGTGCTTGAGCTCTTTCCAAGTCCATCAGCTTCGAAAATGCCATTCCCTATGACCGTCCGCAACGTTTCTTGACGCACTTCGTTCTGTGTAGCAATAGTCAATTCCTAGGAGTTCCCAGGAACCGACGGTCTTTAACCTAGCGTCAAAACCTACTAACCAGGAGGAAGTACACGCGCGGCCCTACGGCCTTTATTTCACATATATATATATATATAAAAATCAATGTCTCTCAGCTGTGGAAACAAAAAGTGTAAGGAACGAAGCTCAATGAATATGTACAAAATAATTACAATAGTATGAGTGTTCAAACTGATCATGGAAAACGGGATAATGCACTTGTCAAGGGACAGAACGGGGTTTTTTATTAGTCTTTAGTGCTGGATCGTAAGAAATATCGGGTTTTCCCAGGACGTGTCTGTTCGTTAAACAAAAGATCCGTTGAAGGGACAACGCCCTGTTGATCAGCTGAATGTTCTGGTCTTGAGTCTTCTGATGACAAGTGTTCAACAATGCCTTTTTGCTGCACTGAGGATTCTCCGACAGGTTGTGCGTCACTGAAAGGTACAAACGTCGGCAATCCTTCGGTTTCAGTTGATGCAATGCCTTTCCTCACCCACGAGTCTGCTGGCAACGGGATGGGGACTTTCTTGGTATGGGTGGCATGCACCCAATTTTTCCGCCCCTCGAGACGAACTGCAGTTCTCGTGGCAAGGAGGACCTGATAGGGTCCAGTGAACCTGGGATCCAAATTGTTCTTGCGCGAAAAATTCCGCGTTACCACCCAATCTCCGGGCTGGAGCTGGTGGCCTGGACCCTCCGTCTGCGTCGGCAATGCTTCGTGAACCTGTTGGTGAATTAACCTCAGTTTAGCAGTCAAGTCATGAAGATAATCGATCAACATTGGATACTCAAGATCACAAAAGGCACCCGGTCTAGGGACCCCCCAAACATTGGCAGGGCGACCGAACACTATTTCATAGGGACTGAGCCCTACTCGGGAGTGTACAGTTGCCCTTGTTGACAGCAATGCTAAGGGTAAAGCGTCAGGCCACGAAAGACCTGTCGTAGCCTGAATCTTTGCTAGTTTTAGTTTAAGGGTGCCATTGTACCCTTCAACCAAACCAGCTGACTGAGGATGATTGGCACTATGAAATTTCTGTACAATCCCCAACCCGCGACACACACTCTTCATCACGCTCCCAACAAACTCACTTCCGTTGTCTGACCACACAACCCGAGGCATTCCGTAGCGGGAAAAATACTCTTTGAGTAAAATTTTTGCCGTGGATAAAGCCGTATTATCCTTAAGGGGGTAGGCCTCAATCCACCTAGAAAATGCACACACCACAACCAGCACATACTTCAAATTATTACATCTCTCCATGTGGATAAAGTCTAACTGGATAACTTCGAAAGGGTACGCAGGAGGGGCAAAATGGCCAGGTGGAGTGGGAGTGCCCTTACCAGGATTGTGCATCAAACACACCATACAATTCTTAACCAAGCGTTCAGCACATTTCGTAATACCATCATTCTTCCACACAGGAAACAGCAATTTACAGATACCTTTCGCGCTAATATGTGCTAACCCATAAGCCATAGTCACAACAGCCAGCACATACGCATCAGGCAACATCCATCTTTTCTGTTCCGATAAGTCAATCCAACAACCATTCGCATCCAACTTTCCCGTACTTTCTTTCCACTTCGTCTTTTCAGTCTCGGTGGCCTCATTCTGAATTGCTTTCACACTCTCGATAGTGTTCTCACACATACTTGATTCTGCAGGCCACCTAACCGAACTCGTCACATACATTCGAGTGCTAAGGTTCCGGGCAGTCTCCTTAGCAGTCTCATCCGCAAACGCATTACCACAACCAACATCATCCGTCACCTTACGATGCGCACTACATTTAACAATTGCCACTTGCTTAGGCAACGTAAGTGCATCCAAGAGATCATTTACAAGCTGGCCATGTTGAATCTTCGTACCATGTGACGTAAGGAATCCTCTCTCTCTCCACAGTCGTCCAAAACTATGTGCCACACCAAACGCATACTGGCTATCTGTAAACACATTCACCCGTTTATCTTTAGACAACACACACGCTCTCGTCAAAGCAATTAACTCAGCAGCCTGAGCCGAATTCTGACTTAACCTTGCGCTTTCCACAATCGTTCTCAATGTAACTACAGCATACGCAGTTGTCACATCACCATTCGGCAACTTGAAACAAGAACCATCCACATACAAAGTACCATCGGGATCTGTCAATGGAGTATCTTTTAGGTCAATGCGACCCTTAGTTTCCTCTTCAGTTTTGAGATAGCAGTCATGTACTGCTTCATCACTTGATTCTGTGTCGTTCGGCAGCAATGTTGCTGGATTCAACACATTACACCGTTTTATCCGTATATGACTGGCCAGCAACGTCAACTCATAACCAGACAATCTTGCACTTGTCAGATGTTGAGTTTTCGTTCGGTTCAATAGAGTGTCGACTGCATGCGGTACCATTACCGTGAGCATATTATCCATGACTAGACCTGCGGACTGTCGAATGGACGCCGCAGCTGCCGCTGTTGCCCTTAAGCAACTTGGCAAGGCTCTTGCTACTGGGTCTAAAGTCGAAGAAAAATAGGCACATGGGCGTTGCTTACCACCAAAAGGTTGTGTCAAAACACTCAACGCGCAACCATCCCTCTCGTGAACGTATAGTGTAAACGGCTTACTATAGTCAGGGGTACCCAACACAGGAGCCGAACACAGCGCATCACGTAATTCCGAAAAACTTTTCTGACATTCTTCAGACCAAGGTACTGGGGATGAAACATCCTTGCACGTAAGGGCTATCAATGGTTTCGCTAACAATGAAAAATTTGGAATCCATTGTCTGCAGTAGGACGTAATACCTAAAAAGGCGCGAACATCTCTCTGAGTTTTTGGCACAGTCATTCGGGAAATCGCTGCAATTCTTTCTGGGGTCAATCTTCTCCCTTCTTTTGACAATAAGTGACCTAGATAGGTAACTTCTTGACAACAATACTGTAGCTTTGAAGGCGATACCTTGTGGTGTAAGTCATGTAGATAATGCAATAATGATACTGTAGCCGTTTTGCAAATAGCCTCCGTATCAGCTGCCACTAAAAGATCGTCAACATATTGAATCAAAGCTGCACCTTTAGGTAATACAAAGGCATCAAGCTGACCTTTGAGTGCTTGGCTATAGATTGACGGACTCTCACAGTAGCCTTGTGGAGCGCGTTTTAGCCTAAAACTGCGACCACCTAATGAAAATCCGAATAGGTCTCTGCTTTCCTCTGCAATTGGGATGCTAAAGAAAGCATTCTTTAGATCGATCACTGTGAACCAGGAGGCAGATGCCGGAATCATTGTTAATAAAGCTGTAATGTCAGGGACCACAGGAAATTGTGGAACTACTATTTTATTTACCTCTCTCAAATCTATTACAAAACGATACACAGGAGGTTTAGTTGGGTCAGTTCGTTTCAGAATTGGCAATACAGGGCTATTACATACATTTCCACGAGTTTCTTCAACAACACCCTTTCCAATGAGATCATGAATGATTGCTAAAAGCGCTCGTTCGCCTTCGAGAGAAATACGATATTGAGGTAAACGCGGTAATCGCGCATTTTGTTTCAATTGAATCACATAGGGTGGAATGTCTAACAGGCCCACGTCATTGGGACCTGTTGCCCATAGAGACGCAGGTAGGGAACTCAATTCCGGTGGGAATTTATCGACTGACAAATACATGGGAGAGATCACTCTCCGTCCCAATGTAAGCTCCACTCCTTCAGGGGAACAATACAATGTTGCATATAATCGTTTCAACAAATCCAGGCCCAAAAGATTTTCACCACAACCTGTAGATAGAATCAGTGGAGCTGTTAGCTCACGAGGTCCAATTATGAGAGGCAAAGGGTTAGAGACTGGGTTACTAACAGGGGCGCCAGAGAATCCAACGGAAACATTCGTTAAGCCAGACAAAGGTGCGCCAGGGAGTTTTGAATGCATTATGGAACTTTTCGTCGCACCAGTGTCTAACAGAAAAGGCTCAACTATACCCGATGTAGCCACTGCAACGTAAGGTCCACTCTGATCGACCGGAACTGACACTACTCCCTCTCTTTGTCGTTGGCTGTCCTAGTAATGGTCATTTATAACTGTTTCATGGTCTGCATAATAATCATCCACATTATACTGTGCAGATCGAACTGACCCCGCATTTCGCTGGTCAAAACAATTATTTGCGTCTGATTGATTTTGATAACGATCACTCTGATTGTGTGATGAACCACGACCTCTTCCACGTGGTGCTTGTTGGGGACCACCGCCACGATTTCCTCGTGCTGACACACCATTTTGACGGTCTCGTAAAGCAAGACAATCATATTTTAGGTGTCCCTCTTTCCTACAATATGCGCACTGATTATACCCAAGTGTAGATCGGTAATCAAAGTTGTCAGAGCGCGGCTGTATTCTATCGGGCTGTGCTCGTGGTCGATACTGCTGTTGTGAATCATTTTGGTTTGATCGTGGAGGGTATGCTTGCTGCAACAAAACCTTCATTTTGAGTTCTTTCGTTTTCTTTTCTACACGATCACTTTCTTCCTTTTCCCTATTCTCATAATACTGAGCCGTTGCTAGTATTTGCGCAGGGGTTGAAACTGCCCACGCACTCTCTGAATTCTTCAATTTGTTGCTTAGTTCAGGCAGCAAATTTGACACGAATTTGTCAACGAATAACCGCTGGCCTCCCTCAGCGCCCATGTCCTGGCCGCTGTGGTCGACAAACGCTTCCTCAAACCTGGTAAAGAAATCTGAGACACTCTCGTCTTTCTTTTGCTTACAAGCTGATAACTTATCCCAGTTCACCTTCATCGCTGGCATGAGAGTTTTCATGAGCGTAATGATTTTCTGAGGCAAATCCAAAATCAGCTGTTCAGGCTTGGCCCCACCGACTTGTAATGCATCAGCTGCTAGCAGTGCAGTCCAATCACCCCCTAGTTCAACTGCGTGATCGGCTTGGCGAATTTTAGCCCAAACTGGTTGCGGTACAACATTGCCAAACAACATATCGATGTCGGCAAGGTTCATAATAGAAGCTTCCACTAATTGCGATAACTCCTTATAATAACCAGCCGGATTCTTACGTGGATCGGGCAAGGATTGCTTCACTTGCAAAACTTCCGATCGTTTCCATGGAAGATGTATCCACACTCTTCGAAAATGCGGTAAAACCGCAGGGTTAGCTTGCGGATCACCAGGCACCCAAAGTGGCGGAACCTCTCTCATGGGATACTGACCAGGAATCGCTTTCCATTTCTCAGTGGTATCATCTGATGACACCCGAGAATGTGCTGTGGGTCTGAACGCTAATAGGCGTTCCAAGGCACGTCGTACATCGTCTCCTATAATCATACCGTTCGAAAAGTGATTCTGAAGTTCAGTTATGTCGGACGGTACATTATCTACATCATCATTGTACCACTCTTCTCTCAAAAAGTTTCACATCTCCTCAAATACGAATCTCTGCGTAGGCTCATTAAACTGAAAAAACGTATCAAAGACTACACGTGGAGTGTAATTTGCAGGATGTCTTATCCACCTATGTGCCATTGTTACTAACGTCTCTCTTTCCCTACCAATAGGGATCTGACTCCGTCTCTGAGGTGTTTCAGATGAATCAGACGAAAATAACGGACCAGAAAGAGGTGAATAAAGGGTAGCAACAGAGTTAGGAACACGCTTACGAACGGAAGGGGAAAGAAAAACAGGGGCAACAACATTAGAGGTAAAAGAAGGCATAGTAGGAACAGACAAGGTAGTCGGAGTAGCAGAAACAACAGTCTGAGAAGGTACAGGTACAGGAGCAGTAGGAACGAGGACAAGTGGTGGAACAAACGTAGGGTTAACAGCGGGCTGACCCGCAGCCGCTGGAGCAACAAGAGGTACAACAGGAGGTACTACAGGAGCAACTACAGGAGCAGTAGCACCCTGTACATAAGGAGGTGGTGATTTCATCAAATATGATAACAAGGAATCCTCCTTCAAATCTTCTTCTTTCTTTTCTGATTTATTCGGTAAAACTGGGTAACATTTATCTATTTTCATGTGATGCAATCTTGTAGCGATTTCCATGTCTTTTTCTTCTTTGTCTTGTCTACATTCTTTTATAGCTTGCATTACAGGAACGAACTCTTGTTTTTGATTCTTTTTAAGTTGTTTGATTTCTTTCTGCTTGGCCTCTTTACGCCATATCCGAAAGGAATCAAACATAGCTGGCCTAGCTTTCTTTAAAAATAGTTTAGCCTCAAGATTATCTAAAATCGAAAGTTCAAAAGTTCCATGTGGTGGCCATCTAAGGTCACCGTCTTTCTTTGTATAACGGACCCAGTAATCATTATATATTATAGGACCCACCCCATGTCGACTATAAAGATCATGTATCGGAGTTCCAACTGGAGGTATCGGACACGAGTCCTCCAACCGGGAATCCATTGCGCAACATTTGAAAATACGAAACAAATCACTATGGCTAGGCATCGTGCACACTAACCTAGTATCAAACTTCAAGGATTACCGAAGCAATAAAACCTCGTGTAAGTCAAAACCCTCGGTTTTTGGCAATTGCAACTGTCAAATAATACTAAGAACCAATACTAAGAACCACAAATGCAATGGAACCATGCAATACAACAAAGCCTTAAGGCTATTACAAAGCTCGGAGAGCTAACCACAAAGCCTGAGGAGGCTATTACAAAGCTCAGTGAGCTATTACCACAAAGCCTTAAAGGCTAACCACAAAGCTTTCAAAAGCTAGAACAACCACTAAGGACTGGGAGCGACCCACAAATACTTAACTCAGAACTTCAATGGCGTCACCCGGAAGGCCCGTCTATCGTCTCGTTTGTACATAAGGTCTACGCCGGGCGTCGAAGACAGGTCGACAGTCAGGGCATCGGTCCGTCGCAGCCGTCAGGAGGCGGGAATCTTCGCAGGGAAAAACTTCGGGCCACTTATTTCGACAACAGGATCGATGAAGCGGGGTGCACCTTCCCTCGGAGATTTCACACGAAGTTCCTCACGATCATCAGGCTTTGGACCGGTACCGCTGAAGTCGCCCCACGTTGGGCGCCAACTGAAGGACTGGACTTTTTAACAGTACCAGCGGTGCCAGGGAACAACACCTATAACCTTCATGGGATACCTGTTTCGGCGCACAAACTACAGAGACACGGGACACTTCCTTCGGCGTCAAAGATTCAAGGTTTATTTACTGCAGGGAACACAGAAGTCACAACAAGTACAACACGTGCAACTTGGGGAGACTGCTTCAAATTGGTTCTGTGGGGCGCTCCTTTTATACAGAATTTACTCATTGGACAACATGGTACACAAAAGTTTACAACCTGGTTCCCATAATTATCCCTCAGAGGGGTCGCTTTGGTCACTTTGGTACACATAAGGTCCGGAACATAAGTGCGGAAACATTTGGCGGTTCCCAACTGTAAAAACCCATCTTCCCAACATTAGTGAATTCCAATCGACAATAAAACAGATCGAAATAGGGACAAAGACAGGTGCAGAGGAAGATGGAGACAGTGGGAGATTTGAAAAGGGTGTAAAAGGGGAGGTATCGGGAAACACGAGATACAGGCATCAAAGGGACGTGCCTAATGAGATGCACGGCTGAGACAATAAACCGGACGGCAAGATGAGCCTCGAGTGGGGCCATCTGCCTTACAGTATCATCCCCCTCATCGTAAAAGATATTTACAAAGTACATGTGTCTTCCACAAATATCCTGAGAGTCCCAGGGTGACGAAGCGGACAGTGTCCGTTAGCTGGCTACTTGAGGGCAAGAAACAAAATGGATGCCGTATCTAAGATGGAACCCGTTGGTACAGATGAAAAACCCACATATCAAACGAACGGTTTAAGTTAGCACAGCGAAACTGCGCATACTTACTAAACTCATCATTTGCGGTTCTTAGATACCAGACTCGACCATATTCGTGCGAGTCGAAAACATCACTTACAATTTTCACGGAACCTCAGATGTTAATAAGTTTTTGGTATGTGAGGAAGATTGCTTTTGAGGGAAGTGCTTCTCAAGCAGTCTACATTTCAGTGACAACGACTCCGGGAGTTCAGACCACTGGGGCACCACTGTCTGTATAGCATGACGGATCTGTAGGTAGTGGGAGTATTCCGTTCGAGCCAGTTCATGTGTTTTTTGTAGTTGTCTTCCCCCGTGTATAGGTACCCCAGCCTTGAAATTCCTATTAAGTCCCATTTGTCAAAACCCCTTCTAATTCCCATGGCACCCAACTGTTGGGATTCCCAAAGAGGTGTGGCTTTGGTAATTTTATTTTCCCATCCAAATTTGGACAGTTGACTGCCAATGGCGAACAGTCAACTCTGTGGAACCCTCCAGAGGGAGTCGTCGTGGCTCAGTATAAAGCGCGTGGAGGTATCCTCTTGACTGTAGAACCAGCTGATCCATTTTATAAGCAGGTTCTGATAGTGGTTGGTGGACCCATTGCTTAATGGTTACTAGTTGGGCTGCACTGTAATATGTTTGGATATGTGGCAGTGCAATTCCTCCATTGTACCAATTACGGATACTTTTATTGAGGGTAATCCTTGTGGGGCCACCATCCCACAAGAGGGAACACACCGTACAGTCTATTGAATTAAAATATGAGCCAGGAACCAGTAAAGGTGTATTTTGTAGTATTTATAAAAATCACGGCAGTGCTATCATTTTAAACAATACCGCTCTACCCAAGAGTGAGAGGGGGAGGGCACGCGAGTGATGGACATCACTTTTGAGGCGTTCCAAAGGAGTCTGCAGATTTCGGACCTGGAAGCGCATCTGATCCGTTGTTATGAAGATGCCCAAATATCGGAATCCCTTTGTAGCCGCCTGTCCCTCACATTCAACCGGTAAAATCGGTCTTTGTCCACTAGGAACAAACACCACTGACTTTGCCCAGTTGATAATATATCCTGAGTATCGTCCAAACATAGGGAAGATATTTATTCCACCATAGAGGAGCGGGCGATGCAACAAATAGAAGGTATCATCGGCATATAATGAGATCCTATCTTCGCAATCCTCAGACCAGCTCAAGCTGCGTATTATTGGATCTCTTTGGATCCATGCCCTCAGTGGCTCTAGCATCAGTGCAAAGATTAAGGGGCACTAGAGACATCCCTGTCTTGAGCCTCCTTGTAGAGGAAACACACAAGATTTTTCACCATGTACCACTACCTGTGCTTGGGGTTCTGTATATAGAAGGCTGAGCCAGGATAAGAATTAGGATAAGAATCGGTGTCCAAATCACATTCGTTTGAGCACCACGACAATATAAGGCCACTCACTGGTGTCAAAGGCCATCCGCGCATCTAAGGATAGGACCACTGTGTCTTCTCTGATCCTGTGAGCTCATCCCAGGACTCCAAGGAGGTGCCTGGGATTTAGGGCAGTGCTGCGACCTGGCATGAATCCGGATTGGTCTGGGTGGTCCAGGGCAGGGAGCCGTGGGAGAAGTCACAGGGAAGATAGCTTTGCAGGAATATTTGCTTCTGCATTTCGCAATGAGATTGATCAATAAGATGTACATTGGTCTCTTGGTCTCCGCTCTTTGTGTATTACCACTATTGTCCCCAATCTTTGATCCACAGAAGTCTACCAAGTGTCCTGCTTTCATCAAACATTGCCAATAAGTGGGGTATGCTTATCTGTGCCGTTAGCTTGTATAATTCTATTGGGATACCATTAAGTCCCAGTGCTTTGCCTGATTCAGGGCTCTAATAGCTTGCGTTATTTCGGCTACTGTTAGGTCTTTCTTCAATGGCTAACGTTCCTCTTCCGTGACAACCTGGAGCAAGATATCCTCCAGGAATTCTAAGGATTCCTGCTAAGAATATATTGTGTTTGTGGAGTAGATTTCGTGTAGTAGTCTGCGAAGGCCTCAGCGATTTCTAAGGGGTCTCTAAGCGTCTCCCCCAAGTTAGAGGTGATAGAAGGGTCCCATTTATTTGCTCGCTGGTGCTGATCCAACCAGGCCAGCAGTTTTCCTACTTTGTCGCCAGTCTCGTCTACTCTGTGTTGTGTATCTTTGATTTTATTCCTGGCCTCTTCTGTAACGCAGTCGTTGTAGTCTCGTTGTTTGAGTTTTAGCGTATGCTGTAAGTCGTTGTCGTAATTCCTTACTATTTGAAGTTCTAGGTCTAGGATGTCCTGTTCAAGCTTTGTTACTGTTGTTCTTTTTTCCCGTTTGTGCCCTGAAATCAGCGACCATGAGCTTCTGAGTAAAACGTGTATTCTGTGTAGTGGGGTTCAGGTATCTCCAAATATTGGATAGGCCAAATGCTAAGAGAAATTCTGCAAATCGTGTTTGTGTGGGACTGTGGACCCTGGGTGGCATATGGTCAAGAAAGTAACAACCAGTCATGTTAAAATCACCTCCCATATATAGAGGACTCACTGGAAGGTCAAGTATAGGAGTTCCCAGATCCATCAAAGTTGAGACTTTTAGCTTTGGAGGAACGTACACTGACAGGGTATTTATTACTTCCCATACCCATGTTCCCGAGATCGCTGCATATCTACCCAGTCTGTCATTCCTTGTCTTCTCTATTAGGAGGGGGAGTCCTTTGTTGAGGAGAATCCTAGTGCCCCTCGAGGGCCGATGTGTATCCTGCATGTACTTTCATTTCGTAACACCAATGATAAAGAACCTTACATCTGTTTCCCATAAGATGGGTCTCTTATAAGAGAACCACATCCAGTTAGTGTCACTTAATGAATTGGAGCACTATGCCTTGCTTGATTTTACTCCCTAACCCATTTACATTCCAAGACATAAGACTAATTTCAGCCTTGGCTTATCTTGTCATTTGATGGGTGATCTGTTTTTCCTATTGGCCATGTGTCGTGGCTTCACTGGGTCTCTTCCCCCACAAGGCACTATCAAGCCACTAATGATAACGTTGTGAATATTACCTGCTCGTTTCTTGAAACAGAAGAAAATGAACAGCAAAACAACTAAGAAAATCAGAGCAACACCCCTACCTTCCCCACCCCATACCAACCCCCACCACGCAACCCTGCCTGACAGTGCCCCAATTTCCCGCCCCCCAACTTAGCAGAGAGCTTGTCGACCCCTTCCAACTTAATGAACTAAGAGAACGTATGCTTGCCCTTCAACTCTCCCCTACCCCATCTTCGGTCCTACAATTATTCAATCAGTGATTAGTATAGAGTTTATATTTTCATCAGTGAAGGAGGAGTTCATTGTCTCACCCCATTTCAGCTTAGGCCGCTGACTGGGCCCGATGATGTATCTGTCCCAGCCCATTATGCTAACTGGAGAGCAGATCACTTGGGCCAAAGTTACTTCAGCAGACAATTGTCCAGCTGGTCAAGGAAGATGCGCTTCTTGTACCCCTTTTTATCAGTGCAAGCTAGTTTGAGAAACCACCGATGGTTTATGGTACATCTCCGGAAAGGGAATCTTCAATTGGTCTATCGTTTGGGCCCATCGATGTTTTCCATTGTCTTCCATGACAGGCCTCTTTGCCAGCACCTCTCACTGTCCTCCAACCTTCTAGCCATTACCATCCCTCCTCCAGTGTAGCAAAGAACTAAACCCTCCCCCTGGACTCCACAGGCAAGCGTGCCAGGAAAAGCATGGATTATTTCACCCCTTTATCTCTGAGCGCCTTCTTTACAACAATGAAGCTGCTTCTAGTCTTTGTGTTCTTAGGGTGAAATCCAAGAAGAAGTTAATCTGTGAGTTTTCAAATAGGACCGGCGGGGCTGCGTGGGCTGTTTGCAGTATGGAGTCTTGGTAGTTAAAGAGACGTGCTACGATGGTTCTTTGCGGGAATCCAGATTTGGTGTGCCCCTCCGGCACACGATGAGCCCTCTCTACTGAGAAAAATGTTGAGAGTTCCTTTGGCTAAAGATGTCCACGAATAAAGTCCTCGAGTAATAGATCAGTGCCTGAACACTCAGCCCTCTCCGGGACTCCAAGAATTCGAACGTTGTTCTGTCTTGATCGTCCTTCCTGGTCCTCAAGCCTGGCCTCCAGTTGGAAATTGAGAGTTTGCATTTCTTTCATTTGAGCTTTTAGCGTTGAGGTGTATTGGAGAAAAGTTTTAGTGGAGTCTTCTACTGTTTGCACCCTTGCCCCCATATTACGTAAATCTGCTCGGATTAATGAATCCTTTATTGTAACTGAGTTTATCCGGCTCTCAAGCGCCGTTTGTACCCCTCGTATAGGCCCCATGATGTCGTGTAGGGATAGCGCATATTCGCTCGTTGCTGCCTGACCCTCTGGGAGCAGGCATTCCTGAGGGGAGTCTTGAACTTCAGCTCCTTTCGGAAGGGAACATTTGTTTAGTTTCATCTGATTGATGGTCTTAATGTTCTTTCCCCCAGTCATTGTGCAGCCTGTGGTGAGCACTACTAGCAGTATTCTCCATTTGGGATACTGGGTGAGCTGCTGGCATCTGCCTGGAGCTACCGAAGTGGCCCCTACGGCCTGTCTGGCTTTCACCCTGTTCCACCAACTTTTCGTCCTCTCACACTCACCGGCCGGCGAGTGGGGCGATTGTAGGCCAGCACACTGCTCCTACTTGCAAGTACTTTATTTCCTACCCCCCCCATAGTCTTCTACATTACAGGTTTACTCTTGCTCTTGCTCCAAGAGAGGGGGTGGGGTTGGGGAGGGCTCGTCGATCTGTACCTAAGACAGCCGGGGATTTGTACCGCTATCAATTTTCTGGCTTTTTTCTCCCCCCGGGCTGGGCAAGTGGGCCTCTGGTGTCACTTGGCTGCCATCGGACAGCTTTTCCTTGCTGTCTGATCTTGATCCAGACCTCAGGCCCCACACTCTCTTGATTGTCTGGCCTTCCTCTTGGGGGGGGGGTGGGCACCCTCACCTCTCCCTCTTGGCTACAGCCAACAATGGGGGGGAAGGGGGAAAATGGGGGTCCCAGACCCTGCCACCAGCCTTTGGAATCTGTTGGCTTTCACACTCCATCCACGATCCGCAAAATTCATAGGACGGATGTTGCCTTCTCAGAAATTGAGGCCGGCTCCCCGTCCTCCCCATCAGGCCTCAACTAAATCTCCCGGCCTGCATAGACTCGCTGGGGAAGGGCTGCTATTTTTAATCTGCACCTCCATCAGTCCCCAAACACCATCTGCCGTCCCCTCCACTCACAGTCCGTCCACGTCAAGCGTTGGGTGGATGTGGGAGGAGTGTCTCCGAGTCCCTCAAGGGGCTTCGGCCTCGCCCCTGCAGGGTTCCGTCAGTGTTGGCACACAGCACCCAGTGTATCCTGAATAGTTGGAGGCTGACTCAAGGTCTCTTCCAGTCTGCGATTCAGCCGTACCCCTCACTCATCCATGCCCACGTCTCCTCAATTTCGCAGTTGTTCTCAGGGGCGTTTTCTCTTGCTGTAAATTTAGGCCGGTGCTTCATCACTTCAACCAGGCTTCGGACCGGGATTATCCATGCATCTTCCGCAGATCACCAATCGGAGCACCCCAATGGCGATTCAACTCCTTCGCAACCTCTGCCTGCAACCTGTTGTGGACTTTTGGTCGGATTTTAAATGGATTTACGGGGGTTTATGGGGAATGAGTTGATGAACCCCTCCAGGTCGCTGCGATCTTAGTTTGCTGCAAGTTTGCGGCAAGCCACACCCCCAACGATTAACCTTTTGATCCAAATCTTACAAAATTCCACCACTCTTTCCTTATGGGGGTGCCACCTGGTATCACCTTTTACATATCTCCCTTCTTGCCAAAAGAGTTAAGTAAAATATATGCTCATGCTGCATCTTCAGAGAACCCTCAGAGCCACATATTGGCTGCACAATAACAAACAAAATTAAGGTGGGTCTTACCTTTACTTCTCCGTTCAAAGCATCCGACATAGTCTTACCCACCAGACCAAAATGGTAGGATGATTTTACTAAGGCCAGACGATACCCCAGTGGACTCTATGTATGAAGCCATGCTGGCTGACAGTGTGGAATAGGGCTTCATGTACAAATTTGGGGCTCCCAAATTCTTTAAGAAAGTTCACTTGAAGGTCTTGAAAGCCGCAACAAAACTATGGTATGAATGACGCTTCCACTTGGGCATCCCCTATTACAGCGAATGGACCCCAGTGTGGGATTCTCCGGGAACCCCAGGGTGTCTTCTGGTTGGCCTTTCAAAACCTCTGAAAATCAGTGGAATTTCAAGTTGGGTAAAGATAGTAGAAGGGGATAGATGCCTTTCGTGGAACGTCTGGAGAAACTTGATGAATGGCATGCTATCTAGGTTCAAGTTTTATCAAATTTCAGGGTGGTGTAGAAATCAGCAGTGGCAAGTTTTATGAATGGAGAAAGACCTTCAAGACCTTCAAGACCAGGGGTCATGAGTGATGTAATACGTGACGTCATCAGAAGTGCATTGGGGAGGGGGGTCCGAGTTATAGTTAGCTGAACTAACTATAACGGGAATTTCTATGGTTTTGTATGAGTGAAATGTCCAGCTAACTATAAAGTCCCTGAAACCTATGGTTTTTTCAGTGCATTTCTAAGGTTTATAAAATGCTCATTTCTAACTATAACATGCCTGAAACCTATGGTTTTTTCAGTGAATATATATATATATATATATATATATATATAGATATATAGAGATATATATATATATATATATCTATATATCTATATATATATATATATATATATATATATATATATTTATCGCTCCTCGTTGCGCCAAGTCGTGCACTCAAGCACGGGTGCGTGTCGCGAGCGGCGCAGCTCGCTAAAATCTCAGCTACTTTTCTTCTCCTTACGTAAAGAAAACAGCACTCGCGGGAGTAGGATCCAAGTTTTTATTTTTGATCCTTAGAGCACCAGACGCGTTTCGGCTCCTGCCTTTGTCAGTGGTACACTGACGCGCCATTTTTTTGAATTTTTTATACACCTCATGTGACACACATTTACAGAAATAGAAACAGGACTAATTCAAGCGCCATGTTTAAATGTCTACCTTACACATATTCAAGTAACGACATTCTCTGCCTTATATCAGAATGACATTTCGCCCTGAATGGGCTCACGTTTATAACTGTGTTCTATACACATCCACAAATCAAGTTATATCTCACATACTTTCATTTCGCCCTGGATGGGCACACCTGGCCCTTCCATCAGTCCTGCCCCCATTATATTTACATTTACACACTATGCGACTTCTCCCCATCACCACATTAAAATAATTGAAATTTTCCATTCTCAAAATTTACATTCTCAAAATTTACTACAGTTTCTGGTTCCCACTCTATACAGTTTATCAGTATTTACATTGCTGTATTTAGCCCAAATGTACTGTCATTTCCTCGTGACTGTTAAGACCCCCTGGGGTCTTCGTACCGATGTCTATAATATGCCTGGACTCTAGTCTTCTCAACTTTTTCAGTCTATCCCCTCCTCGAGGATTGTTCATTACTTGGTCCAGGGCAAAGTATACCAAATTATCACTATTGCTGTTATGGTATTGTTTGTAATGCCTTGCGACTGGGTATGATGGGTCACAGTTTGTAATGGCTCTGGAGTGTTCCAAGATTCGCATTTTCGTAGGATTTACTGTGCTCCCTATATACCTCAGACCGCACGGGCAAACCAAACAATAGACAGTATAGGGCGTTGTGCACGTTAGGAAAGACTTAATTTTCCGTTGTTGCCCTCGAACCTGGTAAGATAGTACCTTCTTGCTGTTTCTACACGCCTTACAGCGTCCACAGGGGTAGAAGCCTGGCATAGATTTCCCGAAGGGTTCTATTGTCGGACGGGGGAGATAGCTACTTGTTAGAGCATTTCTTAGTGCCCTCGCTCTTCTATAGGTTATCATGGGTTGTGTGGGGATGTCTGTACCTATTATTGGATCCGTGGTAAGCAGATTCCAATTCTTTTTCATTGCTTTACGTAGCATCCCTGCCCCCTCCGAAAATGTCATAATTAACCTAAGGTTTCCCTCCTTTTCTGATTCTCTTTCTTTAACCCGTAATGTGTCCTTACGTGGGATGTTCTCCACTTTCATCAGTGCTTCCCTTAAACATTCCTCCCCATATCCTCGCAGTTTAAATCTTTCTATGCTCTGCCAGGCATTTATCTTAAAGTCTTCCTCTGATGTACAATTACGTTTAATACGTAGGAGTTCTCCGTATGGTATACTTCGGATTAAACTCGAGGGATGACTGCTAATTGAGTGTAGGATTGAATTTCCCGCTGTGGGTTTTCTGTACAGTTTTGTGCTTATTTTACCATGATCTAGTCTTATTTTTAGGTCTAGGAAGCTCACCTCACTGTCACTTATTTCGTGTGTAAAGCGTAAGTTATAACAGTTATCATTCAACCTTTCTATGTATTCTTCAGCTTTGCTTACAGGTCCCCTCCATATAATCATCAGATCATCTATATATCTGTACCAAACCAGTATATATTGTGTCCACTCTTCATGTTTGGGATCCCATGCTTCATTCTCTTCCCACCACCCTACAAAGATATTTGCAAAGCTGGGAGAGTAACTTGTACCCATGGCTACTCCCACTAATTGTCTATAGTACTGGTCTTGGTATAAAAAGATGTTGTTATTTAGACTAAATCGGAGAAAGTCCAGAAGCATTGCATTGTGCTCTGCATAGTTGGCTGCTCGTGTACCCAGGGCTTTTTCCACTGCTTCTATGCCTTGTTCATGTCCTATGCTTGTATATAAACTAGCAATATCCATTGTTATCAACAAGTCCCCATCTCTACAATCGAGCTGTTCCAACCTGCACAATAGGTCTTTGGTATCTCTTATATAACTCCGCAAAGTTTTAACATGATTAATCAGAAAGTAGTCAACATAAATGGAAATATGTTCTAAGAGGCTCCCTTGAGCACTTACAATTGGACGTCCTGGTGGTTTTCTTTTATCCTTATGGACCTTCGGGAGGTGATAGAAACATGGTGTGGTTGGATTTAGGCATCGCAAGTACAGGAACTCCTCGGTTACGATTATTCCTTTGTCATGCCACTCCTTCAACATTCCATGGCATTTAGTGATGCTCTCTTGATAATCTTTCCTCCCCACTTTACAGTAACAAGTTGTGTCTTCTAGTTGTCTTAATGCTTCCTCATTGTAAGATTGATATGTTTGAAGAACAACATTCCCTCCCTTATCAGAAGGTTTTATAATTAACTTTCTGTCACTTTGTAAGTTCTTTATGGCCTCTTGGTGTTTCCGGGTAAGATTCCACTGCTTATTCATTGGACCTTTATTTTCTATTTTAAAAGAAAAATAGAAAATAAAGGTCCAATGAATAAGCAGTGGAATCTTACCCGGAAACACCAAGAGGCCATAAAGAACTTACAAAGTGACAGAAAGTTAATTATAAAACCTTCTGATAAGGGAGGGAATGTTGTTCTTCAAACATATCAATCTTACAATGAGGAAGCATTAAGACAACTAGAAGACACAACTTGTTACTGTAAAGTGGGGAGGAAAGATTATCAAGAGAGCATCACTAAATGCCATGGAATGTTGAAGGAGTGGCATGACAAAGGAATAATCGTAACCGAGGAGTTCCTGTACTTGCGATGCCTAAATCCAACCACACCATGTTTCTATCACCTCCCGAAGGTCCATAAGGATAAAAGAAAACCACCAGGACGTCCAATTGTAAGTGCTCAAGGGAGCCTCTTAGAACATATTTCCATTTATGTTGACTACTTTCTGATTAATCATGTTAAAACTTTGCGGAGTTATATAAGAGATACCAAAGACCTATTGTGCAGGTTGGAACAGCTCGATTGTAGAGATGGGGACTTGTTGATAACAATGGATATTGCTAGTTTATATACAAGCATAGGACATGAACAAGGCATAGAAGCAGTGGAAAAAGCCCTGGGTACACGAGCAGCCAACTATGCAGAGCACAATGCAATGCTTCTGGACTTTCTCCGATTTAGTCTAAATAACAACATCTTTTTATACCAAGACCAGTACTATAGACAATTAGTGGGAGTAGCCATGGGTACAAGTTACTCTCCCAGCTTTGCAAATATCTTTGTAGGGTGGTGGGAAGAGAATGAAGCATGGGATACCAAACATGAAGAGTGGACACAATATATACTGGTTTGGTACAGATATATAGATGATCTGATGATTATATGGAGGGGACCTGTAAGCAAAGCTGAAGAATACATAGAAAGGTTGAATGATAACTGTTATAACTTACGCTTTACACACGAAATAAGTGACAGTGAGGTGAGCTTCCTAGACCTAAAAATAAGACTAGATCATGGTAAAATAAGCACAAAACTGTACAGAAAACCCACAGCGGGAAATTCAATCCTACACTCAATGAGCAGTCATCCCTCGAGTTTAATCCGAAGTATACCATACGGAGAACTCCTACGTATTAAACGTAATTGTACATCAGAGGAAGACTTTAAGATAAATGCCTGGCAGAGCATAGAAAGATTTAAACTGCGAGGATATGGGGAGGAATGTTTAAGGGAAGCCCTGATGAAAGTGGAGAACATCCCACGTAAGGACACATTACGGGTTAAAGAAAGAGAATCAGAAAAGGAGGGAAACCTTAGGTTAATTACGACATTTTCGGAGGGGGCAGGGATGCTACGTAAAGCAATGAAAAAGAATTGGAATCTGCTTACCACGGATCCAATAATAGGTACAGACATCCCCACACAACCCATGATAACCTATAGAAGAGCGAGGGCACTAAGAAATGCTCTAACAAGTAGCTATCTCCCCCGTCCGACAATAGAACCCTTCGGGAAATCTATGCCAGGCTTCTACCCCTGTGGACGCTGTAAGGCGTGTAGAAACAGCAAGAAGGTACTATCTTACCAGGTTCGAGGGCAACAACGGAAAATTAAGTCTTTCCTAACGTGCACAACGCCCTATACTGTCTATTGTTTGGTTTGCCCGTGCGGTCTGAGGTATATAGGGAGCACAGTAAATCCTACGAAAATGCGAATCTTGGAACACTCCAGAGCCATTACAAACTGTGACCCATCATACCCAGTCGCAAGGCATTACAAACAATACCATAACAGCAATAGTGATAATTTGGTATACTTTGCCCTGGACCAAGTAATGAACAATCCTCGAGGAGGGGATAGACTGAAAAAGTTGAGAAGACTAGAGTCCAGGCATATTATAGACATCGGTACGAAGACCCCAGGGGGTCTTAACAGTCACGAGGAAATGACAGTACATTTGGGCTAAATACAGCAATGTAAATACTGATAAACTGTATAGAGTGGGAACCAGAAACTGTAGTAAATTTTGAGAATGTAAATTTTGAGAATGGAAAATTTCAATTATTTTAATGTGGTGATGGGGAGAAGTCGCATAGTGTGTAAATGTAAATATAATGGGGGCAGGACTGATGGAAGGGCCAGGTGTGCCCATCCAGGGCGAAATGAAAGTATGTGAGATATAACTTGATTTGTGGATGTGTATAGAACACAGTTATAAACGTGAGCCCATTCAGGGCGAAATGTCAATCTGATATAAGGCAGAGAATGTCGTTACTTGAATATGTGTAAGGTAGACATTTAAACATGGCGCTTGAATTAGTCCTGTTTCTATTTCTGTAAATGTGTGTCACATGAGGTGTATAAAAAATTCAAAAAAATTGCGCGTCAGTGTACCACTGACAAAGGCAGGAGCCGAAACGCGTCTGGTGCTCTAAGGATCAAAAATAAAAACTTGGATCCTACTCCCGCGAGTGCTGTTTTCTTTACGTAAGGAGAAGAAAAGTAGCTGAGATATATATATATATATATATATATATATATATATAGATAGATAGATAGATAGATAGATAGATATATATATTACCTACTGGCGGTCGATAGTAGGTCGTTATAGTTAGGACCTAGTTTCCATAGGAAAATCGTTTTTTGTTTTCTCAATATTTTTTACGCCGGTTGACGAATCTTCGTGAAATCTTCAAAACTAGTGGCCCGCTCCGGTCAGCTCCTTTCTTGAAAGTTTTGTGGTATTTCGACAAGCGGGGAAGAGACGGGGTCCCAAAATGTGTTTTCCCCATGTAATTTTCCATAGGAAACTTTAGACACAGCTACAGCCTGAACTGCTCAACGGAATTACACAAAATTTGGCAAAAAGGTAAGTCTTGTTTCAGAAAGAGCCCTTTTTGTTAAATGGTGTAAATCCGCGCAGTAGTTCCTGAGAAATTTGAAAAAGAGAATGTTTTGATATCTAGGGACGCGGTAAAGTCGCGACCACTCCCGAGCACGAGCTTCACTGTGATTGGCTGCCAACACTCCAAACCCGGAAGTGTTGGCAGCCATCTTGTGACTCGGTAGAACAGAGTAACAAGAAAACAGTAAAACAAAGTTGAAAAACAAGAAGAAAAGAGGGCCGGGTAGGAACACCCTGACCCACTAGGCCTGCTCAGGGGGTCCCACAAGGACCCCCAGGCCCAAAAAAATCATTTTTTTAAATTTCGGCCAAATTCGCACTGGGATTGCGAATCTTGCCAACATTTTCAAAATAAACGAAGCGCGGGCTCCCGCGCTTCTTTTAATTGAGGCCCCCGGGTGGGCCAGGTCCTGGGGGCACTGGCCAAAAATATTAGCGTGGGCCCGCAGGGGCCCCCCGGGGACCGCCACCTCCCCGGGGCTATGTTTATAATATGCGGGACGGCATGTGGGCCTCCCGCAGTCCTGGGAACTACCTTCCCCCAGGGCTTCTTTAATTTGTGGGGGACCTCCAAGACCCCCCCAAGCCCCAGGGACTGCCAACCCCCAGGGCTCCTATTTTTAATAACAATTAAACTATGTGGGGGCGTGAGCTCCCCCACATGCCCCGGGGACCGCCACCTCCCGGGGCTCTAATCATATAGATGCGGGGGTCTGTTACGGACCCCTGAGCCCCGGGGACCACCACCCCCCGGGACTGTGCACTAGTTGGGAGGAGGGCCTCAATGGCCGCCCCCCAGGGCTCGTTCCTGCAGTGTCCCGGGGTGCCCACCCCGGGACACTGCTGTTTGCAATGACAAGTCGGGAGCCGTGTGGCTTCCACCATGTCATTGCAAACTCTGGTTTAGATTTCCCTTCAATACTGGGGGTCCCTGGTGGCCAAATAGCACACCAGGTACCTCCAGTATGAACCACAGGGCTGCCTTGCAGAGAGGTGGTCCGAGGCCATGCCCCCTTTTACACCTCCCTGCCACGCAGCTCTGTGGCGCTCAGTGGGCGTACCTGGTGGGCTAGTTGGACCCCAGGGACCCTCAGGACTCAATTTACAATGCACCAGGGGGTGCGTTTGCACAGTGGTGCATGGAGGGGGCGTGGCCTGATTTGACAAGTGTGCAAACGCGCCCTGTGGTGCATTTTAAGTTGGATGATTAAATCCCCTTCAATCCTAAGGGTCCTTGGGGGCCAACTAGACCACCAGGCACCTCCAGTAAGCACCAGGGACCTGCGTTGCAGATTGGTGGTCCAAGGCCACTCCCTCTTTTTATACCACTCTGCAATGCAGCTCTGTGGTGCATCCTGGAGGTAGCTGGTGGGCTAGTTGGCCCTTAGGGACCCTCAGGATTCAAGGAGACTTAACCACCCAGCTTAAAATATGCCACAGGGTGCGTTTGCACACTTGTCACATCAGGCTCCGCCCCCTCCCTGCACCACAGTGCAAACGTGCCCTGTGGCGCGTTTTAAGTTGGGGGTTTAATTCCCCTTCAATCCTGAGGGTCCCTGGGGCCAACTAGTCCACCAGGTACCTCTTGTAAACGCCACAAGGCTGTGTTGCAGAGAGGTGCTCCGAGGCCACACCCCTTTTTACACAAATCTGCAAACACAGCTTCTGGTGCACTGCTGGTGGGGCGATTAGGTCCTCTTGTGTCCTGAGGACATCAAGACACAAGTAGACTTAATTTTGTGAGCATGAGTGCGCCAGAAGCCGCATTTGTAGCATGGTGTAAAAAGGGGCGTGGCCTCAGAACACCTCTCTGAAACGCAGGTCTGTGGCGCTTACTGGATGTACCTGGTAGGCTACTTGTCACCAGGGACCTGTAGAAACAGTTAGAGGAGACAATTATTTCATATTCAAATTAAAATTAGAACTCCTTACATCCATGCTGGTGTGCTAAAATGATACCCTATTCATCTATTTCATTTTAGTAATTAAAAGAACACAGTGTGCCATTATAGTAGGTGAATAATGTGAATGGAATTATTACAATGCACACTACAATATCGCGCTGAGAGTAACTTAATGTGTTTAGTCCCTTTTTGATTGTCAAACACTCTTGTAAATGGATAAAAGATGGCTGCTTTCCAGTGTGTCGGTAACACCGAGGATGGCAGTTCGCCGAAACGCGTTTGTTTGTTCTGAATAAAAGATCCTGAAAAACGCCATCCATGAGTGCTTACTTTCCTTAACTTTTGGAATGAGAGCAGTTATATTTGTGGAGTGCACCGCCACACAAAAACACATGTCTGCGAGTGATTTGGATTTGGTGCGAAGGGAGCGCTAATTTGAATTGGAAGGCACGGCCGCTATAAGAAGTTTGAGCAGCAGGGTTGCAACACTGGCAGCGGAGGTCTTGTGAAATCGAGGAGAGACGTAAACGGCAAGGCGTATGCTGGTGAGACGCACAACTTATCATGGGTGATACTTGACATAAGCGGCATGACGAAGGAGGCGTAATTAAGGAAAACATTCTGCAAACACTCACTGAACTGTGAAATCATGTTCAGTGAATCGGCCCGCCGGCAAGCAGCTAAAGGCATGTTTAATATTAAAAAATCAAAGGGAACAGAACATTCAATTGCAGCAGCACATGCAAAACCAACAAGCAGTCTCAATAACATCATGATGAAACTGGAAAGACTGTATGACTGTAACACGCAAGTGGTGGGAGGCCACTTCGCTCCAAAATTATATTGAAATTAATAGGGTGCCTAGAGGTTTGAGGGTGTATACTGTTCCCTCATACGAGAATCCGGACCCTGATTTATTAACAGAATGGGCAGAACATACGGCACAGTATTGGCAAGGTACCTTAGGCATCCTAGTCAAAAATGCCTGGAGTGATCACAAGAAGGCACTCAGTGAGATCAAGGACCTGGAAGACTTGCTGTCCAAAGAAGAAGATAAGAACCAAACGGAGGAACTACTGGGACAATTGAAAGCACACCTGTTGAAGTATGAAAACAAAATAAAGTTGAGATAATAGGAGAAATTCGAGCCCGATGAGCACGATTAGGGAGAGTGCTAACGTTTGCACGGAGATTCAATAGTCCGAGAAAATAATTATCACAAAGAACAACGAAAGTAGGAACCCCTAGATTAGAATCCGATATGACAGAAAATGATTCTGGCGATGATCATGCCGGTGGCTCAGGGTCAGGTGCAAGAACAACAATACCTTTTTACGACAAATTCAAGATAATCAGACAGTCTTGGCTGCGGGGCGGAAAGATCAAACCACCCGAACCAGCCACCAAAGAATGCGCAGATCAGGATGGGGCAGGAAGAGGAAGAGCACCAGCGTGGGTGGCACGCAAGAAGAAATACAACAAAAGACAATGAACAACACGAATCTTACAGTAGCCAATCTCACTTCAAAAAATCTGTCTGACAATGAGATCAAGGTACTAACTCTGCGACTGACATTCTGTCCGACTAGCCATCTAGAGTTTAGGCAAACGAGAATTGACCTTTTCAGTTTCATACGGAAACAAAAGCTGCATAAATATTTTAAATTGTGACCCAGTACGAACGAAATTAAACAAGCACCATTAAGAATGACAGCAACAGATCTGCTAACCTGTAATGATTTACAAGCAGTGGAACTTTTGCAAATCTTCATATTGAATCTGAAAATCATCAGAATCCTGTTATGGATATGGCACAGAGAGCAGCACATGCAGGAATAGAACAGGGAATACAAGCAAGTCCCTTCAAACCAAGATCTATTTTATACCACAGATGCCATTCAATGCTATAGACGTTTTTTCGGAAGCTATGGTCAGTGATCTGTTGAAATTCAGGTGCAAGAATCTGGAAAGTTCTAGAAAAGATAATCTAACAATAGAAGAAAAGTTGGCCTTGGCAAATCTACTGGAGGATACATCTACAATCATAAAGCCTTCAGATAAAGGCAGAAACATGGTGCTGCAAACAAGGACACAATATTGCGAGGAAGCTCTATGACAATTATCAGACACCAAACACTACGTCAAGACCACACGAGAAAAATATCAGGACAGTGTATGTGAGTATGAAACCCTTATCAGGACATGGTATTTCAGATCTATGCTTGGGACGGATGAACATCTTATCCTGAGGACTATGAATCCAGTAATGGCGACCTATCACATTCCAAAACTCCACAAAGATAACCTGCGCCCTCCAGGTAGGCCAATAGTTTCATCGCAGGGGAGTTTAACCGAACATTTGTCGATGTTCATTGACTATTTTCTATTTTTATTTGTGGTGGAATTGAAATCATATGTGAAGGACACTAAGGACTTCTTAAATAAAATTGTAGATATATCCTGGGATCCTTCATACCAACTGGTAGCTGGATATTACCAGCCTATACACCTGCATTATCCATGAAGATGATTTAAGAGCCTTACAGAACTTTTTAAATAAAAGACAGCTACGTTTTGCAGAACATAATCAAATGCTCCTAGAGTTCACTAGATTTTGTCTCATGAATAATATATATTTTTTTGTTTGAAGACAAATACTTTAAACAGATCTCCGGGACGGCGAATCTGCACCTGCTTCGCCACCAGCTATGCAAACTTGTTCGTTGGCTGGTGGGAGGAGCAGGTGTCCAGAACCTACGAATGTGGCACCATTGAAGGCAGGGTTGTACAGTGGTATCATTATATCGACAACCTATTCATGGTATGGCAGGGTGATTTGGAGTCAGTGGAAGGATATATCAAAGATCTGAACAACAATGATTTGAACTTGCACTTTTCGGGTACAGTAAGTCCAGTGGCAGTGGACTATCTGGACCTGAAGGTGTTTGTGTCTGAAGGGCAAATACATACAGCCCTTTATTGCAATATAACAGCAGGGAACTCCATTTTATAAGCAGTCCTCAATCATCCACCTAAATTAGTACAAAGCATCCGTTATGGAGAGCTTTTGAGATTGAAGAGAAATAGTTCATGAACATGTGACTTTGAAATGGCCGCCAAAGAGTGTGTGGCTAGATTAGAGATGAGAGGGTATGACTCCATCCTTTTAGAAAAAACACTAACGAAAGTAAGAGGGATACCCAGGTAACATCTACTGAAAGACAGCCATGTAGCTAAGAAAAGGTCAGATAACATACAAGAGGGGAAGTTTAGGATGGTTACTACTTATTGAACTGAAGCCAATCATCTTAAACGTATGCTCAGAAAAAACTGGCACATTCTAAAAACAGATAGTGTCATAAGTCAAGACATCCCAACTTATCCGTTGGTAACTTTCAAGAAGGCAAGGTCGTTACGAGATCGGTTAGTGAGGAGCCATCTCAAGAAAGAACCCCACGGTTTGGGAACCCTTAGAGAAATGAGGGGTTTCTACCCATGTGGGAAATGTAAGGCCTGCTCAAACAGTAAAGGGTACTGTCCTATAACATGCCAGATGTAAGAATCAAGAGGTCGATAACAAAATTCTTGACCTGTAGCCCTTCATACGCTGTTTACTGCCTGACATGTCCATGTGGTTTATGCTACATAGGCAGTATAATACATTCTCTTAAAATCAGAGTATTGGATCAAAAGGGCGATAGCAAAGAATGATGCATCCTACTTGGTAGCGAGGCATTATGCCGAGAAGCATTCTAGCAATAGAAATATGCTACAGTACTATGGTTTAGACTATGTATCTGAAAGTATTAGAGGGGGGGATAGATTGAAGAAATTGCGAAGGCTAGAGTTGCGCTATATTGTGGACTTACAAACTAAGTTTCCTAAAGGCCTCAACAGTGGAGAGGAATTAGCATCGCACTTGGGTATCTGATGTTCCTTGAATTTATGAATGAATAGTTAATGTGGTGAAGTTCCTTATGAATTTGATTTTGAATCTGGATTGAATTTAAATTCTGATAAAAATTAAATGAATTTGATATTTAGCATGCCTAATTGATGAATTGTGTATTAACAACAAACAATAGGGACTATTGCTGATCCACGGCATGATACTTATCAGGTCAGAGGTTACAAGATGGTTTCACCGATACACGGCGGGACGAATGTTGGAAATCTATGTACTGGTGTTGTGAGTATGCCTAATAATCGAAATTAAATTGAGAATCAATGTATCATTTAAGTAAATCATTTTATGGTTTACCGCTATTCGGCGAGAGCAATTAATTAAATAGCTGAGTATTCTTTTAATTACTAAAATGAAATTGATGAATAGTGTATCATTTTAGCACACCAGCATGGATGTAAGGAGTTCTAATTTTAATTTCAATATGAAATAATTGTCTGCTCTGACTGTTTCTACATTATAGTAGGTGAATAATGTGAATGGAATTATTACATTGCACACTACAAAATGGTGCTGAGAGTAACAATGTGTTTAGTCCCCGTTTGATTGTCAAACACTCTCATAAATGGTTAAAAGATGGCTGCTTTCTGGTGTGGCGGTAACACCGAGGAAGGCAGTGTGCCAAAACACGTTTGTTTGTTCTGAATAAAAGATCCTGAAAAACGCCACCCATGAGTGCTTACTTTCATTAACTTTTGGATATATATATATATATATATATATATATATATTCACTGAAAAAAACCATAGGTTTCAGGGGTGTATCGTTAGCTGGCCATTTCACTTGTACAGAACCATAGAAATTCCTCCGTTATAGTTAGTTCTGCTAAGTATAACTCGCGCGCCTGCAATGCACTGCTAATGATGTCACATATTGCATCATTCATGACATGGTCAGTGACATCACTGATGATATCTTAAATGACATCACTGATGGCATCACTGATGACATCATGCAGTGAATGTGGTTAAGTTTGAAATTTAAATATGTATTATATATATACCAATCTGTATTGAAGATTGAGTGGATATATAGGACTGTCTGAATGGAGGATTTAGTAGCTGTCGGACTTTCTGTTTAAGTGAGTAATTATAAGTGTCTCACTTGGACATGGATTAGTAACTAAACTATGTGAATGTGTGCATCACTGTCTCTGTTGTTGTATAACATGCTGCATCAATTGGTCACTAACTACATGAGTGTGTATATTAGTTATTGATTAGTTGGGTGAGTATTTGTAAGGGGCATTGAGTTTGTGTGTGGTTAGATGGGGTGTGTGTAACTCTATGCATAGATGTGTGAATGGTTGATTGACTAAGTGTATAGGTTTAAGAGTGCATGTGGAAATAGTTGTTTGGGTGACTGAGTGTATTTATTTGTGTGTTGGTGCGCGAATATATGTTTTAGTTGTACATCTTCAACCAAGTAAAAAAATAAAAGGCATTGTATGTGAGAGTTGGTGTATATAAATAAGTATATGTAAGAGTCAGCGATTGTGAGAGTAACTATATAAATGAGTGTATAATTGCAATGGTGATTTTTTTTCTTTTCACAACGAATTTTTATTTTCATTTCAGTGAAAGCAGAGCGAAAAGCGTGGTTCTCCACAATCAGGAGAGCGCCACCAAACATTGCAGCTTAGTGTACACATATCATAATAAAACCAAGGAAAAGAAGAAGAAATCAAAGTAAGGATTCCCCTCCCCTACCCTAGTCCCCCCCAACAACTCCCACCGCCCAACACCCCCACTACCCACCCCTTATCCCACCCTAACCCAATGCACGTGCAGTAGACACATAGTAACAGCGGTCGTAAGGCATGACACCACAGGGAGGCACTCAGGTACCATTGTCTATAACTCTTCCTCTTGCACCTCCGGGGGATCGAGAAGCAGCCCCCCTGTACTCCGCCCATCTTTTCCAGATCTTGAAATGCTTATTGGGGCAGCCCCTCGCCTCAAACACAGGTCGTTCCAAACCCATATAAAAATCCAATCCGGCCTTCCATGCACACAGGGGGGGGGGCCGGACACTCTTCCACGCTCTGGCTAGATCTCGCTTGGCCACTATTAAGCCCAGTAGCAATAAGTGGCGCTTGTAGATGTTCCCACCCACGCCCTCGAGTACATGGAGTAAACCCAACCGGTGGGTGCGCGGGAGGTCCCACCCCAAGACCTCAGACAAGCAATTCCATACGCCCCTCCAGAATCCTATCAATCTAGGGCATGACCACACTGTATGCAGCAGTGTACCCACAGCCGCGCCACACCGCAGACATTCCGACGAGCCAATCAGACCAGCCTTCCAGAGCCTCTCTCGTGTATAATAAGCCCTATGAAGGTACTTGAATTGAATGAGGCGAAGCCGCATCGCTATCGCGGTTCCACGCGGGGACTCCAGGGCCTCCCTCCAGTCATCCTCATCTAGGGGGCCTATGTCAGCCTCCCAAGCGGCTTTCAAAGGCAGTAAGGTGGAAGAGCAGTGGGTCACCATCGTCTGATAAATGCGAGAGATCTTCTTGTCACCAAGGTCCCCCATGAATATCTTAGCTTCAATGGGGCTAAACTCAGGGAGCGAGTTGAGGTTCGCGACACTGGGCGCGAGTGCGTGCCGGAACTGCAAATATCGAAAGAACTGGGTCTGGGGCATACTGAATTCAGCGCTAAGGTCCTGGAAGGACTTAAGAGTAGTCCCGGACATGACCTGTCCCAACGTCGATATTCCAACAGCATCCCAGCCATCGAACCCCGAGAGAGTCATCAGGCTGGGGAGTTGACCATTATGCCACAACGGTGTCTCAGCAGTTAGCCTACCCCACCAACCCATACGACGTAACGCCTGCCGCCACACAGCGAAGACTACCCTCGTGACACTTGGCAATACCCGCCGCAGCCGAGCCGAGTAGAGCACCGTGTGCAAAGTATGGTCGCCCATCAATGAGCGCTCCAGGGCGTACGCCGGGTCCCCTCTGTCGCCATACCACCACTCATTGAGTATGAGCAGCTGTGAGGCCTGATAATATGACAACAGATCCGGGGTGGCCAAACCTCCACAATACGTGGAAAGGAAGCACGTCTTCAGGGCCACTCTGGCTGCGCCCCCGGCCCACAGAAAACGACACAGGGCAGAGTTAACTTGCCGAAACCACTGGGGAGAGATGGGGTGGGGGTAGTTCTGTAACTGGTACAATAGACGGGGAAGAGCCACCATCTTAAATATCGCCGATTTGCCAAAAATGGTTAACGGCATCCGAGACCAAATTTTAACATCCTCTTGAACTTTATCCCATACAGGCACAATATTACGCTCCCACGTAACACTGGCGGATTCAGAAAGGAACACCCCCAAATACTTCAGGCCGTCAGTCGCCTGCCGTAAGCCTGACGCCCAGAGGCCCACCTCCGTCCTGCCTCCCAGCACCCAGAGGGTAGACTTGCCTAGACTCAAGCTAAGACCCGAGACCTCTCCAAAAATCCTCATAATTTCTGACACTCGGGGCCCCGAGCGGTCCAAGTCGGTAAGAAAGAAGAGGGCGTCGTCCGCATACAAGGCAATCCTATCCATAAGGGTTTCAGACCAAACAAAACCCCTAAGCTGTGCGTCTATGCGAACCCAAGACGCTAGAGGTTCCATGGCCAGCGCAAACAAGTACGGGGACAGCGGGCACCCCTGACGGGTCCCCCGTCCGATGGAAAATACCTCCGACGTGGCCCCAGCGATCCTAACGGACGCCGTGACATCCGTATAGAGCAGCGAGATGTACGACAGAAGCACCGGGCCCAGGTTGAGGCGAGAAAGAAGCGCGAAAAGGTACGTCCAGCTGACGGAATCAAACGCCTTATGAATGTCTGCTAATAACAAAGCCGCCTCCTCCCCCAGGACTCCCATCGCGTCCACCGCCGCTTGCGCTCGCCGGATGTTGTGCCGCGTCGCCCGATGGGGCATAAAGCCTGCTTGGTCCGGGTGGACTAAGTCCACCATATAGGGGAGTAAGCGATTCGCTAACGCCTTCGCTAGAATCTTGGCTTCTATATTCAGTAACGAGATGGGGCGATACGAGTCATGTCTATCAGGGGGTTTGCCAGGTTTTTGAAAAACCACGATTTCGGCGTGGCACCAGTCTGGTGGCATTCTGCCCCGCTCTCGTGCCGCCTCCAGAGTAGACCGGTAATGGGTCCCAAGGAGAAGCTGGAATTTCTTAAAAAATTCACAGGGGTAGCCATTTGGGCCCGGAGCTTTACCAACATTAAGTTGGCCCAGTGCCTCCCCAAGCTCCTCTGCCGTAAGCGGAGCATCTAGGTCCCGTCTGGCCTCGTCAGACACCGCCCGAGGGGGCAGGTCGTCAATAAATTTAGCCACGTCCTCAGCGCTGAGACCATCTTGTGGGGCATATTGTGACCTAAAATAATCGGCGAAACTCGCTGCAAGGTCGGCCGGCTCCGTAATCGTCACCCCATCCTCGCCAGTGAGGCCCGGCAGCGTGACCGGCTGGAGACGCCGCTGACACAACCTATGGAGCATGGTACTGGACTTGTCCCCCCACTGGTATATCCTGCTCCGCGTGGCAAGCCACGCCTGTTTAGCCTCACCCATCAAGAGAGTGGCATAGGACTGCTGCGCCTGGAGAAGCAGCCGCACCGCTACCTCGTCCCCTCCACCCCGACCCCGCTGTTCTAGGTCCTCCACGAGTTTGGCAGCCGTAGTGGTCAACTCCCGGCGTTTACGGCGGGCTTCAGCACACCAAGCAATATCCACCCCCCTTATAGTGGGTTTCATGGCTTCCCAGACTACTACAACGTCCGTATCCTCTACTAGGTTTTCTCGCCAGTAGTGTGCAACAGCTTCCCGCAGGTGTTGGACATAAGAAGGCTGCTGGAGATGCCACGAGGACATCCTCCACCGGAAAGGTTGCCTCTTCGTAAGAAGGTCTATCGTGACTGAGACCGGGGAGTGGTCCGAGAGTCCCCTCGGAAGCATCGCAGCACTGCGTACTCTACTCAGACAGACGGCAGGCATAAACACATAATCCAACCTCGAGAACGAGCCATGCACTGCAGAGACATACGTGTATTCTCGCGCTGTCAGATGCAGATGTCGCCACACATCCACCCATCCTAATCCCTCGACCATAGCCTGCAACCGGGTAGGGGAACTTGTAGAAGGACCAGCAGGCACTCCCTGCCGCCTCTGACGGTCCACATTCACATCCATCACCTCATTCCAATCGCCGCCAATCACCGCCAAGGACTCCGGGATATCATCCCACACCGTAAACAGCCTCTCGGATAGGGCCCACTGCAGAGGGGGGGGGCATACACACTACCAAACACAACCGGTTCCATGCCCACCGTGCCCTTGATGAATATAAAGCGGCCTTGAGGGTCAGCCCACTGCTTCTCATGAACATATGCAACTCTACGATGCACCAGTATAGCAACACCCCTAGAGCCCCTGACAAAGCCGGCATGAAAGACCTGATGATATCCAAATTTCTGTAAGCTAAGTACCTTAGAGCCCATCATGTGAGTTTCTTGGAGCAGGAGTACATCAGCAGCCTCTCTCTTCCCCCACCGCAAAACTGCCCCCCTTTTAATGACATCCAGCATCCCCCTGACATTCCATGTGATTATCCGTAGGGACTCCCGGGGGAGTCCGTGAGGCAAGTCAGCCATAGTCAATCGAGGTCCAACATGACGGCCCCCCATGCCATCGCCACCCACCGTGTATTCCTTCCAGGTCTTTAACAATCAGCACGTGCATTCCCCTACCCCTCCCATCCCCGACCCCCCCAACAACAACAGGAACTACTCTAACACACCCTACAATTTCAGTCATCACTGTCTCTACATGTCCTACCCCCAACCCCTGCTCCCAACACCCCCCACCCCAATACCTCATAGAACCTTGAAGTACCTGTTGCGGCATGGGCCGCCCCGAGCCCAAAACAGAGGGCCCAAGACCAACCATACCAATGGATCCCAACACCCCTTAAAGACTGCAATCCCCACCCTACCCCTAACCAACACCCACTGTGCGTGGAAGTCGGAGGCCCTATCTAGTCACTCCCAGACCCCTATCCACCACCACCATTACAGGAAACCATCCCTAAGAACAGGACCAAGCACTTTAAACATCGCCCACACTCCTCGGAACAAGTCCCAGCCACGGACCCTCCGGCTATTCAAGCGCGCTGCAACAGCGCAGAGTCTCCCATAAGCTCACGAATTGTCTTCGGAGACGTCGGACACCACAGTCTCACTGGTACGAGTCACACTGGCTGAGGCGGATCTCTTCCTCGACCTAGACCTCCGTTGTCTGCCCGTACGGGCCGGTTGGCCCCTCCGCTCCTGCGATGAGCCTCCCGGGGCATCAGGATTGAGACCCGGCTGGGCATGGGGCCTGATCTGCACCGATTCGTCAGTCCATCTGAAAACATCCTCAGGAGAGTCGAAGAAATGAGTGCGGGACTGATAAACAACCCGCAGGCGGGCCGGGACCAGCAGGGAATATTGGATCTTCAATCCACGCAGTTTGGCCTTAGCATCCAAGAATGAGCGGCGCTGCTGCTGCACTAACCTGGTGTAGTCAGGGAAGATCATGATCTTTCGATTCTCATAGATGATTGAGTCTCTGGCCCTCGCCTCGCGTAGGATCACGTCCCGATCATGATAGTTCAACAGCCTGGCGATTACAGCTCGGGGCCGTTCTCCCTCAGGTGGTCGCTGCGCCAACGCACGATGTGCACGTTCAATCACAAAGCAGGTAGAAAGCGCCCCCATGGGGAGCCAGCTTTCCAGCCATCCGGTTAAAAATCGCTCCATATTGTCCTTTTCGCATCGTTCCGGAAAGCCAACAAAGCGTAGGTTGTTCCTACGTGCGCGACCTTCAGCATCTTCCACTCGGGTCGCAAGAGCCTTCTGAACTTGTGCCATCGCGGCCATTTTGCGTTTCAAAGTTCCCACCTCATCCTCGACCACCGATATCCTCGACTCCGTCTCGGTGATCCGTTCCACAGCGTTCCGCAGGTCCTGTCGCAGTAGGGTCACGTCTGCACCCACTGCCCCAATCTTTGCGTCCAGCATATCCCTGGATTGGGTGATCGCCGCCATGAGTGCCGCGTTGTCCGGTCCCGCTCCTCCACTCCCACCGGGAGCCCCGGACCCTCCGCTGGGGCCGGTAAACTTGTCTATAGGCCCTTGCTTGGGCGGGCCGCCACCTCCTCTAGTCATATCTGCGTGAAATGGTAGGGTCCCGTATCCGGAGGCTCCACCGAGGGGGAGGGGGGGAGGGGGGGGTTCCCTTCCACCCAAGAGCTGAACTGTCCGTGGACCCACGGCCCCCGAAGAGGAATCGGCCCCCAGCCAGGGGTCAACGGAGCTGGTCACCAGGCCCCCACACCCCTGCCCCCGACTGCTCCGCAGGGCACACAGCGGATCACTCCGGATTCACCGGCCTCACCGGACCTCGGGCGTCACGACCGCCACACCACCGGCTCCGTCAACGACAGTCCAAGGGAAGTCCAATGTGGCCCACCGGCCGTCCGTGGCAGGGTCTGCACCCCCAATCGTGGTAAGCCCAACTGGTCTCCCCAGAAAGCAGCTCAGCGGCGCCCCCAGACACCCCCCGCAGTCCGCGTCGGCACCGACCGCAGCCAGCACCGGGAGAGCACGAGAACCCAGGCCCCGGCTGACCTGCAAGGATGCAGTCCACTACTCTCCCCAGGTGCACCAGGTGGGGTCCAGGACCGCAGCGAGGCTTATCTGCATCCAGCCGCCGCTCCCCGGAATCGCCACCGTTCAGGGTCAGGCCGGCAGCCGAGCGGTCCGTCGGCACGGCCGGAGCACCCCAGCCACTTCTCCGCTGGCGATGTCTGAGGCCCCGAAATCGAGGCCCCGGTCTTGCTGCCTCAAAGTAGGCCTCGTCGCTCTCCGGCCCTTTCCACAGGTCGGAGCAGGCACTCACCACAGCCAGAGGGCCCCTCCGGCAGCTTCTCCCTCCGCCCGGAAGAAGGATTCCGCCAGCCCCCGGGGGACGGACCTGTGCAGGGTGGCACTGCGACTCCCCGGCCGGGGAGCGCGAAACTCGAGGTCCCGGTTCCACCCCGAGGACAAGGCCGCAGACTGCCGCCACGGTTTTCAGCTCCACCAGAGATCTGGGAGCACCATAGAACACACCGGGCGATACCTCCTGCTCTCCGTATAGTTCACCGGCCGTTTGGGGATTGAAACGGGTCTGGGAGCCAGGATTTGCAGTCGGATAAAGAACAGGCCGGCGGGAGCTTTAGCAAGCTGCAACCACCATCTTCGCCCGCGTAGCCACGCCCCCAAGATTACCGCAATGGTGATTTTTTAACATATTAAATATGAGTTACTATGGGCCAGATGTAGGTGGCCCAATACCGGTCGGTCGGTAACGGTCGAAATTACAGAATTCCGTCCGTTACCGACCGGTATTGGGCATTTGGGATGTAGGTGGCCTAAATTGCAAATTCGGTAATTTACCGATTCGGTATTTTAAGGAATCAGTAAATTACCGATTCCTTAAAATACAGAATCGGTAAATTACCGAATTTGCAATGTAGGGAGCACTCAAATTAGTGCTTTTCCCATTTTAGGATTCGTTATTTACCACCAACTATAAGTCGGTGGTAAATAAGGAATACCTTTGAAAATGCAAATCAGTGCATTTTCAACTGTGCCATGTGGCAGTATGTGTGCCACATCTGCACACAAGCATGATTCAGGGGTGCAACAGGGTGTCAAAGTGACACCCTGGCACCCTTGAATGTGTCCCTCATTTTACCTTGCCATTCATTCCTATGGGCCTTCAGGCCCATAGGAATGAATGGCAATTACTGAATCGGTAAATACTGATTCGGTAAATACCGAATCTTACCGATTTGGTAATTTTTACCCAATTTTTTGCTACATAGCATTTACCGATTCTAAAATACCGAATCGGTAAAATTCGGTATTTTAGAATCAGTAAATACTATTTACCTACATCTGGCCCTATGTGTTTGAATAAATGAGGTGTTGTTGGATGATTGTGAGTACATGTAAGTGTGAATCATTTTTTTCATGAGTGAGTAGGATGACTGCATAACCGACTAAGAACTGCTGATGTGTCAATTTCTATATATGTGTATAAGTGCATTTTGATAGTGTTCTATTAATTAGTGACTGCATGTATAAATGATTCTGTTGTTGAATGGGTAGTTGTGTGTGTAGACTTAGGAATCAGTGAGTGGGTATGTAGTAACTGGTATTGGTGTGTCAATGGTTTCAAATATGGTACTCTGTATTTTACAGTGAGTGATGAAAGGTTATACTAGTGCATGATGAGGTGTATCAGATTGACACGTGGATGATGTCATCAGCAATTTCATTTGATATGTCATCAGTGATGTCATCAGTGATGTCACTGACCATGTCATGAATGATGCAGTATGTGACATCATCAGCAGTGCATTGCGGGCACACGAGTTATAGTTAGCAGAACTAACTATAACGGAGGAATTTATATGGTTTTGTACGAGTGAAATGGCCAGCTAACTATAACACCCCTGAAACCTATGTTTTTTTTCAGTGAAAACAAATTTCAAACTGAAATATTGATTACTTTTTTTGGTTTCATTTTTTATTTTAATATATTTATATTATTTTCGTATGAAAAAACAAAATTTCCAACTTTTTTTCAGAGTCGCACACTCAAAGCGTACACATCACGGTGGGTGCGCAGATTCTAGCCGCCATTTTAGAAAAGTCGCGAAGGATCCACGTCCGTGTGCGACGGCTGCGTGTTTTTCAGTTACATCATATACATTTAATATTAAGTGATGTGCGCGACTGGTATGCAACCAGTCCGCGACTCCTGCTCCTGCACATTCGTGACACATGCGCTTTACGGTACGAGATGCTTGCGTGGTGGCGGGCCCCGCCTGACTTCATACATGTGCTGGAGCGCGCTGGGTGGACGACTCTTGCAAAAAAATGTATGTTCCAAAATGATATGTATGTGTCTTTAATATACATATTAGGGCAAGAGATTGTCTAAGATATTCCTAAAAATTATATATTTGTACTTATATTAAACTTATATTATTTTTAAATATATTTACGCGAAGTCGGGGCGTGCATTGTGAGCGCAGAGAACCAGGTCAGCAGACCTGCTGTAGAGCCAGATAAACCAGGTCTGCAAAGCCATTGTGGAACCGGAGAACCAGGTCAGCAGAGATGCTCTAGAGCCTAAGAAGCAGGTCAGCAGAGCACCTCTAGAACCAGAGACCCAGGTCAGCAGACCTGCTCTTGAGCCAGAGACCCAGGTCAGCAGTGCTGCCCTAGAGGCCGAGAACCAGGTCAGCAGAGCTGCTGTAGAGCCAGAGAAGCCAGGTCAGCAGAACTGCTTTAGAGGGAGAGAACCAGGTCAGCAGAACTGCTTTAAAGCCAGAGAAACAGCTCAGCAGAGCTGCTCTAGAGGCAGAGAACCAGTTTAGCAGAGTTGCTTTAGAGCCATAGAACCAGGTCAGCAGATCTCTTTTGAGGGAGAGAACCAGGTCAGCAGAGCTGCTTTAGAGCCAGAGAACCAGGTCAGCAGAGCTGACCTAGAGCCAGAGAACCAGGTCAGCAGAGCTGCTTTAGAGCCATAGAACCAGGTCAGCAGAGAGCTGCTTTAGAGCCAGAGAACCTGGTCAGCAGAGCTGCACTAGAGGCAGAGAACCAGGTCAGCAGAGCTGCTTTAGAGGGAGAGAACCAGGACAGCAGAGCTGCTTTAGAGCCAGAGAACCAGGTCAGCAGAGCTGCTCTAGAGCCAGAGAAACCAGGTTAGCAGAGCTGCTTTAGAGGGAGAGAGCCAGGTCAGCAGAGCTGCTTTAGAGCCAGAGAACCAGGTCACCAGAGCTGCTCTAGAGCCAGAGAACCAGGTCAGCGGAGCTGCTTTAGAGCAATAGAACCAGGTCAGCAGAGCTGCTCTAGAGGCAGAGAACCAGGTCAGCAGAGCTGATTTAGAGGGAGAGTATCAGGTCAGCAGAGCTGCTTTAGCGCCATAGAACCAGGTCAGCAGAGCTGCTTTAGAGCCAGAGAACAAGGTCAGCAGAGCTACTCTAGAGCCTAAGAACCAGGTCAGCAGAGGTGCTTCAGTGCCAGAGAACCAGGCCAGCAGAGCTGCTGTAGAGCCAGAGAAACCAGGTCAGTAGAGCTGCTTTAGAGCGAGAGAACCAGGCCAGCAGAGCTTCTCTAGCTGACACAGACTGACTGACACTGACTGATTGACACTGACTGTCACTGATTGACTGACACTGACTGACACTAACACTGACACTGATTCACTGACACTGACTGACTGACACTGATTGACTGACACTGACTGACTGACACTGACTGACTGACAGACACTGACTGACACTGATTGACTGACACTGACTGACACTGTTTGACTGACACTGACTGACTGACTGACACTGTCCTACTGACTGACACTGACTGACTGACACTGACTGACACTGACTGACAACTCTCTACTACTCTACTACTCACTCTCTACTACTCTCAACTACTCTCTCTCTACTACTCAATCTTTACTACTCACTCTCTACTACTCTATACTGCTCACTCTCTACTACTCACTCTCTACTACTCACTCTCTACGACTCTCTGCTACTCTCTACTACTCTCTCTCTACTACTCACTATCTACTGCTCACTCGCTACTACTCTCTACTACTCACTCTCTACTACTTACTCTCTAGTACTCCCTACTACTACTCTATATTGCTCACTCTCTACTACTCACTCTCTACTACTCTCTACTACTCACACTACTACTCTCTACTACTCTCTACCACTCACTCTCTACTACTCTACTACTCACTCTCTACTACTCTCTCTCTACTACTCACTCTCTTCTACTCACTTTACTACTCTCTACTACTCACTCTCTACTACTCTCTCTCTACTACTCCCTCTCTACTATTCACTCTCTACTACTCACTCTCTTATACTCGCTCTCTACTACTCTCTACAACTTACTCTCCACTACTCACTCTCTACTACTCGCTCTCTACTACTCTCTACTACTCACTCTCTACTACTCATCTTCTCTCTACTACTCTACTACTATCTAATACTCTCTCTACTACTCATGCTCTACTACTCACTCTACTACTCTCTACTAATCTCTACCACTCACTCTCTACTACTCACTATCTTTTACTCTCTCTCTACTACTCACTCAACTACTCTCTACTACTCACTCTCTACTACTCTCTCCCTACTACTCATTCTCAACTACTCTCTACTACTCACTCTCTACTACTCACTCTCTACTATTCGCTCTCTACTACCCTTTACTACTCACTCTCCACTACTCACTCTCAATTAATCGCTCTGTACTACCCTCTACTACTCACTCTCTACTTCTCTACTACTCTCTACTACTCTCTAGTTCTCACTCTCTACTGCTCTCTACTATTCTCTACTACTCACTCTCTACTACTCATTCTGTACTACTTGCTCTCTACTACTCGCTCTCTACTACTTTCTACTACTCACTCTGCTACTCACTCTCTACTACTCTCTCTCTACTACTCTACTACTCTCTACTACTCTCTCTGTACGCTACATTTGGGCTCCTTTGTCTCTGGTGGCCCTCTTGGGAGACTTATTTGTTATGAAGTTTCCTAATTTCCTTATTTACTACAGTCTCCTCAGTAGAAAATACATTCAGTTTTTTTCTTTGGTTCCATCAAGAAGGCATTCAGATGTGGCACACATTTGCCATAAATTCAGAATGTTAGCACTCTAGTTGCTTATTAGATCTCTGCAGTAAAGCTACTGTTCTCCATGGAAGTCTTCTGCTGGTATTGAAAGTGCATGTTCCATTCTGCATGTCAGAATTGTTTAATGAAATAGAAGAGGATTTGAGAAGTCATTTAAAATGTGCCCTAACTTTTCTTTCTGCAGCATTAATCATACTTCCTATGGCAAAATGAACCCCCTCATGTTGTTCCTTTTTAAATACATGGTTTAAGAGTTACCACTTTATTCCACTCAAGATGGCTTTAGGTGTGCCATATGTTTGTCATAAGTAGGACTGTTAGTGCTCTACTTATTCTTTAGAACACTCTGGAAAGCTGTAGTAGAACTCAAAGGAATCAACTGACAGTCTCTGCCCTTATTGGATGTACATGTTTTACTGAGAATGTCAGACTTCATTCTCATATGACTGAGAAAGATAATGTGAATTTACAGAAAATATGCTCTCAGTTTAGCTTATAGATCACCTTCCAAACCTCTGTGGGAAAAGCATGAGAATATAGTTTTCTCTCAAACATGATTCATGATATCCCAGCAGAAGGCTTTTGGTATAATCACCTTAGAACACACCACAATTCCTAAAATGAGTATGGTACCATCAACAAATGATTTATAATGTAACTAAAGTCTTAAAACCTTCTACTAACTGCAATGCTTTTTAATGAGGTGCTATCATGTATATTGGTCCCAAGATGGCTGCCAACACTTCTTGGATGAAGTGCTGACAGCCAATCAGATCTCACAATGAGATGTGTGGTTAGGCTCCGCCCAGATATGTATGTATTTTTTTCCTTTAATATCTAAAAAACTACTGAACAGATTTACACCATTTAGCAGAAAGGCACGACTCTGAACCAAGGTCTACCTTTCTGCCAAATTTGGTGTAATTCTGTTCAGCAGTTCGGGTGGTAGATGCGATTAAAGGTTCGGATGGATAATTGCATGGGGAAAACACGTTTGGGACCCCCCTTTTTTCTTGACCCCTGCTTGGCGAATCACCCAGAGACTTTCAGGATAGGAGCGGACCGGAGCGCCTCACCAATTTTGGAAATTTCACAAAGATTTGTCAACCGGCGCCAAAGTTATTCCAAATCGAATGCAGTGGATTTCCTATGGAAAATAGGTCCTGACTATAACTACCTACTGGCGACCGCCAGTAGGTTATATATATATATATATATTCACTGAAAAAACCATAGGTTATAGACCATATATAGTTAGGAATTAGCATTTAAAAAACCTTATTTTACTCACACAAAACCATTGAAATTCCATATATAGTTAGTTGCACTAACTATATATCGCGCACCCGCAATCCACTGCTGATCATGTCACATATTACATCATTCATGACATGGTCAGTGACATCACTGATGACATCACTGATGACATCTCAAATGACATCACTGATGACATCACTGATGACAACATCCAGTGACTATGTTTCTGTAAAGTTAAAATATGTCTTACATATTGAAGAATGAGTGGATGTATAAGTGTCTGGATGAAGGATTTAGTAGGTGCATGCCTGACTGTATGAGTGAGTGATTAAATGTGTCTCACTGAGTGCATGGGTTAGTGACTAAACTGTCTTAATTTGTGCATCATTATGTCTGTTGTTCTGTAAACTGCTGCATGTGTTGATCAGTAGCTATATGAGTAACTATATGGGTTATTGATTGGTTGCCCAAGTATTTGTATGGGAGACTGAGTGTGTGTGTGGGTGGCTGGGAGGTGTATGACTCTGTGCATAGATGTGTGAGCAGTTGATTCACTAGATGTATGGGTTCAAAAGTGCATGTGGAAACAGCTGTATGGGCGGTTGACTGTGTGCATGAGTGTATTGGTGAGTGAATGGATATCTCAGTGCTGCATGTCAAAGTAAGTACATATGTAAAACATAGTACATGTGAGAGTTGACATATATAAATAACTGTGCATAAGAGCCAGTGAATGTGTGAGTGGCTGTATGGATCACTGTGAACTTGTATCAGGGATTGTATAATAGAGTAAATATGTGTTAGTATATGTTTGAATAAGTAAGGTGTGTATAACTGTATAGTTGAGGAAATGGAGGTGTGATTGATTCTTTGCATGACTGACTAGGTGTGTGAGTAACTCCATGGATGAGTGACAGTCTGTGAGTGTCTGTTTACACTGAGTGTATCTAAGGTTATATTAGAGTCTGAAGAGGTTCATCGTATTATCACATGAATGATGTCATCAGTGATGTGATCAGTAATGTCAAATGAGATGTCATCAGTGATGTCATCAGTGATGTCATTTGAGATGTCATCAGTGATGTCATCAGTGATGTCATTTGAGATGTCATCAGTGATGTCATCAGTGATGTCATTTGAGATGTCATCAGTGATGTCATCAGTGATGTCACTGACCATGTCATGAATGATGTAATATGTGACATGATCAGCAGTGGATTGCGGGTGCGCGATATATAGTTAGTGCAACTAACTATATATGGAATTTCAATGGTTTTGTGTGAGTAAAATAATGTTTTTTAAATGCTAATTCCTAACTATATATGGTCTATAACCTATGGTTTTTTCAGTGAATTTTCAAGGTTTTGTAAATGCTAATTCCTAACTATATATGGTCTATAACCTATGGTTTTTTCAGTGAATTTCAATGGTTTTTTAATAGCAAATATCATAAGCTGTCGAATGTCAAGTACGTGGTAAGTGAAAACATTTTCGTGTTTATGCACACTGATCTGCTTTGAATGGTGCCCCCCCCCCTCATTTCTATTAGGAGTACTCTCTCTTTGCAGATAGTGAAAGGTAGTTAACGCAGGCCTTTGCCCCCGTTGTAATCCGTCGTGCCTGCTTCTCTCTCCATTTGATTGATTGTTATCCAAGTATTTACTGTTTTAGAATTAGTTCTCTTTGGTTCATTCTCTATTTACAAACAAACACAGAGTCGCAATACTCTGTTTAGTCTTTGCAGATAACGAAAAATCGTGTAAAAAAAAAGAAAAGGAATCGAGTAAAATCAGTAGGCCACTAATGGGATCTCTTTTTGACCTCGCTAAAATAGAAACATTAGGAACAACCCCTCATGACAAATACAAAACTAGTGAGATGAACTGAACTCCACACAATGATGGCTGCAAAACAGCTCGGCTCCGCCACCCACCCCGCCCAAAATAACGATAAAGAGCGGCTGCCATGATTGGTTGCGGAATGGCCACAACGGAGCTACGAAATGGTGCTGCTCTCATGCTAACCCCAGCTTCAGTCTGAAACATCCAGAAACACTGTAGACTACCAATTCGATCAGTTCCGGTAGCGCCCCAATGTAACCCGGTAGAGAAGAACTAGCCCTCCCCTCTTTGACTGATGGTTCTTGTTGCCTGTCCCTTCTGTTGTCATTTAACAGAACTATTTAGCCTGCTGAAAGGGGTTGTGTTCCGACCGCTGGTTGGTGGAGACATTTTGACTATATTCTGGACCTGCGTTGTCGCGTAATGCGTCATATGATGCGCCGCGTTAGCGCATCCGGAAGTCATCCGGGGCGCGCAGCGCGTAACGTAAGCATAACAAGTCATGTGACTTGTTAATAAAACTTTTCATTGGTTCATTTTACTTTTCTTATTGTAATGATGAAAGGCTTGGTCATATCACCTAAAAATTACGCTTTTCATTACTTCCGAACATTATTTTTTCTTAAATATATGTTATAATGTTCCAGGCTAATGTACTTTCCCGGAAATTTTACAACTGTCCTGCAAGTAAAATATATTCTTTTTTCGAGAAAAAGAGTGTTTCTTCATCCCATGACGGAGCCGTTGAGCAAAAGAGGGTCGACCTGCTGTCTTAGTCGCCGATACGCCTGAATATGAGATTATTATCGATCACTTTATGTTGCAGGAATAGAAAACCCAACAGCCCTTGACCATTTATCTTTACTGCGTTCCTTCGTATTATACCTTTTACCCTTCATGTAATTGGTCTGCTTTATTTCACTTGCCTTTTAATGATTCTAAAACAGTGACTATTATTAAAAACTTTACCAATGTATATACTACTACCATGTTTTCTTTTAAAAACCTTTATTGTGAAAATTTCATTATACAAATACGAGCCTATAACCACTTGGGCCTGCCACGGAGCAAACTGTAATCGTATATGATGAATAGACATTTACACTGTAGAGGAACGTAACGGGCGGGCCATTAGGTTGCAAGAACTAAGGTGTCTAACAGTTACGGAATCGGTGGACGTACATTTTATAATTAAAATACGACAGGGCCAGTTACAATAAAATTATCTAGATATACATTTGCGGGCAAGTACCATGGGTGACGTTAATTCGAACTTTCAACAGTACAGTAATCAATAACACATCAGAACTTAATATCAATAGGGATGTCGAAATATTCAATCAATTCTCGTCCCCGCCCGCCATGTGCTTCAAAACTGCATACGTATCTCGTGATTTCAAGGTTCTGCAACCAGTACACAACAAGGAGTTACGAGTCCCATTTATTCCAGCGCCATTTTGGGCGAGGACGGGCAGGTCCAGGATATAGTCAAAATGTCTCTACCAACCATCGACTATGATGATGTTCATATGCTGTATTTATTAGAGTAACACTCATCTGTCCACATGAAATTAATTTACCACAATCTAAACATGTCATTTTAATCTTTCCAAAGTTCTTCTAAATATTTGGGACCGTTTCCCTTGCCTCTGAAGCTCTCAGTGCCACTTCTTTGATGAATGTACTAGCAGGTCAGGGGTTCTCCTCCAAATCTCTCTTTTATTGAGCACTATAATTAATTGGTGCCACCTCTCCATATGACGATGCATGGTATAGTTACCACAACTATATTTTTTTTCGGTTCCTCTGGAGAGTTCATCGTGGCAGATGAAGCCTGTAACGTACCGGGCATTTACCTTTTTTTGCATGTACAGGAAAGGAAAAAAAAATCGAGCGTCCGAGTTCTAAGGTGTCCCAGGGCCATTTTAGTGGACCAGGCCCAAATCCAAAGAACAGGCCGCCATTTTGAGAGTCCTCTTGCAGCCGTCTGTCGCTGTAGCATCAACAGCAGCCGAAACTCAGCTGAATGGCAACTGAAACGGTAAAGGGGCGCCCCACTACAGCAGACGAGCCTCCACCTAGGAAGGCCCATTCACGCCGGCTCCCCCCCCCCTTCGGGCACCCCACGCCGTTATTCGGAGCAGTATTGTAGGATGGCCACACCAGTGCGGCAACTTGCTAGACATCACCCCGGTGGTAACCGAATCTCAACGCCTTGTGGTGTCTTCTATTCAGAAAACATTGTTATGCTGCCTTCGACCTATTCGCCGCAAGTGCGCACACAACTCAACTGCATAGCTTGCTAGACACCACCTCGGTGCCATCCGGATCTTGGAATGTCAGCGCCTTTTGGTATCTTCTCTTCAGAAAATATTGTTGCGCTGCCTTTGGCCCCATTCGCACATCGGTCCGCAACTTAGACATCACCTCGGTGCCATCCGGATCTTGGCATCTCAGCGCCTTGTGGTGTCAGTCAGAAAATATTGTTGCGCTGCCTTTGGCCCCATTCGCACATCAGTCCGCTACTGACACCATCTCACAGGCCAACAGGGCGCCCCACGCCGACTTTTACCATTGTAGGATGGCCACACCAGTGCCACAACTTGCTAGACACCACCTCGGTGCCATCTGGAACTTGGCATCTCAGCGCCTTGTGGTGTCTTCAATTCAGAATATATTGTTGCGCTGCCTTTGGCCCCATTCGCACATCGGTCCGCTACTGACGCCATCTCACAGGCCAACGGGGCGCCCCACGCCGACTATCAGCATTGTAGGATAGCCACACCAGTACAGCAACTTGCTAGACATCACCTCGGTGCCATCCGGATCTCGGCGCCCCACTGCAGATGAAGTGCCTCTCAACTATGAAACCACCACGGTGACATCCGGATCTTGGCGCGTTGTGCTGCCTTTGGCCTATTCGCACATCGGTCCGCTACTGACGCCATCTCACAGGCTAATGGGGCGACCCACGCCGAGTTTCAGCATTGTAGGATGACCACACCAGTACAGCAACTTGCTAGACATCACCGCGGTGCCATCCGAATCTTGGCATCTCAACGCCTACTGGTATCTTCCATACAGAAAATATTGTTACGCTGCCTTTGGCCCCATTCGCACATCGGTCCGCAACTTAGACATCACCTCGGTGCCATCCGGATCTTGGCATCTCAGCGCCTTGTGGTGTATTCTCTTCAGAAAATATTGTTGCGCTGCCTTTGGCCCCATTCGCACATCGGTCCGCAACTTAGACATCACCTCGGTGCCATCCGGATCTTGGCATCTCAGCGCCTTGTGGTGTCTTCAACTCCGAAAATATTGTACAAAATATTGTTGCGCTGCCTTTGGCCCCATTCGCACATCAGTCCGCTACTGACACCATCTCACAGGCCAACAGGGCGCCCCACGCCGACTTTTACCATTGTAGGATGGCCACACCAGTGCCACAACTTGCTAGACACCACCTCGGTGCCATCCGGATCTTGGCATCTCAGCGCCTTGTGGTGTCTTCAAATCAGAAAATATTGTTGAGCTGCCTTTGGCCCCATTCGCACATCGGTCCGCTACTGACGCCATCTCACAGGCCAACGGGGCGCCCCACGCCGACTTTCAACATTGTAGGATGGCCACAGAAGTGCGACAACTTACTAGACACCACCTCGGTGCCATCCGGATCTTGGCGCGTTGTGCTGCCTTCGGCCTATTCGCACATCGGTCCGCTACTGACGCAAACTCACAGGCCAACGGGGCGCCCCTCGCCGACTTTCAGCATTGTAGGATGGCCACACCAGTGCGGCAACTTGCTACACACCACCTCGGTGCCATCCGGATCTTGGCATCTCAGCGCCTAGTGGTGTCTTCTATTCCGAAAATATTGTTGCGCTGCCTTCGGCCCCATTCACACATCGGTCCGCTACTGACGCCATCTCACAGGCCAACGGGGCGCCCCACGCCGACTTTCAGCATTGTAGGATGGCCACACCAGTGCGGCAACTTACTAGACACCACCTCGGTGCCATCCGGATCTTGGCGCGTTGTGCTGCCTTCGGCCTATTCGCACATCGGTCCGCTACTGACGCAAACTCACAGGCCAACGGGGCGCCCCACGCCGACTTTCAGCATTGTTGGATGGCCACACCAGTGCGGCAACTTACTAGACACCACCTCGGTGCCATCCGGATCTTGGCGCGTTGTGCTGCCTTCGGCCTATTCGCACATCGGTCCGCTACTGACGCAAACTCACAGGCCAACGGGGCGCCCCACGCCGACTTTCAGCATTGTAGGATGGCCACACCAGTGCACCTTACTAGACACCACCTCGGTGCCATCCGGATCTTGGCGCGTAGTGAAGCTGCAGCAGCTGCAAATAAGCTTCAGACAGTGTTACAACCGCTGCTCAGAACTCTCAACTAGGACACCACCTCGGTGCCATCCGGATCTTGGCGCGTTGTATTGCCTTTGGCCTATTCGCACATCGGTCCGCTACTGACGCCGCCTCACGTGCCAACGTATTTTCTCCGCATTTTATACCCTATGCCGCATAACAGGTCATGTGACTTGTTTATAAAACTTTTCATTGGTTCATTTTACTTTTGGTTTCCTAATGATGGAAGGCTTGATCATATGACCTAAAAACAACACTTTTTATTGGATGAAAACTTTTTTTTTTCCCCAAACGATGAAAGCCCCACCTTGTTTCTGGATGTTTCAGACTGAAGCTGGCGTCAGCATGAGAGCACCACCATCTCGTAGCTCAGTCGTGGTCATTCCGCGAGCAATCATGGCAGCCGCTCCCCACCAGAAGCCTGCAGGAGTCGGGGCCCCCAAAACTTTTGATGAATTCTCAAGGAGGAGGGGACGCTTTCGAGAATGGGGTCCAAGACCTAGCAGACAAGCGTCCGATTTCCAAGGTGTCCCAGGGCCATTTCAGTGGACCAGGCCCAAAAAGGAAACAGCCTGCCGCCATTTTGAGAGTCCTGTGACAGCCGCCTATCGCTGCACCGCAAGAGTGGGCGCAACTCAGCTGAATTGCGGCTTTTGACACAGTGGACCAAAAACGGACGGAATGGCAACTGAAACGGTAAAGGGGCGCCCCACTACAACAGATGACACTCCACCTGGAGAGGCCCGTTCACGCCGCCTCCCCCGGGGCGCCCCACGCCGTTATTCGGAGCAGCATTGTAGGATACCAAAACCAGTGCGGCAACTTACTGGACATCACCTTGGTGCCATCGTTCTGCTGCCTTGGAACTATTCGCACAACAGTTTGCTACTGATGACCCACCCCCCGCGACGCCCCACGCCGTTATTTGCTGGGTGGCAACTTACTAGACATCACTTTCGTGTCATCTAGATTTCAGCGCGTTCTGCAGGCCTTGGAACTATTCGCACAACAGTTTGCTACTGATGACCCACCCCCGGCGACGCCCCACGCCGGAAATCTGGACGTTGTGCTGCGTTGGGACTATTCGCACAGCCGACCGCTACTTCGTTGTTTTTCCCTAAAAATGTTTATATGTTATTACTATTTTTGTTTTCTTGTATATATTTATAAATTATTAAAGTTTTATAATCTTACTACTTTGTCGGAGTGCTATATATTTTTAATGTGACACATAATTGTAAAAACTTTGATGTACAAAGAGTCATCCCTGGAATCTTCCGCTTCAGACTCGGTCCCCTCCCCAATCACAATACAGGATGGTTTTCAGATAATAGCAACGCTTCTGCTGTGACGGATCTCATCGAGTGTGGGCCTTGATCTACTATAACTCCTTTGAAGAGGGGTGATTCTTTACAGCTGTGGCCATAAACTACATCTGCAGGGCTAGCTGATACCCTAGGACCAGCCTGGACAATCGGACACAGAGGAAAAGGAGTGTCAGAGGGTGCGGTAGTGAATAGGGCGAAAGGGAGGTGTCGGGCGGGCACAGGGTGTGATTCTCAGGGAAGAGCAGCGCAGATGGGGGAGGTTTATTACCCATGCATAAGACAGAGAGCGGGGGTGACCACTGCCTGGGGGAGATGCTTGCGAGGGTGGGGAGCCATGCTAAGGATCGACAGCGTGCACAGAGTGGGTCTGGTCAAGGCATCTAAAATGGCTGCCGTGCACGACAAAAGTGTGGCATTTGAAAAAAGACAAGATGGCGCAGACAATGTTTTTCAACACTTCCTGATTTCCTTCGAATCGAACGTTAACAGACGTTGGGGCATATTACCAAAGTTAAGCGATATTTATCCCTAACGATGCTTAGCAACGATTTTTTTACCGTCAGAAATTATCGCAGATAAACCTTGCTATTATCAAGGTTTATCGCAAATACGATAAAAAACGACCGCAATGCATTAATATCGCTGAAAACTCAGCGATATTCATGCATTACCGAGCTAATGCTCTTAGCCATGTTATCCACCTCCCATTGGATAACATGGCTAAGAACTGCTCAGGGCAGGTGGTAGCTTTTGGAGATATTCGCGCTTATCTCGAATATTTCCAAAAGTTGATAATAGGAGATAGCGATGTTAGCGACTGTTTCCAGTCGCTAACATCTTGGCATGCCCACTTTGCATGTCATTAGTGATAAATATCACTCACATGCAAAGTGGGGCCCAAGATGGTCGCTATCTTCTACTAGCCGTCGCTAACTGGTGTTAGCAACAGCTAGGTAATACACATATAACTTTATCTCCGCGAAGCGGAGCGCTGTTACAGATATATATCTTGTTTTTGAACGTTAATTTCTCAAAATGCACTGAAGCACATATATTGAGACCTAGCAAAGGCACATCGGGCTACCAGTCCCTACAATTTTGCCAAGTTTCGTGCAAATCCATTCAGCTGTTCGATCCTACCGAGAGACAAGATGGCGCCCGCTACTGACTGTTTGGAATGTTTACAGACACCGGAGAGCCAATCAGCTTCGCTTCGCAAAGCTCCGTAACGCGAAAAGTACGCGAAGCGGTGCGCTGTTACAGATATATATCTTTTTTTGAACGTTAATTTCTCAAAATCCACTGGAGCACATATATTGAGATCTAGCAAAGGCACATCGGGCTACCAGTCCCTACAATTTTGCCAAGTTTCGTGCAAATCCATTCAGCTGTTCGATTATTATTATTATTATTTTTTTTTGCCCCGCGGGGCCCTTTTAAAACCTCCACTTCAAACCTAAATGGTCAGGGAGGATCTACTATGCCCCCTTATGGTCATTTGCCCCTTCGGTTTGGCCTCCGCTTGTCTCTCGATCCTACCGAGAGACAAGATGGCGGCCGCTACGGACTGTTTGGAATGTTGACAGACGCCGGAGAACCAATCAGCTTCGCTTCACAAAGCTCCGTTGCGCGAAAAGTACGCGTCCTGGAGCGCTGCCCGGTCCGCTGTTACAGATATATATCTTTTTTTAAACGTTAATTTCTCAAAATCCACTGTAGCACATATATTGAGACCTACAAAAGGCACATCGGGCTACCAGTCCTGGTAGCTGCCAGTAGGTAATATATATATATATATATATATATATATATATATATATATATATATATATATATATATATATATATATATATATATATATATATATATATATATATATATATATATATTTATTTATATATATATATATTACCTACTGGCGGTCGCCAGTAGGTATATATAGTTAGAATTTTTTTTCTATGGGATTTTTGAAAATTCTATGTCAAATAACTTTGGCGTTTGAGGACAGAATTGGCTGAAATTTTCAGGAAAATTGAACATTTTGTTTCTGAGCAGCCCCTGAAAATTTGGAGGGGTTTTGTCAAGGGGGGGCCGAGATAAAAGGGGGGTCCCAAAACGCGTTTTTCCCATGCAATTTTCCATAGGGCGGTTGGACTCACTTTTAGCTCGAACGGCTGAATGGATTTCCACGAAAATTGGCAGATATTGTTTGCCCGATGTGCCTTTGCTAGGTCTCAATATATGTGCTCCAGTGGATTTTGATAAATTAACGTTAAAAAAAAATATATATCTGTAACAGCGCTCCGGTTAGCGCCCCGGTTCGCGTACCTGACGCGTAACGGAACTTCGCGAAGCGAAGCTGATTGGCTCTTTGGTGTCTGTTAACATTCTAAACAGTCCGGAGCGGCCGCCATCTAGTCTCTCGGTAGGATCGAGAGACAAGAGTAGGCCAAAACAAAGGGGGAAATCACCATAAGGGGGCATAGTAGATCCTCCCCGACCCCCTAGGTTTGATGTGGAGGCTTTAAAAGGGCCCCGCGGGGCAAAAAAAAATTCATTTTTTTTGCGTGGGGAGCGCCCGGTACGTGCACCGGGAAGAGGTCCGGGGAGCGTACTATGAGGAAAAAAGAATGATAGACTTTTCAAATATTGTATGTTTATTGATTGTTCGTTTTGTTGTTTTTTTTGTTCTTTTTTATTTAAGTAGCAATATGTAGGTACCAATGCAGAGTCAAAAAATTAATATACACCGTCTCCTTTGTAGATATCTTGCATGTTGTTTCAGAAGTTATTGTGGAATATGGAATCCATATCATAGTCTGTCAGGAAAGCAGAAAGAACATGGAGGCAGGAGATGAAAAAGAGATGTTAAATACACATTGGAGATAATATAGTTGGAGAAAGGAAGAAACTATGAGCAAAATTACTATGTAACATAAAAAAGTTGCACAGTATACTATAAGTCTGACTTTACATTATAATCAATTAGGTACTAGTTTATGAATTACATATAAAAATGATTAAAGTCTCGAACAATTTTTGATTATGAAATATACATTTATTTTTGTGATTCTTTTTCCAAATTTAACAGAACATTTAACAACAAATTGTCGGAAATGTCCTCATTTTCAATCAGCGAATCTACAGCATCTACACATTGAACTAATTCATGGTCCCGTGATTCATCCATGAAATCTGAGTCATCATTGTCCTCAATAACTTTTTCTGTGTTGTTCTCCAGAACAATTTTGAAGGAAATAATCTGCTCTCCTTCCATTTTCTTGCTGTAATTTGCATAAAAAATAAATATATCAGTAGAGATAGGGCACTGTTGGGTTTAAGTTCAGACAGGTACTTGTGAGTTTATAACAGAGAAGTTCTCTATGGGCACTGTATGGTTTCAGGCGTGAAGTAGTACTATTAAAAAGTGCCTGTGAAGAAGTCTAAGTAAATTCATAATTATAGCACAGAAACCTAAATCAATCCATAATTATAATAAACAAGCCTTTCTCAATGTCTAACTCTTACAGAGGGACAGTATATAACTATCTGAAAATGTTTTCCCACATTAATTTAAAGTGCATAACATAGTTCTCCTTTCAAATTTATAAAATAACATCTTACCTTTTAAAAACAAGTTTAAGTTGTCAGTGAAAATGCACTTGAATGTACTTCAGGAAGTAGTAGTCAAAATGGCTGTGTTTCTCTCTCTTTTTTATATAAATATGCAGGTACATAACCAATCAAATGTCAGGTAAAAAAAGTAGAAAATTAAAGTAACATTTTAATTGGTTGTCAATTCCAACACTTCAGATGTGTTTTGTGAAGTAGTTTACCTCAGGGTATTTAGAGAGGTCTACAGGCTAAATGGTTAAATGGAATTCCAACCAAATGTGTGAAAATGGTAGGGATTGGTATGTAGTATGAGCTAATCTATATTTGGTGAAAGTGTCTCCAGTGGTTTTTCTGTAAATTACTTTCCCACCTTTTTTAAGCGAGCACTTCCCGTGCGCGCCCCGGTACGCGAACCGGCAGCGTTACGGGAGTCCTCCATTTTGTGTTTTGGTAGAATTGAGATACAAGATGGAGGGCAAATAATGTTCAGAATGGGTAGAAGGGGGCATGGTACACGTATCCTGACCCCCTAGGTTTTCTGAGGGTGGCTGAGGAGGCCCATATGTGCGAGAAAAAACCACAATTTTTTTTCAAATTTTCGCGCGGTTAGCGTCCGGTGCGCGTACCGGGTAGCGCTCCGGAAAGCGTAAATCGTGAAAATTAGTAAAAAAAAAGTTACATTTAAAATTTGTTTATAGTGATCATAGTTAGGGTAGCTCTGAGAAGAGCTTTTGGGTCTGTGGTAGATTTAGGTACTTATAAGTAGGTACCAATACATAGTCTTAAATTCAGGATGAAAACTCTGTTCCCCTCATCTGAGAAGTGAACTCCATCTTCTCTGTAGATATCTTGCATGTAGTAACGCAAGTTATTGTTGTAGATGGAGCCCATTCCATGGTCTCTCATGTAAGCTGAAACAGACTTATTTACATGCTTCCTCGATTTCTCAATTTGTGGACAAAATTCGTTTGACCACCTCCATTTCTGTCTTTGGCATATATTTGAATATACCAAGGCAATTTGAGGAAAAAGTGCCATCAATTGCTCAAAGGTGTCCTTTAAAAGCATTTCCAGACCTACCCCAGTCAAAGTGCCCAAGTCATTTCCTCCACAGTGCACCATTAACAGGTCAGGTTTTGGCAAATGCAAAAAGGTTTTCACCAATGGTATCAATTGGTGACATCTTAATCCTCTGTGGCCAATCCAGTTGATTTCCACATTTTGAAAATTGAGGTTGTGTAAATTTCTGTTATCAGCATACCTTTGAGCCCAGTAGATGTAACTATGTCCAACAATCCAGACAGAAAACATGGTGAGAGAAGGTTCTGCTGCAGTCAGATGAAGTGTGGTAATGAAATGGCAGTTGAAACAGTAGGAGTATGTAATGAAAAAAACTGTGGAGTTTCTGTGCTAATGAATCAGTAGCAGTGATTGGTGGATTTTGATTGCTGAAAACAGAAAGTTAGGGTGCATGGATGAGTTCTTTGAAATATGTAATTTGAATGGTCAAGAAAAAATCATTTTATGAAAGATTGCACTGGATACGCAGGTGTACTGAGAGTTCAGAGTTCAATTGAAACATTGTTGTGTGAACTTGCAAACATCAGAGGTCTTTCAGGAGGTGGTTGCTATGGAAAAAAGGCAGAAAGGGCAGAAGGGGGAAGGGTGTTGATTTGAAAAAAGTGAGGTAAGAGTTTTGATTGGGTGACATGAGAGATATGTGTGATGAATTACAGCATTTCTGTGCCTTTGTTGGTTGCAGCCTCTGGAGTGCATACCCTTTGCTCTGCTAAAGACAAATTGGTGTGTGTCTGAGACTGTTTTAAAACTCAAAAAGTATTTGCTAAGGTGAGAAAAGATTCATTTAATTTAAATAGAGAATAGTATGCTTTAAGGAGAGAATTATGAAGAAAGTTGTGTATTTAAAATGTTGCTTTGTGTCAAGTGTTTTACAAATAGATTTGGTTTCTTTGAGTTACATAGCCATGTTAAAAGTGACGCAAAAGTGGTGGAAGGGCCTTAAAAATATGCTTTCATGTGTGTTAGGGCATTTTAAGTCACTTCCCCATGAATCTGGGTGAATAATTAGCTTACTTGATATGTTTAAAAACGTTTCTTGATGTCAATTAGGTTTCTTGATATGTACTGCTAGAGTTTCATAGGCTGCTTGGGGCATATTTACATGGCCTTTGAGTCACTTTGACGTTATTTTCCCCATTTTAATTTAAGGCATTTCCCCGTGGTGCAAAATGTTGCTTTGTGTCAAGTGTTTTACAAATAGATTTTGTTTCTTTGAGTTATATAGCCATGTTATAAGTGACGCAAAAATGGTGCAAGGGCCTTAAAAATACGCTTTCATGTGTGTTAGGGCATTTTAAGTCACTTCCCCATGAATCTGGGTGAATAATTCTTTTACTTGATGTGTTTAAAAACGTTTCTTGAAGTCAATTAGGTTTCTTGATATGTACTGCTAGAGTTTCATAGGCTGCTTGGGGCATATTTACAAGGCCTTTGAGTCAGTTTGACGTTATTTTCCCCATTTTAATTTAAGGCATTTCCTCGTGGTGCAAGGTCCTTGTAAATACGCCCCCATGTGTGCTTGGCAAATTTAAGTACTGACAGGGTGTGCTTGTACATAGGAGCTGTGTTGTGTTTTCAAATTATAACCACAAAATCGTTTTTTTTAAAAGAAATGCTTTTTACATTTCATAAGAACGTCAATATGGTGTGTGCTTCTTTAAATAAATATTTAATTTACACCATGAATATGGGAGAATAATTTTATTTTTTGCCGGTTTAAAAACACGTTTCTTGAAGTCAATAAGGTTTCACAATATGTTCTGCAAGAGTTTCATAGTCAACATGGGGGCAAATTTACAAAGCTTATGAGCCACATTCACGTCATTTTCCCCATGTTAAAAGTGACTTTAAAGGTGGTGCAAGGTCCTTGTAAATAAGCCCTCATGAGTGCTTGGTAAATTTAAGTCATTTCTCTGTAGTGCAAGGCTCTTGTAAATACGCCCCCATGTGTGCTTGGCAAATTTAAATACTGACAGGGTGTACTTGTACATAGGAGTTGTGTTGTGTTTTGAAATTATGACATGAAAATGGTTCATAAAGAAAAGGAATGCTTTTTACATTAATGTCAATGACAAAAAGGTGTCTGCTTCTTTAAATAAATATATCACTTCTCACCATCAATCTGGGAGAATATTTTAATTGTTTGTTGGTTAAAAAATCGTATTATCTCCTCTGTACTCTTCAACAAGCCTAAATTTCATCTGCAACCCTGAGTAGGCCTCACCTGAAACAAACCTCTGGATAGGCCACACCTTATCGGCATCCTGAATCAATCATTTAAAATGTTAGGGGCAGATTTATGATGGCCGTGCGCCTCTTTTGCGCCGCCGTTGCGTCACTTTTGGACGCAGCAGCGGTGCAAAAGATGCACCATTTTGCAAGATAGGCCTCACTTCATCTGCAACAAGATACCATCAGTTTAAACTGTATACATTTAGGACTGTGTAGGGGGCATGGAGAAGCTGAATCTTCTGTAAGTGTCAAAGTTGTTGCATACAGTCCTCACCTTCTGCATACTCTTTGATATGCTAGACTACATCTGCACAATGAGATACCTAAGCTGAGGAAATACAGGTGATGTGATTGTGAAATGAGCAAAAATATTTGCACGTTTTTCAATTATATCACCTGTGTTTCCTAACATTACGAATCACATTGTGCAGATGAGGTTTAGGCCTGTCCAGGGAGACAGAGGACGTCTGGCCTTTGTTCAAGAGTGCAGTGGACATGACTCACTTAATTGGTAGGCCTGCACATGTACTATCTCCTCTGTACTCTTCAACAAGCCTAAATTTCATCTGTAACCCTGAGTAGGCCTCACCTCAAACAAACCTCTGGATAGGCCACACCTTATCGGCATCCTGAATCATTCATTTAAAATGTTTGGGGCAGATTTATGATGGCCGTGCACCTCTTTTGCGCTGCTGTTGCGTCACTTTTGTGACGCAGCAGCGGTGCAAAAGATGCACCATGTTGCAAGATAGGCCTCACTTCATCTGCAACAAGATACCGTCAGTTTAAACTGTATACATTTAGGACTGTGTAGGGGGCATGGAGAAGCTGAGGCTTCTGTAAGTGTCAAAGTTGTTGCATACAGTGCTCACCTTCTGCGTACTCTTTCATATGCTAGACTACATCTGCACATGTATTATCTCCTCTGTGCTCTTCAACAAGCCTAAATTTAATCTGTAACTCTGAGTAGGCCTCACCTCAAACAAACCTCTGGATAGGCCACACCTTATCGGCATCCTGAAACAATCATTTAAAATGTTAGGGGCAGATTTATGATGGCCGTGCGCCTCTTTTGCGCCGCCATTGCGTCACTTTTGTGACGCAGTAGCAGTGCAAAAGATGCACCATGTTGCAAGATAGGCCTCACTTCATCTGTAACAAGATACCGTAAGTTTAAACTGTATATATTTAGGACTGTGTAGGGGGCATGGAGAAGCTGAGGCTTCTGTAAGTGTCAAAGTTGTTGCATACAGTGCTCACCTTCTGCGTACTCTTTGATATGCTAGACTACATCTGCACAATGAGATACCTAAGCAAAGGAAACACAGGTGATGTGATTGTGAAATGAGGAAAAAAAATTGCACGTTTTTCAATTACATAACCTGAGATACCTAAGCTGAGGAAATACAAGTGATGTGATTGTTAAATGAGCAAAAATATTTGCACGTTTTTCAATTATATCACCTGTGTTTCCTAACATTACGAATCACATTGTGCAGATGAGGATTAGGCCTGTCCAGGGAGACAGAGGAGGTCTGGCCTTTGTTCAAGAGTGCAGTGGACATGACTCACTTCGTTGGTAGGCCTGCACATGTATTATCTCCTCTGTACTCTTCAACACGCCTAAATGTAATCTGTAACTCTGAGTAGGCCTCACCTCAAATAAACCTCTGGATAGGCCACACCTTATCGGCATCCTGAAACAATCATTTAAAATGTTAGGGGCAGATTTATGATGGCCGTGCGCCTCTTTTGCGCCTCCGTTGCGTCACTTTTGTGACGCAGCGGCGGAGCAAAAGATGCGCTATGTTGCGACATATTTACAACTTGATGCATCTAGGCAGATGTGTTACGCTGTAAAATCTTGCCCCACATGAAACCTGCGTCAGGTTTCATGTGGGCGTTTTGTTGCAGGGTGGGCGTTCACTTGCATGAAAGCCCTGTAAAAGTAACACAGTGAAATTTACAAGATTTCACTGAGTCAGCTTTATGGCATTGCTGAATCAAATCCTTACGCCTGTTTGAAACAGGCATAAGGAGTGACGAACCATGCAATGTGTGGCTTGCCCATGTGCATTGCAGTAGTCATGTCGCGCTTGCGACGTGATTCCTGCAATGCGCTGCTTTTGCGGCACAGATGCGTGACGCATCTGTGCTGTTTTTTGCCCCATGGTGCTCCGCATTGTAAATGCGCAACACCATGGGTGGCAGAGCAGCGGCGCACGTTAACTGGTGCATCCCTGGGGATGCGCCAGTTAACATAAATCTGCCCCCTTACATTTAAGTATGAGCAGGGGACACAGAGTCGGTGAGGCTTATCCAAGGTTAAGAAGAGATGAGTCCTGTTCACTGAAAACTTGTACATAGGCCTCACCTCCTCAGCATCGCTGGACATGGTTAAATAATATCTGCAAAATGTTACTCTTGTTAAACAATTTTACTATTATAGTCTCTGAGATTTGTCTCTTACTCTGCAACATCTCATTGTTGTTCTCTTTCTTTAAAGATAACAACAACATCAAGCATGAGTGATAATGAGCAATCTTTCGATATCGATCTTATCATTGAACTTGTCATTGAAACATCAGTGGAAGTAGATCCATTGGATGATTTAAATCCTGTGGATGAAGAAGAATATGATGAGGATGCCGATTTGTCAGAATTGTATGACATAGGGTGGGAAGCTGACCTGCTCGAGCCTATGGAACTATAAAGACTTATTTTTAAAAGTTACTGGAAATGAAAAGTAACCATGTTAACCGTTTCATTTAAAATTAAATACAACTTCAAAAACAGCTTGTGTGAAGTGTCTTTAATAAAATAGTGAAATATGCTAATAAAATTAGTTCAGATTCACATATAAAAGAGCAAAGGTCAAATGTAGAAGCATTCCATTTCTTTGCTACTATTTGTGAGTTTTGAATTTGCCAATGCACTAAAAATTATTGTATGTAGAATTGACAAGTAGTGTGTTAATTTTTTTATGACTGTTATTGATTTACTGTTTGGTAATAGTGGTTAATAACATTTTTTATTATATTTTACCACAGATTCAACTGCAGGTCATTTCAAAATTACACAATGCCTTCGAAGCAAAGAAGGAGAAAGGCTTCAAAACGTCAAACACAGCAGCTTACTACATGCTTGCAGCAGTCCTCTACAATAAAAACTCGTCAAGTCACCAAGAAAGCTCCGGGTAAGACAACAAAATCATTCCTAAGAAACATTTCCAGAAAAAAAAGTATCACTACAGAACATGTTTTAGTCCAGAAAAAGAGAGCCAATTTAAACGGAAAGTAAAGGCCAATCAAAAATGTTACTGCTAGAGCAGGAGATAACTCTGTTCATGGTAGTAGAAGTCTAGGGACATTCGTAGACGAATGTTCCGCAACAGGATAATTGGCAATTTGTTAAAAAATATTAAGAAAGGTCAACAGAAAGTGGCTTTTTATAAAAGAAAGAAACTTCTTGGGAAAATTATTGATCAGGCATTCGAAATTAAGCAAAAGTTATTTATTTTGATAATCAATAGAATTAGGAAACTAAACAAGGCAATTTATGATTTCAAATCAAATAGTTGATGGAAGAGAACAGTTAATCGTAGTAATTTTTGTGAAGTTTTTTCAGGAGAATGGATGCATAGTTGAAGTTGTGAGGCATTTTTTAATGAGGAGAGTTATTTCCAGGATAATGATTTGGTGCATGCAGTTGACACCAGTGGTCGAGCATATGAGGTGAAAGATGGTTGTCCGGTTGAAAAAGAAAGATAACTTGTGACAACAGAGGCAGAAGAGGTGTTAGGTAATGAGGTTTTAGGAAAACGTCCTAAGGGACCAGTGTATACCTGGAAGGGTAGTAGTATTTGCAGTGTGCAACAGGATTCCATCAATTTGCTTTGTGATTTTCTACGGACATTTAATAAGAAAAGTTTGAAACAGAAAATGAAGTTGTTGCAAGAATTAGATCCTTGCAGAGTGAGAGAAGTGACAGGTTTGCATGGTCATTCATTGGCTTGTCTTTCCAGGAGAGTATGCCAGAGTGTTTTTCATCATTTCAGGATGCTAGCAGTGCATCATATTAAAGTGAGGAAATTAGTTAGAATGTTGTATTATGCTAAGAGTCCAACAATTATGCTTAAACAATTATGCACTGCTCTTTTGCATGGTTCTGAAGTAGATGTGAAGAAAATTTGTGAAGAAATTGAGTTTTGTTACTTTGCAAGTAAAGAGGAGAATGTTGAAATTGACCCAGAAGAAGAAGGTAATGTGGAAGAGAGTGTACAGATTTCCAGTACAGATAATTTTCAGAAGGAAATTGCCACGTTTCAGGTGAAATCAAGTGAGAGGCCTAATTTCACTTGTGTGTGTTGTCGACGCACTTATTATAAGAATCAGACTAAGTTAGTGGATTTATATGCAAAAAGTGAAAGGGAAAATAATAGTGAATGCAAGGATTTCGCAACATACTTGATGGTAGAAAATTGTTTTGATTTGGGATCGGATCTATGTGTGTGTACTTATTGTTGTAGCAAATTAAATCAAAACCGGATGCCTGCTAGAGCGGTTCATAATAATCTGGAATTGGTTGACATTCCTTCTGAATTGAAGGATTTAAATACTTATGAATCTATTTTGATTCAAAGTGTCCATCCCTTTCAGGCTATTGTACGAATGGAGCCAAAGACTGGGAAATTGCCTCCATCAGATTTACAGAGAGGATTAAAGGGAAGAGTTGTTTATTTGCCTCTAGATTTGAAGAAAAACATTAATACAATTGGAGTAGAGAAAGTAGAAGAGGAACCTCTGGTTATATTAGTTAATGGGGTTCCGACAAAGAGTAAAAAAATCTGGCAAGATTTAGTGGATGTTAGGAAAGTCAAAAAGGCAACATTGTATTTGATGAAAAACAATCAGCACTACAAGAATGTATGTGTTGCAGAAGAGGAAGTAAGTGAAGAAGAGGACAGCGATTTGTGTGCTGGACAAATTGAGAAAGTAGAAGCCTCTAAAAATGAAGAAATATATGAACATTATAGTGTTCATCCTTTGCATTCCAAGGAAGTCATGGGGAATGCTATTGAGTTGTTTCAAATGAAACAAGCCAAAGGGAGTCCCATTAGTGTTTGGGAGGAAAGTTTGGAAGCTCGGTGTTTCCCACAGCTATTTCCAACAGGTCAAGGAGGAAGATATGATGAGCGACCTCATCAAATTCCTGCTTCTGAATACCGGACTTTACGATTGTATGCAGAAGATCCTAGGTTTCGTCAATGCATTCCCTATTTGTTTCATCTACTGTTTGAAAGTGATCTGTCTGGACTGTCATATGCAGTGAACCACATCTTGAAAAGTGGTGTACAAATGCAAAATATCTCGGCAAGGGACTTTATGAATAAAGTCAATGTGCAAGACAGTATTTTGGATTCTCACCTGATTATTCTCATGGCGTGTCAGCGTGGTACTAATGAGTACTGGTCGTCATGGTGATTTAAAATGTATGCTGAGGAACTTAGGAACTCCCACATGGTTCCTCACTCTCAGCTGTGCCGAGTATGGCTGGGAAGACTTACTTGAATTTCTACGAGAGGCAAATGGAAACATTGAAAATATCGAATTCAAGACACCCGGAGAACTGTGCTCTTTGGATCCAGTGAATGTATGCAGGTACTTCAATCATAGATTTGAAGCTATGATGTCTTTCATCATGAACAAGAAAAATCCACCTCTTGGAGAGGTGTTGGATTTCTTCTGGAGAAAGGAGTACCAAGCAAGAGGTGCTCCTCATATACATATGCTGCTATGGATCAAAGATGCACCCAAATTTGGAACAGATCCGGATGACTTAGTGATGAGTTTCATAGAACAGTATTCTACATGTGCTGTTCCAAAGACAAAGGAAGACAAAAGTCTAAGAGAACAAGTTTTACGCTTCCAAAGCCATCGTTGTGGAAAGTACTGTCGTCGTAAATTCAGAAACAAGGACAAGTTCTACACAAAATGTCGTTTCGCCTTTCCACAACCGGTGATTTCTTAAGGAAGAGTGAACAGTTTGATGTCTTCGCTGCGACATAATGTGACGAGGAAATCACCCAAAAATACATACAATTTGAAAAGGAACGAAGAGTCCAAGTACATCAACGACTACAACCCAGTGATTTTGTCCATGTGGAATGCTAACATGGATATACAGTTTGTGGCTGATAACTGTATGGCTGTGGCTCGGTATGTGACATCTTACATCACCAAAAAAGAAAAGACAGAATTGAAGGATATGTGGGAGGACATTTCCCATGAAAAGAGCCTCAGTAAGAAGTTGTACAGTTTCAGTCTGAAGATGTTGTCGCATCGAGAAATCGGAGCTTACGAATGTTCTGACCGGTTATCTTCAGCAAGTCTCTATGCCAAATCTAGGAGTATCATTTGGGCAAGTCTTGGTCTTGCTGCAACGCGTAATCGAGTTCTGAAACCTGTGCGGGAAATGGAGTATTTGGCGGAAAAGGAGCCAAACAGTACCGATATTTTGAAGACCAACATGTTGGATACATATTATCCAAATAGAAGCAGTCACCTCGAGAATGTTTGTCTGTATGAGGTTCTACAAAATTACATATTCAAGAGGAACATCAAAGAAGATATTGATAAAGGAGTGTATGCTGTAATTGGAAGTGAGGGATGTCTGGTCAAGCAAAGAAAATGCCAATTGGTAAACCATCGAAAATTGAGTGGCGAATCTCCTGAAAGAAAAGAGTTTTTCTATTTAGCTCTTTTGCAACTTTTCAAGCCTTGGCGTGCAGAAGAGGAACTGCTTGGAGATTTCCTCTATTACGAAGACTCTTTCAATGCCGCCAAGGAGACCATAGAATGTCCTGTTTTTCCCAAATATCTAGAAATGTTGAATGTGGAAATCGAGCAGGAAGCAACGATTGCAGCCGAGATTGCTAGAGACAGTTCTCAGGACAGTCAGAGTTCTGTTTCATTGAGTCAGGATCCACTAGGAGGACCAGTTATCGAAAATGAAGCTGCCACTGCCATGATTGCAGTGGAAAGAGCCATGGCACATGCTCAGGAGGATGCGGTTAACTTAGAAGACTTGGAAAGACAACTCAACGTTGAGCAGAGGAAAATATATGATGAAGTTACCAACCAAATTGATCATGGATTAAGTCATGAGAAGAAAGAGTGCTCATGTACTTCGTTGAAGCCTGTCCGACTGTACGTGAGTGGAGAAGCGGGAACTGGAAAAAGTTTCCTCATTAAAGCAATTTCATGTTATTCGCAGAAAAGGACTGAGTCATCGCTGTCTTGTGTTGTCACCGCTCCAACTGGACTGGCAGCACATAACATTAAAGGTATTACTTTGCATCGTCTACTGATGCTGCCAGTGGAGCATGATAACAAATTACAATACCACAAGTTATCTGGAGATGCTTGTTGTGAAGTTTCCAGAGTCTTGAGGAAAATGAAACTTCTTATCATTGACGAAGTAAGCATGGTTTCCAATGTCATGCTTGCCTTTGTGCATTTGAGAATGCAAGAAGTTCTCAAAACAGAGTATGATGTGTTATTTGGTGGCAAACACATCATTGTTTTCGGTGATCTTCTGCAGCTGACACCAGTGAAAGGACAACCAGTTTTTAAACTACTTACGCATGAAGATACCAGGAAGTGCCTAGGGAGCATTGGCAACGTTAATATATCGTTAAACTTCAATTATGCTGAACTGCGTGAAAATATGCGTCAAACGAAGGATGAAGATTATAAGAATATTCTACAAGATGTTAGAATCGGAAAAGTGACCGAGCATGGGAAAGAAGCTTTACATGCACCATTACTGTCAAATTTGTATCCAGAAGAAGACGTTGTGCCAGAGAATATTTTTCGGAAAATTACTGAGAAGAAATCTGGAATATGTTTGATGCCAACTCTTGCAGAATGTGCCATCTTCAACAACAAAATGTTGAATTTAGAAAACCAAGACATTGTGAAACTGGAAGCTATTTACAGAATAGAGCATATGGGAGCAACAATTATTTTGTCTGAGAATTTGAAATCTAAATTGGATTCATTAGAGAAGACTATATCTAAAACTACTGGTTTTGAAAAGACTCTGAATGTGTGCTTAAATTGCCGTATCATTTTGAGAAGGAATTTACATGTTGAAAGAGGTCTGGTAAATGGATCAATGGGTAATGTTGTTGATTTTGAGAAATACAGAAATAGAGATGGAATTGAATTTTTAAAAATTAAATTTGATGGCATTGAGGAAGTACAGCTAATTGGTCGTTGCTCTGCTAGGTTTTTGCTTGTAAAAGACTTATATGTTTGCCGTAAGCAGTTTCCTGTTTGCTTGGCATATGCGGTGACAATCCATAAATCGCAAGGTTTAAGTGTAGACAGTGCATTGGTGAATATTGGCAGTTCTGTGTTCAAGGAGGGTATGGCATATGTGGCATTGTCACGAGTCAGAACTTTATCGGGATTGTACTTGATTGAGTGTGATGTCACAAACATTTGTGCGGATCTAGATTGTGTTAAGGAATACAATAGGTTAAGAAGAGAGTATGCGCCACATTTGCCTCAATATCCTTTGTTTGAGAAACGTGTGGTAGGCCGGAAACGAAGAAATGTGACCAATAGTAGAGAGGTTGTAGCAAAAAGACGAAAAGTCGATGAACCTGAAATTATAAGCAGAAAGAAAAAGGATTCTGTTGAAGATGTTGTTGGTTTTCAATTTGAAAATAGTTCTGGTGTCAACTGCTATGCTAATGTAGTGGTTAATGTTGTCTTTTCTCTAGAAACTTTAAAAGAACAGATTGTGATCAATTCGGATCAAAGTTTTTGCTGCTTGTTGAATTCTGTGTTAGAGAAATGTAGCACTGATAGAACAAAAATAGAAAGTGTGTCTGAAATTCGAAATCTGTTAGACAAATGTTCAGGTCAAACGCAATTCTCTCAAAATATTCAGCAAGATTGTCAGGAGTTTTTAATGTATATGCTTGATGTATTGCAAGATGAAGGTGTAGATGTAGATCATCTGTTTGGCCTTTCTTATCAATGGCAGCATGACTGCGAGAACTGTAGGGTATCAAGTAGTAATAGTGTAGACTCAGAAAGATTTATATATTTAACTTTGCCAGACAGTAAATCAGTGTCCTTTAATAAGCTAGTAAAAGCAGCCGATCAAAACATGGAGTGTAGCCAATGTAAGTCTGCAATGCGATCCACATTATTTATACGAACATATGGCCAGTATGTCATTTTAATGTTCCAACGATGTAGGCCTGATGGGACAAAATTGACAACTTTAATTAAAAATTTTGTGGCTTCGCAGTTGTCAATATCAGGAAGGACTTTTGTAACTGCAGCAATTATATATCATGACGGTCCTTCAACAACATCAGGACATTACACAGCTTATTTGAAGTCTGGAAACGGCTGGTCATTCTGCAATGATTCTGTTTTAACTTTCAAAAAAAGATTGCCTTTTGACCTTAAAAATTCTTACCTGGTGTTTTTAGAACCAAAACTTTAGGGTAGGAATCTCGGGATTTGCTCTGAGGAATTTCAAGAGGTTCTAATGGCTCCTACACTATTTGGCCTTGAGGATAAGTGTAGTACAGAGTCAAAAGTTATTTTTGAGTTTTAAGTAGTTCCTGGAAAAAAAATAGGTTTTCTTACAGAAAGTGGTGGGCACGGATTAGTTAAAGGACAACAGAGTATTTCCCAAAGCAAACGGTGTTCTTACCATAACACTTGACGTCATGGAAAAATAACTGCACTTTGAATGAGTTCAGAAAAACTGTTTCTTTTAATAAGCTAATTCAAGCAGCCAATCAAAACATGGAGTAGAGGTAATGTAAGTCTGCAATGCTGTCCCCATTATTTGTACAAACTTTTGGTTATAATGTCATTTTAAATTTCCAACTATATAAACCTGATGAAAGTAAGTCTTCAACTTTAGTTACAAATGTTGTGGCTACACAGTCATTGATTTTAGGAAGAACATTTGTAACTGCAGCTATTATATGACATGATGGTCCTTTGACAACATCCGCTTATTACACAGCTTATTTAAAATGTAAAAAAAGCTGATGTTTCGGAAATGATTCACATTTGACTATGAAACAATGTTGCCTTTTGACTTAAAAATATTCTTACTTTCTGTTTTCAGAAGAGAGAATTTTGGGTAGGTAACTGGCCTATAATGATTCTAGGAGTTGATATAATTTTATGTACTGTTTTAAATTGCTTTGTGATTAAAAGTGATGTAGAAAATTAAATAATTGTAGTAGTCATAGTGGTAGTGTAAGTGTGCCTCATAGTAAGCAGTATCAATGTCATAGGAAATGTGGAACATGAGTGAGCAAGAAGGGTGAGATATTACTAATCAGTGATGTCATTTGAGATGTCATCAGTGATGTCATCAGTGATGTCACTGACCATGTCATGAATGATGTAATATGTGACATGATCAGCAGTGGATTGCGGGTGCGCGATATATAGTTAGTACAACTAACTATATATGCGAATTTCAATGGTTTTGTGTGAGTAAAATAAGGTTTTGTAAATGCTAATTCCTAACTATATATGGTCTATAACCTATGGTTTTTTCAGTGAATTTTCAAGGTTTTGTAAATGCTAATTCCTAACTATATATGGTCTATAACCTATGTATTTTTCAGTGAAGATATATATATATATATATATCTTCACTGAAAAAACGATAGGTTTCAGCCACGTTATAGTTAGGAATTAGTATTTAAATGGTTCAATGGTTTTAATGGTTTTGTACGAGTGAAATGTTCAGCTAACTATAACATGTGTGAAACCTATGGTTTTTTCAGTGAATTTCTCAGGTTTTTTAAATGCTAATTCCTAACTATAACGTGGCTGAAACCAATGTTTTTTTTCAGTGAAGTTCAAAGGTTTTGTAAATGATAATTTTTTAATGTATTAATTGTTATACATTTTTTATACTGATTTACTACATTGTTTTAAAGTATTTATTTTTAGATATTTTATTTTTTAAATTATATTACATATTTTTAATATAAATTGAAAAAAAATGTTTTTAAAAATATGGAAATTGTAATATTTGTTTTTTTTATTTGATACTTTTTTAATTTATATATATTTTATATAGCAGGCAACAACCGGCAGCAAAGTTATTCCAAATAGAATGTTGTAGATTTCCAATGGAAACTAGGTCCTAATATGCCAGAACCAAGATGGCGTCCGCGCGAGTGGACGTGTAGGCTGACCACTCCTCGCGCTCCTGCAAGCTGTTTGGGAGGACCGAACCGGACCGGGAGAGTTCTTGGCGGTATACCGGGATTGCAGTGCAGTGTTCCGCGAAAGCGGCGGATTGTGTCCGCTTAAAGAATAACTTTTCGGCATCTGGTTGAATGTCGATGATGGATGGTGGAGTCGGCGAAAAAAGCCGGTAGTAGGGTGGTGGCGGAGTCACGGCGCTCCACCCTTGGCTCATGATCTTTCACACCTGTGGAGCAGGGAGTCCGGAGCAGAGGCTGAGGCGGAGCAAGGAGTGAGGAGTAGCGGGGGAAAAAAGCAGAAGACACCGAAACGCTTATATTTGGCAGCGTTTTGAAGGCTGACTGTCCCCGTTTTGAAGCTCGGTGTGCTGCCGTGTTGACGGTGGATAGGAGCAGCGGAGTCTCCGGGGGAAAATCAATTGGCAATAGTGTGGTGATGGCTGAGCTGCGGTGTCCCACTTTGGTCTCTTGATTCCTCGGACGGTGCTAGGCGCGAGGACTACTGGAGAGGCAACCTCGAAGATGCTGAAAAACCGAGTGAGGGTTTGCTCAGGTGTTACAATATTGGCAGGAGAGTCGTGAAGTGTCAAATACAGCGTACGGAGGATTGTGCGGGCGTGCCATGGCAAGGTAAAGGCAAAGGCAATAAATAAATAATTACATTTACCGGCTGAGTGAGACCATTGGGACTATTTTGTTTCTGCTTCTAACTGCTAACTGCTAATATAATATAAACATTGAAGTATTCAATTGCCTTAAACGGTGAAGACATGGCGCCTAAGGGTACAAGGGGGAAGCAGAAAGCTGCAGAAGATCAGGGGGGGAACAGAGCTTCCAAAGAAGGGGCCAAATCTGTCACGGGTAAAAAAACTCAGCCCAAAACACCAGCGGAGACAGGGAAGGACCACGCACAGGTAGGGGCTAATGCCGGTTCAACTATGGGAGGTACGGATAAGAATGTGGTGATCCCGTCTATCTTCACAGCAGCAGCAGCGGCAGCAGCGATAGGAAAAGAGAGAGCCAAGGGGGACGGTGTAAAGACTCTAACTCTTGTTGCACCTTTGGAGGGTGATGGTATGGTCACCGACCTTGGCGCCATTGGAGGAAAGGGACAGGAGCAGGAACAGACTCAACCGGATGGGGAGTCTGGAGACTTTTACTCTATGTCCGAAGCGTCCCTACCCTGGTCTTGTGAAGACTTGGTAACACACTATGCGTTGCAAATGAGTTTGGAAGGTGGGAGCCCAGCTAGTAGCTTATGCCAGGATGACTCTATTGATAACACAGAAGATAGCCCCACTACTGTTCGAGACTTAAATATTGAAGCCTCAGATCACATCAGAAATGAGACAGCTACAGAGGAGGCTGCTGATCAGGGGCATAATGAGATCTCGCTAGCATTGATTTATGAATCGATAATTTCACTGCGGGATGAGACCAGGGAGGAGAGCCACAGAGTTCAGAATATGTGTCGCAAACTTCAAAACTCAGTACGAAGGCTTGCTAAATTACAAGCTGATACAGCTAACAGGTTCAACGAGGCGGAGACTCGTATTTCTAGTTTGGAGGACGCAGTTGAACATCAAAAAGGAACTACAGAAGCACTACAAGGGTTAAAGGAGGATACCCTCTGGAAGTTAGCGGACTTTGAGAACAGGGCTCGTCGCAACAATTTGAGGGTCCTCCAAGTCCCAGAAGGAAAAGAAGGCCAAGATCCGCGCAAATTCATAGTTAATCTCTTTAAGGACGCCTTCCCAGAATTAACAAAGTGGGACTGGGACAGGGAGGTCGAGAGGGCACATCGCTTCCCATTTAATTTGAAAGGGGCTGCTGGGCAATTGATGGAGAAGGGGAGAGAAAGAAATCTAGGTAGACCCAGGGCTCTGCTAATCTCTTTTAACAGCTTTTTGGCCCGGGAAGAGGTATTTAAGCTTGCTAGACCTGATAAGAAACGGCCTGGCCCTGGGTTTGAGTTTTTGTAACCCCTGATTTCTGCAAGTATACGGTTGATAACAGATGGCAATTCCGACAGCTAATAACCCCATTACAGGCTAAGGGTGCCCAAGTGTTCCTTCTTAATCCTGCAAAATTGAAGATTATTTACAAGGAGCGAACACATTTTTTTCCAATGTGGGGCAGGCTAAGGAGTTTCTGAGCAAGATTACTAGTCCAACCGAGTAAGCACTAAACATGGGGGCAGAAAGCAGTAAGTTGGTATTATGAATGTTCTTTATTTTGTGTGTGCTTATCACAAGGTTGTAATTTTTTCTTAAAACTGGGAAGAGGGAAAAAGGGTAAAAAAAAAAGAGGGAAAAGGAGGCTCTGTGGGTACCTAATCTATATTCCGGTTAGGTCATACTAAGAGAGGAAGGATGTATATTAATCCTACCTCTTATGAATGACAGAGTACATAAGAGTAGTTTTGCGGGGGTAAGCGGGGAATTGTCAGTTACATCTACAGGACCATAAGTCCGAATGCTTCGTTATTGGGAAGGGTGGGGGGTGGGTAAGGGGGTAGTGGGGTAGGGGGAAGGGGAGGGATGAGGAGGGGGAAGGGTTTGGTGGAGGGGTTAAAAGGGGCAAAAAAATCCACACTTCAAAATGGTAGGCAAATGGACAAGAGATATTACATGGTGTTTAGAATGTTAAATGGGCCTAGTCTTGTGGAAATACTAGCTGAGTGGTATGTCTATGAATAGAGATCTTCGAATATGTTCGCTAAATGTCTCTGGGTTGAATAATTTTAATAAAAGAAGAAGAGTAGCGGCCGAGCTGCGCCATGTTGCCGCAGATGTGGTTTGCTTACAAGAAACCCATCTTCCATGGAATAAACATCAAGTATTAGCTGAATTGGGATTTATTATTTTAGTTTCATCACAGCAATCCGGTATGACGCGGGGGGTAGCTATCTTAGCTAAAAAAGATTTGGTTGTGATACGCCGGAAAGCAGCAGATACAAATGGAAGGTGGGCGATGGTTGAGTGTGTGGGACAACATGGTAATTTCACAATATGCAATATTTATGGCTCCAATACTGATGATTCTGGGGTGTTGGATCGAGTACATGAAGAGCTGGCAACATGGGCCACACCCCTGATTATTTGTGGGGATATGAACATTAGTTTAACAAAATATGAAACTGATGGGGGAATGAAGATTTATAAAGGTAGGAAGCCGCAGGTATGCAGGGCTCTCCATAACTTGTTAAAGGATTATGGATTGGTGGATGTTTGGAGTGCCCTGTTTCCAGCGGACCCTGGTTTTACTTATTATTCCTATCCCCACCAAAAAAAGGTTAGATTGGACTATTTCTTTGTGGAAGTACCCCATCTATCTGAGGTAAAGATGTATATGTATCCCAACATTTCATCCGATCATACACCTATTGTTCTATCAGTTCGAGGGTAGGAGGCTCCAGTTGTACCAAGCAAATTCACTTTTGATCGAAATTATGTTATAATGAAGAATTTATAGTTTATATGAAGAAGTGGATAGGAGAATTTCTTAAAATTAATATAAATTCGGCTTCAGTCAATATTGTTTGGGACACATTTAAGGCCTGTTTTAGGGGAGAGGTTTTAAGCTTTGGGCTTGCTCGGCAAAGAAAGTTAAAAACAGAGATGGAGAAGCTATATAGGGGACTACAATTGGCAGAGGAGGATTTACTGAGAGGGATAGCTACCCAGGGAGATGTGAAAGTATTAGAGGCAGAGGTGGTAAAACAAAGGGTAAAAATACTGGGTATATGGGATAATGAAAATGCCAGGAAACACTTGGCGCATCGCAAGATCTGCCATGAGTATGGTGAAGCCATTGGACGACCCTTGGCATTGAAATTACGTATGAAGGAGGCTAGTCGGAATATATCTGCTCTGAAAGATAAAACAGGGACTCTAAAAATGGAGCCTCAAAATATATTGGCAATTTTTCACGACTTTTACTCAGAGTTGTATAAAACAGAACAAACTAATGTGGAGGAACTAGATTTGACTCCCTTAGGAACAATTGTTAAACTAGACCCATTATTGGCTGATTTACTGGAGGCCCCGCTATCAAAGGAGGAGGTAGCTTTGGCTGTAAAAACATTGGCAATGGAAAAAGCAGCAGGGCCTGATCAATTACCAGGGGAGATATATACGTTTTTTTTAGGAACTTAAAGATTTGATGTTAGTTACATTTAGGGCTGCCCAAGAAGGAGTACCACCGAAATCGTGGGACGAAGCCATTATTGTTGTTTTTAGTAAGAAGGGAAAGGAGATAGATCTTCCGGGTTCTTATCGCCCTATATCACTTTTAAATTGTGATGGAAAGATTTATTCTAAAATCCTAGCAAATCGGATATCAAAAGTTATTACCTCATTAGTATTTGATGATCAACATGGATTTATTCCAGGGAGAGGAACAGTAGCACATATCAATAAAGTTATTACTTTGTTTGATATAGCAGAGGTAGAGAAACGCCGCCTAGGGCTGATCCTACTCGATGCTGAAAAAGCATTTGAACGTGTAGAATGGAAATATTTATGGATGCTGATGGAGAACATGGGGTTTCGAAATAAGTTTATGACAGCATTACAAACGCTTTATGTGGCACCGAAAGCTAGGATTGCGGCAATGGGTATGACTTCTGATGCAGTGCAGATAACTAGAGGAACAAGGCAGGGATGTCCCTGCTCGCCTCTTTTATTTGCGCTGTATATAAATCCTTTTATTGGTATGTTAAATAGTAGTGAGGCGATTAAACCTTTTTTTGTCCACGGTATCCCTCATACAGTGTTTGCCTTTGCAGATGATATTGCAGTGACTACAGAAGACCCGGCTCTTGGAGTGGTAGAAATTGAACGTTTAGCTAAGACTTTTGGTCAACTGTCTGGCTACAAGTTAAATGCAGCAAAGACACAGTTGGTGTGTTCTCTAGTAGTGAAGGTTGATGATCCCAGAGTAGTTGTGGAAGCAACCTACTTGGGGGTGAAGATAAGGGCAGCTATGGAGGAGGTAGTGTCAGCTAACTGGGTTTCGCTGTATAGAAATATAGCGGAATCTTTAGAGAAGTGGGGGAGACTACATTTTACCTTAATTGGGAGAACTAACATACTGAAAATGAATATACTACCAAGGGTTCTATACCTTTTTAGATCTATACCACTAGAGATATTGCCGGCCCAAATTCAACAACTACAAGCTTTGTGTGCTAGATTTATATGGACTCCTGGTAAACCACGGAGAGCTATGCGGCTTATGACACTACCAAAAGACAGAGGGGGACTATCGGTCCCTGACTTTCTATTGTATTATTATGTTTGCTTTTTGCAAAAGATGTATATTTTACTGATGGGAGGTAAAGAGGGAAGCAATGCAATAACATCGAGTCTAAATATTTTGATATATCATTTGACCCTGGGAATAACAGCAAATCGGAGTCTGTTTAGGGAGATAGAATGGAGCTATTACAAAAAAACGAAGTTTAAGACGGTAGCCGCAGCTAGTAAAGTTTGGAAGAAAGTACGCAAATTAATTGGTCTAGGAAACATAACGTACTATACCCCAATAAATGCGGAAAAAATTGCTCCCGGCTATTTGGCAAGACAGTGTGGTGAGGACCTGGCAGGTCAACGGGATTGAGACGCTAGGGGATCTGTATGATCAAATTGGTAATCTTAGGGAGAGGAGTTGGCCTAACGGCTAGTGCGCTCGACCTCGGACCTGGGGATCTGGGATCGAGTCTCGGTAACGACGCCAAAACCTCCTGTGATTCTGGGCAAATCACTTAATCTCCCCGTGCCTAAAAATGAAAGTGTTTGTTCTCATGTAAAAACGTAACTTGTGCTATGTAAAGCGCTCAGATACCTGATTCAGTTCGGGTCTAGTTCGCGCTATATAAAACTCTACCAAAAAAGTAAAAAAAATAAGCAGTTTTCTTCACTGACACAGGTCTATGGTATACCACAAACACAGTTCTTCAAGTTTGTGCAAATTAGGGATTATTTAGTTAAAAAGCATATTAAATTAATACCGAACCCTTTGATGGGGGCTCTAAAGGCTCATAGTAGAATTGGTGGGTTATATAAAATCCTAAATTCAAGAAAGAAGGACGACCTGGAAAAACATATGCTATACTGGGTGGAAATTCTTGGGGAGAATGAAATAGATATAACAATAGAGGAAGCAATTGGAAGAGCAAGGGAAGCACTTATGTCAGCAAATTTGCAAGTACAATACTATAAAACAGTTTTTAGGTTATATTATACACCGGCACGAATGAAAAAATGGGGTATTCAGGATGATGGCAAATGTTTTCGATGTGCTTCACCCGAGGCGGATATAGATCATATTTTTTATACTTGCGACAAATTGCTTCCCTTCATACAAGCTATGGAAAGTTTCTTATCAGATGTATTAGAGACACCTGTTCAGATAACCATTGCATTGATGTTGTTAGGGATGGGTCAAGAGGTTTCCAAGGGGGGCAGTTTATACAAGTTCAGATACTTCTTGTTTGTAGCAATGACTGTAGCTCGTTTATGTATAGCTGGTGACTGGCTTTGCCACGAACCTCCAAGATTGGAGGTGTGGAGGGCTAAGTTATATAGAATTGCAAGTTTAGAATTTAGTTTATGTTCATTGAAGGGGGCAAGAAAACGCAGATTGGGTCTTATGATCTGGGAACAATTTTTGACTTATTTGAATAATTAATGATGATTTATTTTCTTCTTGCAATACAAAGATTGATGTACATGGACTAATAACTGTAGTAATGTACTATGCCAGCTATACAATTGTTTAATTAATGTTAAAAAGATCTACAGTTGTGTGTTTTTAGGGCTATTTTTTGATGGGGAAGTTTCGTGATATGACCCAGTGTGATAGGTGGATTAAATAATGTATGATTACTGTGTAAAAACCATATAAGGAAAGTATGTAATGCCAAATGTCTACCATGTCCTGGAAGTGTGGAACTAAAATAAATTTAAAAAAAAAGGAAACTAGGTCCTAACTATAACTACCTACCTACTGGTGACCAATATATATATATTTATATATATATATATATATATATATATATATATATATATATATATATATATATATATATATATATATATATTCACTGAAAAAACCATAGGTTATAAACCATATATAGTTAGGAATTAGCATTTAAAAAAACTTACTTTACTCACACAAAACCATTGAAATTCCATATATAGTTAGTTGTACTAACTATATATCGCGCACCCGCAATCCACTGCTGATCATGTCACATATTACATCATTCATGACATGGTCAGTGACATCACTGATGACATCACTGATGACATCTCAAATGACATCACTGATGACATTACTGATGACATCTCAAATGACATCACTGATGACATCACTGATGACATCTCATTTGACATTACTGATCACATCACTGATGACATCATTCATGTGATAATACGATGAACCTCTTCAGACTCTAATATAACCTTAGATACACTCAGTGTAAACACAGACTCACAGATTGTCACTCATCCATGAAGTTACACACACACCTAGTCAGTCATGCAAACAATCAATCACACCTCCATTTCCTTAACTATACAGTTAAACACACCTTACTTATTCAAACATATACTAAAACATATTTACTCACTTATACAATCCTGGATACAAGTTCACAATGATCCATACAGCCACTCACACATTCACTGGCTCTTATGCACAGTTATTTATATATGTCAACTCTCACATGTACTGTATTTTACATATGTACTTACTTTGACATGTAGCACTGAGATATCTATTCACTCACCAATACAGTCATGCACACAGTCAACCGCCCATACAGCTGTTTCCACATGCACTTTTGAACCCATACATCTATGCAGAGAGTCATACACCTCCCAGCCACCCATACACACTCTCAGTCTCCCATACAAATACTTGGGCAACCATTCAATAACCCATATAGTTAATCATATAGCTACTGATCAACACATGCAGCAGTTTACAGAACAACAGACATAATGATGCACAAATTAAGACAGTTTAGTCACTAACCCATGCACTCAGTGAGACACATTTAATCACTCACTCATACAGTCAGTCATGCACCTACTAAATCCTTTGTTCAGACACTTCTACATCCACTCATTCTTCAATATGTAAGACATATTTTAACTTTACAGAAACATACAGTCACTGGATGTTGTCATCAGTGATGTCATCAGTGATGTCATTTGAGATGTCATCAGTGATGTCATCAGTGATGTCATTTGAGATGTCATCAGTGATGTCATCAGTGATGTCACTGACCATGTCATGAATGATGTAATATGTGACATGATCAGCAGTGGATTGCGGGTGCGCGATATATAGTTAGTACAACTAACTATATATGGAATTTCAATGGTTTTGTGTGAGTAAAGTAAGTTTTTTAAAATGCTAATTCCTAACTATATATGGTTTATAACCTATGGTTTTTTCAGTGAATTTTCAAGGTTTTGTAAATGCTAATTCCTAACTATATATGGTCTATAACCTATGTTTTTTTCAGTGAATATATATACATATATATATATATATATATATATATATATATATATATATATATATATATATATATATATATATATATATATATATATATATATATATATATATATATATATATATATATATATATATATATATATTCTATGGCAAAATGAAACCCCTTATTTTGTTCCTTTTCAAATTAAATGTATTAAGTGTTACCACTTTATTCCAATCAAGATGACTTCAGGTGTGCCATACTTTTGTCATAAGTAAGACTGTTAGCGTTCTAGTTGTTCTTTAAAACACTCTGGGACATTCTGTCACTGGGCTATAGTTGGGCTACATCTGGCTGATATTTGGGCTACATTTGTTTTTTTTTGTCTCTGGCGGCCATCTTTGGGCTACATTGGGCTTCATTGGGCTTCATTGGGCTACATTGGGCTACATTTGGGCTCCAACATATATATAGCCCAATGTAGCCCAATATATATTTTTCAAAGTTAATTTTCGTAAAAACCACTGGAGCATATATCTTGAGACATAGCAAAGGCACATCGGGCTACCAGTCCCTACAATTTTGCCAAGTTTCGTGGAAATCCATTCAGCCGTTCGAGCTAAAAGTGAGTCCAACCGCCCTATGGAAAACTCAATGTTAAAAACACGTTTTGGGACCCCCCTTTTTTCTCGGCCCCCGCTTGACGAAACCCCCCTAAATTTTCAGGGGCTGCTCAGAAACAAAATGTTCCATTTTCCAGAAAATTTCAGCCAATTCCGTCCTCAAACGCCAAAGTTATTCAACATAGAATTTTCAAAAATCCCATAGGAAAAAAATCCTAACTATATATACCTACTGGCGACCGCCAGTAGGTAATATATATATATATATATATATATATATTAATCACCAAAGTGCCCAGAAGCTTGTAGGGGCGCACACCAAACAAACGTACCATCCGGTTTAGTATTTGCGAGGAAGAAACCTGCGCTGTTGCCTCCTGTTCGTGTTTAAAGACCTAACGTGTTTCGAGGCTCCTGCCTCTTTGTCAAAGGTCACAGTTTGAAATGAAGTGCACCAGTGGTTCTGCATTCAATTTATTCACACATGCCACGCCCTCAGTGGGCTTTGCATCAAGCGGTACAACAATAGTGCATGTTGGGTATTATAGTCCATTTACAGAACACATTGCTTTCCCTTTAGTAGGTCCGGTGTTTCATAATTTAAAGTCCAATTTTCTATCACCCTAAGTGGGCTCCTGGGCAACAGCCAAGTTCATATTACCTCCGTTTGTTTGACCGACTTGATTCGGATACAGTTCCGCCCTCGGTCTCCTTTTTCGGTTCCAGGATGGTGCAGCCCCCCACGACAGGACTGCCGTGTATGTAGATTAATCACCAAAGTGCCCAGAAGCTTGTAGGGGCGCACACCAAACAAACGTACCATCCGGTTTAGTATTTGCGAGGAAGAAACCTGCGCTGTTGCCTCCTGTTCGTGTTTAAAGACCTAACGCGTTTCGAGGCTCCTGCCTCTTTGTCAAAGGTCACACATTGAAATGAAGTGCACCAGTAGTTCTGCATTCAATTTATTCACACATGCCACGCCCTCAGTGGGCTTCGCATCAAGCGGTACAACAATAGTGCATGTTGGGTATTATAGTCCATTTACAGACCACATTGCTTTCCCTTTAGTAGGTCCGGTGTTTCATAATTTAAAGTCCAATTTTCTATCACCCTAAGTGGGCTCCTGGGCAACAGCCAAGTTCATATTACCTCCGTTTGTTTGACCGACTTGGTCCGGACACAGTTCCGCCCTCGGTCATTTCAATGTGTGAAGCGGAATATATATATTCACTGAAAAAACCATAGGTTTCACACCAGTTATAGTTAGGTGGAAATATCACTCGCATAAAACCATTGAAATTCCCACGTTATAGTTAGTTGGACTCACTATAACTTGTGCGTGCAATGCACTGCTGATGACGTCACATATTACATCACTCATGACATGGTCAGTGACATCACTCATGACATCACTGATGACATCTCAATGACATATATATATATATATATATATTCACTGAAAAAACCATAGGTTATAGACCATATATAGTTAGGAATTAGCATTTACAAAACCTTGAAAATTCACTGAAAAAACCATAGGTTATAGACCATATATAGTTAGGGATTAGCATTTACAAAACCTTATTTTACTCACACAAAACCATTGAAATTCCATATATAGTTAGTTGTACTAACTATATATCGCGCACCCGCAATCCACTGCTGATCATGTCACATATTACATCATTCATGACATGGTCAGTGACATCACTGATGACATCACTGATGACATCTCAAATGACATCACTGATGACATCACTGATGGCATCTCAATGACATGACTGATGACATCACTGATGACATCTCAAATGACATCACTGATGACATCACTGATGACATCTCATTTGACATTACTGATGACATCACTGATGACATCATTCATGTGATAATACGATGAACTTCTTCAGACTCTAAAATAACCTTAGATACACTCAGTGTAAACAGACACTCACAGACTGTCACTCATCCATGGAGTTACTCACACACCTACTCAGTCATGCAAAGAATCAATTACACCTCCATTTCCTCAACTATACAGTTATACATACCTTACTTATTCAAACATATACTAACACATATTTACTCTCTTTTACAATCCCTGATACAAGTTCACAATGATCAATACAGCCACTCACACATTCACGGACTCTTATGCACAGTTATTTATATATGTCAACTCTCACATGTACTGTGTTGTACATATGTTCTTACTTTGACATGTAGCACTCAGATATCCATTCACTCACCAATGCACTCAGTCAACCGCCCATACACCTGTTTCCACATGCACTTTTGAATCCATATATCTAGTGAATCAACTGCTTACACATCTATGCACAGAGTCATACACCTCCCAGCCACCCACACACACACTCAGTCTCCCATACAAATACTTGGGCAACCAATCAATAACCCATATACTTACTCATATAGCTACTGATCAACACATGCAGCAGTTTACAGAACAACAGACATAATGATGCACAAATTAAGACAGTTTACTGACTAACCCATGCACTCAGTGACACACATTTAATCACTCACTCATACAGTCAGTCACACACCTACTAAATCCTTCATCCAGACACTTATACATCCACTCATTCTTCAATATGTAAGACATTTGAGATGTCATCAGTGATGTCATTTGAGATGTCATCAGTGATGTCATCAGTCATGTCATTGAGATGTCATCAGTGATGTCATCAGTGATGTCATTTGAGATGTCATCAGTGATGTCATCAGTGATGTCACTGACCATGTCATGAATGATGTAATATGTGACATGATCAGCAGTGGATTGCGGGTGCGCGATATATAGTTAGTACAACTAACTATATATGGAATTTCAATGGTTTTGTGTGAGTAAAATAAGGTTTTGTAAATGCTAATCCCTAACTATATATGGTCTATAACCTATGGTTTTTTCAGTGAATTTTCAAGGTTTTGTAAATGCTAATTCCTAACTATATATGGTCTATAACCTATGGTTTTTTCAGTGAATTTCAATGGTTTTTTAATAGCAAATATCAAAACCTTTACAATGTATTCTTCTTTAAATCGAAAAATATTTTTTACATGTTTTTAATACAATTTTTTTTTATTATTTTTATTGTTTCGCTCCCGGTACGCGAACCGGTTAGCTTCCCGTTAGCTCAATTCGGAGCCGCGACCCGGTCCGCGAACCGGTAAACGTTCCGTTTGCGCAACTGTCGCGTTAGAAAACAACATCGTGACGCGTCGCGTCAGCATGACGTTTCGCGTTCTCGCGTGATACGTCATATGACGTGCTACGTTAGCGTACCCGGAAGCGCAGCGGTACGCGAACCGGAAGCGATCCGCGGCGCGGCGCCGACCGCGTAACGTAAACACAGCAGGTCATGTGACTCGGTAATAACACTTTTCATTGGTTCATTTCACTTTTGGTTTCCTAATGATGTAATACTAGGTCATGTGATCTAAAATGAACACTTTTCATTGGTTTAGAACTTTTGCTTTTCCCAAATGATGAAAACCCCTCCTTCTTTCCTCACTCTGACTTTCATCTTGGTGAGAGAAAGACCCTTTATTTACACTTTGACATGGCTTCATTAGTAGCTTCAGCTGGTTCTAACCCACCACCTCCACCAAATCCAAAGAAGAGAGGACCACCTGCTGAAGTAATTTTGCAAGAAGAGGAAGAACAGGAAGAGGAGGAAGAGGAGGAAGAGCCAAGGTTTTTGCCAGAGGAGCCCAGGAGGTACAATCGAAAAGAGAATTACATTTGGCAATTCTATAAATTTCCTGAGGGGCAAAAAAAAGTGAATGCACGCTACGTGTTTTGCCGTATATGCGGTGATAGATTGTCAAGGGGAACTGAAAAAAAATACAGTTACGGCAATCACACTATGCATCGGCATATGAGTAGGTGGCACCCAAATAATTATAGTGCTGCCCAGCTACGTGATGAGCAACAAAATCCCCTTCCAATGGCAAGAAGATCGGTTGTTCCAGAGGTGTCGGGACCAGAGGCGAGGGAGATGATCCCAAACATTCAAATGTTGTTTGGGCACGTGAAGCAAGTGTGCGTGCACTGCGGCGATTTCATCTGCTACAGGGAAAGTAGCATCATTTTGATTATGAGAGCTATTCAGAATCATGTTAATGTTTGTCCGAGACGCCCCAAAAAATAAATTCTTTTTTTTTTGTTGCTCCTGTTGAGCCCTTTACAATGGATCGTTTTTGTTTCCCCCCCCAAAAAAAAAACCAAAAAAAATATAAAAACGTTCAGAAAATACAAAAAAAGTAAAAAAATGTTCAAAAAATACTAAAAAAAATATAAAACAACAAAAACATAAAAAAAAAAGTTCTTTTCAGAACTACCTCCCCGTTATAAAAAAATTGGTAGAATATTTGGAACTCTGCCAACCTCTATTTCTCTTAGTTCGCTCCCCGGAGCGCTACCCGGTACGCGTACCGGAAGCTAACCAAAAAAAATATTTTTTTTAAAAAGAACAGTAAGTATAAGGTAAGCAAACAGACAGTTATGTGAAAAGAAAGACAGCTCTAGGGAGTAAACAAGAGATACTGTTACCTACAATCCACTGCTGATGATGTCACATATTACATCATTCATGACATGGTCAGTAACATCATCAGCAGTGGATTGCGGGTAACAGTATCCTTAGTTTACTCCCTATAGCTGTCTTTCTTTTAACATAACTGTCTGTTTCCTTCCCTTATAGTTACTGTTCTTTTTAAAAAAAAAAAAATTTGATCAGTCAGAAACAGTGACATTAATAGAAACAGAGAGAGTGAACAAGAGTGAAGAACTATGGTCCTCCTCAGCCACCCTCAGAAAACCAAGGGGGTCAAGATACATCTACCGTGCCCCCTTCTACCCATTCTGAACATTATTTGCCCTCCATCTTGTATCTTGATTCGACCGAAACACAAAATGGTGGACTCCCGTAACGCTGCTGGTTTGCGAACCGGGCCACTTCCCGGGAAGCGGTCCAAAAAAAAAGGTGGGAAAGTAATTCACAGACACTAAGAGTAATAGAGACGGAGTGAGTGAACAAGACTGAGGAACTATGAGAAGAGAGGGACTGAGAAAAAGAGTGGAAGGAGTTGAGTAAGTAGGTAATAGAGAAAGGAATGAGGAAAGTAGCAAAGGCAGGAAACTGAGGGTTAAAGAAGTGAAGCAGTGGAACTAATAGTAGGTGAATGTGATAGAAATATAACGAAAAGAGTACAAAATATTTACCTTATAATTGCCGTTAAATTACTCACTTTTTGTTTTTATACTTTCAATCTGTGAAAGAGATAACCAACATTTGAAAAATATTAAACCATGTATTTAAAAATTACAAAAGACAAGGGAAAAGATTGAAGGACAAATAGTTTTTCAACAACTTTGACACTGACAGAAGCTTCTGCTTCTCCAGGCCCCCTACACAGTCCTAAAGATATACATTTTAAACTAACAGTATCTTGATGCAGATGAAGTGAGGCCTATCTTAAAACATGGTGCATCTTTTGCATTGCTCTTGTTTCAGAAAAGTGTTGCTTCAGGATGCCAATAACATGTCTCCTATCCAGAGGTTTGTTTGAGGTGAGGCCTACTCAGAGTTCAAGATGAGATTTACACTTGTTGAAGTGTACAGAGGAGATAATATCTGTGAAAGTCTACCAATGAAGTGAGTCATGTCCACTGCACTCTTCAACAAAGTACAAACCTCCTATGTTTCCCTGGACAGACCTAAACTTGATCTGCACAATGTGATTCATAATGATAGGAAACACAGGTGATGTAATTGAAATACGTGCAATTTATTTTGCTCATTTCTCAATCACATCACTTGCGTTTCCTTTGCTTAGGTATCTCATTGTGCAGATGTAGTCTAGCATATGAAAGAATACGCAGAAGTGCAGCACTGTATGCAACACCTTTGACACTTACAGAAGCCTCACCTTCTCCATGCCTCCTACACAGTTCTACATGTACATCATAAATGCAAACAGTACAGAATTAATTATACATGTTAAATGGTTTATTTTTGCTGTTCTCAGAATGTATCAAAATTCACTAAAAACAGTGACTTGAAGGTATTCATCATATAACAGCGGGGAAAAAAAACACAATCAAAATGATTGTGTTTAAAAAACCCATACAACATCAGAAATCAGAATTCAGAACTCCTTAAAGTTAACTTACTTTCCATGACGTCCAAGGATGTCCTATGAACAGCTTACACTCTTTTGTGCTGTTATTACTTTCAGCCCGCCACTTTCTGAAAGAAAATCTCCATCGTTTTTAAAAACACGTTACATGCAATAAATGACTTCTTGCTCTCTACCACAAGTTTCCTCAAGGCCAAATCTGGTCAGAGCCATTTATAACTCTTGGATTTCTTGTAAGCCAATCCCGTCATTTGGAATTTCCGCAACTTTCAGAATTAAAATGTTGAAGATCATTTTCACAATCCTGGAATAGTAATATCTTCCCCTTCTTGCTCAGTCATGTTCTACATTTCCTATGACACTGATACTGCTTACTATGAAGCAGACTTACACTACCTCTATGACTACTACAATTATTTAATTCTCTACATCACTTTTAATCACAAAGCAATGTAAAACAGTAGACAGCATTGCAGACTTACATTCCCTCTACTCCATGTTTTGATTGGCTGCTTCAATTAGCTTATAAAAAGAAACAGTTTTTCTGAACTCATTCAAAGTGCATGTATTTCTCCATGACGTCCAGTCCTATGGTTAGAAGTTATGTCTCTGAACTACACTTATCCTCAAGGCCAAATTGTGTAGGAGCCATTAGAACTTCTTGAAATTCCACAGAGCACATCCCGAGATTACTTCCCTAAAATTTTGGTTTTAAAAACACCAGGTAAGAGTTTTTAAGGTCATACGGCAATTTTTTTTTAAAATTAAAACAGAATCATTGCAGAATGACCAGCCATTTCTAGACTTTAAATAAGCTGTGTAATGTCCTGATGTTATTGAAGGGCCGTCATGATATATAATTGCTGCAGTTACAAAAGTCCTTCCTGATATTGACAACTGCGAAGCTACAAAATTTTTAATTAAAGTTGTCAATTTGGTCCATCAGGCCTACATCGTTGGAACATTAAAATGACGTACTGGCCATATGTTCGTATAAATAATGTGGACATCATTTCAGATTTACATTGGCTACACTCCATGTTGTGATCAGCTGCTTTTACTAGCTTATTAAAAGAGACTGATTTACTGTCTGGCAAAGTTAAATATATAAATCTTTCTGAGTCTACACTAGTAGTACTTGATACCATACAGTTCTCGCAGTCATGCTGCCATTGATAAGAAAGCCCAAACAGCTGATCTACATCTACACCTTCAGCATGTAATACATCAAGCATGTACATTAAAAACTCCTGACAATCTTGCTGAATATTTTGAGAGAATTGTGTTTGGCCTGAACATCTGTCTAACAGATTTCGAATTTCAGACACACTTTCTATGTTTCTTCTATCAGTGCTACATTTCTCTAACACAGAATTTAACAAACTGCAAAATCTTTGATCAGAATTGACCACAATCTCTTCTTTTACATTTTCTAGAGAAAACAAAACATTAACCACTACATTAGCATAGCAGTTGACACCAGAACTGTTTTCAAACTGAAAACCAACAACATCTTCAACAGAATCCTTTTTGTTTCTGCTTGTAATTTTAGGTTCATTGACTTTTTGTCTTTTTGCTACAACCTCCCCAGTATTGTTCTCATTTCTTCGTTTCCGGCCTACCACACGTTTCTCAAACAAAGGATACTGAGGCAAATGTGGCGCATACTCTCTTCTTAACCTATTGTATTCCTTAACACAATCTAGATCCACACAAATGTTTGTGACATCACACTCAATCAAGTACAATCCCGATAAAGTTCTAACTCGTGACAATGCCACATATGCCATACCCTCCTTGAACACAGAACTGCCAATATTCACCAAATGCACTGTCTACACTTAAACCTTGCGATTTATGGATTGTCACCGCATATGCCAAGCAAACAGGAAACTGCTTACGGCGAACATATAAGTCTTTTACAAGCAAAAATCTAGCAGAACAACGACCAATTAGCTGTACTTCCTCAATGCCATCAAATTTAATTTTTAAAAATTCAATTCCATCTCTATTTCTGTATTTCACAAAATCAACAACATTACCCATTGATCCATTTACCAGACCTCTTTCAACATGTAAATTCCTTCTTAAAATTATACGGCAGTTCAAGCACACATTCAGAGTCTTTTCAAAACCTGCAGTTTTAGATATACTCTTCTCTAATGAATCCAATTTTGTTTTCAGATTCTCAGACAAAATAATTGTTGATCCCATATGCTCTACTCTATCAATAGCTTCCAGTTTCACAATCTCTTGCTTTTCTAAATGCAACATTTTGTTGTTAAATTTGGCACATTCTGCAAGAGTTGGCATCAAACATATTCCAGATTTCTTCTCAGTAATTTTCTGAAAAATATTCTCAGGCACAACATCTTGTTCTGGATATAAATTTGACAGTAATCGTGCATGTAAAGCTTCTTTCCCATGCTCGGTCACTTTTCCAATTCTAACATCTTGTAGAATAGTCTTGTAAACTTCATCCTTCGCCTGACGCATATTTTCATGCAGTTCAGCATAATTGAAGTTTAACCATATATTGACGTTGCCAATGCTGCCTAGGCACTTCCTGGTATCTTCATGCGTGAGCATTTTGAACACAGGTTGCCCTTTCACTGGTGTCAGCTGCAAAAGATCTCCGAAAACAATGATGTGTTTGCCACCAAATAACACATCATACTCTGTTTTGAGAACTTCTTGCATCCTCAAATGCACAAAGGCAAGCATGACATTGGAAACCATGCTTACTTCGTCAATGATAAGAAGTTTCATTTTCCTCAAGATTCTTGAAACTTCAAAACAAGCATCTCCAGATAGCTTGTGATATTGTAATTTGTTGTCATGCTCCACTGGCAGCATCAGTAAACAATGTAAAGTAATCCCTTTAATATTATGTGCTGCCAGTCCAGTTGGAGCAGTGACAACACAAGACAGCGATGACTCTGTCCTTTCCTGCAAATAGCATGAAATTGCTTTAATGAGGAAACTTTTTCCAGTTCCCGCTTCTCCACTCACGTACAGTCGGACAGGCTTCAACGATGTACATGAGCACTCTTTCTTATCATGACTTAATCCATGATCAATTTGCATGGTAACTTCGTCATATATTTTCCTCTGCTCAACGTTAAGTTGTCTTTCCAACTCTTCTAAGTTAACCGCATCCTCCTGAGCATGTGCCATGGCTCTTTCCACTTCATTCATAGCAGTGGCAGCTTCATTTTCAATAACAGGTCCTCCTAGTGGATCCTGACTCAATGAAGCAGAACTCTGACTGTCCTGAGAACTGTCTCTGGCAATCTCGGCTGCAATTGTTGCTTCCTGCTCAATTTCCGCATTCAACATTTCTACATATTTGGGAAAAGCAGGACATTCTATGGTCTCCTTGGCAGCATTGAAAGAGTCTTCGTAACAGAGGAAATCTCCAAGCAGTTCCTCTTCTGCACGCCAAGGCTTGAAAAGTTGCAAAAGTGCTAAATAGAAAAACTCATTTTTTTCAGGAGATTCGCCACTCAATTTTCGATGGTTTACCAAGTGGCATTTTCTTTGCTTGACCAGACATCCCTCACTTCCTATTACAGCATACACTCCTTTCTCAGTATCTTCTTTGATGTTCCTCTTGAATATGTAATTTTGCAGAACCTCATACAGACATACATTCTCGAGGTGACTGCTTCGATTTGGATAATATGTATCCAACATGTTTGTCTTCAAAATGTCGGTACTGTTTGGCTCCTTTTCCGCCAAATACTCAATTTCCCGCACAGGTTTGAGAACTCGATTACGCGTTGCAGCAAGACCAAGACTCGCCCAAACGATACTCCTGGACTTGGCATAGAGACTTGCTGAAGACAACCGGTCAGAACATTCGTACGCTCCGATTTCTCGATGCGACAACATCTTCAGACTGAAACTGTACAACTTCTTGCTGAGGCTCTTTTCATGGGAAATGTCCTCCCACATATCCTTCAATTCTGTCTTCTCTTTTTTGGTGATGTAAGACGTCACATACCGAGCCACAGCCATACAGTTATCAGCCACAAACTGTATATCCATGTTAGCATTCCACATGGACAAAATCACCGGGTTGTAGTCGTTGATGTACTTGGACTCTTCGTTCCTCTTCAAATTGTAAGTGTTTTTAGGTGATTTCTTCATGACATTGTGTCGCAGCGAAGACATCAAACTGTTTACTCTTCCTTTATAAATCACCGGTCGTGGAAAGCCGAAACGACATTTAGTGTAGAACTTGTCCTTGTTTCGGAATTTACGACGGCAGTACTTTCCACATCGATGGCTTTGGAAACGCAGAACTTTTTCTCTTAGGCTTTTCTTCTCCTTTGCGTTTGGAACAGCACACGTAGAATACTGTTGGATGAAACTCATCACTGAGTCATCCGGATCTGTTCCAAATTTAGGTGCATCCTTGATCCACAGCAACATATGTATATGAGGAGCACCTCTTGCTTGGTACTCCTTTCTCCAGATGAAATCCAACACCTCTCCAAGAGGTGGATTCTTCTTATTCATGATGAAAGACATCATAGCTTCAAATCTATGATTGAAGTACCTACATACATTGACTGGATCCAAAGAGCACAGTTCTCCGGGTGTCTTGAATTCGATGTTATCTACGTTAGCATTTGCCTCTCGTAGAAATTCAAGTAAGTCTTCCCAGCCATACTCGGCACAGCTCAGAGTGAGGAACCATGTGGGAGTACCTAAGTTCCTCAGCATACATTTTAAATCACCATGACGACGGTACCAGTACTCATTAGTACCACGCTGACACGCCATGAGATTAATCAGGTGAGAATCCAAAATACTGTCTTGGACATTGACTTTATCCATAAAGTCACTTGCCGAGATGTTTTGCATGTGTATACCACTTTTCAAGATGTGGTTCACTGCATATGACAGTCCAGACAGATCGCTTTCAAACAGGAGATGAAACAAATAAGGAATGCATTGTCGAAACCTAGCATCTCCTGCATACAATCGCAAAGTCCGGTATTCAGAAGCAGGAATTTGATGAGGTCGCTCATCATATCTTCCTCCCTGACCTGTTGGAAAAAGCTGTGGGAAACACCGAGCTTCCAAACTTTCCTCCCAAACACTAATGGGACTCCCTTTGGCTTGTTTCATTTGAAACAACTCAATAGCATTCCCCATGACTTCCTTGGAATGCAAAGGATGAACACTATAATGTTCATATATTTCTTCACTAGTAGAGGGTTCTACTTTCTCAATTTGACCAGCACACAAATCGCTATCCTCTTCCTCACTTACTTCCTCTTCTGCAACATATACATTCTTATAGTATTTATTATTTTTTTTCAAATACAATGTTGCCTTTTTAACTTTCCTAACATCTACTAAATCTTGCCATATTTTCTTATTCTTTGTCGGAACCCCATTAACTAAGATAACCAGAGGTTCCTCTTCCACTTTTTCTACTCCAATTGTGTTAATGTTTTTCTTCAAATCTAGAGGCAAATAAACAACTCTTCCCTTTAATCCTCTCTGTAAATCTGATGGAGGCAATTTCCCTGTCTTTGGCTCCATTCTTACAATAGCCTGAAAGGGATGGATACTTTGAATCAAAATAGATTCATAAGTATTTAAATCCTTCAATTCAGAAGGAATCTCAACCAATTCCAGATTATTATGAACTGCTCTAGCAGGCATCTGGTTTTGATTTAATTTGCAAGAACAATAAGTACACACACGTTGATCCAATCCCAAATCAAAACAATTTTCTACCATCAAGTATGTTGCAAAATCCTTCCATTCACTATTATTTTCCCTTTCACTTTTTGCATATAAATCCACTAACTTAGTCTGATTCTTATAATAAGTGCGTCGACAACACACACAAGTGAAATTAGGCCTCTCACTTGATTTCACCTCAAACGTCGCAATTTCCCTCTGGAAATTATCTGTACTGGAAACCTGTACACTATCTTCCACATGACCCTCTTCTTCTTGCTCAATTTCAACATTCTCCTCTTTACTTCCAAAGTAACAAAACTCAATTTCTTCACATATATTCTTCACATCTATTTCAGAACCATGCAAAAGAGCAGCGCATAATTGTTTAAGCATAATTGCTGGACTCTTAGCATAATACAACATTCTAACTAATTTCCTCACTTTGTTATGATGCACTGCTAGCATCCTGAAATGATGAAAAACACTCTGGCATACTCTCCTGGAAAGACAAGCCAGTGAATGACCATGCAAACCTGTCACTTCTCTCACTCTGCAAGGATCTAATTCTTGCAACAACATCATTTTCTGCTTCAAACTTTTCTTATTAAATGACCGTACAAAATCACAAAGCAAATTGATGGAATCCTGTCGCACACTGCAAATACTACTACACTTCCAGGTGTACACAGGACCCTTAGCACGTCTTCCTAAAACGTCATTACCTAACACCTCTTCTGCCTCTGTTGTCACAAGTTTTTCTTTTTCAACTGGACAACCATCTTTCACTTCATAAGCACGACCACTGGTGTCAACTGCATGCACCAAATCATTATCCTGGAAATAACTCTCCTCATTAAAAAATGCCTCACAGCTTGAACTATGCATCCATTCTCCAGAAAAAACTTCACAAAAATTACTACGATTAACTATTCTCTTCCATCTACTATTTCTTTTGAAATCATAAATTGCCTTGTTTAGCTTCCTAATTCTATTGATTATCAAAATAAATAACTTACGTTTAATTTCAAATGCCTGATCAATAACTTTCTCAACTTTTTTTTTTCTCTTATAAAAAACCACTTTATGTTCACCTTTCTTAATATTTTTTAACAAATTGCCAATTATCCTGTTCCGGAACATTCGTTTACGAATCTCCCAAACTGTTGTTTCCTTCTACTATCATGCACAGAGTTATCTCTTGCTCTAGCAGTAACATTTTTCATTGGCCTTTCTTTTTCATTTGATTTCCTTCTCGTTTTATGGACTGAAACATTTTGTGTAGTAATATTTTTTTTACTACACATATTTCTTATGAATTGTTTTGTGCTCTTACCCGGTGCTTTCTTCGTGACTTGACAAATCTTTTTGTTAGAGGACTGCTGCGTATTTTTTTTCACCTGCTGTCTTTGACGTTTTGCAGCCTTTATCTGTCTTTCTATTGTAGGCATGATGAAATCTTGAAATGATCTGCAGTTGAATCTGTGGTAAAATATAATAAAAAATGTTATTAACCACTATTACCAAACAGTAAATCAATAACAGTGAAATGTCTAAATTTTCAGTGAACAGGACTCATCTCTTCTTAACCTTGGATAAGCCTCACCGACTCTGTGTGTCCTGCACATACTTAAATGTAAAGGGGCAGATTTATGTTAAATGGCACATCCCCAGGCATGCACCAGTTAACGTGCACCATTACTCTGCTACCCATGGTGTGCCGTATTTACAATCAGATAGGAGAAAGCTTCGTCAAAACCCTGCGCCTGCTTTAAGCAGGCATAGGTCTTGACGCAACATTGTGGAGATGGGGCACCCCTGAGCCTTGCTTGAGCTGCATCGCACTTGCGATACAACTCCAGCAATCACTAACTTTACAGCACAGATACATCACGCATCTGTGCCATTTTTGCCCCATGATGCCCCGCATTCTAAATGCAGCACACCATGGGTGGCGGAACAGCGGCGCAGGATGACTGACACATCCCTGGTGATGCACCAGTCATCATAAATCTATCCCTAAGCTTCTTATCTTGTTACAGATGAACCGCCATATGTAGCATGAAACTATTTTGCATTTCCTAAATAGCGAATTTTAAGGAATAAATAGCAATTCTTTACCATTCCTTATTTTCAATGAGCAAATTGCTAATTGCAAGTTACCCATTCATTTCCATGGGCTACGAGGCTCATAGGAATGAAGGTTTAATTTGCGATTAGCAATTTGCTCATCACAAATTAGGAATTTTTCCAAGGGTGCAGGGGTGTCTCAAGAACACCCTGCTGCACCCCTGAAAAAGAAATTTGGGGCATATGGCACACATACATGCCCTAAGGGCATGTGTTGGCGTCATATGGCACCTTTTGTTTTTTTGAAAAAAAGCTTTTTGAAAAGAATTCACAAATTACCACCAATTTACCACAATAGTTTCCAAATCCTTAATGTCATTTTTTACATATTTTTTGTTTGATACATTGCATTTAAGTAGTCACAAAATTTGCAAATCCTTCAGTGCAATTGCAAAATAAGGAATAGCAAATTTTGCTACTCCTTATTTTGCATCAAACTTGTTTGATACATACCATTTGTCTAATTAACATTCGCAAAGGCCAAAATTCGTAGAATTTTGATCTTTGCGAATGCTAATTAGCTTGATACATATGGCCCCAAGTGAGGCCTGTCTTACGACATGGTGCATCTTTTGCATCACTGCTGCATCGGTTTCATGTGGTACGTTTTTTTTACACCATGACATATCTGCCTAAATGCATCAATTTGTAATGTTGTCGCCTCATAGCAAATCTTTTGCACCGCCGCTGCATCAGAAAAGTGACGCACAGTGGCGCAAAAGAGGCATACACCTATCATAAATCTGTCCCTAGCATTTTAAATGATTAATCCAGGATGACGATAAGGTGTGGCCTATCCAGAGGTTTGTTTAAGGTGAGGCCTACTCAGGATTGCAGATTAAAGTTACGCTTGATGAAGAATACAGAGGAGATAATACATGTAAAGGCCTACCAATGAAGTAAGTAATGTGCACTTTATTGCGCCAGTCATCATAAATGTATCCCTAAGCTTCTTATCTTGTTACAGATGAACCACCATATGTACCATCAAACTATTTTGCATTTCCTAAATAGCAAATTTTAAGGAATAAATAGCAATTCTTTACTATTCCTAATTTGCAATGAGCAAATTGCTAATTGCAAATTACCCATTCATTTCCATGGGCTAGGAGGCTCATAGGAATGAAGGTTGCAATTTGCGATTAGCAATTAGCTCATCACAAAATAGGAATTTTTTCAAGCGTGCAGGGGTATCTCAAGAACACCCTGCTGCACCCCTGAAAAATAAATTTGGGAGCATATGGCACACCTACATGCCCTAAGGGCATGTATGGGCGTCATATGGGACCTTTTGTTTTTTGGAAAAAAATGCTTTTTGAAAAGAATTCGCAATTTACCACAAACTAGAAGTTGGTGGTAGTTTCCAAATCCTTAATATCATTTTTTATATATTTTTTGTTTGATACATTGCATTTAAGGAATCGCAAATTTTGAATTAAGGACATTTTAAGTCATTTCCACATGTGCAGTGTTTTCAAATTATGATTTGAAAATCGTTTTTGGGGAAAAGTAATGGTTTGCAAATTTATGACAAGGACATAATGGTGTATGCTTCTCTATAAGGCATTTCAGTGTCTCTGATGTCATTTTTCCCATATTACATTATAAGACCTTTCCCCATGGAGCACATTCCTTGTAAATATGCTCCCACCTGTGCATGGCGAATTTAGATTTTGACTGTTTGAGTCACATAGCCATGTTAAAAGTGACCCAAAAAAATTGCAAACATTTTAAAAAAACACATTCATGTGTCTTAAGGACATTTTAAGTCATTTCCCCATGGACAATGTTTTCTAAGTGGCGCAAAAGAGGCATACACCTATCATAAATCTGTCCCTAGCATTTTAAATGATTAATTCAGGATAACAATAAGATGTGGCCTATCCAGAGGTTTGTTTAAAGTGAGGCCTACTCAGGATTGCAGTTTAAAGTTACGCTTGATGAAGAATACAGAGGAGATAATACATGTAAAGCTCTACCAATGAAGTAAGTGATTTCTACTTCATTGCGCCAGTCATCATAAATGTATCCCTAAGCTTCTTATCTTGTTAGACATCAACCGCCATATGTATCATATAACTATTTTGCATTTCCAAAAAAGCGAATTTTAAGGAATAAATAGCGATTCTTTACCATTCCAAATTTGCGATGAGAAAATTGCTAATTGCAAATTACCCATTCATTTCCATGGGCTAGGAGGCTCATATAAATGAAGGTGCAATTTGCGATTAACAATTTGCTCATCACAAATTAGGAATTTTTCCAAAGCTGCAGGGGTGTCTCAATAACACCCTGCTGCACCCTTGAAAAAGAAATTTGGGGGCATATGGCGCACATAAATTTTAACAACATTCCTTTACCTCAAAAACGATTTTCAAATCATAATTTCAAAACACTACACATGGGAAAATTACTTAAAATGTCCTTAAGACACATAAAAGCGTTTTTTGATTGCCTTTCCTGCATGCTTGGGTCACTTTTAACATGGCTATGTAACACAAACATTCAAAATCTAAATTTTTCATGCACATGTGGGAGCATATTTACAAGCAATGTGCGCCACAGAGAAAGGTCTTACACTAAAATGAGAAAAATAACATCAGGGACAGTCAATTGCCTTATAAAGAAGCATACACCATTATGTCCTTGTCATGAATTTAAAAACAATTCCTTTTCCCCAAAAACGATTTTCAAATCATAATTTCAAAACACTGCACATGGGAAAATGACTTAAAATGTCATTAAGACACATGAAAGCGTTTTTTGATTGCCTTTCCAGCATGGTTGGGTCACTTTTAACATGGCTATGTAACACAAACATTTAAAATCTAAATTTACCATGCACAGGTGGGAGCATATTTACAAGCAATTTGCGCCACAGAGAAAAGTCTTACATTAAAATGGGAAAAATAACATCAGGGACAGTCAATTGCCTTATAAAGAAGCATACACCATTATGTCCTTGTCATAAATTTAAAAACAATTCCTTTACCTCAAAAACGATTTTCAATTCATAATTTCAAAACACTGCACATGGGAAAATTACTTAAAATGTCCTTAAGACACATAAAAGCGTTTTTTGATTGCCTTTCCTGCATGGTTGAGTCACTTTTAACATGGCTATGTAACACAAACATTCAAAATCTAAATTTTCCATGCACAGGTGGGAGCATATTTACAAGCAATTTGCGCCACATAATTCATAATTTTCTCCTTAAAGCACACTATTCTCTATTTAAATTAAAGAAATATTTTCTCACCTTAGCAAATACTTTGAGTTTGAAAACAGTCTCAGAAACACACCAATTTGTCTTCAGCAGAGCAAAAGGTATGCACTCCAGAGTCTGCAGCTATCAAAAGCACAGAAATGCTGTAATTCTTCACACATATCTCTCATGTCACCCAATCAAAACTCTTCCCTCACTTTTTTTCAAATGAAAACCCTTCCCCCCTCTGCCATTTCATGCCTTTTCTGCATGGCAACCACCTCTTGGAAAGCCTCTGTTGTTTGCAAGTTCACACAACAATGTTGCAATTGAACTCTGAACTCTCAGTGCACCTGCATATCCAGTGCATTCTTTCATTTAATGATTTTTTATTGACCACTCAAAATACATCTTTCAAAGAACACATCCGTGCACCCTAACTTTCTGTTTTCAGCAATCAAAATCCACCAATCACTGTTACTGCTTCATGAACACAGAAACTCCACAGTTTTTTTCATTTTAAACTCTCATTTTTTCAACTGCCATTTCATTGCCACACTTCATCTGACTGCAGGAGAACCTTCTCTCACCATGTTTTCTGTCTGGATTGTTGGACATAGTTATATTCACTGGGCTCAAAGGTACGTTGAAAACAGGAAATTACCTAACCTCAATTTACAAGATGTGGAAATTAAGTGGTTTGGCCACAGAGGATTAAAATGTCACCAATTGATACCATTGGTGAAAACCTTTATGCATTTGCCCAAACCTGACCTGTTAATTGTGCACTGTGGAGGTAATGACTTGGGCACTTTGACTGGTGTAGGTCTGGAAATGCTTTTAAAGGACACCTTTGAGCAATTAATGGCACTTTTTCCTCAGACTGCCTTGGTATATTCAAATATATGCCAAAGACAGAAATGGAGGTGGTCAAACCAATTTTGTCCACAAATTGAGAAGTCGAGGAAGCATGTAAACAAATCTGTTTCAGCTTACATGAGAGACCATGGAATGGTCTCCCTGTACAACAATAACTTGCGTTACTACATGCAAGATATCTACAGAGGAGATGGAGTTCACTTCTCAGATGAGGGCAACAGAATTTTCACTCTGAATTTAAAAATGTGCATTGGTACCTACTTATAAGTACCTAAATGTACCATAAACCCAAAAGCTCTTCTCAGAGCTACCCTACATCTAATCACTCACAATTATTATTTTACTCTAACATTTTTCACTAATTTTCAACAAAGTACGCTCCCTGGGGCGCTACCCGGTACGCGAACCGGGAGCTAACCTCGCGAAATTTTTTTAAAAAATGGTTTTTTTTCGCACATATAAGCCTCCTCAGCCACCCTCACAAAACCTAGGGGGTCAAGATAACTCTACCGTGCCCCCTTCTACCCATTCTGAACATTATTTGCCCTCCATCTTGTATCTTAATTCGACCGAAACACAAAATGGTGGACTCCCGTAACGCTTACGGTTCGCGAACCGGGGCGCTCAACAGTTCGCGTACCGGGTCGCTCCCTGGGAAGCGCACCATCAAAAAAGGTGGGAAAGTAGTTCACAGAAAATCTACTGGAGACAATTTCACCAAATATAGATTAGCTCATACTACATACCAATCCCTACCATTTTCACAAATTTAATTGGAATTCCATTTAACCATTTAACCTGTAGACCTCTCTAAATACCCTGAGGTAAATTACTTCTCAAAACACATCTGAAGTGTTGGAATTGACAACCAATGAAAATGTTACTTTCATTTTCTACATTTTTTACCTGACATTTGATTGGTTATGTACCTGAATATATATAAAGGAAGAGAAGAAAACACAGCCATTTTGACTACTACTTCCTGAATTACATTGCAAGATCATTTTCACTCACAACTTAAACTTCTTTTTAGAAGGTGAGATATTATTTTATAAATTTGAAAACATTTTCAGATAGTTATATACTATCCCTCTGTAAGAGTTAGACATTGAGAAAGGCTTCTTTATTATAATTATGGATTGATTTAGGTTTCTGTGGTATAATTATGAATTTACTTAGGCTTCTTCACAGGCACTTTTTAATAGTACTACTTCACGCCTGAAACCATACAGTGCCCATAGATTACTTCTCTGTTATAAACTCACAAGTACCTGTCTGAACTTAAACCCAACAGTGCCCTATCTCTACTGATATATTTATTTTTTATGCAAATTACAGCAAGAAAATGGAAGGAGAGCAGAATATTTCCTTCGAAATTGTTCTGAAGAACAACACAGAAAAAGATATTGAGGACAATGATGACTCAGATTTCATGGATGAATCACGGGACCATGAATTAGTTCAATGTGTAGAATCTGTGGATCATTTACTTCATTATGATGACGGTCAAATGTGGGAAGTTATGTTCACTCAACAAGAGGACATATCTGACAGTCAAATGTTAGACATTCTATTAAATTTTGAAAAACAATTCGAAAAATAAAATTATATGTAATATTAAAAAATTATTTGAGTCTTTAATCATTTTTATATGTAATTCATAAACTAGTGAAATGTTAGAAATGTTATTAAATGTTGAAACACAATCACAATAATAAATAATTGCTTAAAAAATAAAAAAATTAAAAAATAATCAACAAAACCAACAATCAATTAACATACAGTATTTGAAAAGTCTATCATTCATTTTTCATTATAGTACGCTGCCTAGAACGCTTCCCGGTTCGCGGACCGGGCGCTAACCACGAAAAAAAACAAAAAAAAAATTTTTTTATTTTTTGCCCCGCGGGGCCCTTTTAAAGCCTCCACATTAAACCTAGGGGGTCAGGGAGGATCTACTATGCCCCCTTATGGTTATTTCCACCTTTGTTTTGGCCTCCTCTTGTCTCTCAATCCTCCCGAGAGACAAGATGGCGGCCGCTCCGGACTGTTTAGAATGTTGACAGACACCGGAGAGCCAATCAGCTTCGCTACGCGAAGTTCCGTTACGCGTCACGTACGCGAACCGGAGCGCTGCCCGGTCCGCTGTTACAGATATATATCTTTTTTTAAACGTTAATTTCTCAAAATCCACTGGAGCACATATATTGAGACCTACAAAAGGCACATCGGGCTACCAGTCCCTACAATTTTGCCAAGTTTCGTGCAAATCCATTCAGCCGTTCGGGCTAAAAGTGAGGCCAACCGCCCTATGGAAAACTCAATGTTAAAAACACGTTTTGGGACCCCCCTTTTTTCTCGGCCCCCCCTGGACGAACCCCCCCCAAATTTTCAGGGGCTGCTCAGAAACAAAATGTTCCATTTTCCAGAAAATTTCAGCCAATTCCGTCCTCAAACGCCAAAGTTATTAGACATAGAATTTTCAAAAATCCCATAGGGAAAAAATCCTAACTATATATACCTACTGGCGACCGCCAGTAGGTAATATATATATATATATATATATATATATGTGTGTGTGTGCGTGTGTGTGTGTGTGTGTTGTGTTTTTAGTTTTTTTCGCCCTCCCACTTCAGATAGTCAGCAGCTGCCGCCGCTGCGCCAGGACTGGCCTCACACACTTTCTACAGAACACCTGGCTACCCTCACTGGTGATTAAACACATAACATAACATAACATAACAGGGGGTGTCCTCCTTCCGACTATGGTTTTATAATGAACAGATTTCTGTGCCCCTTAAACCTTCCAAGTTTTCTTTAATTGTTTTCCCTTTCTAAACTGTCAGTTTCACTGCCACAACAAAACCAACGTGTTTTAAGGTCTTTCCTACCAGCAGGGCAGTAATAGGGCACAAATATTCAAGCACAACATAGGCACAGGAATTAGGTTTGTTTTTGTACCCAATTATTAGTTGTGACGAAAAGGACTTGGAACAAAGTGTGCAAACTGTAAATGTCTGATGTTTGCACATTCTATCACCCCTAGCCCGCAGTTTTGCGTGGGTAGTGTTGAGCAGTTTGGACACGACGGTTGAATTGCCACCCATCGTGATCTTGACAGCAGTGAATGTTTTTTTTAATGTTGACTCCTACCACCTGAATTTCAGCCCATTACTTTAGGCTTTTAGTGTGTACCACACGGTATTTGTGAAATGTTTTCGCTCCAAGCAGCAAAACCTTCCTGCGATTACCAAAAGAAAAGAAAAAACACTAAAAGACCCACAGCCGACTTTGTCCTGAAAGGCAATCAGTCATGCCTTTTGTAAAGAGTTGAATCCTTGAATAGGAGTTGGAGTTGTGAGGTCAGAAGCTGTTCTACTGATGCTTGCAACGCCTTGCCTCCAGGCTCACCAGGCCAACCGAGAAAAACAGAAGCACTTTGGCCTCTTTTGAAACTTGTAGCAAAGCGTTCTAGTTTTTCAACTTCTCTAAAATGTATTAAAAAAATCCAAAGAAAATATTAATTATGACACTAGAAAACAAAAAGACAACAAAAATTATCAACTGCAAGTTATGTTACAAACTCACTCTATACATGCAAAGAAAATGCCTATTCGCCACACTGCATATGTAATATATGGCATCTTCTGTGTGCAGAAGTGTGCCTAAAACTAAAATAATATAGACCATTTATGTAGCTAGAGTGGGCTATACTGGCCATTAAATGCCCACTCCAGCGTTAAAGGCCCAAACCAAGGAAAAGTTCTTTAACAAGTGAACGGGCCTTTAATGGCCAGTACAGACCAGCTAACTGGGCAATAAGGCTATTAGAATGCTGCCCCACTAGAGGACATAATATTCTAACAAATAAAGCAAAGACCTCAATGAGTCCGAAGGGATTTAAATCCCCTCGGTTTCCATGACGCCTTTCTGTTCAAAGCAACAGCTGTGAACCACAAAAATTGGAATGTTGGAGCTCCAGGTATTTACCAGCCATTAAAAGTCCTGATCACTTAATTGTCTTCAATGGAGCTCCCAACATTCCAATGTTCTAATATAGCCTTAGAGCCCACCATAGCAGGATCAACTGGCCATTAAAGGCCCAATCCAGCAAAAGGTCCATGTTGAATGCGAGGGGGTTTAACAAGGGAGCGGGACTTTAATGGCCAGTTGAGCCCGCTACTTAGAGCTCTAAGGCTATTAGAACATTCTGCCTCTAGAGTGCAAAATGTTCTAATTAGTAAAAAAAAAACGTCTCTGAGTCCGAGGGGGTTTAAATCCCCTTGGGCTCCATAAGGCCTTTGTTCACAGCAAGAGCTGTGAAATAAAAAAAATTAGAATGTTGCTCTCTGGGCTTCTACCAGCCATAAGAAGCCCAGAGCACTCAATTGTCTTCAAAAGAGTGCTCAACATTCCAATGCTCTATAAGTGTTAATTAATACCCAGTTCAACTGTGCTCATTGTATTGACATCAGAATAACATAAGTAGCGTTAGCCCAGCATGGATTCAGACTTATACCGTGCTCATTATATGCAGATGTTTGCAGGTGGCGCATCGTCACTGAACAATTTATCCAGGGTAGGAAGCAGTGACATGCAGGGTATGCAAGGATCTCTGCAAACAATGCTGGAACTTATGCCCCTATTTGCGAGGAGACTACTGGCTGCGAAGCGCATTTGCTCCACACCAGTGAAGGATTTGTATCTATTGCCTGTAGTGTGCATTTTTGAGTTTTCTGTGTGCATTAAAGTACTTTTTTGTAATAAAGTGTTATTGGGCTGCAGCTCCAGGGTAGGGGTGTCTAGTATCATTGGACCAGTCCGCGGCCTGATCTAATATGACATTGAATTGGAATGAAAAATTTCCTAGCTATCGTTACAGAAGGTTTCAATTTTATTAAGGACTCAGAGGCGAGGATTATGCAATCCGTACTTCACTTTAATTGAATAGCAGCCATTTTACAGAAACTTTAACAATAACTACCATTCCCATGAAGCCTTGGGAAAGCCATAATAAACAACAATCTCCAATGGGAGACAGTCCCCAAGCTCCAGCCAATCAGGGCGACCTAGTCCAGAATAGAGTACCTCATTTGTGACCTCTCAGCCTCTTTTGACACGCGAGTCCAGCCGCCGCATCTTTTTCATGTCTCTAGTTTCCTTGCAGCCATTGCTAAAAGCAAAGGACAAGGTTTTGCCACAAGCAATCGTTAAGGTTCAAATCTGTAGAAGAACAATGATGTGATACATCAGGAAGCAAAGACGATAGGGACAGGATGTAGCCTTTTGGCCAGAGCTGTCGACGTCAAAGCTGGAGAACCGGGTTCGAGTCTTGGCAATGACACCCAACATCCTGTGATGCTGGGCAAATCACATAATCTCCCTGTGCCTAACAAAAATGAATGTGTCCTAGTGTAACAAAACTGCTGCTAAGTAAAGCTCTTTGATAACCGATATCTTTGGGTCTAGTTTGTGCTATATAAAACTCTAAAAAAAAAAGCAACAATCTTTATACAGGTAAGGAACATCATACCCAATTGTCATCACTGAAATATCAAGATCTAGTACTTAAGAGTCACAGGGTGGGCTTTTCATGGTCAGAATCTCTGGGTGAGATAATCCTCACCGCTGAGTCCTTAATAGAATTGACATTTCCTATTACAATAGCTAGGGCATTTTTTATTCTATGTCAGGACAAGAGGCAAGGATTATTCTAGTTCAGATCTTCCAATTAAGCCATATCAAGCACTGGGTAAAAACAAACCTTTTAAAGGTAGAAAAGGGGTAAATGTGTAACCCTTCTCCAGCTGCCTGTCCTGGAGAAATGAGTCTGTGGCTACTGCCAGTGGGTAGGGCCTCCAACTGAAAAATCTGGGGATTTGATGGTCTAGCCTTTATACAAAGAGGTCCATGAAAACGAATCCCACCTCTCCTGGAAGGTGGAAAAAAAAACAATGGAGTTTCCAAAGGCTTGAAACATCAAAGATGCAGGAATCCAAGTCCGCCACCTAATTGGCTTGACCTGACAGGTACTCCGTGGTGACTGAAATCCGATACTCCAGCCAGTACTGCCAGAAATTGATGGCAAGGTCAGAGAGAGCCTTCAACCTTATTCCCCCCAGATGGTTGATGTATCGAACTACCGATACTTTGTCCCCCTTGAGAAGCACGCAGTCCTGGATGGAGTCCTTGGTTCAGAATTGGACTGCAAAGGATCCCACCAGCTGCTCCAGACAGTTGAAATGTAATCTCCGGTGATGTGGCGACCACAACCCTCCTGTGGAAATTTTGCCACATCTGGCACCCCAGCCTGATCTGTTGGCATCTGACTCTATGACGATGTCTGGGGCTGAACCGAAGATTGCCCCTCTGTTCCAAGCCTCCATGTTGGCTAGTCACAAGCCAATCTCCTCCCATGCTTAGTCAGAGAACATCACCATCCTAGAGTAAAAGAGACCGTTGCACAGGTGTGGGGATTTCAACTGCTGCAAGACACAATAATGGAGAGGGCTTGGGAAGATGGCCTGATGGAAGAAGAGAGAAGGGCCACCAGACAGACCAACTGCCTCAGTGAGACCTGCTGTCTGGCCAGAGTACGCCGCAAGTTGTGACAAATCTTTTTCACCTTGCGAGACTGAAGATTGAGAGTAACGTTGGCAGAGTCTATGAAAAAACCGAAACATTACCTTCTGAGAAGGAACCAAGCAAGACTTGGCTTTGTTGACAACAAAGCATGAGGGGCAAGCTTCCACACAAGGCCCTTGTCCTGGTGTGGTGTAGGTGAGTACTAGCCAGACCAGTGCATGGTCAGATAGGAACCCAAAAGGTGGTCTACACTGGTGGCCCAAATGAGTGTGTCTCATGTAATCTGTTATGTTCTATATACGTATCTTATATAGATGCAGGTAACAACACAACCTTTCACCTATATTCTTCCATACATTACATACATAACGGTTCTTAGGCACTGACCTTTTACCTAGATGTGAAACTGCATTCAGAACACAGGTTTTCCCTAGTTTGAATCTCATACATTATGCATGATGTTTCTTGAAAGCACAGCAAGACTACCATCTCCTCTATAATATCTCTGTATAAAGTTCAGGCCCGACGTCATCCTATAGACCGACACAGTAACACAACAAGGTAGAACCCCTGGGGAGACCTGTGGATATATATACATCATGTCTTGCTTTAGAAAGACAGAGGAGACCGTGACTTTCTGGCTGACACACTACCCAGAGACACTGATGTTCCTGCATGCAGATGCTCCAGCTAGCAGTGGTCTAACATCCCTCGCGGGGTGTCTGGCTCGATCCCAGGATAGGGACCCACATTTTCTTATTTTCAGGTAAATGGGGTTGACTAGATCCTAGAGGGATTCTTGGCATAACACCTTCACAGATGCTAGGTACATTTAAGTACATCTAGTTAGGGAGGCATCGTAGGAGTACGCACTTATTGTCATGTATTTTATGTACTTGTATATATTCATGATTACGGCAAAATGGTAGAACTGTACCATCCCTTTACTTTCATAGTACTGCTAAACATGTATCTCTGCTACTGTCTAATTGTTGTTGCAGCTCATCTATTCTACGCTGAAATAACGACACCAATTATGTTTATAATGTGTATCTCTGAGACCCAATAAGTGAGTACGAGTAACTGAGCGAAAAGAAGTATATTGTTTCCATGATCATGGGGGGATCAGGGTTGTCATGTTTTGAGGTTGCCAAGAACTATTCTCCCCCTGATAAGAGGAGATTCTAGTGGCACTGTGAGCTAGCTGATACAGACAGGCTAACGTATCCGGTGGGGGTGCACAGAATCAGTACGCCACCAATCCCACAGTTTATGTTATCCAAAAGCGCAGATCCTGTATAGGTAATATAGGAACTACACAACATGTGCCCAACATTGGTTTGGTACTTATTTAACAATAGAATCTGAGTAGTTCAGTTGTGCTATTTTCAGAGACCCCTACTCAGAAAATACCAGAGACGTCTGGAGTGGGTGGGCACAAACTCTGCCACAGCTGTGTGGGCTAAAAATCCTATTTATTGGCTGTTGGTAAATCAAGCTTGAAGGACACAGTGTTCCTAAACTTGTGCATAAAAACTTTATCTAAGTTCCCTTGGACAAACTTCTTCTTTACAAAAATGACTGAGACAGGAGATAACACAGTAGTGGATCTACACCTCTCGGCCAGAGAAGAAGATGCAGACGCAATTCCGATTAAAGAAACATTCAGAAATACAGTCACCCTGAAACTGCTAGAGCATGGTTTAACACCAAGGGGTGAAATAGTAGCTTTCGTGATTGAGGCGCACAAATCAAACAAAACATAGGTATTTTATTTATGGGTTACATTCCCAGCAGTAAATGCAACAGCAAAAACATTTCACTCTTACGCAGAAGGAGATGCACCAGAGGAATATTGTCCATTCAAGGATATTGAAGTTCCGCTCACATACCAGGAATATTTATACTGGTTTAAAGACGCCCTACCCCACATAAGAAGAGTACGACTCGGCCTGCTCAGAGGAGAAGGGGCAACATGGCTGATATTAGCGGCTCCACACCACATCCTGACATTGACACATGCCACCAGGAGACTTACTCATACAACACAAAGATTTAATTAAAATCTATAGGAACTTGACACAATTCGTCATAAGGACACTTACAATCCAACCAGCAATAGTTGCCATAAATGGAACTCAAACTCAGGGTACAACAACTAACATCACACCACAAACATTACACGCAGTGATTGGCAAAATGCCCACAAAACGTGAACAAATGCTATTTTGGGTAGCTCAGAAAATAACACAGTTAGAGGAAGTATTCCGGAATACTACCCCAAATGAAAAGCACAGAATGCTAACAATCTGCTTGCCCATGGGGATAACACCACAAGTAGAAGATTGTCCCACTTGGGGTACAGTTTCTGCTGCCATATATACCAGAACACATGGTATTCCTTCATTAGCAGTTATACCAGATGTATTGAGACAAACAAATCGAGTATGGAGGAGAGCCTACTCTGAACTTAGGGATGAAGTTACTAGGTAACTATGCCTAGGTATCAGCCATAATACTAGCTAATATTAAAGGGCAAGCAGCTTCAGTGGCTATCCGCCAACACCTAAGGGAGTTCAGTCCTTTAGAACAGGAACACAAATTACCCAAAATAATTAAAACTGCATATGCAGAATTAGGTAGAGACAGTTTGGATGGGAAAGCATAGAAACCACAACTGATGGTCAGTTCTGAAAAGGACACTTCAAAGCAGACACCTGCTTCAACTAAAAAGAAGTGGGATAATAAATAACAACAAAACTTTAAAGGAAATAGATCTCAATCCCAAGGTAGATCTCCTCCACAGGAGCCCTCCGAAAAGAGGTACAACCTTAGGAATAGGGATAATATTAGGAAACTTGACAGGTATCAGGATACTGATACACGTTCCTCTCGTTCCTTTCAGGGTTCATCGAAAAACTCAGAGAGGAAAGGATGTTCAGAAAGACAAGAAGAGCATACAAAGTCCAGAGACAAGCAGCACACTCAGGATTATACTTCCAAAAAAGAAGAAAAGCCAAAGCAAAAGCCACAGTTCAAAAAGAAGAAGGTTGCAGGTCTAAAGATCAGACATGCTCAGAATTCTGAGGACTCGACTACTGAATGGTTAATGGGCTCTGACGATGCTAGACAGTGCGGCAGAAGTAACAATAGCTCATCAGAACCTGATGGAATTTCTGATGACAGCGGACTTGAATGATTATGTCACGGTAGAAACACCTGATACTATGGTAAGTGTCACACTTAAAGTATATGAAATAACGCGCCAGATAGAGGGGGAAACATGTAGAACAGTGAGAGGTGTCTTTTGGGAGAACCTGATGTTTGACTATGACATTTTGTTAGCTGAACAAGATTGGCCACCAGCATTGGTCATGGATTGCCCTAAAGGAGAAACTGTCATTCTCCCGGCATTCTCAGACCATATTCCCAGGCACTTGCATCACACATATGTGCAAGAGTGGGTGGTAGCCCAGGCTCCAGCGCTATACAAAAACCATGTTGGATGGGATGAGGATTCTACCCACCACATAATTCCTTTAAAAAATACTCCAACTGCACAGAGGCAGTATCCAATAAAGCAAGAAGCTAAAAAACAGGTCAGGGAGATCTTAGATCAACTTGAATACCAAGGGGTGATTGAAACCTGCATCTCTCAAATGAATAACCCTTTGTTTCCTGTCATGAAACCTGACAATATATAGCTTTAGATTACAGACATTTAAACACTTGCATTTGCAGTCCAAAATGCACACAGTGCCGCATTAAAGAATAACATTGTGCGGAAAAAATACAAAGCAACAATTGATATCTCAAATGGATTTTGTTGTCAAAATATAGCACCTGAAAGCAGGTATTTAACAGCATTCTCAGTGCGAGGGACATAACAGCAATTCCGTCAATTCCCCCAGGGGTATAAGAACATCCCAGGGTTGTTTTTGGCCAGAGTAACTGAGTTACTTCACAAATTAGGTGAAGAGGCATTGTCCTATGTGGATGATAATTATCTGACGGACAATGACCTAGAGGAACACTTGAACCTACTAAACACCATAATTTTGGGATTTGCATCTGAGGGCTACAAATTCAACTTAAAAAAATTGAAAATTGCCCACCTCTGTATCCTGCTTTTAGGATATGAGCTTTCAAATGAAGGGAAAAGCCTGACAGCCAATTCTTTAGATAAATGTGCGCGGCTCCAACCTCCAAAATCATTAAAACATTTACAATCAATCCTGGGATTCCTAAATTCCTAACATACATTTTAGAGTACGCAGAACAAGTAAAACTCTTCTACGATTTAATAAAACCTGATTTTTCAGTAAAATACTAGACACAGGAACACCCAGTAACACCACGTTCCTTACAAGCTGACGTGATAGCTTTCAAATACATACAGACACACATAAATGTACGTAACCTAGTGATCAGTATAGTTGCGGGTCAATCTGGGTACACCTATCTGACATATAATGAAGGTAAAACAGTACCAATTGCATGCAAGTCACATTTGTACACAAATGCTGAAATGCGCTTTGCATCTACAAAAAAGATTCTAACAACGGTACAGACTGATGTAGTGAGAGAAAGAGCAATGGCTCAGGGGAAACAAAGTCGCAGCCTTAGAGACTCCGACAAAGGCAAGCGTCCCTAACGCTAAAGTCTTACATCTGAGATGGATACAATGGGCTAATTCTCTCACTGTAAAGGATGTAGAATAGAGGTACGACCTAAATTTAAAGACTCAAGAATTCCAGCAATATGAACAAAAATATCCTGTACCAAATGAAATATTGCCTCTATATCAGTATAAATATATAATTTACACTGACGGATCTGCTCAACCGGCCATAGGGAGTAAGCAACAATATAGCGCAGCATGTGCAATCGTTAAAGGTTGTATGCAGGATGGAAAGTTGCATCTAAGTTGCACTAAAACGCAATCTCCAGAAGACTGCACTGCACAGTTGGCAGAGTTAAAAGCCTTGATACTGGTGCTGGTAGTTCCGGATCAAGAATTCCCCACACTAATTGTGTGTGATTCATTTTACTGTGTACAGTCTTATTTTTTTGATTAAATCTGTTTTATTCAGTTTATACAGTTTTCTGAAAGGTGACACTTGACGTGATATTTCACCAAACAATAAAGACATACAATAAACCCTAGGTATCTGTTTGCTGTCTAACTGTGTACAGTCTTTCTAATGAATACTTGCAACACTGGATTCAAAACGTGTTCAAAGAAGCAAAAGGTGGCACAATTAAGCATAGAATGCTATGGGAACATGTAGTTAAGTTTAAATCAGAACTACCAAGGGCTCACGTGATACATACATACACTGAGTCATCAGCGTGATGGCGTTCAGATTGAAGGGAATTGATAGGCTGATGAATCTGCAAAGGGGACTTTATGCACGGCTTCCGTAGCTGCAATCACTCGTTCTAAAATGAGAATAGACTTGAGATTACGGTGGCTGTCATTACTTTATGCAAAAACAGCAAAGCATTACCAAAACAGTTTCCACTCAAGTACTCCTACAAGTTAGATGCCAATAACATTTCATTTGCTCAGATTCCTGGAGTGGTGGATAAAGTGATTCCAAATATGTATCATAGGTTAAGTTTAATACTAGCATCACACATAGGGATAGGTTCTGCACATGCAGGAGTTAGGGCAACAGTTTCTTTATTAAAACAAAGCTATTGGTGGCCTTGATTAACAAAGCAGACTAAGGACTATGTCTTGAAATATGCCATCTGCAGCAGAGGAACGGTTCCACCGTAACACGTCCAGCACAAATCCCATTATTAGAGAACATCAGACTGTCCGTTTGCATGCATCCTGCTCAAGGTTCCTATAGATGGGGTCCCAGCGCTTGGCTGACGCTCTAACTGTTATAAAAGATTTGCAAGCCTTCATAGGGACATACGCAATTGGCACATTACAATCTGACCAGGGCCCTGCATTTTGCTCTCATGCTTACAAGGAGGCTATGCAAGGATTGGGTGTAACATTGTGCTACTCCTCTCAGTACCCTCCCTAGGAAAATTTGGTTGTGGAGAGGAAAAACCGAGACTTAAAGCAGTCGTTAACAGCTAGAGTATTAGGCACGGGTAAGAGCTGGGTAAAACATCTGTATGGAGTGCAGCAGGCTCTTAACAATATTCCAATATGTTCTCTCAGTGGGGTCACTTCATATGAGGTCCTATTTGGGACTAGAATGTGGGTACCTGATCTTGATTGTGAAGGAGCAGTGGAGGATGAAAAACCATTTGACATCCATGATCATTTGGCTGTTTTACAGGATCTAAATCAATCCAGGACACAAAAAAAGTAATGTCCACCTGAAGCAGACTGCCACTGGGGAAGTCAAATCAGTCACTGCAAGACCTGTCTGGATCCCAAAAGGCGGGGATCTGGTTGGAGAGAAAATAGCAGACAAAAAAGAATTTGGGCCATCCTACAGAAAGCATGTACCAGTCCTAGCAATTAAAGGAACAAGAACTGTACATCTACCGCCTCTTGCCAGAAAAAAGGAGAAAACATTTATCTCAATTGACCTAATCAAACCACACCATTAGGCCAATACTAAGTAGTAGGCCATGTGGACTCCAAAGTAGCGGACGCCCTCCTCTCGCTACTATTCAAGACGTTCAAACGGAAAGGATCATCACGTTCAAAGAGTTCCCGTTACGGAATGAAGGACTATGCAATAATGCAATGGAACTCGTTCCCCTTGAGCTTGAAATTCGAATTTAGAATCAAAATGAAACACAAATTGCTATTCGACCAAATACAGATGTCTACATCAACATGCCTCAACAAGAGCAAACTACGATTTCGACACATCCTAATGCAATACCAACCATTGATTGAACTGCTTCTGGCTACCTCATAAACTTTGCTATGTTTTCTTTGGATCCAAGTGAACCAGAAACGAAGCAAGCCAAAAAGTCACACCAGCAGCAAGTTAAGGAACTTCTGAACTTTCTTAAAAGAACTTACCTAGTATCACCGTGGGTAGAACTATGGATAATGACAAGGATACTTTTCTGTCTTTTCTGTTTCGGCTTAGGAATAGTTTTTAACATGCTTATTAATGGTCAAAAAATTCGACAAAGCTCTGCAGCCCAAAATGTGAATTTACTTTTAAAACCACATCAATCATCTCATTGAGAACAAAGAGACTTGTCATCAGTTACCGTTACAGCAGTTCATATACCTGATGGTGTAGTTTGGGACAACGCTGATTTCAACATATTCGGCCCGAACGAACTTTTAAAGATTCCACATTTATTTAAAATATCATTGAGTTATATCATTACCTCAAGTACATTTTCCAATGATTGGAAATGTGAAACTGTTAATAACATGTTATTTGATTTGGAAAAATCTGCTGCGTTTTCTAATAGTGAAACATTGGAAGGCACATCATATTTTGAAACCATGTATTGTTATCAACATTATGGTCATCACTTTTTGCATAAATCATCTAATCCTAGAAATGTGTTCACATACCACCAGTGGGAACATTGTCTAACATCCTCAAAGGGCAGTTCAAAAACCTTTGCACAGAAATGTCCAAATTTATAAGGGTTTATTATCTCTGACCCAGCTTCATATTATTATAGGGTTGCACCAACATCAGTACAGAAAAACATGTTAACAAATACCAAACAGATGTATTCTGCATCATTTATTGACCAATTGTCTGAACAAGGTTTCAACTTATGGAAAGACACTATAGACTTAAAATCAGTCTGGGGTACTAAAGAATGGTAAGTTCATGGAATGGAGGCTTTATTTAGAGCATGCATGATCCCTCTACAAATCATGACAGACGTCTTGCCTTGGAATAGCCAAGAACAAAGACTTGAACACACCTTGGCTGCCAACTCCATCACACACTGAGGGTAACGAAACATCACAGAAAGGGATTACAATAGATGACATTATATAATATAACAGATCAGACCCGATTGGAAGAAATGGTTGATTTGGCCCACAGACACCAATGGTTGTCAGGAAAGATTCATGGGTAAAACCTAAGGGTTTGCAATCCATAGACTAGATCCGCGCTATGTACAGAGACAACATCCAGGGGTAGAGACGTCATTCAGTGTTGGGAAATTGTGCCTCGATTGGCTAAAAACCTCAACACTCACACAGGTGAAACAACACTTACCCTTACTCACACAGGATATGGATCTTAGGGATTTTTTACTAGGTCCCAGGAAACCACATCTGAAACGTTTCATATTTGCTGTCATTTATGCTGACTACAATTAAATATGGAAAATATCACAGCAAGAGGCCGCGTGGAGACTAGGGGTTGCCCAGTTGCAGTGATTACTCCAGCATGTGGGCTGCTTTGAAATGGGAGTTAACTTAATGCTGAATGATCAAGGCTGCTGCAGAATGCTTCTGGGCATCGCATATCTGGTAACCGTGAGCTCCAGGGTTACTAGTTGTATGCAAGTATTGTTTCCACCGACACATACAGTCAGGGAGGCGCCGCTATGACCTTCACTGAATCTTTCTTTAATACGGTTTCATACTCTAAGCAGAATGAAAGCCATGCTTTTACAGAAGTCTGTCCCCTTAACCTCCGCTCAAGAAACTTTTGATCTCCAGATTGCAAGGTCTTCAGCAGAGATACAGGTGGGTTTCCATAAAAAATGTCCTTTCCATTTCGTAGAAATGGTAAATCGTATCTTTAACATGTCTGATACGACCTATTTAAAACCATAGGCTCTGGACTTTGGGCACCTTTTAGACGGTACTTGGAGTTATACCAAACTTCATACACTCCGTATTCTGAAGAATCTTTGGAGGACTTTCACTAATTCTGTTTCTAATAGCAAGTGTCCTGATTGTCCTCTATTTGCTACACAATGGACGTCCCAATCACCAAGGAGATGGAAAACGCATTCCTGGAGCTTAAATACAGTGATATCATGGAACAACATCTAGGCACGCCTCGCCTAACAGAACTAAGTACATCTTGCTTCTTGTCATTTTGACCAGTCACCATGGACTGGATCTTACCCGTCCTCTGATGCCTGTTTTGCGGAGAAGAATGTGTGTCAGACCTTTGTTTGACACTCCCCTCATATGCGCAATCAGACATGAATGCTGTACTGGACCCGATAACGGCCCATCTTCTGCAATGTCCTCAGCGTATTCCAATGTTGATGATGTAATTTCTTGAGCCACAGTGTAGAAAACGTGTAATAATTTCCGTTAGCATAAGCTGAAGCTATTTTGTCTGTGGCATCCATTTTGTTAGCTATGTAATTCTTCAGTCTTCACTGCTGCTTGCCCTTCTAGTCTGCTTGGGTCATCAACGTTAGTTAACTCCTTCTGTACTGGGCCAAAGCAATGTTTGTGCTGAGCAAATGCCTGTAGCTGCTGAAATGCACCTGGCTAAAGATGTAACTGTCAGATATTTTGTACTGCTGTAAGCAGTTCTGTTCCCCCTCCTACTTTGCTGACTAAGGGCCAGATGTAGGTGGCTAAATACTGGTTGGTAACGCCGAAATTTGGTAAATTTCAGCGTTACCGTTTCAGCGTTACTGATTAGTATTTAGCCATTCCTAATGTAGGTAAGGAATCGGTAAATAAGGAATCGGTAAATACCGATTCCTTAATGCTCTTGCATTTAAGGAATCGGTAATACCGATTCCTTAAATGCAATGAAGGAAGCACACGAAAGAGTGCTTTTGAGCCTTAAGAAATCGGTAATTACCACCAACTTCAAGTTGGTGGTAATTAACGATTTCCTTTAAAAAATGACTTTTTTGTTTTTTGTTAAGTGCCATGTGGCACACATTCATGCCCTTAGGGCATGTATGTGTGCCACATATGCACACATGCACATTTGAAGGGTGCAACAGGGCGTCCTTTTGACACCCTGGCACCCTTGAAAGTGCTCCCGCTATTAGCGATTCGGTAATACGGAATCGCTAATAGTGAATGTCTTCACAATCATTCCTATGGGCCTCCAAGCCCATAGAAATGAATGGTCAGGTATTTCTTATCACTGAATCTCAATTACCGTTTTGGTAAGAAGGAATATCAAGGAGTTTGTATTTTTTTACCAAATCTTTACCTACATAGGAAATACCTCCTTCTTAATAGCGAATCGGTAAAATTCGCTATCAAGAAATCTGTATTTCAGATTTACCTACATCTGGCCCTAAGTGATTACTCATCTGCCCATGTCTGGCTGTAACTATTCCTGTGTATGCTTGTACCTTCTATTTGTAACTATATACTTACTCTGCAACAAAGTCTGTATGTAAGCACCATGGTCTGTGTATTCCTCCTGGAACACTTGAGGGTGTTATATGGACATAGTCCTACTCATGAGTGAATACACTTGTCATTTTGAATTCCAGCTTCAGTGCCAGTCTCTATTTTGTAGGTCTGCGGACCCACGGACAGAGAAGGGTGAACCATTAAAAGGCACATTTCCACAACCGCAGGCAGTAACTGCACCTGTTGGTATGGACAACGGCTCCTCCACTGACACCCAGGCTTTGGACAGCGCACAGGCTGCCCCAGCACTGGCTGCGGACAGCGTGGAACATCATCTGTGCTCAATTGACGTACTCTGCAAGGTGCTACAGGGACCGTCTACTGCGGAAGCAAGAAACAAAAATGTTGCGTCTACCAGCCAGGACACATAAACAATTGACCTATTTTTGGCTCGTCGTGTACTGGAAGAACTTCTCTTCTTTTTTAACAAGCTCAAAATTTGGAATTTGAAAAAAAAATTGACATTCCTTTAATTTATTGGGCATAAATGGCTTTCTGATGCATATAGTGGATATAACTATGGACACTTTTTAGAGCTATACTTTGCAAACATGTTCTTTTAAAACTTGTTAGGTTTTTAGAAATGTCTTTTAGATGTTTTTAAACATTGTGGAAAAACAAATGTTTTATGAATTTTGAGTGTACCTATATCTAGTTAGGCTAGTAGTACGGTAATAAGTTACATATGTCGTCCAGTCGGAAGAGGAGTGGGTTTATATTCCATATAGGTACCTTATATAGGGGCAGGTAACATCACAACCTTTCACCTATTTTCTTCCCTACATTACATACATAATGGTTCTTAGGCACTGACCTTTTACCTAGATACGACACTGCATTCAGAAATCGGGTTTTCCCTAGTTAGAATCTCATACATTATGCATGAGGTTTTTTGGAAGCAAAGCAGGACTACCATCTCCTGTATAATATCTCTGTATAAAGTTCAGGCCCGACGTCATCCTCTAGGCCCACACAGTAACACAGCAATGTAGGACCCCTGGGTAGACCTGTGTCTACATATACATCATGTCTTGCTTTAGAAAGACAGAGGAGACCGTGACCTCCTGACTGACACACTGCCCAGCGATGCTGAGGTTCCTGCATGCAGACGCTCCAGCTAGCAGTGGGCTAACATCCCTCGCGGGGTGTCCAACTCAAGACCTGGACGGGGTCCCACATTCTCTTATTTCAGGTAAATGGGGTTGACTAGATCCTAGAGGGATTCTTGGCATAACACCTACTATGTACATGCTATGTACATTTAGGTAAATCTAGTTAGGGAGGCATCGTAGGAATACGCACATATTGTCATGTATTTTATGTACTTGTATATATTCATAATTTCTGCAAAATAGTAGAACAGTACCATCTCTTTACTTTCGCAGTACTGCTAATCATATATCTCTGCTACTGTCTAATGGCTGTTGCAGCTCATCTATTCTACGCTAGAATAATAACTGTTAAATAAATTCTTATTGAATAGCCCAGTATGTTTTTTCTGTGTATCTCTGAGACCAACTAAGCGAGCATTAGTGACTGACGAAAAAGTAGTATATTGTATCCATGATCCTGGGGGATCAGGGTTGTCATGTTCTGAGGTTGCCAAGAACTACTCTCTCACCGATATGAGGAGATTATAATGGTACTGTGAGCTAGCTGATACATACAGGCTAACGTATCTGGTGGGGGTGCATGGAATCAGTCTGCCACCAGTCCCACAGTTTATGTTATCCAAACATGTAGATCCTGTATAGGTAATATAGGAACTACACGACAAATCAATTGATGACCAGGTTTTGTGTGAGGTGGTAAAACCAGTGCCCTCTGTGCTGTGAGGATAAGTGAAACATCATACAACATGGAGATCATTATTTAGCATTAATTTGTTTTATAGGGCTGCAGCTCCAGGGTGGGGGTGTCTGGTATCACTGAACCTTTCTGCGGCCTGATCTAATATGACATTGAAATCACCCCCTTCAACCCCCCCACGAAGTTTTGTCCCAGAACCCATGTTATTGATTGGGCTCCAGACATCTGCAAAGAAGTTGGGGCAGTCCATGTAAGGGTCGCATATCCACGCTAGTATGATAGGGGAGCCATTAAGCGTGCCCTGAACTATCACAACTCTGCCCTACCTATCACAGTATGATTTGGTGTGTGTGCCACTGTAGCTCCCTTTGTATAAGGATGGCAGTGCCACAAGTACAGTTTAAATATTGGGAGGCATGAGATTGAGCAACCCACCACACTCGCTGCTGCAGGCATGTTACCTCATTGAGGTGCAGTTCCTATAGGAAGCCTATGTCTATCCAATGTCTACAAGGTAGGCGGTGATCAGGCATGTCTTTCGTCAGTTATTAATTCCTAGTTTGTTCCAGGTTTAGTACCTAATGGGTGTCATGTCACAAAGGGCATGCATATAGGTACAGTGTCACATATGATGGACCTTTGACTACCTAGTGTGTACACAACGAATCTGCAGAGCAACAGGGTGAAATACAGTGCATGTTGCAATAACAGAGAAGAACAAACATATGCCACCCACCTCCCACTTCAACCCCCCCAAACAGTTAAAAAAGCGCATCCCACCACCCTCTCATATCAACATTCCCAACTTGCACTAAAGGCCAAGCGGACACCCCAGTTATCTATAAATGGGTGGCCAAGGGGTGCTCGACAACATAAATGCGAAGCAAGAGTACAATAACTGGGATTTGAAGGGGAGGTGACCAGCACTGTCCTGCGATGTCTAAGAGTAATCTCGGTTTAATGCAGCGTATCTCACAGCACAGTATGTTTCACCTCCAGCAAGGAGAACTCACCCAGTTGCATGTTGTGATGGTAATGAGTTAGGCATGCGTGGCCACTGGTTGTAGCTCATTCATTGTTGCTGAGATGGGCCTTGGATCCAGTCCCATGAGGGAAGGAATCAATCACTTTAGTGACGACAAATTTCCCTGATTTGTGGGTGAATTTTGTGGCTGTTTTGGGATCTGTAAAGTAGTGCTGCTTTCTGTCAGGTTAATGCAAAGTTTGCTCAGATACAGCAGAGATTAAGAGACCCCGGCTACGTTTCACCAGGAAGAATTCCCGTTGCATTACCTGGACTACGTTGGTGAAGTCAGGATATAAGGAAATAGTATTGCCTTGATATTTAAGTGACTGACGTTCTCGGGCCAATCGCAGTATCACATCTCTGTCCCCATAGTTGGGTAGCCCTGCCACTATAGTTCTTGCTGGGGCACCATGAGGCAGTTGTGGGCTCAGCACGTGGTAGGAAGACTGTGGATAGAGCATCGCCAAAGAGGGAGCAGACCACAATTTCGACATATGTCTCCGTCTTATATATGGCAGTCGACTCAGGGAGGCCAAGAATATAAAGATTATAGCACCTGGAGCGGGCTTCCAGATCTTCATGTTTATTTCTGATTACTTCCAGGATTTTTTCCACTCTGAATAGTCTGAACAGTCGAAGCATGAGTGGCTTCAATGTTCAAAGTGCAGCTTTCTAAATGGTTGATGCGGTCTATGTGTTTGTCAACATGCTCCTTGATGCGATCAAATCTGTTTGTAAGAAGATCGATCTTGGAGTCAATAGTGTGCAAGCTTGTTTTCAACTCTAGGAGCATGTCCTTTATTTCCTGGTCAGGCAATGCAGGCAGGGTAGATTCCAGTGCACTCTGTTCGACCCTGAATATATGTCTTCTGCCATTAATGGTCAATTTGGGCTGTTTATTGTCATGTTTGCCCATCTTCAATGCAGTATGTGGGCAATCTGTGCAGGAACATCTGTGTCATATTCAGGAGCAGGCGTAGTGCCTGGAGTGCCACCTCATCCTGGCCTTTAATTATTATATTAAAGAGTACGAGTAGACCCAGTCACCAGCCCAAATATATTGACTCACTGTAGTGGGGCTCACAGTGAAGTCCCCGGTGCAAGTTCCACATAGGATCCCGGGTGTCTCAGAGAGCCAGAAGCAGGATCATGCAAGCAGCAGGGCAATGAAGTGGTTGGGGCACCCCCGACAGAAGGAGAAATGGCACTCCCCAGGTGCAGTCACTCCCCAACACAGCCAGGGGGCCCGTCCTATGGCAGAGCTCAGCAGCAAGGTCCTCCCCACTGTGGCACCCTGGCAAGCAGGCACCTGCGAGGGGCTGCATCTGCACAGATCCCAAGAATATGATTGATGAGTATGGCTCAGGATTCCACCTCTGGGCCGCTACCAGAGCCTGCTAATCCCATGCAGCCCACTGCACATAGCCGTGGCAGTCAGACGTGCCTGTCCCACCAGTGCACCAGGTGCTCTGGCTCAGGTCTCCAGCCCCACAGTGTCAGCCTTCCTAAATAGTTCATGGGCTAGGGCTTGATTAGCTCTGAGCTGCCAAATTCAGGGCAAGTGCCAGGATTCCTCACCAGGTGAGGCAGCAGTAAAGCACTGCACAGCCACTCCTAGCCATGTCGGTTGGGCCACCAGTCCCTTTGGCCTTTACTTTATTGCCGCAGATTTCTCTTACATGGGAGCAAAATGGGTTTCGAGGGGTATGTAAATCGTCTCCTCGGCAGGGCAAAAAATAGGCGAAGATGTTCCCTCATCAACAAAATTGCACACGGATCAATTCCTTAACCGTCGGAGCCTTGCTAGGCAATGACTGTCTTGCAGCCGGGCTCTCTATCACCCCCTCTGGGTGATTGATGAGTTGTGATCTTGACCCAACACCACACTACCTCCCTGACAAATTTGTGACTGCTCACTATCAATACCACTGAGAGTCAGGTTCTGTACTTCGCCCAATTTCCAGAATCATAGAAGGACAGCCTCTGGGACATCACATGCAATCACCACCTGCCCCATTGCTGAGGCCTGGTAGCTCCTGATTGCCTCATGCCCTCCTGAATGAGGTCTGTTATTGTTTGAGGAAATTGGGCATGTCACAGTTTTTTTTCCATGATACGTAGCAATAATGTCATGCAGTCCAACATGTCAGTATCTAGCACTATCAGCTTCCTAAAGCCATGTCTACTATCTTGACTAAACAGCGCACATATGCTTCAAAGTCTATATTTTGAAAAGGCACAGGACTGGGTAATAATGCCCTCCTACTGACGGCCCTTCAGGAAACATTCAGGTGTTTTTAATCCTTTCTGAAATCCATGGGGTTGCTGATTATAGTTACTTTCTTAAGAAACATGTTTCAGAGCTTGCATGTCTGTACAGAGAATGATTACCCACCCTGTCGAGTTTTTTTAAAAAGGAGATATGATTGTGAGTGGAGCCATTCTCATTGAGAGATTCCTCCTTTGATGCGACAGTGTGAATTTGTGATCTGTGGGTTGCAAACAATGCTCATCCACAGGCAAATTAACCTTCTAAGATATTTTAGCAGGACTCAAATCTATAGCCGGCTGATGACACACAGGTAGGTCTTTGTAGCAAGTCCATTATCTACCTGAGCTATCTTGCAAGAACCTTTACACTGAGATTTGCTGGATGCCATAATAGTGTATTGTACCATTTGTGCTGTGCGCCATACCCTGGTGTGGGGTGCCAACGGGTAGAACTCTGCACTACAGGGGAGAAGATGGTTGAAAAAGTGTTGCATTTGTTGTGTCCCTGAATGGGGACATAATTTTATGTTGTGTGTGACTAGAGAGGAGCTGTTACTTGTCTTGGAGGAGAGCAGTCTGATGGAAAGGAGGTGAGATAACCAGGCATGCAAACTAAACATTTATTTAGCTGACAGTTATACTTTTCTCTGTAAGTCCTGTGTTATGTTTCATAGTTTCTATTATGCTTTTAGTTCATTCATACCCCATGCTGGTGGCAGCAGTTGGGTGAGGCACTTTGTAAAGTTTTGTGAAACTAGGAGGAGGACAAGGTAGAGGGAGAAAGGGCAGGGGAAAGGGAAAGAGGTTGAGATGTGTCTGGAAGATCTGTATTGATACTCCAGTTTGGGGTAGAAAACAGGAGACAAAAACATAAAGGCTGATACATAGCACCCAGTCTAGTAGGAGGGCTGAAAACACAGGGGAGTTGAAAAGGCCCAGTGATACATATGACAAGATGCATGAGGCAGACATACTCTTAAATGAGTAAAATGATGCCAAATGTGCAAGAATGGAAGGTAGTGTCTTACGCAAGAGGCAGATAAATTTGAAAAGGCAAAACACTCCTTACTGCTGTACAATGTAACTCCAAGGGGGTAATTATGATTCAGGAGGAGTGGTATACCCAGGTGGGACACAATTCTACCTGATTAAGAATGACTGGTGTTCTTTAACCTGGTTTTCCCAAGTTTGGGAATTCCAGACCAGGTTTTACTGGATCAAAGCTGTTGGTAAATGGAAATGTTAAACTCCTCATAATAGGCAGTACCATGTGGAATTGTCCATTGTAATGCGGTGCATACACACTTACTTCCCATTCTGAGGGTTCTAACTCGTGATTGGTGGAATTCCATGCTGAGGTGCTGGCAGGTATCTGTAATCCCAGCTGCTGTGAATCACTGCATTGACTTCCGCATTACTTGTAATCAGGGCCTAAGCAGAAGTGGAACTGCAAACAGGGAGGCCCATTCACAGAACTAATCTGAGAATAAATCCTAAACTTACAACTTTTGGTGTTCACAGAAGGCATTTAGTACTAGTAAAGTTAGGACTCCTAACTTTACTACTACTAAATACCTTCTGTGAATACCAAAAGTAGTAAAGTTAGGATTTGGTCTCAGTTCAGTAGTAGTAAAGTTAGGGGTCCTAACTTTACTACTACTAAATGCCTTCTGTGAATACCAAAAGTAGTAAGTTTAGGATTTTATCTCAGCTTAGTTCTGTGAAACGGCCCCAAGGTTGGCAACTGCACAACTGTTAACAGTGCAGATTTCACTTATTCCTTTTAGGCCAAAGGATGCACAATTTTGAACAGGGGATCTTGCTCCAAGGTGCTTTCATATAGGCTTTCTGGTCAGATCATGGCTTAATCAATCAATCAATCAATCAATCAATTATTTGTACAACGCACTACTCACCCATGAAGGTCTCAAGGTGCTGGGGTGGTGCTGCTACTGCTCGAACAGCCAGGTCTTGAGATGTCTCCTAAAGGTCAGCAGGTCCTCGGCCTGCCTCAGGTGAATGGGGAGGGTGTTCCATGTCTTGGCGGCGAGGTGGGAGAATGATCTGCTGCCGACGGTCAATCTGTTGATGCGCGGAACGGTGGCGAGGTCAGCAGAGTAAAGCTGGCAGTTCGGGGTGTAGAAGGTGAGTCGTTTGTTGAGGTATGCTGGTCCGGCATTGTGGAGTGCTTTGTGAGCATGCGTGAGTATCTTGAAGGTGATCCTCTTCTCGACGGGGAGCCATTGCAGGTCTCTCAGGTGGGCTGTGATGTGGCTGTGGCGGGGGATGTCGAGATGAGGCGTGCGGAGTCATTCTGTATGCCTTGTAGTCTTTTCTGGAGTTTGGCCGTGGTTCCCACGTAGAGGGCATTGCCGTAGTTCAGTCTGCTGCTGACGAGGGTCTGGGTGACCTTCCTCCTGGTTCCGGTGGGGATCCATCTGTAGATCTTGCGAAGCATGCGGAGTGTGTTGAGGCAGGGGGAGAAGACGGCATTGATTTGCTGGGCCATTTATAGCGATGAGTCTAGGATGAACCCCAGGTTGTGTGCGTGGTTGGAGGGTGCCAGTGCAGCTCCCAGTGTGGCCGGCCACCAGGAGTCGTCCCAGGCGGAGGGGGTGGAGCCGAGGATGAGGACCTCCGTCTTGTCCGAGTTCAGTTTCAGGCAGCTGTTCTTCATCCATTCGCGACAGCCTTCATTCCTTCTTGGAGGTTGTTTTTTTTGGTGATGGGGTCCTTGGTGAGGGAGAGGATCAGCTGGGTGTCGTCGGCGTATGAGACGATGTTGAGGTCATGCGATCAGACGAGTGGTGCCATGTAGTCATTGAAAAGGGTCAGGCTGAGGGGTGATCCTTGGGGTGTGACGCAGATGATCTTGGCGGCTCCCGAACGGAATGGAGGGAGGCAGACACTCAGGGTTCTGCCGGTGAGAAAGAAAGTGATCTAGTCCAGGGCTTTGTCATGGATCCCTGTGTCGTGGAGGTGTATGCGTAGAGTGTGGTGGCAGACAGTGTTGAAGGCGGTTGAGAGGTCCAGGAGGATGAGGGACGCAGTTTCGCCGTTGTCCAACAGGTTCCTGATGTCGGTGGCGGCGATGAGGACTGTTTTGGTGCTGTGGTTGCTGCTGAATCTGGATTGGGACCAGTCCAGAGCGTTGTTCTCCTCGAGAAAGTAGGTCAGTTGCCTGATGACAATCTTCTCAATGATATTCGCCAGGAACGGGAGCAGGGCCGGAAATTCTTGAGATCCTTAGGGTCCGCCTTGGGTTTCTTGAGTAAGGTGTTGATCTTGGCGTGCTTCCAGCTCTCCCGGAAGGTGGCGGTCTTAAAGGAGTTGTTGAAGATCTTCCGGAGATGGGGTGCGATAATGGAGCTCACTTTGTTGAAAATGTGGTGGGGGCAGGGGTCGGATGGTGCGCTGGAGTGGATGGTGTTCATGATTTTGATTCTGTCGTCGTCATTGACGTGGGTCCAGGAGATCAGGAGGTCGGTGTGGCTGAGGGGCAGTGAGTCTGAGGTGTCGGCGGCTGTCAGGGGGGTCTGGTTGTTGAAGCTGTCATGGATGTCTGCGATCTTGCTGTGAAAGAAGGTTGCTAGGGTGTTGCAGAGATCTTGCGATGGTAGGATATCGTTAGATTTGGACCTGGAGTTGGAGAGTTCCTTCACGATGTTGAAGAGTTCCTTGCTGTTGTGTGTGTTGTTGTTGGTGCGTTCCTTGAAGAAGGCCCTTTTGGCGGTTGGGATGAGTTGGTGGTACCTGTGGATAGCGTTCTTGAGGGCTGAGTGGTTGTCCAGTGTCTGTCCGCGGCGCCGCTTCTTCACAAGTCTTCGGCAAGTCTGCTTGGAAGCCAGGAGACCGGTGGTGAACCAGATGGCTTTTCTGTTGGTGCGTCTGTTTGAGGGTTTCTTTATTGGGGTGAGAGTGTTGGTGCAGTCGTCGATCCATTGCCTAAGATTTCGAGCGGCACTGTCTGGGTTGGTGGTGCAGGCTGGTGGGTCTCGGGTGAAGGTGGCGAATAGCTGGTCTTCTGTGAAATTGTTCCAGCTGAAGTGGGGGATCCGTTACGGGTGGTGGTGCGTGGTGGGTTTCCCAAAGGTGAAGTGGATGCAGAGGTGGTCTGTCCAGTGGAGTTTGTGGTATGGCTGAAGGTGATGTGGTTGCTGGCAGAAAAGATGGGGTCGAGCATGTGTCCGGCGGAGTGGGTGGGAGTCGTAATGAGCTGTTTGAGTCCGAGGTTGTCGAGCAGGGTGGTGGAGTTGCTGTCGGTGGCATTCTCGAGGTGGAAGTTCAGGTCTCCGAGGAGGATGTAGTCCATGGACGCAAGGGCGTGCATGCTGACAAAGTCAGTGATGGAGTCGCTGAACTGCGGCCAAGGTCCGGGGAGTCTCTAGACCAGGGTTCCTCAGAGGGTGGTGTTGGGATCGATGTGGATCTGGAAGTGCAGGCGTTTGGCAATGCTGAGGGTGTCTTTGGTGCTGGTTGAGATTCTGAGCGTATTCCTTTGGACGATGGCGATTCCGCCTCCTGGTCTGTTGGTGATGTCCCTGCGGATGATCTTGTAGCCATCCGGGAAGGCTTTGGCGATGTCGGGCGCAGAGGAGGGGTTCATCCAGGTCTCCGTCAGGAAGGCGATGTCCGGGAAGGAGGAGTCAAGTAGGTCCCGGAGTTTGATGGTGTGCTTGTGGACGGAGCGGGTGCTGAGTAGTATGCATCTGAGATGGTTGGGTCCTGCCCCGGTGGGCAGGGCGGTGGCTTGGGTGCTGGTGAAGCTGCAGCCCCGGCATGAGAAGAGTCCGTGGGTGAGCTTCGGGGTGGCCTGGAAGCAGGTGGATGATCGGCTGGCGTTGATTTCGTGGAGGGTGTTGGCGTCGTAGTGGCAGCGTGGGTTGCGGCGGTCGTCGGGGCAGGGGGCTGTTGCTGGGCGGTCGCAGACGGGCTTGTTATCGCCTCCTGTTGTTTTTTCATAATCCAAGAAGTGTCTGATAGTGTTGTGATTGTCACTTTTAATTATTGATTCTCTTCCATAGTTTGCAGTGTGATATATGAGATATTAATGTTCTACGGAACTATTGATTGCTAAAAAACTGTGCTCTTCTCCCCTGGTTTAGAAGTATGTTGTGTATATGTTTGAATGGTGAAAGTATGCTTATGTGCTAGACTGTGTATGTGTAAATGTGTGTGGATGTGTAAGTGAGTGAAAGTAATGGTCACATGACATGCGATGTCGCTTGTGCTATCCCTGGTATTTTGGTGAACTGATGTTCATGCTCCTTCTCCCTTAACATTCTCAGAGACAACTTTCACTTTCATCATCAGTAGAGAATAACATTTAAGTTTGAAAAAGAGATGGTGCAGTGAAGGGAGTCTTACCAGGCTTTCATGGTTTTGACTAGAACAGTAGCATGACATAAATTTGGTAGGACTCAATATTTTCAATATTTGTCCAGCTCTTCTTTGACTTGTGAGCTTTGCTAAAAACAGCTTTTACATATGTCAGCACAAGCTAACTTTCTTCCCAATTTCATCTGCCTGGTCCCTTTCCATTATCCCATCTTCTCCATCAACTCTCCACTCCACTCTATCTAGCAAAAGGCATTTGATGACAATAATAATTCCCAAACAGGTGCCATTACCCGTTTGAGACAACTGCCTGTTAGTACAACATCTCTGAATTCCAACTCCAGTCAGTAAAAGTGTTTTAATGATGTTTTCTAGACATTGCAGCTCAAGTCCGCCCTGGGCAAAGAGAGCCTTGGTTTACCTTGATAATTCGAGATTTCTTTCTTTGGGTTCTCGTAAGAAATTTCAGTGGAAAAACCCCTTTACTCATTTACTGCTTTATGGCCAGCCACAATATCCCAGACCAGCTCTGCTGATTCCTTGACAGTGGGGGCCTCATTTACAACAATTTGATGCATGGCTGCGTTGCACGTCATTTTGCTGCGCTGCCATTCATCGAAAGAAAAGGACAGGAATGTGCTATATCTATGAGATACGGTGCATCCCTGTCCTCCTACACTACCCCTGTGGACAAATGGCTGCCTAGCGATAGCACAGGCACCCTTGCACCATGGCGCAAGTGTTCCTGTGTTGAAACAAGGCTGTTTTTGTGCAGGAAGGGACACTTTCCTTCACAAAAACAACTATTATACCACCCCTAGGGAGGCACATGGTTTTGATACATTCCCAGATTTATGCTATGCTGTAAATCTGGTAGTGTGTACAAAACCATGGGCGTTGAGTAACAACACCCACCGCAATGCCCATGGCACTCCTCCCTGAGGCAGTGTGAGGCAACGCATCAACTTGCACTGCATTGCCTTACACCATATATACTAGGTGATAAAAAAGCCATGCAGGATGGCTTTCCATGGGCTCATAGGTATGGGTCTGCACTGTGCGCCCCGGAACGTTAAAAATAAGTGACGTTCTGGCGGTACACTTGGCTTGTAAATAAACCCTTTGCTCTCATCCTGCTGACAATTTCAGAGATATCACTGCAACCTGATTTTATCAATATTCTGAGGTTAAAGTCCCTGCTGAGCCTGCCACCTAGTAACTTTACACCCACTTATCTTTGACTAGAAATGTTTTAGTGGCAGGCATGTTGCATGGTGCCGTCTATGCGGTACAGTGGGGCTGATGTATGCCTTGAGAGAGAGAACATTTTGCCTGCCTTCTCCATCCAAATACTTTGGCCTTGGGGCTCTGTAAGAAATTTGCATGTTAAGGTCTGTTTTAGATTTTGGCAGACAGAGTCATTTCCACAGGGTGATGGAGTAAATTACTTTCTCACCCTGATGTATCTCTCATCCTCCAACCACACTGACATCTCTTAACATTGTCAGGAACCACCATTACAGCAGTTTCTGTCTATGTTGCGAAAATTAGACAGATGGCTCCATCAAACATAAAGGACAGCCGTCAAACCTTTACAAAGCTTTACTTTTTCAAAAAGGGGGTTTGTTATGGTGAACAATACTAAAATTAATGACCCCCACCCCATGAGAGATTCTTTCCCATGGAATGGTGGTCATTTTCTTCTCACACCAATGGAATTTACCTGGCGGGGAAGGGTAAAGGAAAGTAAAAAAATGTCATGTGACTGCTCCCTGTAAACTATGTATGTAAGCGATGGAGCTAGAGTATTCGCTGTCATTGATATACTGTTGGACTTCCCCTGTTGCGATAGAGTACACTCTTCACCACCTCTCAATCAGACTCTTAGATCTTCAAAGTAGGTGCCCTAACCCTCTATGCCATCTTACTAGTGGATTACAGTTGCCCTTTCCCATAATTGAAAATGTAGCTCAGTGGTTAATATTCCTAGAGTAGTCACTTATGACCAAGTTTAGGGTTACATGTTTGAATCTTGTTGCATGCGACTTTAAACCTTCATTCATCTAGGATTCATAAAATAATTATCATTGAAAGGGGTAATGATCTGGTCGATAAATACTTAATAAAATTCTGCTGGAATAAAATCAGTGGCCACTGCCTTGCCATCCGGTAAACTGGCTATAGCGGTGGCAATCTCCTCCCAAGAAGGGGAACCTTCAAAACATTTGTGATCCTCCGGGCTCAGACTTGAAATCAAAATTGGGTCTAAAAAGTTATTGATAGCTTTTTGTCTAGTTGCTACTGTGCCGGCGTCTTCCTCAGTGTACAAAACTTGGTAAAACTGGCGTAAAGCAGTTCTGATTTTTTTGGCTCCGAAATTATCGGGACAGCCGGGTCTCTGTTGGAATGTATACCATTATTCGTGCTGTGTGGTCTAGTTCTCAATGCTAACTGGTGGCCAATTTGCTCGCTAAATTGGTAAACCTTTTCCCGAGCAGCGGCCCATTTGGAAGCAGCTTTTTCGGCTAAAATTTTGCCGATTGATGCTCTAACTGCTGCAACCTCCAAGTGTGCTGGTTTGATTTCCCTCTTTTTGCTGAACTGGCCCAATAAGTTTTTCTTAAGAACTTGCTAATTTCTTTTTGAGCTCTTGTATCTGCCATTTTTCCATTTTATTCTTCCTTAATGAGAACTTGAGAGTTTCCCCCTGTAGATACGCCTTAGGGCATCCCAGACCACCACAATTTGAGTTGAACCATTATTTCTTTACAAGAAATCCCAACTTCAGCTTTTCATATGGTCGCAGTATTCCTTGTTACATAATAAGGCCCTCTCAAAGCTCCAAGCCGAAATTTCTTTACTGAGTGATGTTCTCTTGACCTAAAAGTAAGGGGTTATGATCTTACATAAATCAAGGGATAAGCTCAATGTTAACAGGCTGGATCAGTGAGGCGGAAACTAAACGTAAGTCTAGGCGGGCATGTGGTTGATGAGGGGCGGAATAATAAGTAAACCCCAAGTGGCTCGGTCTCAAATGAGACCAAACATCAATAAGCCTGTCAACATGGTATAGATTCTTCAAAGCCTGTAAGACTTTAGGTTTTTGACCTGTTTAAAGCCATTGGTTATCCATGTCCCAATCGCAGGGTAGGTTAATATTCAAGTCCCTGCATATTATAAGGGGGAGAGTCCAGTGAGCCAACTCCCCGGAAAGCCAATTGACTACCCAGGGGTCGTCTGCTGTGCTACCATATATCGAGAATAAGGTGAAAGAAGGCTAAGTGAGGGCCTTAAGTGAGGGCCTGCACTCTGCTAAAACCCATATCGCATGGGATTCTACCTTAGTTTGTGAGGTCCCTCCAATCAGAGTATATGCCAATGTGTTTAAAAAAAACAACCTGTGTCTAGTCAATGTGTGTTTCTTGGAGGCAGACAAGATTTGTCCCCAACTATCGTAAACCCTGGGAAACCTTTTGCCTCTTCCGCAAATTATTTAGTCCACAGAGATTAAGAGTGACGATTCTAAAATGCACGAAATTCGACATAAAAGTTTATCTGAGATTTCCATTACACTGTGACAGATAAAGATACCAGAAGCACCATAGGGATAAAAGTAAAGGGTAAAAGCAAAGAAAGAACAAAAAAAGGGAAACGCTCCCGCAGAAACAAAGAACTGCAAGTCACAAACAAGAGGATCACAATAAACCAATCCCCAAGCACTCTACAGCAACAAGAAAGCATTGTTTTTGCACATTTACACCCAAACCTCCCTGTCTCCCTGGACCGCACTGCACTCTCCTCTCCTACCCCCTCACCAAAAAGCAGAGCAATCAGGACTTGCCTGAGTGATGGACGCCAAAGATAGGACCCCCCACCAGACCCTGCTGTGTTAGCCAAAAACAAAATTTAAACAACAGGACAAAATACTGCCAATCATAAATTAATTTAGACGATTCCGGTTTATGCCACCTCCCCCTTCTCTTACCCCCCAAAATATTATCAGTGACTATTTTTAAAGAAAGAAAAAAATAACTGTGCCTAGATTTTGTCTTTATTTCATTAAGATATTCCTGAGCCTTGATTTCCGACGTAAAGCTGCGAGAAGAGCCATTTAAATTAATTTTAAGCTTAGCTGGATTAATGAAAAACACTTGGGCTCCCAACTGTTGAAAAGGGACAAACAGCTTGCGGAGATGCCATCTGAGTTCTACTGTAGCATGGCTGAAATATGGTTTAGCAAAAAAAAAATACCCCTCCCCAAATATTTTTGGAGTTTGGGCGGGCATGTTCATAAACCGATTGTCTTAGCAAAAAGCTGCTGAAGACACCAAAGAGACTTTGGTTTTCTCTCCTTCATTAGAATGCTGCTTTTTCATCGTAGAGGTGAATCGATGAGCCCTTTGTATCTCTGAGTCCCAGTTCCAGTTGGAATAATTGGGAAATGCGCCTTTCAAAAGCTTCACAATAAATGGCCATGGGTCAGCTCCTTCCACTCCGTCGGGGATCCCCAGAAGACGGAGGTTATTCCAGCGATGCCTGTTCTCTTGGTCCTCAAGCTTCTACATGACACCCATCATACAGGCGCCTTGGGAGGAACTCTGCGCCTTTAAAGAAGTAACATCATCTTCCAGGCTCTCAATACGGTTTTCGATCAACGTGACGCATTCCCCAATATCTGAGCACGTCTTGCTAAAATTTCTTATCCCCCCTTGTAGCTATTGGGCCGCACCCTTTGCTTGTCTTTTATCCGACGTGGCTTCTTCTTGAAATTGTTTAATTGACATCAGGATGGCAGACAAAGAGGGTTCTTCCCCTAAGTCTGTGCTTACCCTGGCTCTGTTTGATCCCGAGGCCCTGGGTGGTTCCTCTCCATTGGGAAAGGTAAGCTGCGAGCCAAAATAATCCCATTTCAATTGGCTGTGATTTTCCTGCCGTTTCCCTTTCCATTTGTTAGAGGAGGTGGTCTTCCAGCGCTGCAAGGTGCCTCCCTCATTTGCGTTGCGGCTGCAATGTAAATCTGAATGTGTATCATCGTTCGAAGAGGAGTTCTCGCCAACCGAGGAATCTGATCCATCGGTGACGGAAAAGAAGTGTTCTCCTGACAGCTTTGGCAAAGAAATCTGAGGTAGATACTGCCCTTCGGTTGCCATACCCTTTTCGATGACCGCAGCAGTAGGAATACTTTCTGGTTCAGCAGGGTCCTCCCAACTTGGGCCAAAGGGTCTGTGTCCCACCTTTTGCGGGTGCTATCAAGCTGTTTGTTCCCTCAGGGTCACCCAAAGCCGAAGGGGTTGCGATATTATTGCGCCGGGCCACCTGATTGTCCAATTCAGAATATGGGGGTGGTTCTTGGCCCGCCTCAGGGTCAGGGTTGGGGGGTGCAGATTGGGTAATCAGCAGTTCTCCTACCCTTAAGGCTCAAAGTACAAGAGGGGTAAACAAGATTGCGAAAGAGGGTTGAGATCCCAGCACTTCTTTAAGCATGGCCCCCCCAGTCCCCTGCAGAGCAGCTTTCTTGCTGCCCCGTCCGGTGTCCCTTTTACCTCTGGTGCTGCTTTCGGGGTCTAGCACTGGTGCAGCCATTCCTGTAGCTCAGGTGTTCGCTGGCAAAATTCTCATCTTGGTTCCCCTCATGCCACGGACTGCCATGTTGCACCTCTGCATAGAGCCACAAGTGAAGAAAGGCGATTGCGGCGGCAGTCAGGAGGCAGTCCAGGGAGAGCGGGCTGCCACCCCTCGGCTAAGCTACAAATCCACGAGGGAAGCACCGGCGTCGGCCCAGCGTGAAGAGCAGCAGCTTACAGATCAGAGGCCAGACTCAAGAGCGCATAGCTGATGGCCGAATAATGGAGAGACACAGCGTGGGCGACTGAGGCACGGTGAACTACTCAGGCGCCATCTTGCCTCCTTCGCAGCAAACCAAGTTCCAAGCAAGATATATTTAAAACCCTGCTGGAATAAATTTTTAATGGCTCGGCCCCCTCCTTCTTTTTGGTCACTAGCAAAAATCATTATTTTTCCCAAAAAGGATAAAACACCCCAGGAAGTAGTTTCTAATCGCCCATCAACTTTAACCAATGGAGATTATAAAATATATTCTAAAATCTTACCTTACCGACTATTGGTAGTTATTGAAAAGCTAGTCTCAGGATGGCAACATGGATTCAGTCCTAAAAAACAGTACTACTGACCATATATGGAGATCTATTACACTGTTTGATGCTACACAGGTTATAGGAGACCCGTTGGCTCTAATACTTCTTGACACGGAAAAGGCTTTTAATCGGGTCTCCTGGCTTTTCTTGTGGACCATCGTGCAGAGAATGGGGCTTGGGCCCAGTTTTATCAGGCTATTGAAACCTTTATATATAAATCCCATGGCTAGGGTCGTGATCAACGGGGTACAGACAGAACAATTTGCAATTACACGGGGGACCCTTCAAGGCTGCCGCTGTTCCCTGTTGCTTTTTGCAATGTACATTGATTCTTTCATCAAGAAGTTAGAAAATAACTAGGAGATTCCCTCAATACACAGACACAGATTTGACACCAAAATGATGGCTTATGTCAACGATTTAGCGTTTGTGACACTAAATACTGCAAAGGCAATTGAGGCACTAGAACGTGAGCTCAGCATTTTGGGGAGGTCTTGTGCTATGCCTTAAACAAGGAAAAAACTCAGATAGCCGTGGATGGGAAAATTAAATGGACATAGTTGCAAAGGCTAGATATCTGGGGTGTGAATATTCTGGCAAATACTAATATGATTGTTGAGGAAAATGTAGCCCCTATAGCCTCAGAGATGAAGAAGTCATTGCACCGGCTAAATAATCTATATCTCTCTTTAGTGGACCGGTGCACTGTTTTAAAAATTATTTTCTTTCCGAAGATTTTATATTTTTTTAGCTATCCCCCTCAAATTTACAAACTTAATGACAAAAAAAATGATAATCTTTTTTCTCAGTTTTTATGAACCTATTCCCAGCCTAGAAGGTCTTTGCAATATTTATCATTCTCCAGGGAGAGGTGAATGGGCGCTCCCAAATATAAAACTATATTAATGGGCCACCATCGTGCAGATATATCCCATATTGCTGTAGGACCACCCCCAAGCACGAACAACGGAACCTCCCTCTCTGTTCGAGCTTTTGATCGGCCCAGAAGCTTGGGGATGTTTGTGGCGACAACTAGAATACAGATATTTTAAGAGAGTATGGTTCAAGACTCTTATGGGGACCTACAAGGCTTTCACTGGCGTAATTAAATTATTAGGGATTGGGAGACTGAATTATTATACTCCCACAAGAAACAACGAGAAGCTGTTGGACATATTTGGGGGCCACTACTTTTCAAATTGGCTCAAAGCAGGAGTTAATAAACGGGGGGCTTTCTACTCCTCTGATGGGGTTTTGGCCTTCGAAGGCCTTAAAATAAAATTTGGTCCTAGTCAAAAAGAGTTTTTTAAATACTTATCAATTAGCAGCTTTTTACAACGAAAGGCAGGGGGTCTGTGGGGTTTGTCAAATGCGAGCGTACAGAAAAATGAGCCGACCCAAATGCATCACAAATTGGCACTATCTATGGCATTTCTAATAGCTTAATGCCCGACTACTTGTTCAGGATTCATGGGAAATGCGTGCTGAAACTAGGCATTACCGATAATGTTTTCCCTTCAGCTCTTCACTTTGCACAAAGTGATTTACTTTCAGCTAACTTGCAAGCCCAGTTTTATAAAAAGTGTATTTTTTGTTTTATACCCGAGTAAGATTTCGAAATGGGGGGTCGGCAAAGGTACTAAGTGCCCCCGGTTTTTTGAACTGGGTGCAGATTCTGTACATATGTTTGCAACCTGTGTGAAGTTCGGTCCCTTGCTGGAAGATATTCGGGGCTTTCTTAAGGTAGTTTTATCCCTTCACCTCTTTAGAACTTAGGATGGGTCTCTTTGGTACTGTCTTAAAATGGTTCTGCTCGTTCCTACAAAACAGATCTCAACAAGTCCTAATCAATCATGACTTATTCGATCAGACACCGGTCACTATCAGCGTTCCCCAAGGTTCTTCACTTTCGCCCACCCTGTTTAATCTTTACATGGAACTCCTGACTGAAATCCTCAAACACTCCAACATCTCCTACAATATGTATGCTAATGATACGCAATTGTACATGAAAATTACCTCTCCTAACGCAATCAGCACTCTCAATAACATCTTGAACAAATCTCAACAATGGTTAACACTTAACCACCTCAACCTTAGCGCCCTCAAAACTGAATTCCTGTTAATCTCACCTCCCAACACTACCTCTAACATCAAAGACTGGCTCGCACTACTCACCACCTGGAACTGTACCCCACATATTGTTGATTCAGCAGAATCCCTAAGAATAACACTAGACAACAACCTCTCCACGATGAATCACATCAGCTCCACAATCAGTGCGGCCAATTTCCATCTCCACATCTTAAGGAAACTAAAGCCTTTCCTGCCCAATGCAGATCTCAAGATGGCTGTTGAGGCTCTTGTGATCTCCAAACTTTACTATGGGAATTCTACGCTTGTTGGCCTACCGGAAATAAAACTAGCACCGTTGAGGGCTACCCTCCATGCTGCTGCACGGCTCATCACAGGCGTAAAGAAAAATTATCACATCACCCCAGCCCTCCACTCTCTGAACTGGCTACCTTATGAATCTAGGATCCACCTAAAATAGCATGCATGACATACAAAGCCATCCACCACAACACTCCTCGCTACCTGGCTCAGAAACTGGTGCTATCCGGAATGAATAGAGCTTCTCGTAGGACATGCTCCATACTGCTGAAACCCCCAACATTTCACAAAAAGAAAACCTATAAGAGATCGTTCTCTGGAATTGCCCAAAGAATTTGGAACTCTCTTCCCCCAGAGATCAGGACCATCCCTTCATTTGTTCTTCTCAAAAACGAAGTAAAAACAAGCATTTGCAATGCAATAGGTCTCGCATTAGGAAAGTTTGAGCTATTGGAATTGTAAATGACGATTTTTTTATTTATATTTTGTTTTTGAAAATAGCTAAATTAATAGCTTTGTCATTTACAATGCCAATAGTTATAACTTTCGCAAATGTGACACCTATAGCATTTGTAATGCAATATGTGTTGTATTTACGCGACTTACATGTATTGATATTACAAATAACAATGGCTTTTAATTTTTTTTAATAATGAATACTTAAATAAAAGTTATTGTAATTTATAGTGGCAATAGCTCAAACTTTTGTAAATAACTTTTGTGAAGATTATGTTCAGTGTATTTTATTGTGACGACAATCCAAGAACAGAAGTGACATATTAACATCTTTTTGTTACATTTGTAATAAAGCTTGAAACATTGAGAGAACATATTTGAACCAGTTGTTGTTGAATGGTTGAACAGATTGATGCTGTGGTGGAGCTGAGCGATGTTGTGATGGCGAACTAGTGATGCTGTGGCGTTCAGTGATGCTGTGGTAGCGCATAGTAATGTTGTGGTGCCCCTGAGTGATGCTGTGGTGGTTCTGAGTGATGCTGTATGCTATGCTATGTTTTGTTTTGCTATCCTATGTTTTGTTATTGTATGCTATCCTATGTTTTGTTATCCTATGCTTTGATTTGTTATGCTATGCTATGCTGTGTTTTGTTATGCTATGCTATGTTTGGTGATGCTATGCTATGTTTTGCTATGCTATGTTTTGTTATGATATGCTATGTTTTGTTGTGTTTTATTATGCTATGCTATGTTTGTTTATGCTATGCTATGCTGTGTTTTGTTGTGTTTGGTATGCCATGCTTTGTTTTTCTATGCTATTATATGTTTTTGCTATGCTATGTTTTGTTGTGTTTTGTTAAGCTATGCTATGTTTTGTTGTGTTTTGCTATGTTTTGTTATGCTATGTGTTGTTGTGTTTTGTTATGCTATGTTTTGTTATGTTATGCTATGTTTTGTTATGTTATGCTATGTTTTGTTTTGCTATCCTATCCTATGCTTTGTTTTGTTATGCTATGCTATGTTTAGTTTTGCTATCCTATGCTTTGTTTTGTTATGCTATGTTTTGTTGTGTTTTGGTATGCTATGCTATGTTTTGTTGTGTGTTATTATGCTATGCTTTGTTTTGCTATGCTATGTTTTGTTATGCTATGCTATGCTTTGTTTTGTTATGTTATGCTATGCTAAGCTTTGTTTTGTTATTCTATACTATGTTGTGTTTTGTTATGCTATGCTATGTTCTGTTGTGTTTTGTTATGCTATGCTATGTTTTGATATGCTACGTTTTGTTATGTATGCTATGTTTTGTTGTGTTTTGTTATGCTATGCTGTGCTTTGTTGTGTTTTGCTATGTTTTGTTATGCTCTATTTTGTTCTGCTATGCTTTGTTTTGTTACGTTATGCTAGGTTTTGTTATCTTATGCTATGTGTTGTTCTGCTATGTTTTGTTGTGATTTGTTATGCTATGCTATGTTTTGTTATACTATGCTATGTTTTGTTTTGCTATGCTTTGTTATGTTATGCTATGCTTTGTTTTGTTATGCTATGCTTTGTTTTGTTATGCTATGTTTTGTTATGCTATGCTATGCTTTGTTGTGTTTTGCTATGCTATGTTTTGTTTTGTTATGTTTTGTTATGCTCTGGTGAGGGGGACAGGGGTGAGGGTGTGTGAGGGTGAGGGTGAGGGTGGGGGTGTGAAGGTGGGGGTGTGTGAGGGTGAGGGTGTGGGGTTGTGAGGGTGAGGGTGAGGGAGTGTGAGGGTGAGAGTGTGAGGGTAAGGGGCTGTGAGGGTGAGGGGGTGTGAGGGTGAGGGTGACGGGGGTGAGGGTGACGGGGTGAGGATGAGGGTGTGTGAGAGTGAGGGTGAGGGTGAGGGGGTATGAGGGTGAGGGTGTGAGGGGTGTGAGGGTGAGGGTGACAGGTGAGAGAGTGACGGGGTGAGGGTGAGGGTGTGTGAGGGTGAGGGTGTGAGGGTGAGGGTGTGAGGGTGAGGGGGTGTGAGGGTGAGGGAGTGTGAGGGGGTGAGGATGAGGGGGTGTGAGGGTGAGGTGGTGTGGGGGTGTGAGGGTGAGGGGTGTGAAGGTGAGCGGGTGTGAGGGGGTGAGGGTGAGGGCGTGTGAGGGTGAGGGGGTGTGAGGGTGATGGGGGTGAGGGTGATGGGGGTGAGGGTTAGGGTGTGTGAGGGTGAGGGGATGTGAGGGTGAGGGGGTGTGAGAGTGAGAGGGTGTGAGGGGGGTGAGGGGGTGAGAGGGTGTGTGAGGGTGAGAGGGTGTGTGAGGGTGTGAGGGTGTGGAGGTGTGAGGGTGAGGGGATGTGAAGGTGAGGGGGTGTGAGGGTGAGGGTGTGGGGGTGTGAGGGTGAGGGGGTGTGAAGGTGAGGGTGTGTGTGAGGGTATGAGGGTGTGGGGTGTGAAGGTGAGGGGTGTGAGGGTGTGAGTGTGGGGTGTGTGAGGGTGTGTGAGGGTGAGGGTGATGGGGAGAGGGTGAGGGTGTGTGAGGGTGAGGGGGGGTGAGGATGAGGGTGAGGATGAGGGTGTGTGAGGGTGAGGGTTGGTGAGGGTGAGGGTGTGTGAGGGTGAGGGTGTGCGAGGGTGTGTGAGGGGGTGTGTGAGGGTGCGGGTGTGAGGGTGAGAGGGTGTATGAGGGTGAGTGAGGGTGTGTGAGGGTAAGGGGGTGTGAGGGTGTGTGAGAGTGAGGGGGTGTGAGGGTGGGGGGTGTGAGGGTGTGAGCGGGTGTGAGGGTGGGTGAGAGGGTGTGTGAGGGTGAGAGGGTGTGTGAGGGTGAGAGGGTGTGTGAGGGTGAGGGGGTGTGAAGGTGAGAGGGTGTGTGAGGGTGATGGGGTGCGAGGGTGAGGGGGTGTGAGGGTGAGGGCCTGTGAGTGTGAGGGGGTGTGAGGGTGAGGCAAGTGCTTTATTAAATCAGGAGGATGGGGCAGCGGAAGCAACTTAGGGCAGAAGGAACGTTGGAGCATGCATCATAGGACGCAAGCTCCATGGGAGGTGGCAGGGGGACACTGAATAAATACACAGGGTGGGGGGTACTTGGAAGCAACATAGGGGGGGGGAAGGGGCCCGGAAGCAACAGGGGGAAGGGGTAATCAACACAGAGGACGCAAGTGGGGATGCAACAAGCATTGAAGGGGAAACCAGCACATGGGGTACAGAGAGTAACACTATGCAGGAGGAGAAATGTGCACAAAGAATAGGGCCAAATATTAAGACCTGGAAGCAGTGATTGGGAAACAGTATCAGCCTGAAATCATCTCTCCTAGGCTGCTGTACATGTTCAGCCCCTGCTCGCACTGCTTTCTCCCTCCACAAACATGTGCTTACTGGAATGGGCTAGGGGTAGTGTACCAATGGCCCAGACTTCTCGTTCATATTCCGTTGCGTTTCTGTTTTTCTTCAGTCACCTACATATATCAGCATTTTGGTGCAGCCATACTGGTGGTGGTTCAGTGTCCGCTATACTTTTCAGAAGGTCTAATGTAAGCTACAGAGCTGCTGAATCCATGAGCAAGGAATCGGTTCAAGTATCGGCTCTACCCCGTGCCTACACATTTTTTATCAAATTAAACAATGGAAACAAAATTACAAATGCTGATCATACTGGGAATTTTTTCCTAGTATACTCGGCATTTGTAGTTTTGTTTCCAATGTTTATTTTGTTCTGATAGCATATTTCCTATTCAAACTCTAGGCGTTAGCTCTCGCACATGTATAAGAAACCCTCAGCTGCGCAGAGGGTGGGGGCGAGGACTCCTATTGCGAGGAAGGCGAGAGAAAGCCAGAAATCCAGGTAGCGGCGGAATGGAAAGATAAGGCGGACGTAATATAAAGGTGTCTAAAACATGAAGCACGGTGTCCGTGAAGCAGGCGCCGTACTAATATACAGGTGTCTAAAACATGAAGCACAGTGTCCGTGAAGCAGGCGCCGTGCTAATATACAAGCGGAGGGAAAACAAACAAAAAAAAGTGCAGCAGGAATGAAAATATATTTAAAAACAAGCTCTGTCAGTGCTTAGTGCGGGAGCGGCTTCCTTTGAAGTCTGATGGGGGCAGGGGAGCGGGGGAGCGGCAGCCTTTGAAGTCTGATGCCGAGGCACAGACAAACGGTGGTGTGCGATGTGCACGCGGGGGGGGCGGGCGAGCGGCAGCCTTTGAAGTCTGATGCCGAGACACAGACAAATGGTGGTGTGTGACGTGGCTGGCTGTCTCACATGAACTGTGTCTAATCCGCAGTTTGGGTAGACTTTTCGGACCGCTTACTAGAATCTCGCCGCAATGCTTATGCATTGCTCAGTGAGACTTAATGAGACTCCTGAATAATGTCCTTCCTATCTGAGGGGACTATCAATGCTAATTTGATTTCTTTGCTGATGTTTTCAATATGTCTCTTTGTATTCTCCGACACCAACATTATGGTAATGTTTGCGCTTTATAAAACTTTATAAATAAAAAAATGTATTCTACTCTATTATTGGGAGTACAGGATACTATAGAAAGAGACAAGCGAGGCACCCTGATTTTTTATTGCTATGGCTAAACATTGGTTATGTATCGGCTCAGCATGGCTGGATTACAAGTCCCCTTCTTTCCAGCAGTTGTTGGCCTGCTTACTCTCAATTTATAACCTGGAAAAAGCAATATATGCCAAGAAGGGCATTCGCGCCAAAAAGAAGGGAATGGTAATCTGGGAACCGCTGTCTAAATGGTCTCGCCAGGTGTAATCGCAATGAAGGATGGGGGGATCATTACTGCTAAATCAGGAACCTGGGCAAATACACCTATAAGCATTGTATACGTTTAGAAATTAATATTTACATTTGTGTATAATAGTTTGTTTACATGTGTGACATTCAAATATTGTTTTTCGCCTCTAAGGTGCTGCACTTGCACTTTGCACTTTTGCACAGGACACTTTACGTACCGCTAGGTGTATATGTAGCTGGTTATTAGCACTCAGCACTTTAGGACCCTGGATGTTTCATGAACAGTTTTTTGAAAACTACTTCGATTATCCCAGCTTTCTATGAATTCGGTGGTTTGTGTAAGATGGAAAAATCTAAACTAAAGGACTTCCTCCGGATTGTTGTTTATTTCTGTTGACATGTGTGGGGCTGAGTGGGTTAGGGTGGGTGGGTGTGGACGAAGTTAGTGCTTTGTTGATTAATCATGCATATGCATTTAAAAACGACAAGAAAAAAATGGAAAAAAGAAAGGGGTAATGATAACTTCAAACACATTTTCAAGCACTATTTGAAAAGCAAGTGTGTGTGTTCACACCTACAGTCATTAAAAAAGGAGGTGCAGATGGGTTATGATTTTCATGTGGACCAGGCTTTAAATCCAGTTGATGTAAAGGTGGCAACCCTACCTAGTGGCAACTGCCCACTCAAAAACATCAGGCGCAAGCAGTGTAAGGCGATCAATGCCAATAGGGCTAAAAGGGCATCAGCCCGCTCCCCACCCCGTAGTGTGTCTCAGCCCGGGCTGGTGCAGCTTCAGGACACACACACACACACAGACAGAGCTGCTATGGGCAGCGGCTGGTGCCTTCTCTCAGTCTCATCTGAGCATTTCACAGGACTTTAAAACCTTGTTCATGCTAATAAGGCTTCCTGTTTTTTTCACTGGTTTCAGTACCCCCTGCATCCCCACTCTGACTATTCCTTTTGTTTGTTAAATATTTTTACTGCCACAGTAGGAGAATACATTCCCTAAAATGCAATCTTAGCCATTTAGGTTCGTCATCTGACTGTTTACTACCAGCAAACAGGTTTTTTGATATCCCGGCCTTCACAAAACTAAGCAAAGTTACCTTAAGCCTCTATTGTTAGCTCTGATCTGCACATACTTCAAGCAGCAAATATAAACTGAAAGTACTTTCAAATGTGTTCTAGAGCTGCGTTGACGATCCTTGACTAAAAATTAAACATGCGCTTTGTAGACTCTTAACCCCTTCCATGCTGGTGACGGAACCGCTCCGTCACCAGCCTCGGTCGCGATGTGCTGGTGGCTGAGCGGTTCCGCCACGGCCCGCTTGGCGCGCCTGCGCGGCGCTGATTTCATGCCTGCGCGGCGCATTCTATTGAGCGGGCGGGGCCGTGACGGAACCGCTCCGTCACAAGCACAGCGCGCCCGAGGCTCGTTATGGAGCGGTTCCATCATGAGCACGGTAGCGCCGCGCGGCCCCCCCTCCTCCCTAGCGATGCGGCAGAATTGCCGCCACAGCAAAGGGGTTAAAACAACGACCAATGGTCAGTATTTATCTCTTGGAAAGGTGGCAACCCAATAGGCATATCTAGAGGCTGAAAGTTTGTTGCAGGATCTGCAAATCATTTGTGTCCTCCATGCTCCATCCCCGATTGATTCCATAATAGCAATTGTTCAAATTATATTTGAAACCCTCTCGACAACCGTGGATAACATTTTGAGTTACTCAGGATATCTGGGAATGCAACCTGCAACCAGACAACTCACCCATCGTTCTCACCCTTCACTTTCAAGCTCAGGCTGCACTCACAGTAATCACACAGCATTTACACTGCTCACCAAGCACTCATGCCATTCTGTTTCCTTCTTCCCTCCACTCACAAGATCACACCGCTCATCCTGCTCTTACATAGCACTCCGCTCACTTGTCTCTCACCGGTCGCCCTGCAGTCCCATCGCTCATCCTGCGCTCACAGGGATCGCACTGTACTTACACATCTCACCATGCGCTCACGCAGTTCACTCGGTACTCATTATGTTCACCCTTCTTTTCCCCTGCACTCACACTAGCACACTGCTCACTTTGGACGAACATGACACTCCACTCTTCTGCCAGTCTCACCTTGAAATCTTATTGATCACCCTGCACTGACAGTGATCACACTGTACTTCCATCGCTCTCAATGCACTCACGTTGTTCACTATACACTGAGGCCATTCACCCTCTTCTTACCTTGCACTCAAACTAGTACACCGCTCACCCTTCATTCAAATGACACTCCACTTACCTCTCATTCTTACTACTCACCCTGCAGTCTCACCACTTACCCTACACTCAATCTTAAACAAGCACATCCCTCGCCATAAATTCATTCTTCACACTCTACACTTACACCCACACACGAACTCAAATGAGCACATCTTTCACCCTGCACTCATTTCTCTCGTCATGCTCTCACACAGGCACATCAGTCACCCTGCACTCACATAGTCACTCAGACAGCTCACCCTGCACTCACACAGGTACACTGCTCGCATGCACTCACACAAGCACTCCGTTCACCCATCACTCACACAGCTCGCCCAGCTTGCACAGAGGCACAAAAGTCTGCCAGAGCTCACTGAGACATGCCACTCACCGTGCACTAACTCTGCTTGCACACAGGAACAATAGCCTGCCGGAAACTCACTGGGACACATCACTCACCTTGCACTAACTCTGTCACCAAGTGCTCACCAGTCACTCTTGCACCTCACCCTTCTCTTTCTCTGCTCACCCTGCACTCACACGGGTACACTTGTCCCTCTTTTTTTTGTACATTGTAAATACCAACATGCATAGTGTTACTGGATAAAACAAATGTTTGCCAAAGGAGTCAAGCTTTTCATAAGATCAGTTGAATACTGTGATATTCATTTTAAAAAGCAATTTTTCGTTCACATCATACTTGTAACAAGCATTGACAAGGCCATGTGTTATGATTTCTGAATAGTTTTTGGAGAAAACGTTGTTATTAAACTTCACTGAAAAGCAAAACAGATAAAGCAGGGGCCACAACAGTGCACGCCTTTCTAATGCAATACAATCAGATTTGACTAATGGGAGTCTGAGCGGCAGCATGTGTGTGTGTCTGTGTGTGAGTATGACAGTGTACAAATGTACAAAGTAGTGCAAGAGATAAAATGAGAATGAGTGTCTGTGTGAAACTGAGTGTCTGTGAGAGAATGTGTATTTGTACATGTTTGTGTGTATGTGTGTTTTGCTCGCAAGTGTGCTGCCAGCCTGGTATACAGGAGGATATTCTTGCCTTATGGATGAGGGCACTAATGGCATAAGAATTGGAGGTGTTAAATATGGCAGAACGCAGGCTCTGACATGCTGTACATAATTTTTAGGATATGGTAAGCATCCATACTAAAATGCTGAAACCGACAATTGAGGTAATTCTTGGTATAAGAGACCATGTACTAGTTTCATAGGGTAGTTCAAATGGCAAAATTCAGACCTCTGCATACTGGAGGTATTTTATGTTGGTACCCATGACTATTGGGTGGAGTATCCATATGAAAATTCTGGCACTAGCATATGGTATGACCTTGGCATGAAAACATGCAGACAGTGGCATAGTAGAAGTAATTTCTGACTTGTACCATTTGAAGAAATGGGATCCACTCCTAGGAGAGGCCAGGCTTCTCTCACACACTTTAAAACTACTATAATATGTCATGAATGCCCTTCAGGATCTATGGTGTTTTAGCAAACTTGTCTCCAATTTTCTTTGTATTGTTTTGGGAGAAGACCACTCTCCCGAAATCACCAAAAAGTAGTCTCTTTACTTGTTTTGCTTGCTGGAATTCATGGTAATTATCACCCACAACACCACTTAACTAGGTAGCAAGGTTGCCAGGGTGCAGGGGGGCAGCGTAAGAGTGAAGTGCAATCCTGTCTGCCGAAAGGAAAGCATCAGAGATTTGGAAATTAAATAGAAGCACTGTCTAATTGTAAAATGGATATATGTGCTTACATCTCAAAAGTGGCTAAGCTTGCCACTCTCTTCCCCTATCTGTATTTCTTCCCGATTTATAGTCACAATTGGGCAATGTGGTCCGGGCTATTCCAAGATCGCTGTTATTCTGGCTGGCATGGCTGATGGAGCTGGCCATATGCGGGCTTCTGCAGTTGGGGAGAGCAAACTGAGACTGTGGGTTGGTTGGGAGGAAGGATCAACATGAGACTGTTGAGGCTGCAGCAACCAACTGGAGTGTCTGTTGGAGTGCTGGAATGTGAGGGCAGAACAAACCACTTCTTCTGAATGGCACAAAGGTGGAAGAAAAAAAACATGCACAGATGCTTTTGCAGCATTTCAGTGGTGGCCTCACCCATTTTGAAAGAGGTAATATCCTTATTAAGAAGGTCTATTTGCCAATAGGATTAGCCTCTCAATAAAAACATGGTCCACACTGTAGGTAATGCACACACTGAGCATGTCATGATACTTTAACAATATTATTAGCCAATACACCAGCGAGGTAGATGAGACTTCTCATTGTCAACTGCCACATATGTATGTTTTTTAGGTGACCAAACTCACTTCAGGAGCAAATAGAAGTACGACAACCAGTGTTCCTCAGTAGCAGCACACACCCTCTTCCCAACCAAATACTGTACTCAAAGTAACCATTATGTGCGCGAAGACAAAGCCCCTCTCTAAGGTGTGCTTCTTAAAGTTCTTTTTTGTTTGATCACATAGTCAGGTGAAGGTTGTAACCTAAAGCCAGACCCCAAAAGTAAATCTCAGAAATTCTGAAACACATCCATTACCTGTGATGCTTTAAATAAAGCAAATCCCAGTGCTATACAAGTATTTTAACTACCGCATGGATTTACATCGTGGGTTGCCATGAAATAACTCATTATCCAGAAGCAGTGCAGTAGTTCCTGACACTCTCAGTTTTATTCACAATCATATTGTTTTCATTTCTTTCCTTTCATGCATGTATTGTCAACAATCTTTCACAGTTCCTATTTCACCCGATGTGCCTTTGCCACCCATTGAAATCTTAGTAAGTGAATGACGTTGACTACATGGAGCTAGGTAGTGCACAGTTGCCATGTTGGAGTAAATACCCTTTCTAGTAGAGAGCATTTTCATGTAACATTATCATCTTCCTAAATTAATATGGACTTTCTTAAAATGTGTTCACTCCCTACATGTTTAGTGGACTCTGTTAACCCCTTGGCCGCGGCGGTAATTCCACTGCAGCGCTGGAGGGGACGGGGGGGGCCGTGCGGCGCCGCCATGCTGGTGACGGAACCACTCCGTCACCAGCCACGGGTGCGCTGTGCTTGTGACGTAGTGGTTCTGTCACGGCCCTGCCTGCTCAAGGGAACGTTCAGAGCAGGCGCGGAATTAATGCTGCACAGGCGCGGCGGCCGGGTCGTGGCGGAACCACTACGTCACCAGCACAGCGCGTCCATGGCTGGTGACGGAGTTGTTCCGTCACCAGCATTCAAGGGGTTAAATGTGTCTTTTCATAGATACTAAACTGATGTATATTTGTATCTTAATTTTATCATTAATGTATAATCAATAAACTCAATATATTTTGTTTCCAATAATTGTCAATGTTCATACAGAGCACACTGCTCAACCTTTATGTGGTGAGCATCATGGATGTATCCTTGTCTTTTCCTCTGAGGAACAACACAGCAGTAGCTTGCAGGGAAAGCTGGCTGGAGCCAAGAGACCTGATGCCTTTCTTACTTCAGAGGAACCTGCCCTATGTCTTGGAGAGATGACCTACGGCAGAAGGGCAGACCATTCTCAAGAGACCTGAACCTGAGGTAGGAGACCTGAACAGGGTGAGCTGACGATGGGCCTCAAGAGCATAAGAACAGACCGGCCGGATCAGTTCACACGAAAAAGGGTCCTCCAACCATAGTACCTGAAGTGGCAGTACCTTAGGACATCATAATGCCTTGGCAGCATAGTCAAAGGCCTTAAAGGCCCTTGCTGTGTGCCTGGTACACCTGCATTATTTCCAACCCACCAAATAATTTAGACCTCCTGCTTCCCTCCCCATTGCTCAATCATTGCTCAATCACAATTCCAGCAGTGCTGTGCTGTTTACTAGAGAACACATCATGAAAACAACCACAGTTACTCACCTTTAGCCTCATGAACACGAAGGACTTCAACAAGGCTGCAGCAGCTTGCAGGTCAAATCACCAGCAGACCAACGTCCTGCTCATATATGCAAGAATATCCTCATTAATACCGCTGCATCTAATCCAGCCAGAGACATCAACAACTATTTGGAATAAGGTGTCTTTTTCAAAACAACTCCCTAAAACAAAGAGGGATTCAAACTAGGGCTTTTTCTAACTTCTGGCCAATAACAACAATTTCTAGACAAAAATATTGAAAGATTGGTATCAAAACAAATAGCTACGTTCATCATAGAATATGACCTTCTCTTGGATTATCAAAACGGATTCTGGTATGGCTGTAGCGCAAACGCAGAAATTGGGTAAAGTAAATTGTGCCTTCAGTCATTGATGGCAAAACACACAAGATGATGGACGGAATGTTGCACAATGGCAAAACATTCACCCCCAGTCATAGATCTCGGTTTAATCCATCGTTATTTTGCTCACCAAGCCACCCCTGTTCAGACATGGCCATATGAAAATCAGTCTTAACGCTGTGCCTCGTGGGAACAGTCCAGCCCGAACTGCCAAGCCATGTCTTCCCTGGACCGGAATCAAGCATCCTTGGACCGGTTTCTTGCTATCAGCCGTCTTCAGCCAGGATAGCTTGACTCCAGTGGCTTAGTGAGCATGGGACTCACATCTGGGCATACCCTTCCCACATAGGGTGAACAGCAAAACACACAAGATGATGGACAGAATGTTGCACAATGGCAAAACATTCACCCCCAGTCACGGATCTGGGTTTAATCCATTGTTATTTTGCTCACCAAGCCACCCCAGTTCAGACATAGCCATATGCAAATCAGTCTTGACCCTGTGCCTCGTGGGAACAGTCCAGCCTGAACTTCCAAGCCATGTCTTCCCTGGACCGGAATGAAGCATCCTAGGACCGGTTTTTGGCTATCAGCTGTCTTCAGCCAGGATAGCTTGACTCCAGTGGCTTAGTGAGCATGGGACCCACGTCTGGGCATACCCTTCCCACATAGGGTGAACAGCAAAACACACAAGATGATGGACGGAATGTTGCACAATGGCGAAACATTCAACCCCAGACAAAGATTTGGGTTTAATCCATCGTTATTTTGCTCACCAAGCCACCCCAGTTCAGACATGGCTATACGCAAATCAGTCTTGACCCTGTGCCTCGTGGGAACAGTCCAGCCGGAACTGCCAAGCAATGTCTTCCCTGGAGTGGAATCAAGCATCCTAGGACCGGTTTCTGGCTATCAGCCGTCTTCAGCCAGGATAGCTTGACTCCAGTGGCTTAGTGAGCTTGGGACCCACGTCTGGGCATAGCCTTCCCACATAGGGTGAACAGCAAAACACACAAGATGATGGACGGAATGTTGCACAATGGCAAAACATTCACCCCCAGTCACAGATATGGGTTTAATCCATTGTTATTTTGCTCACCAAGCCACCCCAGTTCAGACATGGCCATATGCAAATCAGTTTTTAACCTGTGCCTCGTGGGAACAGTCCAGCCCAAACGGCCAAGCCATGTCTTCCCTGGACTGGAATCAAGCATCCTAGGACCGGTTTCTGGCTATCAGCCGTCTTCAGCCAGGATAGCTTGACTCCAGTGGCTTAGTGAGCATGGGACCCACGTCTGGGCATACCCTTCAGTCATTAATGGGACAGGAACATTTTTATGGACTCGCAATGATAAATATAGCACACGCAAATTGTCCTACCACAGACGGAATCAGTGCAAAAACTTGTCTCGTGCTTTGGATTCAAATCTGTAGAAGCCTGTCTTTAGTTGTTGATACATTCAATTTGCTTTTTAAAGATCACAATGAGGAACAGTGTCAAACCTACAAAAACAAGTTAATTATACCAGGTACGTTCAATATGTTTAAAATTGCAGTTTGTCACCTCTTTTTCTTATAATGTCTATGAGGATAAATCCATCCCACTTCTGGAAACGCTTGCTCTGCCCCCCAACCTCCCAACTCCCCACCCCGAAATATGGGTCTAGTTGCACGCCTGAGCGGTGTTTGTATTCATTTCCTACCAGGACTCAGGGGAAAGAAAAAGGAAAAAAACATTTGCCCTACATTTTGTACTTTGCATCCATCTCGAGAGTTGCATTTCTTTGTTGATACTTTGCATATTCAACGCCTTTGTCCAATCTTTAAATTTGAATGAGATCCTAGGGACAGCTGTGAGTAGCTCGGTCCCATTTCCAAAGCTCCTGCTTATGTGAAATCTCCCATGGCTCCCTATCGCCTGCTCCCCCCTCTAACTTCCTTCCCTCAGCAGGTCTTAACACCATTCCGAGCTGCTAGAGACCCTGCTGGTAAAACCTGCAGCCTTTCCACAGCACCGGCTGCTTAACAATGCTCGGGCTGGCGCAGTGGGGCGCTGCCACCTGCGCAGTGACTGGAAATGTAAAGGTACAGAGACTGAAACAGAGCGGGGAGGAGGCGAAAGAAATGATTTCTGGTAGCTACATTAGCTCTAATTGCTGGCTAATGGCCTCGACGCTCTGCTTGATCTTTGAACAAAGAGTCATCAAGCCATTTTGACACAGCGCGGGCGCCAGAGGCTCTGAGCCACCTGTCTTTTCCTCCCATCTCCATGGACATTGAGGCAGACCTGTTTATACTCTGAATTTTATATACCAAGCCAGTTGTCTGGCACTTCAGAGGACCCAGGTGCGAACATTATTATGTGGTGTAGTGGGCGTTATAGGAAACTGCCTCTCTGTACAGTGTAATAGAATGAAGTACACTATGTAGAGAGTGCAAGAAATCCTCAAAAGGCAGGTAGAGATAAAAGTATTTAATGTTAACTTTCTTTTTGTGGTAGTGTGGGCAAGCAGTTAGGCTTATCAGAGGGCAGTGTTCAGTTAAGTACTCACAGAGGCAATAAATGACACACACTCAAAAATAAATCTGAGACCAATTTGTAAAAATAATGTTGATTTTTATATACTTTTTAAGAACATAAACACAGTTCTAAGGAAAGTACTTTAGGAAACATAATTTTGCAAAGTTTGATAAATATATCACATTTCTGCGCAATAACATCCCATAAGAAATCACGTACCATGGAGAAAAAAAGCAGAAAATTGCATAGAAATTCAGGCAATGCTTTCACATAGTTCACCTTCTCGTTTTAGGTAGATGTCGCGATCAGGTCCAAAACTCCAGCAGAAGAAGTTCAGGAGCATCACGGATCGACCTGGAGCAGAGGTGCTGAGGTGCAGAGTTATTACTGAAGATACATTTCTGACTTTGTTTCAGTGAATGCCCAATTAAGAGACGTAACAAAGCAAAATTACCCCTTCCAATGGTCTCCTGAATGCAACCAAAGTTTCAAAGACATAAAACATGATTCAAAATGCAACTGAGATAGCCAATTTTGACCTCTAGTTACACACTGAGATCACAGTACATGCAAACCCGGTGGGGCTGGGGGCAATCCTTGCTCAACACAATGGCCATCTAAAAGCCCAGAAATACACTGAGGCCTATGCCAGCAGAATCCTGTCTGAAATAAAGTGGGCCTGCTCTCAGCCAGAGAAGGAGATTCTGACTGTAGTGTCCGCCTGCAAACACTTTCATGTGTTTTTATACAGGAAATGTTTCACTATAATCACAGACCAGCAGGCATTGCTCATTATCTTTGGAAAAGCGATAACTAAGAAGCCCCCCTGCATTGAGAGTTGGGGGTTACGAATGCAAGAGTATGATTATGTGATTGTTCACCAGCTGAGGAAAGATCAAAACCCTGTAGACTACTTTTCACGAGTGCCACTTCATCACAACAGTTCAACTTGCACAGTGGCTGAAGGGTAGCTCAACTTCATTGTGAGGTACAGTATGCCAGCAGCTCTGTCTATTGAACAAATTATTTCTGCTACAAATTCAGATAAGGGCATGCTCAGCCTCAAAGACATCATTACATCACAATTTTGGATGAAACGTTTTGGAACCCTTGCTGATGCGGTTACATTTAAAAAAAATCAAAAATGTACAGGATCAGCTATCTTTCACTCAAGAAGGTATCATAATGAGAGGTTCAAGAACTGTCCCACCTGTGATGTTGAGACAGCAAATCGTTGAACTGGCCCGTGAAGGACATTGTAACATCGTAGCCACCAAAAGAGCCTTAAGAGATCAAGTGTGCTTCCCTCACAGAGATGAACAAGTTGAGAAAGAGCGGAAAGTGTGTCAACTTTGTAACTGTTTATCTCCCAAGTTAATGCAACAGCCATTGCCAATGTCTGACCTTTCCGTGCATGCTTGGTAAAGAGTTGCAGTTGACTTCTTTAGACCTCTAGGAAATGAACATAATCTCATGGTAGTCATTGATGAAATTTCGTGGTTTCCTTTGACGGAAGACATGTCATCGACACCCTGTGACAAAAACACCGAGTGGCTAGATAACATCTTTGCAGCATGCGGCATCCCCATTATTCTCAAATCTGACAATGGCTCGCCTTTCAATACCAAAGAATTCAAGAAGGTATCTTGTTTGTTATAATGTCAAACATCAAAAGGGTACACCTCTTATGCCTCAAGCTAATGGTGTTGCTGAACGATTCATGGACACCAACAAGAAGGTACTTCAGTGAGCATGGAGGGAATCGATCTCAACCAAGCCATGTCTCAATCCTTTTGTGCCTATCGATAAACTCTGCACTCCACAACCAATGAGGCTAAAAAACAGGTAAGGCAACCCCGCCTTTCTGTCCGGATCAAGCATCTGCACCAATGCCATTGGTGACGATCAAGGTCCCCCACAATTTCCTCAAACAACCCAATCTGGTCGACCAATGCAAGCACCTTTACGACTCCTTAAGGAACTGTGATGCTAATGCTGTTTGTACTTTTTAATTAGTAAAGGGAGGAGCTAAACCTACCAGACTTGCATCACTATTTTTATTTATTACTGCAGCTCCCTTTTCCCTCTACTTCACTTCTCTCGCTATACCATTCTCTTTATGTCTCTCTTATTCTTCTGGTTCACAACCTCTTCCATTTCTTTTACTTGGCAGAAAGATGAGAGGATTGACAAGGCTGGGAATGAGAATTAAAGAGAAAATCATTGATTTTACTAATGGTGGAACGCCTTAGAGCAGCTGCTTGGTTTCACTTCCATAGTAAGGATGCCAGTGAAGAAGGCAGTGCTTTAAATGGGCAGGTAATCACATACTCTTTTGCTAGGTAAAAAATAACATCCAGGAGAAACAAAAATTAGCAAAGCTGAGGTGGTCCGGCCTTCAGTAGCTGGGGTGATCATTATGTTTAATTTATTTGTAATTGCAAGCATCCGCCACAAAAATAAAAAGAAGAAAAAGAAAACATGTTGCTGTCGAAATATGATGCCATATGCTCCAAATTTTAATTCACCAGTACTTGTGCCCACCTATGTAGGTGTACTTAGAACAAATAACAAAACCATTTTCAGTTTTCATGCACATCACAAAAAGTATGATACTTATCGGGGGTAATCAAATTGTAATTGCGTTTGAATTACTATAATCTGAAGACATCATTTAAGCCAATTGGATTGCTAAAAAACATAACCCAGCAAATGTGAAGAAAGAAAAATAATTTGACCCACAAGTCCTGACAATAAGGTGCATTTCTTTTCAGACAAAGGTGCACATGAAATCAGGCCATGGTCACATGTGATAAAGTCAAACCTCCTAAAAGTGCAAGAGAGCCAATGGCTGATAGCAGCGGACTCATTGCGTCTTTATGCATGTGTTATTTTTTTATTATCCGGAGTTGGTGATACAGCTTGAGCTGTCTGTAGCCCAAATCCCCAACCCCCAAAAAATGGCTTTACCAATTCCTATGCAAACTCTTTTTGGTAATATTTGGATGGCAGACACTGGGCAGCTTGATCTTTTGGTTTTTATTGCAGGTTACATTTCTGAAAGTGGGACTTATAATTTAACAAGAAGCATTACTAGACCTGGGTGTAGTTTAAATTGGGCTTGCTTGTCTGGTGAAGTGATTTACTGAGTTGGCACAGCCATACATTGGCAGGACCATCCTTGAGAAAGAAAAGCCACTGGTGAAGTTTTTGGCAACAAGAAGCTGACAGGCAAACTGGTGGACATCCTGAACCTGGCACACCCTTGGGGTAGAAGAGCACTACCCCACCCCTGGGAGGCCTTTATGGCTAGCACCACAGCTTTCAGGGAACATACCTTCAAGGCAAAAGGCATGGTTTTGCCAGCCTCTCATGAGGAGCTGTTCAATCCTCAGCAGCCTCAGACTTCTCGGTGCAACGCCACCCTGCCCTGTTTAGGGATGTTTAGTGATGACGACCCTGCCTAGTGCCTGGAGCCTTGGAATTCAGAGACTGGGCCTCCCAGGTGAGCTGTTCAGCCCGTAGGAGCCCAGAGTCCTACTCAGTCAAACACCACTGTACCTTGGATAGGCAAGTTGGCCGTGCCCAGTACCTGGAACACTGGCCTGTGGAGACTGGGCTTTGCCCACCTCTCACATGGGATTACAGGAGCTTTTCAATCTGCAGGAACCCAGACTGCTCCTCAGTCTGATGCCACCCTGCCCAGGTAGGAAAATGTGACGCTGCCCGGTCCGTAGAGGCCTGCATGCGGGTACTGGCCTACCAGTCAAAAGCCATGGCCTTATCCACCTTTAATGGGGAATTATGAGAGCTGTGCAGCCCACAGAATACCTAGACTCCTCCTGGGTCTGACACAACCCTGCCTCAGTTAGCGAATATGGCCCTGCCAGGTGCCTGGAGAACAGGCCTGAGAGGACTGGGCCTCCGAGGCAAAAGCCATGGCTTTGCCCGCCTCTCTTTGGGGATTACTGCAACGGTTCAGCCTGATGGAGTCCCAGACTCCTTCACCATGGAGGGACACGAGAGTCCGCTCTCGTCTTGCAGCCACCATGCCTTGGGTAGGGACTGTCACTCCAGTCCATTGATTAAGGGTGCTCTGGGTCTGTGCCTTCCACCTTTCTGATGCCTGAGTCTAAAGAGGTCAGGAGGGTTAAGCCCCCAGCCAACCCCCCTCTCCTCTTGGGCCTGCCTGGGAAGCTATTTTTCCTTGACTATAAATCCACCACAAAGCAGGGGCTTACTGAATCCACAGGGAGACACGACTCAGAATCAGCTGAACCTGTCAGGGGTCTAGTCATCTGGGTGGCTAGCCACCGGCTGGTCATTTTCTCGGAAAACCCAGCAACCAGATGTCTCTGGTCAGCCGGTAATCAGAGAGCCCAGGGGGCAGCTGCTGATGAGGCCAGCACTTAAGAGATACCTTCCTAGAGCCACCTGCCAGCTTCTTACCTTCAGGCAAATCTGCAATTCCTCTCTATGGTCATCTATCTATCCTGGGTTCATTATGCCCCAATCAATGTACCCAGGGGAGCAGGGAGGGTGGTGGGGCCGCTGTACCACACAACACTTGGTGGTGGCAGCTTCCCATGGGCCCGCACCCTATCCCTTACACCAGTAAGGAGGCACAGGACTCAAGGGCCACTGGAACCCACAATGGGAGACAAAAGCTTGACTCAGAGGATTACTTTCAATCGATCACAGTAAGGTAGCTGCTCTGCTACTTAAGAAATCCTGAGCCAAAATCAGGTTTTCTACAAATGATTTGGAAATATTAGGGTTAACAGGATAATAAAGGCACTACGCAGCTCACCCACCAAGCCAGTAAGACTTCTGACTCACAGATTTCAACATGTAAAACAAGTTGGTGTGAAGAGCACCTAGTCACACATATATACTGATTTTATTTCACAGATATGTTATATTCCTTCACTTTATTCCAATGCTTTTTATAAGAGGACATAAATAAATTCATAAAACATTAGCACATATACACATCCATCAGGCCATATTTTTCAACAAACAGTTCCTTCTTTAAATCCTTTCACAATAACATCATGTAGTTCTTCTACAGATTGAGGATATCTTTCATTATCTTGCCTCAATATTACAAACAAATTATTATTTTAATGTATAACTGACTCTCACAGGGTACAGCCCAGCATTTGTTTTGAGGTTACAGCGCCACTTCTTCTGGGCCATCGTATACAAATCACTTCTGCCCTACCATGTTAAATACGTTTTTTGATATACTATTCAAAATAGCATCTCAGATGTGTGAGCCCATCCGTAATATTGTAACCTTGACAGGATCAATAATTCTTCTTCCTTTGCCCAGGTACTTGAAAGGAAGTCCCCTGACACCGCAGGTAAGTTTTATTCATCACCCAACACGGGGCTCCAGCAGCGACTGCCGATCCCCAGAATGTACACTTTTCTTCACGAGACAGCATTCGATCAATACCGCTCTGGAATGCAAGCCCCCACATATCCCCTTCCCTTAAAATAGAATGAAAGACAACAAAGTTCTATTCAATTTACAAAGTGGTACAAAGAAGTGATGATGATAATAAACAGGATAATACACTGCAAAACAGAAAAGGTTCACCTAACACAAAAAGTATAGGCACTGCTAATCCATTAATTATCACAGGCACAGACACCTACTTTTACACCAAAAAGCCATCAAACTTTTTGGTTACAAATTTCCTCCTTACTGAAGTAGAACGACAATCATCCATATTCATAGGTTGCATGGAGCTACTAGACACATCCTTCGCCACTTTTCATACACATAACTTTCTTTTGATTTAGGCACCAAAACACTTTGATTTTGTTCCACACTTTTTCATTCTCCAAAACCACTACGGGATCCTTTACCTCTCGTACCAACATGGTTGACAAATGTTTTGACTCACCCTTCCGAACATGACGAGGAACTACATGATCACACGAACACCAATCTCCCTCCAGGAACCAACATCACACTTAGCCCTATACTTCTTCTGACCATGACTCAGCACATCCAACACTCTTCCCACTTTCTCACAATACAAAGTTTTACTTGCAATCCATTCTCAGTTAAAAAAAAAATGCGTACTCGCAACCCTGCCCTTCATCAAGGAAAAGGGAGACACACCTGTACTGAAATTCTCATAACTCACAACATGTCTTGGATGATCTTTTCCCAAGCCATTCTGTTGATTAACGCTAGTTGAAGCTGGTCTTAAATTATTCAGTTTTCCGTCTCCACTATACCATTGCTATGGGGATGGTACAAAGAAGTCTTTACATGTGTGATGCACTTCACCTCCAGAAAGTCACTTGTTTCTTAGGACACTACCTGGATGCCATTATCTGTCACCAACACCTCTGGAAAACCTTCCCTAATGAAAATTCTCGGAAACTGTTTTCTGACACCCGGGAATCAATACTCATCTCACAACAATAGACAGCATGCCAGCATTTCATCAAGACTACTCTGGAATGCAAGCTCGTGATTCCCACATTAGGGCACTCAAAATCGTGTAACCCATATTCAAACGCATGCTTGGTTTACTGCATGATAATATAAGTCCAATTGAAAAGTCCATAACAGGCCTCTAAATTATCAAAACATTGCACATAATACCACACATCTCAAAGATGGGCATCCAGAACTAGCACCACCCAACCCCATCCACTCTGGTCAGACCACTAGGAGGTACAAGCTGCCAGGTTGCTGGGCAGGCACGGCCCATGTAGGTAAGAGAGGAGAGGGATGTGGGGCAGGGACAGTGGACAGTCGATGACAAGGGATTAAAAAAATGAAAACTACTTACCTTGAGCTAGCTGTATCTCCGACTCGAACACTGAGTTATGTGAAGGAAGTGACATGTTTTGTTTATTTATTTTAAGTACAAAAAGTTACCCGGGACGTTTGCATGGCACAATTTGCACCACCCATGTAGGATTGGTAAATGTTCCCTAAATATAACTTTGCAAAGCCATAGGCATCATGAGGGCTTGAATTAAGTGAAAATAGATACAAAATTGTTCGAAAAAGGGGGCCTTAAAATTATTTGTGACCAGGGCCCCAAAAATCCAATCCTTAAAATGACCCTGCTATATCCTCAAGGTAAATACAGTTATCATGTATACTGATCTATTCATGCTTACTTTGAAGATATAGCGGTAGTCAAAATAGTGGATTCAATATTTTCATGGTCGGTATTTCAAATTACTCCATTTCTGAGGTTTGAAAGCATAGTGCATTATTGAGCTAAAGTACAGTCTTGAAACTTGCACTGTTCTTCAGCACCAGAAAAAGTGCAGGTACATGGTAATATGTTCCTTCATTATTCTTTGTAGTGCTCTATTTACTTTAAGTTAGTTTTAGGAACTGGTTGGAGGAGATGAGTATGGAGAAACCACTAACAAGCTAAACCCAGTATACCACCATGCAGAAGAAGCAGGAAGCAAACCAATAAGATAAACAGATTAACTCCACCACGGTCAAACCACCCAGAAAACCTGAAAAGTAGAAGAGCAAGACCTCTACAAATCCTTTTCAATTAATCTGTCTTGTGGGTGTCCACAACTACCAGCAATCAGGATTCTTGTCAGTTAAGGCTCTGTACAGCATACAGACAAGACACCATTTGCAGGCAGAGGACACCACAGTGCTTGAGGATAAATCAGGAAGGTTTGTTAGTCAAATTAAGTTATAGAAAGGCACTGGTCCAAGTCATATTTACTCTTCTGCTGCTTGCTCAAGCGGATATGGACCAGCCTCTTCTCCAAAACTGCTGCAGAGTTTCTTGGCACAACTATGCTTTTATTTGGAAGGGAAGGACCAAGTCCAATTGTGCATTTTCCAAATATTTGGCGCTTCAATCACTGATTTTCTCCAAGCTGTATTTGTGGCACTTCCTTAAAATATGGAGAATTTCGGTTCGTGCTGGGGTTCAAAGAGCACATGCCACATTTTCAAAGAAATATAAAATGGCTCTGGGTTTTCCTTCCTCTATAGTAGATCTTGCCTATGGTCTGCCACAGTAATGTGGAAAGGAGAATAGAGGATGAATACAGCCAGAAGGAGAAGGGATGCCATTTATGGGGGAAAGGGATGCACCATAGTGAGAAGAGTAGGTGGCGAAATACTAGAGAGGAGAATGAATACAGGATAGAGAGAGGAGAACAGAATGAAAAACAAGAAAAGAAAAAAGGAATCACAATTGAGAAAACAACAGATAAAAGAAGGGAGAAGAGAAGAATATATCAGACTGAGAGAAAGGACAAATAGGAGTAGTAAAATGGCTGACTGGAGAGTTAAGAGACAGAAAGAGGAGAATGGGGAGAGGTGTGCTCAGGCTAGAGAGAAGAAAATAGAGACAGAACATAAATGCAAGGAGAGACACAATATAGACTGGAGAAAGCAAGCATGCTATAGAGGGAAGAAATATAAGAAACAGAGATAAGAAAGGAAACTAACAAAGAGGCAGCAATAGTATTTAAAAAGAGTCGGGAGGCAGAATGGAGAGGTGAAGGGGATAGAATGTATATGTTTATGTGTTTATGTTTATGTTTTGTAAAGCGCATGGATGTCTGAAGGCTTCCCCGCACTGGTGAGTGCTGTTGTGAGTTCTCTGATCATCTGTAAATTAATGGGGGAACAGCCAAGTATTTAGGTTTTTCTGAAAGAGATTTTGTTCAACAGTGATCTGAGGTCGAGAAGAAGGGTATTCCAAAGCTTTGGTACCAGATAGGCAAATGATCTGCCTCCCCATCTTGCTCTTTCAGCTCTGGTTGTCCTAAAGAGCTGTAGTTGGGAGGATCTAAGGTGTCTGCTCAGAGTGTACCTCGAGATTAGTTGTCCAATCTTTAGTGGGCCTTTTTTGTTTATGGCCCTGTGGGCAATACCGAGTGATTTAACCGCATGCGCGCTAGCGGTTTTCCCGCTGCGCGCTGCGTTTTTTTTAAAAACGCGTTACATGACGAGCTCAGCTCGTCATCAGCGTAGGAGCGTCGTCACTCATGACGAGCTGAGCTCGTCATGAGCGCGGAAGGGGTTAAACTTGATTCTGGCTTCGATTGGCAACCAGTGAGCTGTTTAAATGATTTTTTTACTGATACTTGTCTGGGGATTTTTAATAAAAGGCTAGCTGCCGCATTTTGCACCACCGGGAGTATTTTTGTTACATATTTCGATGAGCCTGCGTAGAGCGAGTTACCAAAGTCTAGACGTGAGATTATAAGGGACTGCATGATGGTGGGAAGAGAAACAATGGAAGAGTGTGGATCTTGATAGACTTGTGAGAGGTGGATTGAAAGAAGAAAGTTAGATTATGAAGGAAAACTGAGATAGAAAAGAGATAGAAGAGAAGCATGCTACTGAGAGGAATATGGCAAAGGGGAGCAAGTGAAGAAGAAGTAGCAGAATGAGGAAAAAAGACTCGATAAAGAAAAGAGAAGATCTAGTCAAGACAAAAGAGGAGAGGCATGCGAAGAGAAGAACAATGAGAGATTATATAGATGAGAATTAATCTATTAGAGAGAATATAAAAACGAGACAGGTTACAAAATGGGGTGAAGAAAGGAGAACGCTGACAAAATAGCATGAGATAGGAAGAGAGATAGAGGGTATTAAGAGGAAAACCGCGAAAGAGGAAAGTCAAAGGTGTAATTGATATAAATGGAGGAGACAGGGGTGAAGGAGACAGAAATTGGACAGAGAAAGGATAAGAGGCAGTACAGTGCAGAATAAAAACAGGAGAGATGAATGCAGCTGATAGAGAGAGAAGGAGAGGTAGGAAAAATCAAGAGAAGAAATTCATACTAGAAATGGAAAAAGAGAGACAAGCTATTGAGAAGAAAAGAGAAATAGGAGAAAGACAGAAGATGAAAGCAATAGCAAATGAAGGAGAAGTACGGTAATGAAAACAGAAATTAGAGAGATGTAGAGAACCAAAGACAATAATAGCGTGTGAAGAAGAGGCACACTAATGAGCGAAGAGATAGGACAGAGGAATAAGACCAAAGATAATAAAAAGGGGAGAAGAGATAGGATAAGAAGTGGAAAAGAGAGATTAAAAAATGAAGAAAAAGTTAGAAAATCGAGAAGAGACAGGATAGGAAAGAAAGGAGGGTGGTGAAGAAAGATAATAGAGACAAGATAAAAGGCAGTATAAAGAGAGAAGGTAAACAGAAAGTTAGAGAGAAACAGAACTAAAAGAGAAGAGCCGAGGCAACAGAAATGATATGGTGCTCTCCAGTGTGTACCTCAGTACACTAACTAACAGGCCCTTACTCCAAACTGTGCTTAACTATCACCATTGCATCAAGGCAAAAACCAGGGCTGGACTGACTACCGGGCAGTTTGGAATGCTGCTGAGCTGGGGGCTGATTTCACTGTGGTGGGGGCGGATTTAGTTCATGGAGACCTGAGTGTGCTTTGAAATAATTAAAGCAAAACGAATTTCGTTTAGCGCACTCAGGTCTCCATGAACGAAATCAGCCCCCGGCTCAGCAGTATTCCAAACTGCTGGGTAGCCAGTCCGGCCCTGGCAAAAACTCAACTTAGAGACACACATCTCAAAAACGTGTTTAGACAAACATATAGGTTTATTTTATGGACAAAAAATGACCGAAATAGAATGAAGAAAACCAAAACAGGGTTAGTGAAGGACTCTTCAATTATGGGTGTACTACTGTCTTTGGCTGAGGAGCAGTGTTTCAGATAACTGCGAGCTGCCCAGTCTGCATGGAATACATGGGCACAGCACATGTTTAGTCCTATAAGAGACCAGAAGCCTGCACATTTTTTTTCACCGTTCAGGAAGCTATGGTGAAAGCTTGACAATTTCAGAAAAGTTGTAAAGCTCTTCTCTTTGCCAGATTTGTTGAAAAAGATTGACTTTTGAAACAATTTAAGTTATGAACATGCCTATTTTACAAAATGGTTCTGCATGCTAGACTTCTATTTACAGATAGGTGGTCATTACAACAACCAAAGTTACTGTGGTGCAGTAATCCCTGACTTTGTATTACCGATTTTGACAGTATCTGTAATTCAGGAATATAGAATTACCATAGGTTTACAAGTATTCATCTGGCAATTATCATATCGTATAGGGAGCAGCATGCAGAAATCAGTGTAGGAGCACCGGTTTCCACATGCTATTCCAAAATTCCAGTTTTGACCTAGTGAAATTGCCATCCATGATAATAAGCCATGTCTTGTAATACCAATTTGGTTGGAAACTCCACCCAAATTGGTATTAAAAGCATATTTGTAATATGGGCCTTGAGTGCTTCTATGGAAAATAGACAAGTTAGGCTAAAATTCGAATTCCAGAGCAAATGTATTCAAACATTTGCCATTGTTTGTATAACAGCTTCACAAACAGAACACTTCGAGATGGAAACTGCATACATTATCAGCTTAGCCATCCTCAACTAAGGTTAACATTTTCTCACTTGATAAAGAATAGAATCTCTCAAAACTTTGCATGAGAGAATGCAAAAGTAAAACAGAAAATTGTAACCGTCTTCGAAGGAAAAAAGGGAACTCTCAAAAATGTTGCTAGAAAAAAAATATTTTCATTTTTCTACAGGACATTCAACCAGTACTGTTCTTTGTGTTGGTTCAAAGGAACAATTTTCATGCTAAATTTAATTTTTAACCAATTACATCTTCTTTGCAGTCAAGTATTGGTGGTAAAGTTAGACCGAAAGGTATGAGCTGTGTGGCAAATTCCTTTTGATTTGAGCCCGCTTGCATGTCCCCGATTCCAGTTCTTCCCTGAAGTCCACGACAGTTGTTTCCGCTGAAGCTTTTAGATATTTTTTCTAGTGCACATCTTACAATGTAATGAACATTGCTGTGTCCTCACCTCCCCAGTGGCTCATGTTAGAGAGAAGGTCAAAGCATTAGGCAAACAGTAGGATTGTACTTAACCTGTCAAGGAGCAGTGGGACTTCCCTCCATGGTGTTTAGCTCCTTCGCTCTTGCAAATGTCACTCGCGTGTTGAAGCAGAATAGGAGAGCCCGCCTATCCATTATGATCTGCCATGTTAAACATTATCTAGACCTAAATAGATGAGCACTTAGCATGCGGCTCCACGCCAACCATTCTCTCCATTCACACCACTCACATCAGTCCTTAACCCCAAAGAACTGTGGGGCATATTATCAAGGACTGGCAATAAATTATCGCCGCTTTTATCGGCAGGAAACTGCCGATAAAACGGCGATAATGGGCTTGATAATATGCTCTATAGAATTCCTATCGAAGCCCATGTTAGATTTCTTCACATCTAACATGGGCTTCGATAGGAATTCTATAGAGCATATTATCAAGCCCATTATCGCCGTTTTATCGGCAGTTTCCTGCCGATAAAAGCGGCGATAATGTATCACCCGTCCTTGATAATATGCCCCTGTATCTCTCTCCCCTCAAGAATCCTCAAACAAGCCGTTTCCTTCGACTTTACTCTTAAGTTTCACTCACTATTCTCGCCTAAATTAACCTTTTGCCCTCTGACCTCAGTTTCGGTAACAGACTATACCAAGGCATGCATGAACTTGTGAACTCTGTCAGTTTCTGGGGGATTTCCTGCTGAGTCACCTGGGAGCTGTACTGAGAAAGGAAGCTAAATACGTTCAATCAGACTATTATGGTCTAAAACAATCTAAATTTCGGGCTATTAACAACTCCGTCTCCCCCTGCAGTGCACTTATGCTGCATGATTAAAGATCTAGCTCTTGAAGAATTCTACCTGCAGCAAGAGGAGGGAAGTATTTTTTTTACTTCCCCAACAGAACTGAGCAAAGTTCATGCTTATTGCTCATTACAAAGTTGCGAAGTGTTGAGTATCAATCCTTATTATGAGCCTTGCCAAAAGATTTTGTTCAGGAAACATCCCTCTCAAAAACCCTATTTACACTTTTATTTTGAGCAAAATAATCTAAGAATGTTTAATTTATGTTGTTGAAAACATAGGTTTATCAAACATATCTTTTGCTGGGGTTTTGTACATATTGCCTGTGGCACTTAAATAAACAATATCATCATCGTCAAGTTTGGTAAGTTTGAAACTACTTCGGGAAGTAAGGTATGATAAAAGAAAGAAATTGAAGCACAAGAATTTGCATTTGCGATCAAGCAACTGCTGAGCAGTTTATGCCTCTCTGCAATTTGTAAATACACATAATCATCCCGGTTGAAATCTGTAAGAACACGATTTGGAGTAAGAGAAAAAGATTGAAGTTGACCTTGAGCTGCTTTCCTGAAGTTGAGGGTGCTCAACTCAATTATGTGGTCAGGATTCACTTGTTCAAGGTAAAATGAGAGGTAGTGCCACTCTGACACCGTCCTCGTCTTTCACGTAACTACCTTTTCCTTTCTAGCTCATTTGCCACCCTTAGCTTTTGCTTGCTCTCCCTAATCGAACAACATCCCATTGTCTGTCCCTCTCGTGGTTCTAATCCTGCTTGATGCATCAGCTGCAAACAAGCCTTACCTCACACTCTGCTCTTCACACTTTACCTCACATTTTACCTATTTACCCTGACACTTTCTATCCCCCGTGTGTTTCTCAGCCTGTTTCAGAACATACTTCTGATTCCACCTCTATGTCCTACTTCTCTTGCACTCTGCAAACCTCTTCAACCACTAATCAACCCCAACCGTCCAATGCTCAGCAACGGAACTATCACCTCATCAATGGTCAAGGTTTCAGCAAGAACAGTGTAAATCTTTACTCTCTGCTCTTAGACTCAGCTCCTAACCTCCTATTAATCACACAACCATAGTTAGGCCTGATGGCCCACCTATCTGTCATAAAGAAATGCCAATAGGATAAGCAACCATATCCCAAAACTGCATACAACAACAGAGGACAGGGTTTTAGGTTTGAGGGAAATACTGGGCGCACTGCTCAGGTAACACGCAGGAGAAATGCTGTAAGGCAGAAGGTGCATGCAGGTAAGGGGCAAGTCCCTGTAACCCCTCAAAATGTGCTTGAAGGACACACTAAATACAATGAAAGCAAAACCTGCTGCACACTTATAAATAAGTCCTAGCAAAATAGATGTCTCAATGGACATAAAAGTTCAAAATTCATGGGCGAAGGAGTGGACCACCAGTGTTTCGGTTCCTCTTTTATTGTTCATAGAACCCCAGCCGACACGTGTTCCGTCGCAAGAAAACACACTATTTCCGCGACTCCTCAGGGCTGGGGAGGATACAAAATAACGGATGGAGTACATGGTAATTTGACAAAAAAGGCTTTAAAAGGTGACTGTATATAGTGCAAAAGTGAAAGGTGGGTGAATTGTGAAATGGTAAACAGTAACACAGTAGTGGATGCACACAACACCAACCCTGGTAACGGTGTGGACGTCATCCTGGTAAGTGCAGGAAGGGAGGTGGGTCGATGGTGGATATATACTTGTGGTATTTTCAACAATTATTAAATTCACATATTGATTATACGTTTATTAAAGTGACGCCAGTGGGGGTGGATTTGTAAGGGCATGGGGATCCTAGAAACTAGTGGAGGTTGAGAAGTGGGAGAACCAAGGATAGAAATGAAATGTGAACCAAGGCCTTGAGAAATAACTGGGAGTGTGTATCCTACCTGTAGGTAAATGATATAAAACCACAGGTCTGTAATGCCACAAAGGGGGAAAAAAGGGGAAACAGAGACAAAGGGAAACATGAGGGAGTGTTCTACCGGTTGGAGTTTAGGAGAATCACACACAGTAAAAATTGCGCCCCAATTGGGAGCACGTTGAGTGCGACGTGATTGAAAAGAAAGAATCTCACCGCGGTGCCGGTGATAATTCCGACCCGGCTCCGCTCGAGACCGGGTTTAGTTTCTGTCAGGATACGAGTTGCGTAATTCAGAAGTACTGTTCTCCAGCGGGTATGAGGAGATACTGTGAAAACAAGTCGATCGTGTGAGGTTCTAGTTCGTGTAGATTAAGGCTAGCATTCTTTATTCTAGAACCTTATAGAGCCAAAAGTGGGTTATTGTGTGACTCACCTTTGATAAACGGTGTTGCTAAGTATTCAACTCCTCAGGGTTAGTAACTCAGGAGTGTGTCTTTGTCCACATGTTTAAAGCGCGAGCCTGTAGAGACTTCTAAGGCAAATAATCCCTGAGGTGGTAATCAATGTGCCACAAAGAAAGTCCACGTAGAAAATAAATGTAAGGATAAAGAAGAGACGGGGAAAAAAGGCCAAAATGTAAAAATGTAAAATAGGCGACTGTTATTACTACATAGTCCTATATAATTGGTTAGTGAACGTGTAGTCACTTCTTTTGTCTTGGGTTTCAAATATATTCTAGTGAGGTTGTGAATATTAGATAAGGAATATAAACCCAGAGTGCCAGAACGTTAGTGGTTAGCATCACTTACTGATGGACAGAATAAAATTAAACATGTAGGTATCTTCCTAACTGTTCAGGTAAATTGATCCCTAACTTATCTCAGCTCAATAAAACACTTCCTCATGTTTCCCTTTGTCTCTGTTTCCCCTTTTTTCCCCCTTTGTGGCATTACAGACCTGTGGTTTTATATCCTTTACCTACAGGTAGGATGCACACTCCCAGTTATTTCTCAAGGCCTTGGTTCACATTTCATTTCTATCCTTTGTTCTCCCACTTCTCAACCTCCACTAGTTTCTAGGATCCCCATGCCCTTACAAATCCACCCCCACTGGCGTCACTTTAATAAACGTATAATCAATATGTGAATTTAATAATTGTTGAAAATACCACAAGTATATATCCACCGTCGACCCACCTCCCTTCCTGCACTTACCAGGATGACGTCCACACCGGTACCAGGGTTGGTGTTGTGTGCATCCACTACTGTGTTACTGTTTACCATTTCACAATTCACCCACCTTTCACTTTTGCACTATATACAGTCACCTTTTAAAGCCTTTTTTGTCAAATTACCATGTACTCCATCCGTTATTTTGTATCCTCCCCAGCCCTGAGGAGTCGCGGAAATAGTTTTCTTGCGACGAAACACGTGTCGGCTGGCCTTCTATGAACAATAAAAGAGGAACCGAAACACTGGTGGTCCACTCCTTCGCCCATGAATTTTGAACTTTTATGTCTCTTGAGACATCTATTTTGCTAGGACTTATTTATAAGTGTGCAGCAGGTTTTGCTTTCATTGTATTTAGTGTGTCCTTCAGGCACATTTTGAGGGGTTACAGGGACTTGCCCCTTACCTGCATGCACCTTCTGCCTTACAGCATTTCTCCTGCGCGTTACCTGAGCAGTGCGCCCAGTATTTCCCTCAAACCTAAAACCCTGTCCTCTGTTGTTGTATACTGTCAGTGAGGGGGGCAGCCGCCGCGCATCATTACATAACTGTAATTGGGGATAGGCATTTCCATCCTCATCATGAATCGAGACAAAGCTGCTGAAGAACTTTTTGACAACCTTGCTAAGGGTATGTCAACACTAAGAGCAACTACTAGTGGTACGCCTAGTGTCACTAAGGAGGAAAGTCTCAGGGACAAATTCATTAAACTGGAAAAATTGAAAAAACAGGAGAACTCAAAATGGTGGGACGGTACAACCTTGAAGCAATATGCAAGACTTAGACGCATACCAAGAGGTCTAAGGGCACAGATCTTCCCAACCTATGACGATTTAGATAGTGATCTTCTAGGGAAATGGGAAGAATCTCTCACCAACAACTCCCGCACCCTCATAGACATTCTCATTGAGAGTTCAGACCGCAAAGTGACCAAACTTCAAGCCGAAATTGCCACTCTAGAACAGGAGATAAAAGATCTGAATCGTCCTGAATCCACTGTAAAAAAACTACACCATATTAGATGAAATCCTATTGAAGCATCAGAACGAGATCAAAAGTCGTAAAGCAAGACAGTTAAAAAGAGACGAGGCTGACTACACTGAGGGCAGAATATTCACCTATGCCAAAAAATATGACTATATGATTAAGAAACCGTTTCAAAAAAGGAAAGAGAAACCTAACGAAACTGATGCTAGCTCGGCTTCTTCAAGCACTACATCTCTTAGCACAGTCAGTGTAAGTGAAGATGATGCGAACCAAACAGACAGCGAAACTACACCTTTTTCATGCGAGATACAACGGATCAGGAGAGGCAACCGCATCCAAGATCCAAAACCCGCAGGGGCAGGAGGGGGAAATGTAGAAGATTACAGGAGGAAACTCAGGTCTGGGAACAACCAGAAATAGTTGACAATGAGGATGGGGAAGTCCAAGTAATCAATCTATCATCTAAATCATTGTCCCCAACCATGATCTCCCTTCTTAGCAAAGGTTTGAACTCTAACCCTTACACTCACACTGACGTCTGTAAGTTAAAAATTGACCTGTTCAAATCTAATTCTTTTTCAATTAAATTGAAAAGTAAATAAGAAAAATAGTATATTGTGTGCTCTGTGTGGAGATGGGAAGCTTTACAAAAACAAATATAAGAATTGATTCTGTTTAAGATCATATATTTGTCATAGGATGAGTCAATGTAGCTTTCTCACCTATTACTAATAGTGTGTTATTGGTGTCCTAGGCATCATTTGTTTTATATGTGACTGTATTTACCCAGATGCCAAAGGTTTACCGGGTTTTCCCCTATTTTGAAGGAGGACTGTTCCCATGAGGCACAGGGTCAGACTGATTTGCATATGGCCATGTCTGAACTGGGGTGGCAGAGTGGGCTAAAGAACAGTGATGGATTAAACCCAGATCTGTTGACTGGGTGTGAGTGTTTGATTGGTTCAGATGCTCCGTCCATCACCACCCCCTTTTGTACCGTATTGTAAATACAGCGCATCCGTTGTGGCGCAAGGCTTTCTCAGGGTGGCGCAGGGGAAGTGACACATCTTTACAGATACGTCACTTTCTTGTAAATCTGTCCCCTAGATTCTCATTAATTACTTCATATAAAGTGCCTGCGTTCTGTCTTTCTCTTTATACAAAACGGCGCTATACCCTAAGTCAGAATAGGAGAGCCATTCTGATAACTCACATACAGCACCAAAGTGTTTCCCACATGGGCCTCCCTTCAAACGAGTACTCTTCCAACCAACCACGCTGGTGCAGCGTGTTACCCGACCGCTAATGTGCTTCAGCATCTTGTCAGGAGTATGAAACGCTATATAAATGCAACAATTTAAACAACTCTGAATCATATTGTAGTTCTAATCGTGGGGGTTGGGGGTTGTTCAGCACAAGATTATGTAATTATCTGTATCAAACTGCTAAACTAAGCCTGCCCGCCAAAAGGAATAGTAGAAAAGGGAAAGGTACTTAGAAAGGCACTGTTTTAGAAGATGCCTGAAAGTGCGGTGAGCTCTTCGTTGAGGTGGTGGGAGTGGGAGTGGGAGGGGGTGCATTCCCCATAGAAGTGTGCCATCACTCTCAAACCATGCGTCCATAATGTACTTTTTGAAATTGAAGGAAGTCCAGCAAATGCATGTCTGGACATTTCAGGTTCTGCAGCAGTCTCTGTACTCTAAGTCAATCATGTACCTGATAAGTTGCATCAAACTCTGGCAGTGAGTAGTAGTGAACCTGGGATCTTCTGGGACCTTGGCATTTGATCACTCTTTTACAGGACCTGTCCGTCTTCATTGTCACAATTTGTCACCCATGTCACTGGATCAATGAGGATGAAAGATATAGATACAGCGGATCCCACGAGTATGGAGTGGCTCATTTTTGTTCAGCCTGGGAGTGAATACGGGAACAATTCGATCTCTAAGACTGTCCAGTTTGCATGCTGTGCATGTGTAACTAACATTCCAATAACTGTTTACTGTGTCAAGTGCCAGAGCAGGGAATAGAACCCAAGTACCCGGGTTCCAATCTCAACAGCTGAACCACCTGATCTCATCTACGAGGGGAGGCAGGGGGTTCTGGGGAGATGGTCTCTGCCTGTAATATTATAATATTTTCTAAGGAGTATTATGTTCAGGTCAATTGTCGTAATTTTCCAGAATGAACCTGCTAACAACTGTGCATCACAGTTGCAACAGATAGTTTTATACATCTAGGTGTGAATTTCTTTAATATTGTCCAATGGGGGACTCATGTAGAAGTATCAAAACTGAAAATCATTAGATTTTCAAATGCCCTTTTTAAGTTTGCATCAAAATTAGTAATGAGCCTATTAGAGAGCTGTTCACCATATATAGAAGTAAATGTATTGCTCACAAGAAATTAGTGGTCCCCTATTTAGAGGATGGCTTGCAGACAAGGCCCATCATACTCTGGTATAACATATGGAGTAAAGATGCACCTAAATTCACCAAAGAGATGATAACAGACAGTCTTACTTTGAAATGTAGAGCAAGATTACCTTTTTGGCACATGTAAACAGTTTGCTAAAGGAGGTGGATGGGAAATTCAGCACTGATGAGCAGGAGGGAGTATTACAATTTAGCAAGAAAGGTTTAAAAAAAGAAATTGATTGGGGAAAGAATGGCCGATAGAGAAAAGAAGAGTGTGTCAAACCTACTGTGTCAATGTACCCCATACAATCTAATGCCCAGAGCTACCTCATCTTAGTACCAAACATTCAACACAGATTTTATTTAACAAGACTGCGAATAGGCACATTACACTTTTTGGTTGCTTTTCCCGAGGTGGGCTTTTGTTCCCAAAAGCTACCTAAATGCCCATGTGATGGCAAGTCCAATCAGACTACTTTGCATTTTTTACCTTTTTGTAACTTTTATAGGGATTGGAAGAATCAAATACTATGACCATTGTTTTTAAAAGAAAAAAATATTTACTATCCGTAATTTTAATAATGTGAATTTGTGCTATTGAGTTTCTGTCTATGTTTCTTATGCCATCCAAAGAAGGAAACAGCTGCTATACCTGGACATTTTAAGATATGAAAATGAGTAGTTAATTATTTATCCCTCATTTGAGGCTTTAGATAATACCTTTTAACTTGATGACGGTTCGGTTGACGCTTAGCTTGATATCTGGTGTCCTGCATCTGTATATCTAACTGTCCACGTTATGAGATAATTTTCTTGGATTTTACATAGAATTTTTATCAAGATCTTTTTTTAATTTTATCTGTGTGATTCTTTTATGGATATTTTTATCCGAATAAAGATGTATTTGTTTTGATTTATTGTCTCACTTTTTGGTTTAATTTCCTTATTCATTGTTGTCAACCACTGCTCAATGTACAACTCCTTATTCGGACACTCTGCTCTTTCGGGTAATCAAACAATCCTGATATTATGTTGCCATGAGCATCCATCTGCATCTTCATCTTTATTTTGGAGGTGTTTCATGTGGTTTTTCAAAACCTTTATTTGCTCCTGCAATTCTGACATAATTTTTCTCAATGCTGCAAGCGACTATTTATTATCAGTGAATGTGTCCATCAATTTCTTATGGTCAGCCCTTAGTAGCCCTACATTCATGGCTACTGAGTCCATCTTGATTTCCAGAGTGCTTTTAATGTGGGGTATCGCCCAGAAGCGGCTGGTGAATTGTGAAAGTGGTGAGGCGCAAGAGTAAATCCTGAATTAGACTGTACAAGCAAGTGTAGTGAGCGAGAGCAACTGTCCCCATGGGAGTTCATGGTTGGGTATCTCAAAGTGTATAGATTTAGAATTAAGGATAGGAAATCTATACACGGCTATATAAACTTACCTAAGGTATATTTTCGCAGTGGTTAGCCTGCATATATTTTTTCTGAAGCACAATACTTTTGTGGATGTCATTTCGAAATAAAAATCCCCTCTTTTGTACCCTCTATGCATTGCTGTCTCCTTCTACGCATCCATTACTCTGTTCCTTTCTCTATGGCGTGGGCCACCATGCTACCGAATTCCATTCCATTTCAGTTTCTATAACTCTTGTATTCTTCAGAACTTTTCCTCTAAATATTCCCATTTTGTTTTTATCTCTTCCTTCCCTGTATTTACCAATTTTTCTTGCTTCCTACTTTTTCTTCTTGTCCTGCTTTAGCTTCATCACTCTCCTTCTCTTGCTGTTGCTACCTCTTACTTCAATTTCTTCCATATACTGATTGTACTGTAGTGCTTACTACCTATGTGGGTATTGAAGTACTTGCATATATGAATAGCACACTACAGCCTCTAAGGTGTGATGGTGGGGAGGCTGATGTGGTGCTGCTATTTTGTTAAGGGGCACAGCACTTAGCAGTGTGTTGGCTGAAGTGTGAGACAAGAACACAGTTCAATTGTATCCAAACAAGTGCACAATGACAACTGGCCAAAAGTATTAGTTTTGAAACTCCATCAGTAGGCGAGCACAGAACATTGGGTTATCTTATAGTTATATTTCTAAAGAGCAAGACGACATTGCACATCTTACATAAATTGTATGTTTCCAATCATCGAAGTAGTTCATAATATATACCATGAACAAACTATTTACTGTATTAAAACAGACCTGGTGAGGAACAATTTTTTTTAAAATTAAATACTTAACGAAAACTGCAACTAAATTTAAAATAAACTTTTGTGGGGAAGGAACTCATGTGACATTCAACTGAATATTACAGCACAAACCCAGGCCTAAAGATGTTTGCTAGGCAACTGCTAAAGCATATTTGAAAAAAGATGAAGGGCCTTCAGGTCTGCCTGGTATTTACAGTTTACCCTTTTCTGGTTGAAGAAACCGAGATCCGGATTGGACTATTAATGGTTGGGTACAGGCTGTAAAAAGAGAACACAAATGCCACCGTTTTAAAAGAAAATTAAAGCTCTACTCGGCTCACTACTTCTAAACATAAGACAGGGGAATTACTGAAAATTACTGAAAAGCAATACACTTTTTAGGACGCACACATGCGAGGCTGCCGTAGTGCACTTGAAATATGTAATATCCCAGTGCATATGTGACTGTAGAATTTGGAACACACCCTGGGCGGCTATGAAAGAAACATACATCTATGGAAGGAGACATGCAGAAACACTTCACTTTTCCTCTTAGTTGCCAAATACCTGGTGTTAGACCTGACATCATTGGCGTGAGTCTCCCTTCAATTATTGACGGATTGCCTCCTCTGTTTTGACCTATTTTTGCTAGTTGTATGTGTTTGGCCCTGTGGCACTGCTAATCAGTGCCACAGTGCAAGTGCTCCCTATGTTAAATTGATATACCGATTGGATTCCATGATTGGCTTATTTGATCTACTGTCAGCCCCTAGTACAGTGCACCATGTGTGCCCAGGGCTTGTAGAGCAAATGCTGCTGGTGGGCTTGCAGCACTGGTTTTGGCACCCAGAGAAACAGCTTGTAAAGTGTGTCTCAGGTCTGCCATTGCAAGGCCTGTGTGTAGTCTGTGACTACCATGTGACTACCATGTCGACTTGGCCAAGTGCACCCATTTGCCAGTCCCTAAACCTTTCCTTTGCTTCCTTTTAGATACCCCTATGGTAGGCCCTGCATTGTAAGTATAAGGCAGGACATGCTCTGATGTGTGTAGCATGTTTTAGTAGTGAATTACAGACATTTTCGTTTTTCACTATTGAAGGCTACCTGTTCTCATAGACTAGAATGGGCAGTGAAGATTGTTACATCCCTACAATCCTAACTGATTCAGGGAACATGGTAGAAATTCGAGTTTAGTATGCCTGAACTCAGAATAATAAAATACATCTTTTAGTAAAGTTTATTTTAATATTCTGTGTTTGCCAATACCACTTTTATAAAGTAGGTATTTGCTTGCCTAACCATTTGAGCCCGCCGCTGCTGACTTGTGAATTCCTTGTCTGGGTTTGTGTGTGACAGGGCTGGGGAAATTCCAGGAGACAGTCTGGAACAGCCCAGTGGTGACTAGGGAGATTTACCTCCAGTAGGGAGGGGGAGAGTGCACCTGGGACCTGAATAGGGCTGGGCCTTCCCTCCACAATGCTGGTTCCACAACCTGTGGCTTGTCTGATGTCTCTGCCCTGCACAGTGAAAGGAGAAGGAGAATTCTGTCAACAGAGTGCTCCAGAGCTACATCTTCCCTCCCCTGTGCTGGCTCCACCTCCTGTGGGGCGTCTGATGTTTCTGCCCTGCACAGTGAAAGGAAGAGAAGAGTCATGTAAACACAGTGCTCAGGAACTGGTTTGAACTAGGCAGAGGCCTCTCTGCCTTCAGAGAACAAAGGATTTTGGTATAAATATTGGGACACAGTCCCACAGACTTTAGATCACTTCTGGAACAAGAAACCTTTCTGCCAAGGAGAAGAACCAAGGAAGCTGCAGGAGTTTGGACTGCCCCTCTGCCAGTGTGCTGTTTGCTGGGTTGGCCTGCAGTTTTTACTTCATTGCCAAGGGAAAGGAGAAGGAACTTTGTAAGGACTTTCATCTACAGAATATTCTCCAAGGGCTTGAACTGTGCTTGCCTCCTGCTGAAGTCTCAGGGCCAAAAGACTTCACCCCCAGCTCCCTCCTGAATTTCCTTGCTGGGAATTCTGACTCCAGTCACTTGCATGCCGCTGGGAGTTGGAAGCGCGACGCATCGAGAAGAAGCGTGTCGCTTCCGCAGCTGAAATCATCGCAACGCCGGAGAAGCGAGAGTTTGTCGCATCTCCCTGGAAGCGTGTGTTCATCCAAGCTGTCTGCTGTCACATCGCCGGAGAAGCGCAACACATCAAGAGAGCTGTCATCGCATCACCGGTGAAGCGCATCACAGGGCCTGTCACGGCTCCAAAGTACAGAGTCGTCGCAAGGCTGCCAGGGCGTCATCGCATCATCATCGCCGCATCAAGGGCACCATCTTCTCGCATCGCAACTGGATCATCGCATCGCATCAAGGCGCCATCAGGCGCACCGCAACAGGTAGAGCATCTACGCATCACCTCCGCACCGGTAAGGCTCACGACGAGTCCCCTACTCTGCGCAAGCATTGAGGAAGGACGCAACCGTTCTCCCCTTCTGCGAGCCTTTTGTTTACTTTGCGTGCCGCATCCAAGAACTTTGTTGAGAATTTTGTCGCATTTACCAACAACTTGAACTAAGAGACTTTTATCATCCTTTAAGTAACCTTTAGTATAGTATTGTGGATTTTTGTCATTTGTGGTCTTGTGTTTAAGTCTATATAAAGAATACCTATTTTTATAAAACCTGTGTTTTGTCCATCTGTAGTGCTATCACTGTATTGCTGTGTATATTCACAAATGCTTAACACACTGCCTCTGAGATAAGCCTGTCTGCTCGTGCCAAGCTACCAAGGGGGTGAGCAGGGGTTATTAAGGAGAGTAATCCCCTTGTCCTGACTTAGAAGTAAGGGTCCCTATTTGGACAAAAGTGATAACCATTGGCAACTAGAGACCCCCAGATATAACATTGGTGGTCAGCGGTGAGGATTTGGACTTTGAATTTGTGTTTCATTTACAGTAATTGGTGTACACTACTAGTGAGTGCAGACCAAACATGACCACATACTTTTTTTTGATAGAATTTTTTTCCTTGAAACTGTTATTTTTTCTAAAGACTCCCATTTCTTACTACCATGAGTAAACCAACATCTGTTGCATCTATGGATCTTAATTTTGAGGAAGAGAGGTTGGAAACCTACACTGTGAAACAGCTCAAGTATCTCTGCAGGAAATTGAAAGTTGCTACACCAGGCATTTCTAAAAGGAAGACTACCAAAAGGCGCTGAGGGCCTGGGTAGAAGCCAGAAATATCCCTGATCTTGTTGTGGAGCCTGTTGGGGATACAGATGGGCAAAATGATGGGCTAGAATTTCCAGCCAGGGGAGGGGTGCCGTCCCCACCTGGCAGCAGCATCTCTTCCAAAGACCTGTCCCCCAGACGACTGGAAGACAGGGAGAGAAATAAAGCATTGAAGCTGGAGTTGGCTAAGCTTAAGATGGAGGGTCAGAGGGAAGCAGAGAATAACAGGTTGTCTTTGGAAAGAGAGAGAATGAGAATGGAGCATGAGAGAATGTTGAGGAAGTTAGAAATCAAGGCCAAGGGCTTAGAGATCAATTCCTCTGGTGGCAGCGCACCATCTGTGCCTTCAGAAGGCAGGGTACATATTCCCAAGGATGTCATCAAAGATTTTCATGAAGGTGAAGATATTGGTCAGTGGTTTGCAGCCTATGAGATAAAAATGTTGGCCCACCGGGTCCCTGAGAAGGTTTGGGGAGCAGGGTTGTGGGGCCGCTTTGTCACTGAAGGTAGGGACACTTTGTTAGACCTGCCCAAGGAGCATAGGATGTCTTATAACCACATAAAGGAAGCACTGATGACAAGGTATGGGTTAACTCCAGGGCTCTATAGACAGAGGTTCAGGAATTGTAAGAAACTGGAGGGAACCACTTGGGCAGAATATGTGTCTTTCTTTTGCAGAGCCATGGATGGTTGGGTGAGGGGTAGCAATGTTGATAATTTTTCAGCTCTCTATGATTTGATTGCCAGGGAGCACTTATCTGCTAATTGTTTTCCAGAGCTACGCCAGCACCTTGTTGATAGCAAGTTGACTAATCCTAGAAAGCTTGCTGAGGAGGCGGACCGCTGGGTCAGTACCAGGGTCCACAAGGGTCTTGTGGGAGACTCCGCCAAAGGTGGGCAGGGTCCCCAGCAAAAGAGTGGGGGGGACAAGGGTAAACAGAGGGAGGTCCAAAAAGGTCCCCAAAGTAATTGCCAAGGGAACCAGGGTAAGGGTTCCCAGCCTCCCCCTGAAAAGAAGTCAGGACCCCCAACAGGTAAACCTGTTCACAGGGGGCCTGTTACCTGCTTTCAGTGTAAACAGGTGGGACACCGTTGGTATGATCCCCAGTGTCCTCAGAAAGGACACTATGTGCCACCCCGTGCGCTACCCCGTCACATGGCCAGTGTAGCCCTAGGTGTGGAGGAGATGGGTGCCCAAGGTGGGTGGGGTCCCGCAGAAATGTCCCTTGTCTCATTAGGAGATTTTGAGATGGTCCCTAAAACTCAGCTGCCTGATAACACTAAAAAATACAGGCAGTGGGTGACCATCAATGGCCATAGAGTGGAGGCTCTCAGAGACACAGGAGCAAGTGTGACAGCTGTCAAGTGTCACTTGGTCTCTGAGGAGCAGGTAGTCCCTCATACATTCTTCCCAGATGTTGCCGCTGACAACACAGAGAGCCATTGCAAGGTGGCTCAAGTTCTCTTTGAGTGGGGGGGGGGTCTCTGGTACTGGTACTCTTCAAGTAGCTGTGAGGCCGCCCATGCCTGTTGATTGTCTGTTAGGCAATGATTTAGAAAGCTCCCCTTGGGCTAAGGTGGAGAGGAAGGCAAATTTGGAGATGCTGGGTCTGCCTGAGTGGGCATGTGTGACCACTCGGTCTATGACAGCTAACGGTGTTCAAGAGACCCTGGAGCCTGAAAGTAGGGCCCAGGGATCTGCCTTAAAGAGAAGAGGTCAGGGGCATGGGAAACCAGCCCCTATTGTTCCCACGGTCCAGGAGGAGGCAGACCCTGAGGGGGATGACCTGGAACCCAATGGTGAGCAGGATTCTGAACTGGGGAACCTACCTGAGCTGACCCATTGGCAGCAAGAAGGGGGTCCCTCCAGGGAGGAATTTTGTGAAGAGCGAAAGAAGTGCCCTTCTCTTGTGGGTTTGAGGCAACATGCCACAAACCAGGCAGCAGGTGATCAGTCTGGATCACATTGGATCTACTGGGAGAATGGTCTCCTGTATAGCGAGCCTAAGGTTGCTGAGCCTGGGTCAGCCCATGTGCTGGTGGTACTCCAGCGCTTCAGAGCCTTCCTACTGGGTTTGGCTCATGATGTTCCATTAGCTGGTCATCTGGGGCAGAAGAAGACCTTTGAAAGGCTTGTCTCCCACTTTTATTGGCCTAAGATGAGAAGTTCAGATACTCATTGTAGGACTTGTCAAACTTGCCAGGCAAGTGGGAAAAGTGGAAGGAGGCACAAGGCCCCTCTCCAACCTTTTCCCATAGTCAGTACCCCCTTTGAACGGGTGGGCATTGACATTGTGGGGCCACTGGACCCCAAGACAGCCATGGGCAACAGGTTTATCCTGGTCTTGATGGACCATGCTACCCGGTACCCGGAAGCCATTCCACTCAGGACAGTGACGGCTTCCGTGGTGGGACGTGCACTGATGGGGATTTTCTCCCATGTGGGGTTCCCCAGAGAGGTTGTGTCTGACCGGGGTACAAACTTAATATCCAATTATATGAAGTCTCTGTGGAAGGAGTGTGGTGTTACCTACAAGTTCACCACTCCTTATCACCCACAATGTAATGGGCTGGTTGAAAGATTTAACCGGACCCTTAAGGGCATGATCATGGGTCTTGAAGACCCAATGAGGCGTAAGTGGGACGTCCTCTTGCCATGCCTTCTGTTTGCCTACCGAGAGGTGCCGCAGAAGTCTCTAGGGTTCAGCCCCTTTGAGCTTTTGTATGGTCACCCGGTAAGAGGACCTTTGAGTTTGGTAAAGGAAGGCTGGGAGCAATCTCCCAGGAAACCTCCCCAGGATGTATATAGCTACATGCTGGCCTTCAGAAACCAAAGCAGGCGTTTCAGGGATCTCGCTCAGGCGAATCTGGCAGCCAGCCAGGAAGAGATGAAGTGGTGGTACGATCAGAATGCCACTCTGATTGAGCTTCAGCCTGGACAGAAAGTTTGGGTAATGGCCCCTGTGGAGCCTTGGGCGCTCCAAGACAGGTGGACTGGTCCATATGAGGTGGTGGAGCGCAAGAGTGATGTCACCTATCTGGTGAACTTGCGGTCTCCAAGGAACCCTTTAAGGGTCCTTCATGTTAACTGCCTGAAGACCCACTTAGAAAGGTCCGAAGTGCGCATGCTCCTAGCGACAGATGATGGAATGGAGGAGGAGACCGAGCCTCTTCCTGACCTCCTGTATGCAACAGAGCCAGATGGGTCAGTGGATGGTGTCAGCCTCTCCGCCACACTGACCCCTGATCAGCAGCAAGATTGTCGCCAACTGTTGGGGCAATTCTCTGATCTATTTTCCTTGGTTCCTGGTGTCAAAGATTGGTGCGTCCATGATGTGGACACTGGTGACAGTCCTCCTGTGAAGCACAAGGCTTACAGAGTGATTGACAAGGTTAGGGCTTACATTAAGGAGGAAATCTCCAAGATGTTTGCTTTAGGGGTCATTGAGTCCTCCAACAGTCCTTGGGCCAGCCCAGTGGTCTTGGTCCCAAAGGCTGCCTCGCCGGGTGGCACACCTGAACTCCGGTTCTGTGTGGACTACAGAGGGCTCAATTCAGTCACCAGGACTGACGCACACCCCATCCCCAGAGCTGATGAGCTCATTGATCGGCTAGGAGCTGCACGGTACCTCAGCACTTTTGATTTGACATCTGGGTACTGGCAGATCACCTTGACCGATGGGGCTAAGGAGAGGTCAGCATTCTCCACACCAGATGGGCACTACCAATTTCGGGTTATGCCCTTTGGGATGAAGAATTCCCCTGCCACCTTTCAGAGGTTGGTTAACCAGGTATTGGCTGGACTGGAGGATTTCAGTGCTGCCTACCTGGATGACATTGCAGTGTTCAGCGCTAGTTGGGAGGAACACTTGCAGCACCTCTGGGAAGTGTTGATGGCACTGTGCAAGGCAGGCCTCACGATCAAGGCAAGTAAGTGTCAGATCAGGCAGGGCTCCGTTATGTACTTGGGTCCCCAGGTAGGAAGCAGCCAGGTGGCGCCCCTACAACCCAAGATTGATACCATCCTGGCATGGGAACCCCCAAAGACTCAGACAGAGGTGAGTGCCTTTTTAGGACTCACGGGGTACTACAGGAGGTTTGTTAAAGGGTATGGCAACATTGTTGCACCTTTGACTGAGCTGACTTCCAGGAAGCAGCCCAAGAAAGTGAACTGGACTGACACCTGTCAGAAAGCTTTTGATGCCCTAAAGACTGCCATTTGCACAGCACCCGTGCTTCAGGCACCCAACTTCTCAAAAGAATTCATTGTACAGGCAGACGCTTCAGAGCATGGTGTGGTGGCTGATCTTTCACAGTTTACTGAAGAGGGCTTTGACCAACCTGTAGCCTTCATCAGTTGGAGGTTACTTCCACGGGAACAGAGGTGGAGTCCAATTGAGCGTCAGACATTTGCTGTGGTTTGGGTGCTGAAGAAGTTGAGACCATACTTGTTTGGGACTCACTTCCGGGTTCAGACCAACCATAGGCCCCTCAGATGGCTGATGCAGATGAGGGGAGAGAACCCAGAGTTGTTGAGGTGGTCCATCTCCCTACAGGATATGGACTTTACGGCGGAACACCGCCCTGGTACAGAACACGCCAAGCCTGATGGTCTGTCCAGATTTTTCCGCCTTAGTGAAGAGAACTCCCAAGGGGAAGGGTAGTTCTCCCCACATTTCAGCTGGAGGGGACACATGTTAGACCTGACATCATTGGCGTGAGTCTCCCTTCCATTTTTGATGGATTGCCTCCTCTGTTTTGACCTATTTTTGCTGGTTGTATGTTTTGGGCCCTGTGCCACTGCTAATCAGTGCCACAGTGCAAGTGCTCCCTATGTTAAATTGATATACGAATTGGATTCCATGATTGGCTTATTTGATCTACTGTCAGCCTCTTGTACAGTGCACCATGTGTGCCCAGGGCTTGTAGAGCAAATGCTGCTGGTGGGCTTGCAGCACTGGTTGTGCCACCCACAGAAGCAGCTTGAAAGTGTGTCTCAGGCCTGCCATTGCAAGGCCTGTGTGTAGTCTGTGACTACCATTTCGACTTGGTCAAGTGCACTCACTTGCCAGTCCCTAAACCTTCCCTTTGCTTCCTATTAGACACCCCTATGGTAGGCCCAAGGGCAGGGTGCATTGTAAGTATAAGGTAGGACATGCTCTGATGTGTGTAGCATGTTCTAGTAGTGAATTACAGCCATTTTCGTTTTTCACTATTGAAGGCTACCTGTTCTCATAGACTAGAATGGGCAGTGAAGATTGTTACATTCCTACAATCCTAACTGACTCAGGGAACATGGTAGAAATTCGAGTTTAGTATGCCTGAACTCAGAATAATAAAATACATCTTTTAGTAAAGTTTATTTTAATATTCGGTGTTTGCAAATACCACTTTTAGAAAGTAGGTATTTGCTTGCCTAACCTTTTGAGCCCGCCTCAGCTGACTTGTGTATTGCTTGTCTGGGTTTGTGTGTGACAGGGCTGGGGAAATTCCAGGAGACAGTCTGGGACAGCCCAGTGGTGAATAGGGAGATTTACCTCCAGATGGGAGGGGGAGAGTGGACCTGGGACCTGAATATGGCTGGGCCTTCCCTCCACAATGCTGGCTCCACCCCCTGTGGCTGGTCTGATGTCTCTGCCCTGCACAGTGAAAGGAGAAGGAGAATTCTGTCAACAGAGTGCTCCAGAGCTGCATCTTCCCTCCCCTGTGCTGGCTCCACCTCCTGTGGGGCGTCTGATGTTTCTGCCCTGCACAGTGAAAGGAAGAGAAGAGTCATGTAAACACAGTGCTCAGGAACTGGTTTAAACTAGGCAGAGGCCTCTCTGCCTTCAGAGAACAAAGGATTTTGGGGTATAAATATTGGGACCCAGTCCCACAGACTTTAGATCACTTCTGGAACAAGAAACCTTTCTGCCAAGGAAAAGAACCAAGGAAGCTTCAGGAGTTTGGACTGCCCCTCTGCCAGTGTGCTGTTTGCTGGGTTGGCCTGAAGTGGTTACTTCATTGCCAAGGGAAAGGAGAAGGAACTTTGTAGGGACTTTCATCTACAGAATATTCTCCAAGGGCTTGAACTGTGCTTGCCTCCTGCTGAAGTCTCAGGGCCACAAGTCTTCACCCCCAGCTCCCTCCTGAATTTCCTTGCTGGGAATTCTGACTCCAGTCACTTGCGTGCCGCTGGAAGTGCGATGCATCGAGAAGAAGCGTGTCGCCACCGCAGCTGAAATCATCGCAACGCCGGAGAAGCGAGAGTTCGTCGCATCTCCCTCGAAGCGTGTGTTCATCAAAGCTGTCTGCTGTCGCATCGCCGGAGGAGCGCGAGGCATCGAGAGAGCTGTCATCGCATCACCGGAGAAGCGCATCGCAGGGCCTGTCGCAGCTCCAAAGTACAGAGTCGTCGTAAGGCTGCGAGGGCATCATCGCATCGTCATCGCATCGCCGCATCAAGGGCGCCATCTTCTCGCATCGCAACTGGATCATCGCATCAGCATCGCATCGCATCAAGGCGCCATCTTGTGCACCGCAACAGGTCGAGAATCTATGCATCACCTCCGCACTGGTAAGGCTCACGACGAGTCCCCTACTCTGCGCAAGCATTGAGGAAGGACGCAACCGTTCCCCCGGGTCACGGAACCGACGCATCTCCCCTTCTGCGAGCCTTTTGTTTACTTTGCGTGCCGCATCCAAGAACTTTGTTGAGAACTTTGTCGCATTTACCAACAACTTGAACTAAGAGACTTTTATCATCCTTTAAGTAACCTTTAGTATAGTATTGTGGATTTTTGTCGTTTGTGGTCTTGTGTTTAAGTCTATATAAAGAATACCTATTTTTATAAAACCTGTGTTGTGTCCATCTGTAGTGCTATCACTGTATTGCTGTGTATATTCACAAATGCTTAACACACTGCCTCTGAGATAAGCCGGTCTGCTCATGCCAAGCTACCAAGGGGGTGAGCAGGGGTTATTAAGGAGAGTAATCCCCTTGTCCTGACTTAGACGTAAGGGTCCCTATTTGGACAAAGGTGATAACCATTGCCAACTAAAGACCCCCAGATCTAACACCTGGCCACGATGAAACCAACCCATTACAAACATAACAAAAGTGCTCATGCTATGCAAACACGTGGAGACAAATGTGTCGGACGGAACAGGGAAGAGAGGCCAAGGGCAGAGCTTGAAATATAGTATTCCTGAGATGCGTGTGTCTTAAATTCACACTCACCATTCTCTCCATGCTCGCCGACGTTGCCCATATGTTGCAACCCTTCTGCGTCCAATCCTGGTCTTCTGTTCTCAACTTGTCACAGAGAGGGGTGGGTTCAGGAAGTGCATCTGATCCACCCCACTCTGTGACAAGCTGGGAAAGGCGAACCATCGCTGACTGACGTGCTGTTTTGAAAAGCCCAGGCTGCAGCCTGAAGAACTCCAATGGAGTCAGTCAGCGAGGGTGGTTCACGTCCCAGGGGAGGAGTGGCCCTACACTCGGGCAGGCTCCAGAAGCAAGGGCTGAAATCACATCAGCTCTGAAAACCCTGCGACACGGCATATGCGCAGTAAGTGCATGTGCCTGTCAGTGATGTGACTGCCTAACCCTCGCACAGAGCGCGCGTCAGAAAAAAACTTCAATTGCTGAATAATGAATATTTTATGACAGCCGATAGGGTGCATTTATTTAATTTAAAGAATATTATGGAAACACAACGGGCGGAGCCCCTGCGCTCATACCAAGGAATCGCCCCTGGTATCGCCTGTATATTTCGTCAAACTTCCCTGTATATTAATTCAAGGTAATTTCCATATGTCTCAGGGCAACTTCTAGGGCCTTTTTTGGACTTAACCCTCTGTAGGTTTATTCCAAAAAGTTTTGCCTTAACTTCCTGATTTTTTAACCTGTTTTTGTTGGCCTTTTAGACTCTGAACACTTTACCATAGCTAACCTGTTCTAAAGTGCTTGTTCTCTCTGCTTTAAACATAGTAAAATTGACGTATACCCAAGTAGCACATTCAATTTACTTAAAAGTTGTTAGTAAAGTGGTACTACAGGTACCCAGAGCCTGTAAATTAAATGTTACTATTGGGCCTTTAGCACTTTTTGTGCCACTGACTCAAGTAGCCCTTGAAAACCAGCCACAGGCCTGACATTGCAGCCTGCATGGGCAGTTTAAATAGGCATTTCGACTTGGCAAAAAAGACCTTTTGCCAGACCTAAACTTTCCTTTTCAATACATAAAAGGAACCCCTAGGGTAGGCCATAAAGAGCCCATAGGTCAGAGTACATTGTATTTAAAAAGGTGGACATGTACATTTCAGTTGTACATGTTCTGGCAGGGAAAAACTCTCAAACTCGTTTTTCACTTTTACAAGGCCTACCTCTCTCATAGAATAACATTGGATTATTGTATTACATTTAAAAGTGATAATTTTTTATTGGGAGCACGCAGGAATGTCCTATTTGGTGTCAGAGGAATTGTAAGGTAAAACCCTCTTTAATTGTAAAGCCAGATTTTAAGTCACAATTCTGAAAATTTAGAAGGATGGGGAGCCCAGACAGGTGTCCTGTACTCGCGATGCCACTGAATTCAGGCTATCTTGACTGATGAGGGGTGACACCCCGAAACAGGTCCTAGGATGATTGTTTCTGGTCAAGGAAGGACCTGGCTTGGCAGTTCGGGCTGGGCTGTTTCCATTGGGAACAGTGTCAAGACTGTTTTGCATATGACTAGGTTCAAACTGAGGTGGTGTGGTGAGCAGTAAACAATGGATTTAGGCCCAGATCTCTGTACTGGGGTAGAGTGTTTGTCATTGTTCAGCATTCTGTCCATCAATTGTTCTTTTTGCATTTGCCACCCCAAGTGGGATGGGGATGCTCAGACGTGGGCCCCGTGCTCGCCATGCCGCTGGGTTCAAGCTATCCTGGCTGATGAGGGATGATACCCGAAACAGGGCCAAAGATGGATTTCATGGAGGACCTGGCTTGGACTGTTCCTATGGGAAGCAGGGTTAAGACTGATTTGCATATGGCTAGGTCCAAACTGATGTAGCGTGGTGAACAAATGGATTTAGGTCCAGATCTCTGTACTAGGGGTGAATGTTTGACATTGTTCAGCACTTCGCCCATCAATTGTTCTTTTCGCACTTTTAAAAGGTTGGCATTTTCTTGCCCTACACATTTGGTGCCTGAAGTCTGTTCCTGGTTTACATTACTAGCTGTAGTTGTCAGTTGGCCTTTGTGTACTCCTCTTAGACAACCACACAATAGAGAGCCTGTGTGGTGGCAGGATGGGCCATCTCTGATAGCATGAGGGCCGGAGCTGCCACCTACCACACTTGCACTTCAAGACACTGACCTAGCTCACACACAAAGGACTTCACACTAGCCTATTATGCCCCCAGACAAATTGGGACTAGGGCAGGGGGCAGGGAGGCAGGAACTTCCAGACACCTCTGTGGAGGGAATGGGAACTCTAGAAGCTTATCCCACTTTAAAGTGGGCACCAAGTATTAGCCCCCCTTTTTAGTACACTCCTGGACCTGTAGATACTACAGAAGAAGGACACCCTGATTCTCTGCTGCTTGAGGCCTGCTCTGCTTGCTAAGACGGAAGACTGGACCTGCACCCTTCATCTCAGACTGAAGTGATTCCAAGGGTCAGCTGGCTGACCTCCTGTTCTGAGCAATAGGGACCTAACCAGCTCCAGAGGCCTCCCTGAATCTACCTACCTGACCTGATGCCCGGGCCTGCAACTAGACCTTTAACTGGAACTGCCTGAGTCCTGCTGGCCTCTGCTGCAGTGAGTTCTTATTTCCCAAGCGGTGCCCCTCAGGACCTGAACCATTGGTGTGGAATCAGTTGAGCTGCTACTTGAAGAAAAGGAGAAATCCTGAAGTTTTGAGCTCTTTGCAACCATGAATAGCCCATTTGAGCCAAAATCTTGCCACCCGTGCAGACCTCCAATACAAAGCATCGGAAAACCTGTATCTTCGAGCTGCAGCGAACGCCAGCGATGGCCAGCAGCACAATATATGAATTTCACACTACAGCTGTGATAGTAGGAGTGGGCAAAGAATTCCGCTCCACCGGCAGAGTTCGCAGAGTTTTGCCCACTCCGGGTGGAGTTCCAAAAAACTCTGCGAAGTAACGCTCAGCAGAGTTTTTTCTCTTTAGTGGTTCACAAACAATAAGTTGTCGAGCACTCACAGGTAAAAAACACACGCAAGACCTCCACCCACTGAGATTTCTTATTGCAGGCAGTCACGATCGCTCCCGTTGAAAAATCTGCCATTCACTTTGAGGAAGCTGCCGCTCGGGTAGAATGTCTACACAAGTGGCAGAAAGAAGCAGCGCCATCTGGCACGACACCCACTGCCTATCACACTAATTTTATAGCGCAGGACAAACTCCCAGCACTAAAAATCAGTGCAAGCAGTGAAACTTAAAAGGGTCTGCTGCTGGTGGAACTCCAGGGAGCGTGGCAGAGTTTTTCTGCCACTTCCCAGAGTTACGCAGGGAAAAACTTTGCAAACTCCACCCAGGCTTAATGATTCAAAGCCTGTCGTGACGCCAAAGAGAATCTCCAGCGGGATGCCTGCCAGGAATCTTTGTGCTACAGTGATGACCACCCGTGATGCTCTCCCTGCTCCTCATGACCTCCTCCACTGCAAATGGAACACTTTGCATTTGACTTTAGAAGGTATCATTTTGAGCAGCACTAACCTGGTCCCAGTATCCGACAAGTGTAGGAATCGGGGATTGAATTTCTTCATGCCACTAGAAGGTTGACGGAAGGGGCTTGTCTTGGCAAAATTGTAATTGTAGCATTTCTAAAGCAAATAAAACCAAAAGGCATCCAAGCAGTACCCAGACAAGACTGTGTTAAAGGCAAGGATTTAGTGCAGAAGGACCTAAACTTTCCAGTGCCAGACTGGGAGGGCTAGTTCAAGAATAACCACATTTTCACCTGTCTGCAAAACAAGATGTATGAGTTTAAGCTCCTGATTTGTTAATGGAGGGAATTCCACACCTGGCAGCCCCCACAGTGAAAGCCTGTTCCTCCCGCCTGACTCATCTGTACCTAGGAACAGGCATCTTACATTGACCAGCTGATCTCAGAGACCACCCTGGAACATACCAAATAAAGGCCATCCTAAGATAGGATGACCCTGCAAATGAAGAACCTTGTGAGCTAAACAGAGGGCTTTAAAAGACACCTGCTTCTGCACAGGCAGCTAATGTAGTGACTTGAATCCCTCACTAAGTGAACTGAATTTAGGTATTCTCAGGACCAGACATGCTGCTGGATTTTGATTGGCTTGTAGGTTGTTAAGAGAGTACTGGTTTGCATTTAAAAGCAGGGCTTACCGTTGTCCAAGTGAGATGGGATGAGCTCAATGACCACCGACACCTTGAGCTCTTTCGGGAGGATTTTCTTCAAGATCTTGATGATCCAGAAACAGGAGCACACTGTTCAATTGAACTGGGAGTCAAAACTCTAGGTGTTATCAACAATCATGCCTAGCTTTTAGGTTGTAGCCACTGGAATGGGTAAAGAACCACATATATCCTGTCACCAGTGGTTAGTCCAGATTGAGCTATCCCTTCCAAACACCAGGATCTCAGTTTTCTCTTCATTCGTTTTGAGCCAGTTCTCCCTCATCCACCTGCTGATCTCCATCATGCATTCCCTAAACCTGTCAGTTGCCTCTTCCAAGCCATCGGCTATGGAAATTATGCTCTCTGTGTTATCCACATAGAAGGGCACCCGGAAACTGAACGAGCACACCAGCTTCACCAGAGGGGTGACATTCAAATTAAATAAGGTGGGACTTAGGGAGGACTCTTGAGGAAACCCACAGGGAAGTTGAAAAGATGGAACTCTAATGCTACCAGAAGACCAGTACTTCCATTTTGTCTGAGTTTAATTTAAAACAGTTTGAATCCATATAAGCAGTAACTCCTTTGAGGCAGCCCTTAAAATTATGTATAGCTGCTTTCGAACCACCCTGAAAAGAAAATAGCAGTTGAGTGTCATCTGCATATGAGAACACCATCACACCCCAGATGTCCATCAAATTAGCTGGAAGAGTGAGATAGAGGTATAGGTTGAACTAGAGCGAGCTCAGGGCTAATCCCTGAGGTACCCCACAAACCAAAGGTTTGTATGCTAAAGAAAAAGGGTGGAGATACACTTGTTGGAATCAGCCCTTCAAAAAGGATTTAAACCAGGAGAGACCCTTGATCTGAATTCCCTGTTGACTTAATCTGTCCAGAAGGATGGAATAGGGCACCGTGTTGAACACTGCCGACAGGTCAAGTAGCACCACATAACAGAAGTGCGTTTATCAACGTTCTCCCTAACAAACTCAGCCACCTCCAGAAGAGCCATTCCAGTGCTATAACCTGTTCAGAAGTTTGTTTGGGAGTCGTAGAGAACGACATTTAACTCCAAAAAGGCAGATAATTGTTGATTCACTAATATCTACAGAATTTTAGCTGGGGCAGGAAGAAGTAAGATAGGTCTAAAATTGGTGAAGACACAAGGGTCTGCATTCGGCTTCTTGAGAAGCAGCAACCAAAAAAAACACCTGGTCCAAGAAGGAGGGAATACAACAGAAGTCAAAGAGGAGTTTGTAGGTGAAGGAAGATCAGGATCCACATAGTTTCATGTAGTATATTTATTTAAAGTAAGATGGTTTAAGGATGGGAGTGCATTCATTAAGTGAAGGTAAATGAAAGAGCCCCACCAGGAGCAGGATCATTTCAGCTCAGCCCTAACTCTCAACTGAACTCAAGAGTCATGCAGCAGTCCATTACATCATAGGAATGACAACATTCTCCAAGGCTAGGCAGGAGGCTATAGAGAAGGAAGTATGAAGTGGAGACACTACACATCTTCCCCTTTTACAACACTATCAAAAGGTACATGATATAATATAGCAATAACACAATGACACAGTAAAGAACATTAAGAAAGAACAATAAGAAACACATTTAAAGAAGAGGCAACAAAACCAGACCAGCAAGAGTAAGAAAAGGAGAACAAAAAACTTAGAAGAGATAAGGAAAACATTTCACGGACTTAGAAGGGATAAAGGAAAACATAGCACGGACAAAAGAAGGAAGACAAGACATCTTATCCTTAAATTACAAAATAGGAAAAAGTAAAGGAGAACGCACTACAGAGATTACAGAATGGGAGAGAGAAAAGTCAAAACCAAGAAAAAGGAAACAGGCACCGCACAAAACATAGAGAAAAATCTTAAATAAAATGTTGAAGGTTACAGCGAAGCATGCCAGTCGGCCAGACTGGAATGGGGGTGTGAATCGACTAATGCTAAACACTGGAAGGTAAAAAAGACAAAGAGAAAAGCAAGAAAAAGTACTCCAAAGAGGAGAAACCAGAGGAAATCTCCAATACAGAAAGTGAAAAGAAAGGTAAAAACTACACCGAACAGGAGTACGAACGTGAATGAATAAGAGGTGAACCTCAATTGACAGGAAATTTACAAATGAAAACTTTGCACAAAGTTGAACAGAAACTGGCAGAACCAATAACAGGGGTTCCGTAATCCATTGCACGCGTGGGTTTGTATCCCATTCTCATCGCCAAAATGTGTGGTGAAGGAAGATCAGGATCCATGTAGTTTCATGTAGTATATTTATTTAAAGTAAGATGGTACAAGGATGAGAGTACATTCATTAAGTGAAGGTAAAGGAAAGAGCCCCACCAGGAGCAGGATCATTCCAGTTCAGCCCTAACTCTCAACTGAATTCAAGAGTCATGCAGCATTCCATTACATCATAAGAATGACGACATTCTACAAGGCTAGGTAGGACGCTATGGAGAAGGAAGTATGAAGTGGAGACACTACAGAGTTTCACATTTTTTGAGCGAAGGATTAAGGGCCAGATGTAGGTGGGCAAATACCGGTCAGTAATGGTGAAATTCGTTAAATCTCACCGTTACCGACCGGTATTTAGGCATTTGAGATGTAGGGCGCATTCGGTATTAAGGAATCGGTAAATACCGATTCCTTAATACCGATTCCTCATGGCCTTGCATTTAAGGAATCGGTAATACCGATTCTTTAAATGCAATGTGGCTAGCACTCAAAACAGTGCACCTCAGCCTTAAGGAATCGCTATTTAGTTGGTGGTAACTAGCGATTTCCTTTCAAAAAGCACTTTTTTGCTTTTTGAAATGTGCCATGTGGCACACATCCATGCCCTTAGGGCATGCTTGTGTGCCACATGTGCACACATGCACATTTCAGGGGTGCAACAGGGTGTCCTTTGGACACCCTGCACCCTTGAAATACCTCCTGGTATTACCGATTCCATAATACCGAATCGGTAATACAGAATGGCTTCACATTCATTCCTATGGGCCTCCAAGCCCATAGGAATGAATGGGAAGGTATTCGTTATTACCGAATCTCAATTACCGATTCGGTAATAACGAATATTAAGAATTCAGTATTTTTTACTGAATTCTTATCCAAATTTGAAATACAGATTCCTAAATACCGAATCGGTAAAATTCAGTATTTAGGAATTGGTATTTCCAAGTTACCTACATCCCAATGATGCTAAACCATCATGGTATAGATATGAGTTGGGCAAGGGTCGTCCAGGGAACCAGACATGCATTTCTAAAGCTCATTTAGTAAGTCTTCTTCAGAAATGAGTGGAACTCAGAAAAAGGCGTCTTGTGATTAAGGGACGAAATCGGGGTCATATCCCCAATGAGATGCAAGATAGATGTCATGTCCCGCTTACATACCGCTGAGAAGGTGGAATAAATATTCTGGATTTTCTCATCAAAGAAAACAGATAGTTTATCACAGAGTTTGACAGAAGGCTAAATCATACTTTTAGCTGCCCTGGGGGCTAAATGAAAGACTTTACAAGTTTGGACAATTCCCATTGGGAGAGACCCTTCTCCACATTGTTATTTAAAGTGAAATGTTCATCAAACTGTTTCCTCAGGTCCTATGTAAAAACAGGACCTCACAACATGACTGGATATAACTCTCTTTAGGGGGCATCTAGGGGGGTATACTACCAATTCCAAGCAAAGTGATATGGGTGCACGATCCGCGATGACCAGGGTCCCAGTATTGGCCTCCTCTTCCAATGGGGCCTGGGCATTACTCATCAATTTGTAATTGATAAAAGATTTCGATCGATGGATATGTAAGAAGTGAAAGATCTCTCATTAGTTTGAAACTCCCAATATTCTTCTGCAGTACAAATTAAAGTAAAATGTTATAATTATTTTTTAGAGAAGGCACTAGAAATGTTCCCAATCGTTTTCTATCTAGTCTGTCTACCAAGCTTTGAGAAAATGCATGCAGAAAAGTATCTTTAGTTGAGTTTGGAGAATAATTCATATCTATTGTCATTTGCCGTTTAGTCAATTTGTCCCAGAGAGTTAGAAATCTCCCACAACACCCTATCTTACTGCCAACCACTGAACGCGAAGGCCCATTTTCTAAAATACCACTACCTCATTATGTCTAGAGTGGGCAGAGGAGTAGTGAGGTCTCCAGGAAAGTCCCGTCTTTGATGTGTCTGACTATGGGAGACTCATCTAAGAAGAATCTCAGATCCATTAGATCTACACAATATCAGGGCAGTCTGTCTGCATGGATCTCTATATCACCCCGCCTTTACGTAAGCATATGCCTTTTACCATTCAAGAAGACAAGCTCACCCGACTTCAAAGTCGACATCACAGTTTGTCATGTTATTCTCCTAAAAAGACCAACCCATGTGTAAAAAATTAGCACTGTCCTGAGTCCCCTGTCTCTGTTGCAAAAATCTTATCTTGAGTTCCACAGTGTTCCCATCCCTTTTTTCAATCCCTCCCCCACAACAAGACTAACTAAATCAATAAACTGAACAACAGTGATTTGCATTGATTGGAATAATGGAAAAAAATGGAAACCCATCTCTGTGTCTTCTAGAAACATGGGATCATGAGGCTCGAATGGAGGTCCCTATAGAGGACCTCAACATCAGCACTGCAGGAGAACAGGGGTTGGGAGCTCCCGGTCCCCTGCACAGTTTAGCCCGACTTAGCGTAGAGACCGGCAACCTTGGTAGTCGGCCCTTAAAGGAGGAAAGCATTTCACCAGATCACCTCAAACATCAGAATCCACTCTGTCCCCATAAAGGTCTTTTTGGAAGAGCCAGCCTTACCACCTGCATTCTTCCTCCAATAGCTGCTGACAGTGAGGCCGTTGATCATCACTGGTGCATATTGTCCAACCACCAAACCCCATCGGCATATGAAGAGCTGCAGCTGCCAAAAACACCTCCAACCCGACATTTACATCTGCAAGTCTTAAAGAGTCAATGTACACCCGCACACTAGATATCCTTTATATCTCTGGAATTTCTGTCTCTGCCCCTCCCCAGTACCTCTCTCCAGTCTGCAGGTCCTGAATTACAACTGAACCAGGTTACTCACTGCTGTTGTCCTCATCAGGAAGTTCAGGTCCCAGGATTCTCGCTGTTTTCAATCTGCCACTCACATGGTGAAATCGTTCCCCATACTCAAAAGTCAGCCCAAATTGGTATGTCCATCTATATTGGACAGAGAGGTCTTCCAACAGGGTGGCACGCACCCCTGGGGGCCCGGGGCTGCATTCTCAGAAGGGCACAAATGCCTCTGCAGCTGCTTGTAGATGAGGGCAGCCTGGAAGCACGTTTCCAGTCTGTCTTCATTTACATTCAGTTGAGGCGTTAAGAAAGTGTGAGACTGTAATACTTAGTGCCATGAGGGGATTATTAGTGACTGTGAAGACTGGGTCAAAGAGGTGGCCAAAAAGAACAAAATAGTCTACATTTTTCTGTTTTCACCTTCAGTTAACTGCATAGGAAATAAAATGCAGACACCTTACATGAAAAATAAATGCAAGTTTAATTAATGGATAGGAACTGTACTCATTTAACATATGAAAGCAAAATGGTTAATGTGCTCACTACAAAAAGGTTGAAGACCGCAGATATAGGACATTTTAGAACCATAGTTTCTCGTAATTAATCTGAGAGCTGCTTATCTCTCTAACGTGTCCTCTGATATGCCTTCATATGTAAAATTTTAGAAAAATATCTCCGGTTACCACCTCCCACCCTGCACTACCTCATCTTTTTCTGAGTAAAAGTGGAATTTGTCAAGTGCATTGCATGGTTATTATGTGTGCAGGAGACTTCTCGCGCCCACTCAGTGAACCCTGTCCAGCTGAACCTCTTCATCACCTTCTCCCAGCAATTTAGAAAACAGCCCAATCACAAGCGTGATTAGATCTGGTTGCTCTCATCCTCATTCCAGGCCTTTGTTGTGCAGATTCTCTCTCTCCTTGATCGATTTTCTACTTCTTCTGCCTTCGAGAGGGAAAAATCCAGTCTGGGTTCCACCTCCTGTACAGTATTAGGGGCCTCATTTATGAGGCCTTGCATGAGTTTTGGGCTTCCGATGCGTCACTTTTTGTGACATATCGGCGGCGTAAAACATGCGTCCTGTTGCGCACTATTTACAAAGTGATGCGTCACTTTGTAAACCCCTGCGCTACATTATACCTGTGTCAGGTATAATGTATGCAGAGGGGGCGTTCCCCCGCAAGAAGCCTCGTAATAGTGACGCAGTGAAATCTATGAGATTTCACTGCGTCACTTTTAGGACGCTGTTGCGTCAAAATCTTGCGCCTGCCTCACAGCAGGCGTAAGACTGACGCAAGCCCTTTCACATGGGGCTTTCCCCATGTGAAAGGACGCATTGCTGGAGTTGCGTCACTTTTGTGACACACCCCAGCAATGCGTGACTTTTGCGCTTACAGATACGTCAGAAATACTGACGTATCTGTAACTCCTTGCGACATGATGCATCATATTATAAATATGACGCATCAATCATGTCGCAGGGAGAGCGCAGGGAAAAGTGACGCATCGCTGTTTTCACGCAGCGATGCGTCACTTTTCATAAATAAGGTCCTAGGTATTTATCTGTGGATGGTCTCCACAGAGCCTTCCACATGTAATATCCTGGGACCCAATGCATCTATGTCAATCGCTCCCCAATTTTGACATTCAAATCACAGAGGAGGCCAAACAAACTTTTAATGATATCGCTTTTCACTTCCTCCCTTAACTCTTGTTTAAATAATCTTGAGGCTGTCAAGCAAGTCCCTCTTGGTGATCGACATGATTGTATCCTATGGGGGCACATTGTCAACTGTTTATAACACATTGCTTTTCTTGCTGCCCATCTGTGCCCTGCACTATAATTTATGCGCCCTGAATTATAATTTTCCCACAAACAGCAGCATAGTTATGCGACATGCGGCATTATTTCAGACATTTTGCCTATCAGGGGCTATGTAAAATTCCTGAAATTATGGTGCAGATTTGCCACTTTTTCACACAGCGCAGTGCAGCAGCCGAAAAATGTTGCGCTGGGGGAAATGTAGAGAGGAGTAGAGCCAGTCGCGGCTGTTGCCTGGAAGCAGCAGTGCTAAGGGGTGGATGTAGTCACTATAAATAAAAAAATAATCACTTACCTTCTGGCCTCCCGGCTGGACACCACTGTCTCTCCTGCGTCCTCTACTTGGACTTTTGTAGGAAACAGGAAGCACCATGCTCCCTGCACTCAATCACCAAACTGTAATGCAGAGTTCGGATTTGTCTGAGTGCTGTGACACTGCGCTCAACCAGGGGCTGTAGGGGTGGGCATGCTCTCAATGCAGGATATAATGTATCCTTCATGGATGGAGAAGGGGGGAAAGTGCGCATGACTGGTTTGGGCGGTCTGAGAGTGTCAACCGAACAGTCACTGCGCACTTAGGAGGGTTATACCCTCTTGTCCTGCTCTTTAGCCCGCTACGCCCCCTCACGCAAGCTACCACAGCCAAAGGACAATATAAAATTATAGTTATTATCATTTTGTTTTTCCTTTCTTTTGCAGCTCCGAGGCTGTGGGGCGACGCTCCTCCATCTTAGCGGACGAGCTGAGTAGAGCGCCAAATTTACTGAAATCTGGCACTCTACTCCCTTTTCCCTAGCGCCGGCACTGAAACCAGCTGCTGCGCACCACAGAGATACCTCTGTGCCATGGTACAAGGGTTCCTCAGTGAGTCTAGCAGATATGTAAGTATACCCTTCTAGTACAAAATACTTTGGGGCATATAATCAAGAGATATATCACCGCGTTTTCAGCACATAGCGCCAAAAAAGTGGCAATTTTATTATCTCAATATTAGCAAGGCGTTGCTAACATGCATTAGCACATGTTAACGGCCGAATCTGCAACGCCTCTCATGACAGCAATAGATATCGCTAATGAGATGCAAAGTAGGCGTTCCCTTCTAGGACAACATGTGAAATGATCGCAAAACCAACATCACGGTATTACCAACGCTGCCCCTGAACAGAGAAGCGATGACAAAAGGCGCGCTAAGCCCCCATCATCATATGATTCTAATGCCTGAATAAAACCTGAGTTATCATTATTGTCTATGGGAGGTGGATTATATGGTTAAGTACACACTCCCCTATTACCAAGCTTTTTATTAGCGCTGTGAAATCATCGCTGAATTTCACACGCTAATGATCATTATCGCAGTCTATCGCTGGATTGTACTTTGCCTGTTAGCAAAACGTTGCTGATACGCCTCTAACACGGCAATGTAATTCAGCGATAGAGGGCGATAATGGAAATTGCGCTAAGCGATATTTATCGCGTGTTCTTGATAATATGGCCCTATGCATAGACTTATTTAAACCATTTTCCCTCTTTGTATGTGTGCTGTACAGAGGAGCACACATGTAAAGTTGGAAAGGGAAGGAGAAATGAAAGCATTACTCCTTCGTTGCACCTACTTCAAAAGGGTGCAGTTTTATGATGCTAAAACCTGTCAACTTTATTTAGTAAATTGGGTTTAGGGTCAGAAAACTTGGGTGGTTGCATGGGAACGCCCATCGTACACCCCCTTGGAACTAAGTATTGCAAAGCAGCACTCTGCACTGCTTCGCATTACTTTCACGTTATTTCCAGCCCTAAACATGTTTAGTGCAGGAAAGTAGATCTGAGAAAAAAGATTTTGTGATGCAAACAGTGTAAAATCTTAGTAAATCTCGCCCTATGTGAAGTGCGCTGGCGTAATTTGAATTTCGCATTCCTGCTGGAAAGCCCCTCACGGTAGGGGCAGTGGATGCTATGAATCCCAGAACCTTGGTCCTCATGCATGTATGCCTATGACCTCTGCTTCTCTGGGGATGTATGAGAGGCAGGCATGTCTATGTCCCATATTGGCCAGTCTAAACATCTTTCCACAGAATGTTTTCATAACGGAACCTTGTTTGAGGTAAAATCCAGCCTGCAAATAAGAACTGCATTCAGGAGATATCGCCTGCAATCCGAGACCTCATTTTAACAACCGGTTCCTTTCCTGTTCATCCTAGAGCCACAGATTGTACGTGTCGTTTCCCCACTGCCACTGTAACGCAAGGCACCAAGCACTCCAAACAATTCCAAGGTACCATACCTAATTGACATCTTTATATTAACCTGTGCCCACCATGTATTTTCTGTATATAAGTTTATAGGGGGTATACACAAAAAACAACAAAGAAATGTATCTTTATCAAATCAGCACATACATTCATATTTTCTTAATTCCGAAAATTCAAATCCGATTTTGTTATTAAAATAATAAAAACAATTGACAACTACAAAATTAATACTATATCATTTACTAGCAGCCCGTCCCGACGTTGTCCAGGTATGAATTTCTGCCGGCCAGTAGTATATTGTTTTGTAGGATTTCATTTTGATAGCATTTCTTATCTGTGACAGGCCTGTGAAACGTTCCGATTCACAGTGCACTGCTGATGCACTTAAGAGTGTGCGTTCAGTAGCGTGTGAACTCCAGTTTCCCTACTGTTTTTTCCTTGCAATATTATATACTCGACAACATGGCATGAGCACAATTTACATTACAGAAGAACACATTCATTTGTGGTAGGCACGGGGAGACAAAGCGATTTGCCTGGAATCACAGGATGTTCAGCTGATGCCGAGATTCGAACGTAGCTCCCCAGCTCTAAAGTTTGCAATTCTAGAACTTGTGGCGGGAGGTGTGTCTAAAAGTGCATGTCGGTGCTGGCCATCAATGAGAGAGACCTGTGCATTTTTCAAATGGGTGGTGAAAAAATATGAGTATGTTGCTGGAGATTTGGGCCGCCGTGCCACCAATGTACTTATTGGGGGAGGGTAAACACCCATTATTCCGCAACTTTCTTTCCGCACACCATCACTCCGCATACTTTCATTACAAAAGTACCATGACTCCTCAATGCCATTATAACGAATGGCATTACATTTTATGTGCTTTTACCACGCATACATTTAGAATGAAATTCGTTGTAAATGCATGAATGGTAAAAGCATGTTTTTTTTAAATGTTTGGATAAGGTAAGTATGGGTATAGGGGTATATGTTTTGGGGTACTGAGGTATATGTTTTGGGGTGTTTGGGTATTTTAAGGGTTCAGATATAGTTTTGGGTTTTGGGGTACAGGGGTATTTTTAGGGTTCAGGGCTAGGTTTGGGTTTTGGGGTATAGAGGTATTTTTAGGGTTCAGGGGTAGGTTTGGGTTTTGGGGTACAGGGGTATTTTTAGGGTTCAGGGCTAGGTTTGGGTTTTGGGGTTCAGGGGTATTTTTAGGGTTCAGGGGTAGGTTTGGGTTTTGGGGTACAGGGGTATTTTAAGGGTTCAGGGCTAGGTTTGGGTTTTGGGGTACAGGGGTATTTTAGGGTTCAGGGGTGGTTTTGAGGTACAGGGGTTTTATAGGGTTCAGGGCTAGGTTTGGGTTTTGGGGTACAGGGGTATTTTTAGGGCTTAGGGATAGGTTTGGGTTTTGGGGTACAGGGTATATTTATAGGGTTAAGATGGGTTAGTGTTTAAGGGTGTTGAGGTATTTTAAGGAGTAAGGGTGGGTTATGATTATGGGGTGCAGGGGTATTTAAAGGGAGCAGGGTGGGATTAGCACACAATATGAGACATGGCATGAAGGGCGGAACGTATCACACGCCCCCCAGCGCTTGTCACGCTCCCAGCACACGCCCACAGCACAACGCAGACACGCCCACAAGGGACTACTTTGCTGGCACGATCTTTTACCTTTTAAATGTATATGGTGGGCGTCTGCATAGCCTATGTCCTTCTGCTGCAACTGCCCTTTCCAACGCTGTATTGGGTGTTGTGATTGGTGCTGTGGTTCCTGAGGTTTGGGCTCTCTCTTTATTATATTAGTATAGATTTGTAGAAAATGATTACTTCAAGGTGCTGTAATCAAATGGATACCACTATGAAATGCCATGTCATTAAAAATAGTTTCCACAATCTGCAGACATCTGCCTAAATTACTGTTATGTATTTGTGGCGCCTGGAATCCAATTCTAGGCATGCATGGGCTACTATGCCACACGTGTTGATGTTGTGGGTATTTACTGCTGCTAAACCTTACTTACTCTGGTACTGCAGTCCAACTCCAAGTACACCACTTTAGCACCAGACTCTCAATGGTAGACATGGGCCAGCAGTCCGTAGTTTTCTAATGAAGGTAAACACAATAACCCACCAATATTTACAAAGTCCAGACAATACTGGATCTTAAAAAAAGATAAGTATGTTTTTCCTTCAATAACTCAACACTATGCAGGATCATATGAATTACAGGCACAATACAGTGCAAAAGTCTTCTCTAAAGCGGTGCGCAGACAGAATATCGAGTTTTAAATGTCGACATACACAAATATCGAGTTGTAAATATCATGATGCAGAAATATCGACAGCAAAAATATCATGGTCGAGAATACCGACTTGGAGGTAAGAAATATAGTTTTTGAAAATATCGAAGTCGTTAATATCGTTTGAAAAAATAAAGGGGGTCATTATGATGGGGGGTGGATCACCACCGCCCGGCATGCGGTGGCGATCCGCCCTCCATCACAACATGATTTATCCCCGCCACATTAGCATGGCGGGGGTACCACGGCGAACGGAAAGTCCGTCCGTCGCTTTTCTGCCGGTCGGCAATCGTGCAAGCCCGGTGGACCTGGGTTATAACATGGTTGCGGTGCCTTCTAGGCACCGCCAACCATATTATGATAAAGGGCGGGCAAGGCATATCCATGGCAGGAATTGCTTTGGGGGCCCATTGCTGGCCCTTAGGGGGGGGTGCTGCACTTGGGGGGTACCTATGGTATCCCCCTTCATTGCCATGCACAAGGTGGCAGGCACTTCGCAGTTCCTGTCACGTTGTGCATGGCAATGCACAGAATGCCTCATTGGTATTGGGGTGGGTGCACCCGCCACAATGTTCATGATGCGGAATGCGACCCCCAGGGTGGCAGTCGCATCCTAATTGGCAGTGCGGGACCGCCGCAACGCTGGCGGTCAGTCCCAGCACCGCTAGGGTGACGGGCAGGCCCATCCTAATAAGCCCCATACTTGTTTCAAATATCGGTTTTAATTAGTAGTATGTATTTTAGTATGTATTTTAAAAGTTTGTGAACAATTTTTTTGTAGAAGTATTGCTTTTGTTTTTTACTATATGTGTTAAAGTTTTAGTAGTTACTCATTTTATTTTAATGAAATTTTGATTTTTTTTGTTCTGTAGCGGGTTGTGGGTTTATAGGGGAATAGATTGGGAACTAATTTATTTATAATAAAATAATTATTTTGTATTTATTATTTATTTATTCAATGTAGATTTTATAGTGTTAATTGTGGGAATCAAGGTATTATTAATTAATTATTAATTGGTTGTTATTTATCATTAATTAATTAATTGGTAATTATGTTAATTGTGTCTTTTTAGTAGCAGGTTGTGGGTTTATAGGGGAATAGCGTGGAAGTAATTTAATTATAATAAATTAAATATAATTTTTTATCTTTTAGTATTTATTTAATTTATATTTTATAGTGAGAATTGTAAGAACTAATTTGTTCTTAATTATTTTTTAATTGTGAGTTCATTATTATTAATTAATTAATTGGTAATTAATTATGTTCATTGTGTTAATTTTTTAGGAGCAGGTGGTGTTTACTGGCGAATAGGTTGGGGAATAATTTACTTATAATTATTTAATTTTTATTTGTTAATTAATGCTAAATAATTAATTACAATTTAAATACAGCAATTGTGTTATTTTTTAAAATGTGAGTTGTGGGGTTTATAGTGGTAAAGGGTGGGAAGTAAATTTGTAAAAAATGTATTAATACATTGTTTTTAATTGATATTAATGTATTTATGTTAAATTAGTTATGGAAATTGTGTAATGATTTTTAGATGTGGGTTTTGGTGTTCTTGGGGTGTAGGGTGGAAAGTGATTCTTGTTTAATTAATTAATAATTAGTTCATTATTAATTCATAAATTCATAATATTCATTTAATTGATAATTAATTTTGTTAATTATGGAAGTACATTCGTTTTTTAATTTAGATGTGTGTAGTGAATTGTGTGGTGTTATAGGTTAGGAAATAAAAAATATTGAATGTATGTAATAATTAATGTTTTTGATTCAAAATAATTTCTATTAAAAATAGTTATTTGTTTTTAAATTATTTTTTTTAAAGAATCTTTCTAGGTATTTGTTGAATCTTTTTAACATTATATTCTGTTTCTATCGTTTGTAATTTTTTAATATTTTGATATATGTTTTCTTTTTTTGTTTTTTTAAATCTTTGTTTTTAATTTTGAACTGACTCCAATGGGAATATTAACATTTACCCCTCTGCTATCAAATACTTTCCCTACTGTTGCACTCACTGGAGTGGGAATAGTAATATTTACCCCTCTGCTATGCAACACTTTCCAATCAATCAATCAATCAGTCATTTGTTAAGCGCACTACATACCCGTGAGGGTCTCAAGGCGCTGGGGGGGGGGAGGTGGGAGCCGCTATTGATCGAACAGCCAGGTCTTTAGTGTCCTCCTGAAGGTCAGCAGATCTTGGGTCTGTCGTAAGCTCAGTGGGAGGGTGTTCCATCTCTTGGCGGCGAGGTGGGAGAAGTATCTCCCGCCGGTGGTTGTTCTTTGGATGCGCGGGACGGTGGCGAGTGAGAGGTCAGCGGAGCGTAGCTGGCGGTTGGGGGTGTAGAAGGAGAGCCGTCTGTTGAGGTAGGCTGGGCTGGTCTTGTGGAGTGCCTTGTGTGCGAGGATATCCTCTTGATGACGGGGAGCCAGTGCAGGTTTCTCAGGTGGGGGTAATGTGGCTGTGTCGTGGTACATCGAGGATCAGTCGTGCTGAGGCGTTTTGGATGCGTTGTAGTCGATTGATAAGCTTGGTCGGGGCTCCCGCGTAGAGGGCGTTTCCGTAGTCGAGTCTGCTGCTGATGAGGGCTTGGGTGACTGTCTTTGTTGTATCTGTCGGGATCCATCTATAGATCTTGTGGAGCATGCGGAGGGCATTGAAGCAGGAGGAGGAGATGGCGTTGACTTGCTTGGTCATTGAGAGCGTTGAGTTGAGGACGATTCCCAGGCTGCGTGCGTGGTCGCCGTGGGCCGGGGCCGCCCCCGGTGCTGTTATCCACCATGAGTCGTCCCAGGCTGACGGGTTGGAGCCGAGGATGAGGACCTCCGTCTTGTCCGAGTTCAACTTCAGATGGCTGATCTTCATCCAGTCGGCGACGGCCTTCATTCCTTCATGGAGGTTGGCTTTGGCGGTGATGGGGTCCTTGGTGAGGGAGAGGATCATTTGAGTGTCATTGACGTTAGAGATAATGTTGAGGTTGTGCTGTCGGGGGACGTGTGCAAGCGTGGCCATGTAAATGTTGAACAGTGTCGGGCTGAGGGAGGATCCTTGGGGTACGCCGCAGATGATTTCGGAGGCTTCAGAATGGAACGGGGGAGGCAGACGCACTGGGTTCGGCCGGAGATGAAGGAGGTGGTCCATTCCAGAGCCTTGTCTCGGATCCCTACAACGTGGAGGCGTGTGCGTAGTGTACGGTGGCAGACGGTGTCGAAGGCGGCAGAGAGGTCTCGGAGGATGAGTGCTGCAGTCTCCCAGTTGTCTAGCAGGGTCCTGATGTTGTCGGTGGCGGCGATGAGGGCAGTCTCAGTGCTGTGGTTGCTGCGGATCCCTGACTGGGAAGGGTCCAGGATTCTGTTCTTTTCGAGGTATCGGGTTAGCTGTCTGTTAACGATTTTCTCGATGACCTTGGCTGGGAAGGGGAGCAGAGAGATGGGTCAGAAGTTCTTGAGGTCTCTTGGGTCTGCCTTGGGTTTTTTGAGTAGGGCGTTGATCTTGGCGTGTTTCCAGCTCTCTGGGAAGGTCGCGGTCTCAAGGGAGAGATTGATGACGTTGCGTAGGTGGGGTGCGATGGTGCTGCTTGCTTTGTTGAAGACGTGGTGCAGGAATGGGTCTGACGGAGAGCCGGAGTTGATTGTGCTCATAGTCTTGATGGTGTCATCGACGCTCACGCTGGTCCAGGCTAGTAAGGGGACGTGGTCGATGGTGTGCGGAGGGGCTGTTGTGTTGCTGTCTTTTGGGGCTGTCTGGGTGTTGAAGCTGTCGTGGATGTCTGCTACCTTGCGGTGGAAGAAGGTGGCGAGGGAGTCGCACAGGGCTTGCGACGGCGGGATGTCGTTGGTGTTGGAGCTGGGGTTAAAGAGTTCCTTCACGATGTTGAAGAGCTCCATGCTGTCGTGTGCCTTGTTGTCGAGGCGGTCTTTGAAGGAGGTCTTCTTGGCAGCCCTGATGAGGTGGTGGTGGTTGCGGACGGCGTCCTTGTGTGCTGCGTGGCTGTCGGAGTTTGTTCACTGTGCCATTTCTTCTCTAGTTTCCGGCAGGCTTACTTGGAATCTATGAGTTCTGCTGTGAACCAGCTGGCCCTCTTGCTGGTGTCTCTGTGGGGGGTTTCTTCAGTGGGGCGAGGGTGTTGGCGCAGTTCTCGATCCAGCGTCTGAAGTTGTGGGCAGCGACGTCGGTGCTGGAGGGTTCGGTGGGTGGGTTGAGAGTGGTTTGCATGCAGCTGGTCTTCGGTGGAAGGTGAAGTAGATGCAGTGGTGGTCGGTCCAGAGGAATTCAGTGGTGTGGCTGACCGAGACGTGCGGGCTTGAGGAGAAGACGGGGTCGAGCTTGTGCCGGCTGAGTGGGTGGGCGTTGTAACGATTTGTCTCAGTCCGAGTTTGGCAAGGTTATCGATCAGGGTTGTGGAGTTGTTGTCGTTGTTGTTCTCAACGTGAAAGTTCTGGTCTCCGAGGAGGATGTAGTCGGTGGAGGTCAGGGCGTGTGTGCTGATGAAGTCGTCGATGGAGTCGCAGAACTGGGGATGGGGTCCGGGGGGGTCGGTAGACGAGGGTGCCTCTGAGGGTGTAGTTGGGGGTCTGTGTGGAATTGGAAATGCATGTGTTCGGCGATGCTGAGCGCGTCGTCTGTGCTAGGTCCTACTGTTGCACTCACTGGAGTGGGAATAGTAATTTTTACCCCTCTGCTATCCAACACTTTCCCAAATGTTGCACTCACTGGAGTGGGAATAGTAATTTCTAGCCCTCTGGTATCCAACACTTTCCCTACTGTTGCACTCACTAGAGTGGGAATAGTATGTGTTAACCCTGCGCTATCCAACATTTTCCCTACTGTTGCACTCACTGGAATGGGAGTAGTAATTTTATACCCCTCCACTATCCAACACTTTCCCTACTTTTGCACTCACTGGAGTGAGAATAGTATTTTTTACCCCTTCGTTATCCAACATTATCCCTACTGTTGCACTCACTGGAATGGGAATAGTTATTTTTACCCCTTCGCTATCCAACGTTTTCCATACTGTTGCAGTCACTGGAATGGGAATAATAACTTTTACCCCCCTTCCTTAACCAACACTTTCCCTACTGTTGTTCTCACTGGAATGGGAATAGTATTTTTCATCCCTCCGCTATCCAAAACTTTCCCTACTTTTGCACTCACTGGAGTGGGAATAATATTTTTTACCACTTTGTTATCCAACATTATCCCTACTGTTGCACTCACTGGAGCGGGAATAGTTATTTTTACCCCTTTGCTATCCAACACTTTCGCTACTGTTGCACTCAATGGAGTGCAAAATGTAAAGTTGAAAGAATATTAAATATTGTTATGTTTTAATTTATAATATAATGTGATTTATTATTAGATTGTATGCTATAGGTGTATAAATATATAGATATATTTATTTGTACATTTTTATATATTTATACAATTTAAAAATAAATAACAATTAATAGTTTATTAATTGTTTAAAGTAAATAAACATATATTAAATTTTTTGTATGTATATTTTTTTTACATTACATTTATTTCTTATATTAGTTAAAATGTATATTAAATCCAAATAATGTTTTTAAGTTCATTTTATTATTTAATATATTGAACATTATTTTATATATATTAAAAAAATTATATTTTGTACATCTAGATTTTTACATCTAGATTTTTATACTTAACATTATTAATATAGGATGTCGATATTTTTGACATAGATATTTATGACTCGATATTTGTGTATGGGGATATTTAGGGCGTCGAAATTCTATCAGTGAACCCTCTAAAGCATCATCACAACACTAAAATACTAGACTTCCTCAGGAGTGCGTGAATGGGGTATAGCGGATTCGAATTTCAAACACACATGGCAGGTGTTTAGGTTATCGGTAAGCGAAGCTGGTCACTATAGGGTCTTTGGAACCGGAATTCAGAAAGCGTTTCAGTATCCACTCTGGGCATGATTACGAGTTTGTCGGTGTGTTGCCGGGTCTGCCCCACCGCCGCACTGCCAAACCCGCCCACCAGATTATGAGTATTTCTTGTGTCTGGCTGGCTTTTTTTTTTACGCTCCCACGGTGGTGCCCTGAAAATTGGTGCCGCAATGGGAACGCCAAAAACAGTTCCTGCACGGCATGGACTTTAAAATCCCTGCCATGCAGGAAATGGGGTGCATTCACACAGGGGGGCACATGTTATGCCCCCCTGCATGCCTTTGTTTCCTCTCAGCCACGGTTTTAATTGGCGGACAAACCGCCATGAAAACCGTGGCAGAAAGGAAACTTGTAATATGCTTGGCAAGATTGCGGCATTCCTGCCAAGCAAACTGAAGCCTACTGACTGCCACAACACCGCCAGGGAACGGTGGTTCCTGCAGCAGAGCAATGGAGGCCCCACAGCCCTAAATGTAATTGTAAGCGGTCAGAATGCCCCCACCTCCACACCCCCACGAGTCTGGACCGCCAGTCTCGTAATAGATCCCTCTGTATAATCCAAAAAGATTCAGCAGGATCCCTAGGCTAACCTGGCATACATAACCATTTGCAGCCTTGTGTCATGCACAGAAGATATGCACGCATGCAAACATACACACGCTACACTCACACATACTGGAACGTAGTGTAGGACCTGGCTGTATTGAACTGACTAGACAATCAACACAGCAGGGCTGGTATGCCACTAACCTCTGGAGGTGTTGGGACATAGGCGTTTCCAATAGCTCTTAAATTAGACAGAATGATAGCCAACACGTTTGTCTTGTGACATTAGTCCCATGAGCTTTTTCGCGGCTAATCCAGTTGCTGGGATGAGCTAATCTGTGTTTGAAAGATCAGAGATTTTGTAATCAGTAGTCCTGTAGGGTCTTGGTGGATGAGGCTCACGGAGTTGTATTTAGGTCTGAGTAAATTCTATCTTCCAGTCATATAATTCGTGAAGGGGTTCATTTATAGACTCCTAGATCATGCTTCCATGTCATTATCTTTATAACATATATATAACATATAAATACATATTTATATACAGATATATAAATCTATAGAGATATATAGATATATACGGTAGTCAAACCGATGTACTAAAATGCAAGGCAAGTATGATATTAACATTGCAATCATTAGCCATAGGCTTGATTGACTGAGCATCATATATTTATTGAACTGCAAGACTGCACTAACTAAGGCTTGAGATGACTGTAGAATCTTGCTGTATAACATGAATGGGGGTTTTCTCACTTAAGGCCTCATTACAGGTAGCTTCTTACTTCGGAGGGACCTGGTAGCGGCAGTTGCCATGCAGACCTGTTTAGTTTCACCTGGTGTTTGAAAGCACCCAAACCCTTCAGGTAAAAATCAGAGTAAAACTGATGAATTACCAGGGGAATTAGAGCCAGAATTCCTGATTCCATGTTAATTTTTCATTTTTCGCGGGAACCTCAAGTTCCACCCCTGGTCCCTGTTACCATTACTTCCGGTATCCTTAACATTTTGGGACAGGGTTAACAGCTATACCGGTAACTTTAAGTGATGGACTTAATAAGACCTTAATGCGATATTTCAGCCTTTGGGGTTTACTCTATATTAGCAACTGACCGTGATCAAGACAGCGGACGCTGTCGAAACGCGTTGGTTTTTGTTTTTCTGACCCCATGGATGAATATAACCATGAAGGAATTCTAACCGCTGCGCTGTGCTGGAATTGTTTTTCTGAGTGCGACTCCATGTTTTCTGCCTCGAGGGGGAGAAACTTTGTGGAATAGAGAGCAGTTGGGCTCAACTGCAGGAGCGACGCGACCACACTTGCAGCGCCGATTTGGGAAAGGAGGGAGCCATGAGGAGAAGATATATAAATCTATAGAGATATATAGATATATACGGTAGTCAAACTGATGTACTAAAATGCAAGGCAAGTATGATATTAACATTGCAATCATTAGCCATAGGCTTGATTGACTGAGCATCATATATTTATTGAACTGCAAGACTGCACTAACTAAGGCTTGAGATGACTGTAGAATCTTGCTGTATAACATGAATGGGGGTTTTCTCACTTAAGGCCTCATTACAGGTAGCTTCTTACTTCGGAGGGACCTGGTAGCGGCAGTTGCCATGCAGACCTGTTTAGTTTCACCTGGTGTTTGAAAGCACCCAAACCCTTCAGGTAAAAATCAGAGTAAAACTGATGAATTACCAGGGGAATTAGAGCCAGAATTCCTGATTCCATGTTAATTTTTCATTTTTCGCGGGAACCTCAAGTTCCACCCCTGGTCCCTGTTACCATTACTTCCGGTATCCTTAACATTTTGGGACAGGGTTAACAGCTATACCGGTAACTTTAAGTGATGGACTTAATAAGACCTTAAAGCGATATTTCAGCCTTTGGGGTTTACTCTATATTAGCAACAGTCCCCAATCTAAAGCTGGTGTAGAAAGAGAGAGAGAGAGACAGAGGGGGAGAAATGAGAGGAAGAGAGAGAGACAGAGACAGAGAGAGTTGTAACTTGTTACCTTTACCTATTTACACCCTCCCATTTCTCCTTCTCCTTTTTGCCCCTTCCTTCCCATTATCCTTGGTTTGCCCCTTGAGCGTAGGAGCTCATTTAGAATGTTCATGAGAGGAGAAGAGAAATGACAATGTGTGAGTGATGGAACAGAGGGTCTTGAGGTATTGCACTTAACAAAGAAGAAGACTTTACAAGTCTGCAACGTGTGTACCCACCTTCTGTTGTCTTCATCACTGCACTGGCGATGAGGATGGGATGCTGTGAACGGGACAGGTAAATCTTCCACCCTTGAAGATCTTCTCTCTGGTCTTTCAGAGTATACCCTCTGACGATATCTGTTAGGGAACATGGGGGCATATGTACAAGCCCTAACGCCACAGGAGCATCACTTTTATGTTCTGGTGGTGCAATGCCCTGCCCCATATTTATAAAGTGATGTACACAGCTTTGTAAATATGCAACCCTTTCATGCAGGTATCTGCATGAAAGGAGCATGCAATGGGTGTTGCTGTGTGCATACTACTGCAACACCCCTTGCTTTTTGACATTCCCCCAGATTAATATGGAGGTGTAAATCTTTGGCAACTCCAAAAACTAATGTCATGCAAGAGCAGGCGTTTGGTGCACGAGGAGAAATGCTCTTATTTCTCCTAGTTATTGCTTTATCATGCAGCACACATGGAAAGAGCAAAAAGCCATTATTAATTGTTTATGTGTTGGAAGGTGACCCTTCCTGCACATAAACAAACATTTAATAATGACAATTTGCTACTTCTATGTGTGCTGCATTCTGCAGCACACATAAAAGTTACAAATAGCCATTATGGATAGTTTATGTGCAGGAAGAGACACCTTCCTACACATAAACAATCATTCCTTGCAACACAGGCACCCTTGCACCATAGTGCTAGGGGCCTGCATAGGCAGCTAATTATAGCATCAGCGCTAGGGAAAACACAGGGGTGTGCTGTATTGTGGTAAATACAGCACATCCTTGTGTTTTGAAAATGTCAGAGCGCTGTATTTGTGTCCACTACATTGGACAAGTCAAGTTGAATCTGACATAGAAGCATTAGGAGGGGAAACATTTTCTCCACATCACAAACAACATACCTTGCTACATAACATTGTTATACATTGTAGAAATGTTTTTGAGGGTCTACCTGAACCCGCTTCATTAGACGAAGCAGGTGAGGAAACATTATTAGATGTTTTTCAAATACTCTCTCTTCTCCTCGCGTAGCCCCCCAAGAAATTTTCAAAACTCATGCAATGTTAACTGGGGTGGTGGGTAAAATGCATTGGTCTTGATTTACTCGGAAGTCCAATGTGCAATTAGGTTTTCCATACTCTGTAACCAAGGTGATGGTGAGCTTGGTGGGGAGGAGATTGTAACTAGTGGGTATGCAAAGCAGCCCAAACGCATTCTTAGACATTGGTAAGCTAGTGTAAGTGATTACGGGGCTGAGGAAGGAGATCCGGTACCTGAAGGTGGTCATAAAAGCTCTGGAAGGGAATATTGATGAGGTCATGGTGATAAAGAGGCCTACTCTGACTTCACAGACTGAGGGAGGCCATAGGGTGGATATGCCCCCAAGACCACACATTTCCACTCCAGTACAGGGGGTAATGCCCTCGAGACCTAACAACCTCTTTACTGGCACAGGTCCTGTGACCCAGCCAATCCCCCCCAATGTAGGAAGACCTGAGAGATACCATACATGCAAATGTTCCACCAGCGAGGGAGGGGGGAGTGTCAGATGGATATGAATATTTGTGGTCCAAGAAGTGACATCCTAAGGGGCCCAGACACACACACTTTGGCACTAAATAAAGAACATAACAGTCTTGGTAAATCCTTTTCCCCATCATCCTTTAATTGGAAGGCCAGTACCCAATAGAAGACAGTCATTTCAGCCACCACTCCCGATCCAGGATTAGATCTTCCTAACCCAAGCCCTGAAGTCACCCAGGGGTATAGGAAAGGCCAAGATTCCCTAACCAACAAAATCATCTATTGGTTTCAGAATGTAAAGAAATGCTACTCGATCATCAGGAGTGACATTAAGATTCCTAGCAATCACTGTGATCTGTTTTGGATGGTTTTGGAGGACCAAGCTTTGGTTGGCGGTATCTTGTCCATGAATACTCACAGGATTTGCTGCACCAACAACACAATCCAGACAAGATATCAAACAGGGTTGCCATCTTCCTGTATTTTACATGAAACCACGGGGTATCGCAGAAGTCATGGATTACAGCACAGTGTGGGGCCCATGGGGACACAGGAGGTACAATGGGGCCCGTAAACAACCGCCCTTCCTCTGCCCCATAGGCAGGGCTCCAAGCCGTACAATATTCAGAACAATGAACTACTTTAAGACAAAACCCCAATGAGGCCTGGCGGCACCGGCCGCTCTTTGGGGGTGGAAGATGTGGGTGCTGGACAGTGCAGGGGCCCCTGGGGCCACAGAGCAGGCACTCTAACTTCTGGCAGAGTCTAGAGAGCCCCAAGTGCAGCAGGGGGCTGCCAGCGGCACACTCACAGATAACACATTATACAGTAGAAGACAGGACAGGACGGGCACATCCGGTCCCAGCAGCACCGAGGATGGTGCGGTACTCACCATATTCAGAGAGTCAGAAGCCCAGCTCGCTTAGGTAATCAACTTTCATTATACTCGGTCCTCCGATCGCAGCCGATTTGTCCCCAAAAAGAAGTTTCTGCGGAGCCCGAGGTCATCCCGGGGGGTGAGGGCGGGGGCAGCGGGACAGGCATGGGGCAGGGAGCCGGCAGAAACCCTCCTCTTCGACCACAGCAGGTGATTCACAGCTTCTAGGTAGAAGGCACCAGAGACCTCCAGCTTGACGCCGAAACATAAAAACATGAAATGGATCCAAAACAAAGATGCCAGCGAGTGGTGTGCGCGCGCCACAGCGAGCCATGTGATTTCAATTATCGTGTCCGTGTCTGGGCACGATAATTGAAACCACATGAAGGCCTGGTGCGTATATTAGACACCAATAGGCCATGGGTGGAGCTATGTGCCCGCCTTTGGCCTATTGCGTGCTCTCTTGGTAAAAAACACGCACACAAAGCCCAATAGCGTGCCCCAAAAGAAAAAACACACGCTCATGCGAGTGCCATTCCTAGGTCAGCTTTTGAAAGCCCATTTTTACCTACTAAATGTCTTGCGCTACACGAGTAGTGCTGCACACTGCAACGCTAGGTGCGAGATCTAATAAAGTATAGGGATGGGTTAGACACATAGGGGCCGATTAGGATGGCGGACGGACTTGCGTCCGTCCGCCACCCCTGAGTTGGAGGGACCGTCCGCATGGGCAGCGGCGGTCCCTCCATAGCAATTAGGATGTGACCGCCACCCTGGCGGTCACATCCTGTATGTTTTACATTGCGGCGGATGCTGCTTGAAGCAGCATCCGCCGCAATGCAAAAAACTAAAGGTGTGCATTTGCATGCACAAAGCGGCAGGCACCGCGCGGTGCCTGCCGCTTCGTGCACGCAAGGGCAGGGGGGTACCATAGGTACCCCCCATGTGCACCCCCCACGCAACCTTCACCCAGGGGGCCCGCAACGGGCCCCCAAAGTGACTGTCCGTATGCTTTTCCACGGCGGAAAAGCCGCCGCGGAAAAGCATGACTCACCCTGCATCCTAATATGGCTGGCGGTGTCTGATAGACACCGCCAGCCATGTTATTGCTTTTCCGCCGTGGTCGCCTTCCGACCGCGGCGGAAAAGCGGCGGACGGATTGGGAGACCCACCAGCCATCCTGATTTGGCGGTGGGTCTTTCAGGCCTCCTCGGCGGATTTCCTGCATACTCCGGGCCGGCGGTGGCTTCCGCCGGCCCGGAGTATGCGGGAAATCCGCCATCCTAATGACCCCCATAGTATGGAAGAAATTGATTGAATGAGCATAATTGCCATTCTGTTACAGCCTGTAGATAAGCCACCCAGCAGGACTGGTGCAACAGAAACTGAGTCCATTGAAGGCGTGAGCCCTTTGGTAGTTGGTGACAGCTATAATGTAACCTGATTAAGTGTGATTAGCTCCCCGGTGGGTTGTGGAAGGCAGTCCGCAGTCACCCTTGGACAGACTAAATATAGTATGCAGGCCGGACACAGGTAATTGCTTTAAACGACCAGGAAGTACTCTCTGATGGCGCCAATATTCTGATTAAAATTCTGTCGTGGAATGTGGCTGTGATTGGGATCAAGCAAGGGACACGGTTTAGAGGTAGTTCATAGATGACTTTGACATCTGTCCCTTCCAGGAGACTTGGAACACATCCCCACTGATTTAGACTGGGTGTACTTCATTTTTTATTCATGCAATATAGTCACTTAGAAGATGACCCTCCCTGGGTTTAATGATATGAGTAAGGACAGAATTGCAATCCACAAGGTGTCCTATCAGTCAAATCCCTGTATGCGCTGCAGTTAGGGTGGATGTTCAAGGTGGTAACTCCTTGCTGTTGTTCAATGTGTATAAAAGGTGAAAGGCCGGAAGGAATAACCCAAAGCATAAGCTTATTAGAGGATGTCCTCATGGAGTACAATGGCAAAGGGGAGGTTATAGTAGCTCTCAACCTTGACATCATCTTTGAGCCACTCGTGTCCACCAATCTGAGCTTATTAGCTGAACAAGAAGTAAAATGGAGAATCCTTCCTTTAGATCTCTCTTTAGTGAAACCGTCCCTAAAGGCAGCACAGTTGTTTGCAGCAACCCTACAATTTGATCTTAGAGCAGCAAATAGGAGAACCTTGTCCAACACCAAGGGCAGACATACATTTAATAGACCAGGCCACTCTAGCTGGATTGACTACTTTTTAATCAGTCTGAATGGTCATTCGTGCTTGATATGGTAGTTATTGAACGGGACGACTGTGACCACAATGCCCTCTGTTTGTCGCTGCTGGGTATGCTAACAAATGCTCCCCGAACCCAAGTCAGCATACAAGTTTCTCTTGTGTACCTCTTTCAATACATTTTGTTACTATGGGTAACTATGGGTTACTTTGTCACCTTGGAATATTGCATACTGGGACTAGGTCCTCGTGGAACGAAGGGCAACCCAGCCTCCCGATTTGCCAACCTTGTGCTCCTTCTGGCCAAAAGAGCCATAACCACACGTTGGAAACTGGCATATAGCCATACAGGACTGGCATGCAGAAGTGGTGAGATGGGGAAGGGCTGAAGGGGCTGAACTAAAAAGCGAGGAGTATAGGGGGCGATGGAGGAGTATGCCACGATAGATATATTATCCTACTAGAGTACACGGATATTCTAGTTTGATGGACTGGACCGCTGTTATATGAAGCAGGAGCTCCTTACATTATCCATGGGTTGTTACATGGTATGATTCACAAGATTGCACAATACATCTAAGTCAGATTGTGAAACCGAGACGCACATGAGTCTAACGGTGCAAAATATGAAAATGCTACCATAGATGCTTATTGCCGGACATGCGTGGAGGGGGGTGGGAGGGCGGGTAAGTTGTCAGTTGAATTGCTGTCAACGTATTGACCATTGATAGATGGGTTTACTCATGGTATGTATTATTAGACTCCCGCTATAGGAACAAAATCTGGAAATTATACATACTGGTTTGAAGCCGGAGATTTACTTACAGATGACAGATTGTTAAACAATGTCTTGCGAGGATTCTCATAATGTTTCGGCATGATCGCTGAGTACTCTTCTACACTGATTGCAAATGTATGTCATTCTGCCATGTACAACTATGTTACTGTATCATGTTTTGATGCCTACGTTGATTGTTGTGTTAAATCAATAAAAACAGATAAAATATATATATATATGGGTTACTTTTGGCGAAAATGTATGGTTTTAACGTTTTATGAATGTTCTATAGGTTGTTTAAGCAGCGCCCAAACTAATGCTTGGCAAATTCTTTTTCTCATAAAATAATTATTTAAAAAATTATAACTGGTCAAGGCAACCTAGAGGAAGCTGGAATTGTGTGTCTGCCACAAATATCACACAATAAGCAAAAAAAAAGTAATTGAGATGTGCGCCAGCGCCAGGTTCTTCACACAAACAACGCTGAATTTGCTCAGATTCCAATAGCACTTTAAGACCGTACAAGCAGGGCTTTAAGTGGGCTGGGTCCTGTAGGTGCTCAGCACCGGCAGTTCTAAAGAGCAATTGCTGAGAGAGGGCCCGTATTAGGCTCTCCATTGTTGCCCTCATCCTCAGGGTGAAAAAAAAATCTTAACTCTTCTGCAGTTCCTCCTTTCATTGCCTTTGATCAAAATTCAAAGAGACTGGTTATGGCTCGTTCACAGTCTCCTCATTTTAGAACTGAAGCATTTTCATTATTATATACAACGAAGGCATAGCTGTTGCTTATTTATCTTATGCAACTAACAACCGTTGACAAAGCCAATAGTCCTGGCTTGTTGTAGGTGTAATGTTACTAGTATTATATATTTAGATGCAATGAGAGGAGCAGCAAAATGGCAGTTTTCGGAACACCACGCAAAGCACAGATATTTGATGTATGTGTTTAAGCCACACCCTTAATTACATTGGCCACGCCCTTTGAGAGACCCCACCCCGTTTTTTCATCCCACTTAAAGTCCTGCATACAAGTAATAATAAAACGCTACATAAACACATGTAACATAAATGAATATGCTGTTTGAAGCGCTATACAGGTGGTTATTATAATATAAGATAACACAATGTCCAGAAACATTCACTTGCTTAAAGTTTTCTGCAGTCTGCCGCGGGGGACAGATAACCTCCAAGATGCAAAAGGAATGAGGGAATCTTGGCAGACCAGATAAGAACACGTATAATCAGGAAAAATGAGCGGGGGCCCAGCACTTACTGTGCTGATGTCGCCGTGCCACAGCCGTAACCCCGTTGCGAGGTGGAACATAGATTTTGACCCCAAAAAAATGCTGATATTTAGGAAATGGGAAAACGGTCTGATGAGAAATGATGTTAGACTCAGAATGACTTCCCGCTAATAGTTTTCAGCGAAGGGCAATAACCAAGCTCCTGAGATAAGAGAAATGGATGGTTGGGACTCGGGAGAGTTTGTGCAAGTGCTCCCGGCAGGACAGCCGGACATCTCTCTGAAAATCGGTGATGAGAGAGAATGATTGCTGAGAGTGTTCTGTGGGGACACAAACATTCAAGACAGCACTACTATCGCCTCAAATCCCTCCGTGCCGAGTGCACTCAACAAAACCATGGTTAACTTATCTAGCGCACCGCCGTAGGGTGAATGCACCTGCTGCAGGGATCTGTGCAATACCTCCTAGACCAGTGTTCCACCTACCTTTAATGGATATGAGGTTGGGTGCTTTTTAATGTAGCTAAAGCATCGTGAGGTAGCACGTTCTCATTTACAGACAGCCAGTGGTCGAAGTGGGAGGGATCGGAGGGGTACACGTTCTATGAAAAGACAGCCATCCCAGAACCTATATTACTGAGAGTTGAAATCCTTCAACTGAAGCGTAAGGCAGGAACTCTCTTGTGCTGTGAAAGGGAAGGAGGGGCAGACAGCAGACAAGCCTTCTTGCGAGGTGCTTGAAAGAAATATAAATGGGAGTGACTCATTAATCTGCAATTGAAAAGTGTGCTTGGATGCAGGTATTGACTTTAATAGATGGAATGACTTAAAGCTACCTGATGACACAGATTTATTATTTGCCAGTGATATTGCAAGGGAGTCACCAGCTGAGCTGTGAAATGTGTGCTTTTAACCCTGAGAGAGCACAAATCTGAAAAATGTATAAGTACACCATATTTACAAGCACGTAGTGTTAGTTTAAATTGTATTGCACAAGAGTGTCAACTTATATAAGAGAAAATATATGAGTGTTTGTTTTAATTAGAATAGATGTATATATACGAGTGGAAAACTAATGTAGAGGTTGTAGAAATGTTAAAATGATGCTGGAATCACACGTTAAATGAATAAGTGAAAACGAAATGTAATTCTGCAAACCATGAAAATGTGTAGGCCACATGGCATTTCACAGGAAACGAAAGATGCTGCTAGACTTTTAGTGACGTGGATTTTAAAGTCATTAGAGTGCAAATGTATTATTAGGCCTAGTATTGAAGTATATGTTTTATAGATGTGTTGCATTATAGAAATGTGTGCTAGTTAAGAATACTGTTTAAATCAAGTTAAAATGTTTTCAGAGTGCAGGGACCCGCTTCATGTAAATCAAGTAGGCCTGAACAGATAATGTCGTTTCTTTGATCTGCAATGTGCTCGTTAGAGAAGAGGTCGAGAGGCTCCAAGTACAGAGTTTTACATGTGTTTTATGGCCTATAGATATGGTGGAGTCTGGAATTTGAGGCCCACTGTAGGATGGTCTGAATGCAGGTGCGAGGGGTCCTAATCAGTTGTAATGAATGGAGCTTTGTTCAGCGACGCCTGGCGCAGGCCTGGAGGAGGTTTCAGGAATTTCAGGGGGTACCAGCGAACTGGAGAAGAAGCCTGGGAACCAAGGTCAACTTTAACGAGGGTCCCGAAGAGTATCATCATGGAGTTTTGCCGCTGAAATCGGTACCACGTGAGGGGCGTCCCGAGGGGCGTTCCTATCGAAAATGTGATTTTGTATTAGGGAAAGCGACCCGGGGGGAAGGCAGAGCAGATGATTTTGGAAGCCTAAGAGAGCGGTGGGGTAGGCAGATAGGCTGATCACAAGAGACCTATTTACAGAAGAGACAAAGAGAAGTGCGTGATCTTCTTAGGAAGACACCACGGCTGACACCTTTTGGGGTAAAGATCTTGTTAAGTAGGGATGTCACTTAGTCTACTGTAGGGACAGACTAACCTGAATTTTCTTTTCTGTAATGACTCTTAAGTTGCAACTTGTATCCATTCTTGCAACTCTGATGATTTTCGAACTTGTACTTATTATTCTGTTTTGTAGACTCAGATTATTCAAAGAATATATGTTTATAGTGATACCAGTGTACCTTTTAAACCTTATCTTGAGAAGTTTGTATCTTCAATTATCTTTGACTTTATATTAAATCTTTAAACTTTATCACTGGTCAGTGGTTATTTAGACTGGTGTAAGTTCTTAATTGACTAACCTAGTAGTAGATTATCTTTTACTCAACGACAGGTACCAACGATTCAGTCGACATGATTTGGGATCTGGTAAGGTAAATAGAGACCAGAAACCCCGCGTTAACAGTTGGTAGCAGTTTAGGATGGTTATCTTCTTGAGGACGGTAATCTAGATTAGGTTAGTTTACCCCAAGGCCCCTAGACATCGAGAGAAGAGCAGCGGAAGAATCGTGCGCCGAAGGTGCAGACGGGGCGAGAAAAGCAGCAGTATCGGAGGAGAGTGAGTATAACAAGGGTCATGCGTGAACAGATTGCGGTGTTTTGTGTTGTATTTGTATTGTAATGTCTTGCGGAGTTGAATGCCTGTAGCGTGATTGTGAGAAGGTTGTGAGCGCGCGCAACCTGGTAAATTGGTTACCTGGTAAACGGGTGTACCGGTGAATCTTAAGTTCAGGCCAGAGCTTAAGTGGTTTTGGATGTATCGAACATCCAGAGTAGTTGTCGACCATAGTACGGAAGTCATGAGGTACCATTGACCGCCGTGGGACCGAGATAGGGGGAGTGTAAGAGTGAGCGTATGAGTAACGGACGCTGGTCGGAAGTTACTGTGTGTGAGTAACCTATCAGAGAAGGCGATTGTCTGGAAGTAAACGGAAAGACATTTCGTCAAGTTAAGGGGACAACTACAGAAAGACTGTGGGCGTACAGTCAAGAAAGGTGATCGCTTGGACAGAAGTAATCATTTTCAGAGTATGAATGGGATGCACGCATGACCGAGGAGACGTGCTGAAAAAGGAGGGGAACTGCTGCGAAGGGGGACGAGTGACGTCAGAAAGAGCCGCGCTGAGATAGGGTGGCGAGTGAAGAGCCGCGACGCGATAGGACGGTTGGTGTGACGTCGGCAAGAGCCGCGACGCGATTGGGCGGCTGGTGCGACGTCAGTGAGAAGTCGCGATCGGATAGGCCAGTTAGCGAGAACAGCGCGGTGATTGGTAGATTGTCATCAGGAAGTAAACAAACGCGGAGAAAAGAGAAATCATGAAGTGCTTTAAGTGTTTGAAAGGGATTTTTAAAAGAAAAAGAAGTGAACATTATTACGGGGAAGAGGCACCGCCGGAGGGTACACCAGCTCATTATATGGCAGCGAATGTGGGGTTGCATACGATATTATGGATTGGGGCTTGGAATAAGCTTACGGAAGGAAATGAAGAAATGCAGTTCCCTAAGTATGGGACGTTTAAGTTAGAAATGTTACATCGGTTAAAAGCAACCATGTCCTCATTGAAACCCCCGCCTAGACCAACCCAGTTTGAGGCCCTTAATGCATGGATTAGGGCGGCGCACGACAGGAATTTGAACAGGCGTCAACAAAGATTGACTCGATCGGTAAGAGCAGTGCGAGATTCTAAATGGGACGAAGAGGCAAAGAGATGGAGGGTACAAGCTATTGAGGTGGATACGTTGTACACAGTGAGAGAGGTGGCAGGGGAAAAGACACTCATGGAAGAAGATGAGGAGAGCGAATCGGAGGACAACGTAATAAATAGATTATTGATAGATAGACCGCCTCCGAGAGTTGGGGAGATAGAAAGTAGAGGACTCGCAAGGGAAGATGGGGCTGCCATAGAGGGGTATGTACCACTTCCTACATCGGAATGGACACCTATCAAAGGTGGGGAGACACCTCAACCTAGTACAGCACAGAGCGTAGTCGGAAGGTTTGTTGTACAGAAAACGCCAACCGCAGAGAGGGCGGAACCTTGTAGATTGCCAGATGCTCTCCAAGTACCCGTTACCATAGGACCCATAGTATCGATTTACAACCCAGAGAATGGGAGAGAGGAAGAACAGATACGGTTAGATAGAGAATGGATTGAGATGGAAAGGAGGAATAACACGACAAATGCATGGAAGCAATTGCCAGGATCGGTAACGTGGAACACCCCATTCGATACGACTGTGGGTCCCAACACAGGACAGGGCGGTCAGAGAGGACCGATGGACCTGAGGGGACCACGGCCGAAATCTTATACAGAATTAAGAGCAGATTTGAGAGAATGGGATGGGTCCACGGTAACTCCGAGTAATAGGTCAAGAACAGAACCAGAGTGGGAAAACCGAGGTAACGGGACTGTATCTCATTGCGGGGCTAGCGAGAGCATTCAGGGGCGAGAGGGTCAAAGTCAGGAGAATAGAGGAGTTACACGTCCTACGAATGGGAGGGAACAGCAGGAGCAGAATGGTAGGAGTATGGAGTGTGAGGAGATGTCTCGCCTCATGCAAAACAAGGGAGACCAAAGAACACAAGAGTACAGAGATAGGTTTAGGTGCACTCATCACGCACCTGGGGAAGATGTACAACACTGGCAAAGAGGGAACAGTGAAAGATCACGTCATACTTCAAGTGATCAGAGGTCACAGATGCAGGGAGAAGAAAGAGGGAGTAACGGAATGCCTTACCATGCATCCCGAGAACCTAGACAGGATGGGGAATGTGGGGCTATGAGGCGCGAAGGAGTGTTTCACCATACACCCCGAGAAGATGGAAAGGCATGGGACCTAGAGAGATGGGAGCAAGGGAGGACTCCACATAACACACCAGAGCCTAGACGAAGAACTAGGAGCTGGGATGAGAGAGAGGCTGAAGGAGCACCGAGAGCCGAAGTACTGAAAGCAGCTATAAAGGTTAAAAGGCTTGATGTCACCAGCCTAAAATCCGATCTAGACGAGATTATAGAAGGGACGGTGCCTTTGGAAAGGATTGAGTTGTACGAACAAGATGAATTGCTATTTATAGCAAAGGATATTACTAGAAAGGCCAGAGCAATTCATGAGAAACTGTCTAACCTGGCAGACAGGTACATGGTAGACTTGTCCAGAACAAAGACATTACAGAGTAACCATAGGTTGCAGTACTCAGACCAAGACCTAGACGAGAAGAGAACTACAGGATTAAAAACACACATAAGAGAGTTAATATCGGGAATAAGGGTGTGGAGAGATTGGACAAATGGGAGGAGAGATGGTCCAAAAGGGGTACAGTTAGACGGAGTACAAGTGTGATGTCACCAGAGGGAAGGGTAATGCAGATGGAGGCGTTCCCTTTGCGAGAAATATCGAACGGAAATTATGTACATGTGCCCTGGAGTAGAGGAGATTTAGCTACATTTACCAACTCATTTCCGAAGTTAAGGGAGAATCCAGTTGAGTGGTATAAGCAGGTAGAGAGGTTTGTAAAGATCTCCAAAGTATTGTGGATTGATTTGAACACCTTGTTTGACATTGTGGTTCCAGGGGATTTGTGGGTAACCTGCAAGATTAGTGTCCAGTGGCCAAATGTAGAACCTGAGAGGAATGCTAGAACTAATGGACCGTCGGACAGTGTCATGGAGAAATATGAAAGAGTAATAGCCTGGCTAAAGGATAAAGTGCCTCCACAAGATATAGATTGGGTAAAAATAGACAGAACGAGACAGGAACCCAAAGAGACAGTTCATGAATTTTATGAAAGATTACTGAAAATATTCAAACAATATAGTAGACTCGATGTAATGGATCCCAAAGACATAGGACAGTTTGTGTCAAAGTTCGTTTTGGGGCTGAGACCAGATATTTGTTTGATGATTCAACAACATTTAATCTGTTGGCAAAACAAACCACTAGATGAGATCCTGCGATATGCAAGATACTGCAGTGACGAAATAGATGCTAAAAAGAAAAATCTAAAGGAGAAGCTGATGGTGGTGCAAATGCAGTCAGCCGGAAAGGGCGGACAACAGAAACAGGGGATGGGACGAAAGTCAAATGGTCAGAACAAGGATAATGAAGAAGGGCAGAGACCTAGAGTAGACTTTGCCACTTTAAAGAAGACGACAAAGTGCCACCAGTGTCACCAGGTGGGACATTGGAGACGCGAGTGTCCCTTTAACCCTGAAAATGGAGAGCTAGAATTAGAAGAGCAAGTTCAAGAGGTTCCAGCTCAAAAGGCGACAGTCCCAGGAAGCAAGGTGGTCAAAGGGGGCACTTCGGCTCCAAGAGCTCAGTTTCCACAGCCACCGAAAATCGCGACAGGGGGAAAGGTCTTTAAACAGATGCCTCTTTTTATTGAGGAAGAAAAGTGTTATTATATTGATCCATTGACAGGACAGCGTGTGAGTAGGGAAGAGGACTGTACCCTCGGGGCAGTCCTAGAGGTGGATCAAAGGGGGCCATTTGTTGAGGCTGAAGTGGCAGGATGTCCTACAACGTTCTTAGTGGATACTGGAGCTACTCGATCAACTTTGAGATCAGTGGTGGTTCCAGATTTACCGATGTCAGGGGAAACAATTCAAGTGGTAGGAGTTGCAAACAAAAGGATGACTAGTCCCTTGACTGAACCAGTATCCGTGAAAATAGGAAACCATATGAATGAACATCAGTTTGTAGTATGTGATTCGAGTCCTGTATGTCCGTTAGGAAGGGATTTGTTATGCAAATTGAATTGCACAATATACTGCACCCCGCAAGGAGTGGAGGTACAGACTACAGACGATGACGCTACCTTCAAGGTAGCCAATTCAAAATCTTGCATAGAACTATATCCTACTCTGACTGTAGAAGATCTTCCCCAGGACCTACGAGATGCTGTGGCGTCGGGGGTATGGGATTTCACAGGCGAGGAAATAGGATTGATCAAGGGGGTAGAACCAGTGAAAATAATGGTAAAGCCAAATGCCGAGTATCCCAGAACGCCGCAATACAAATTGTCCCAGGAAACGATTGCAGGAATAAAACCTGTGATCGAGTCAATGATTCAACAGGGAATACTACAAGAAATCGTGGGAAGTCCTTGTAACTCCCCGATTATGGGCTTGCAGAAACCTAGTGGAAAATTCAGAATAGTTCAGGACCTTCGAAAAATTAACAATATAGTTGTTTCATGTTGTCCAGTGGTACCGAATCCATCAGTGATACTGTTTCAGATACCATGCCAAGCAGAATGGTTCACAGTGATAGATCTTTGCCAGGCTTTCTTTTCAATCCCATTGGATGAAGAAAGCAGGTACCTTTTCGCTTTTAAAATGGAAAATCGCGTCTTAACATGGTGTCGAATCCCACAAGGATTCACAGACAGCCCATCAATCTTCAACCAGTTGTTGAAGAAGAATCTCGAAAATCTAGTACTGCCGCAGAATTCGGTTCTGGTTCAGTACATAGATGACCTACTTGTTGCGTCAGAGAGCGAGGAGGCTTGTAAAACAGATTCCATTGCCTTGTTGAACCATTTAGCTGAAAATGGACATAAGGTATCTCCGAGCAAGTTACAGTACTGTTTGACAGAAGTACAGTATTTGGGGCACCGGTTAGAAAAGGGAAAGCGTAAGGTGTCTCCAGATAGGATTGAGGCGATAATGAAGATGAATGCGCCTACGACACAGAGAGAAGTTAGAATGTTCCTAGGAATGGTTGGTTATTGTCGACAGTGGATAGTTAACTTTTCACTGAAAGCAAAGCCCTTACAGAAACTGACGCACAAGGAGGTGAGTGATCCGGTACCATGGGACGATGAATGCCTCGTGGCATTCCTGCAGTTGAGAGACGACTTGTGTCGTGCTCCGGCTCTGGGGATGCCCGATTACGAGAAATCTTTTTCACTTTACTGCTGTGAGAGAGAGGGATGTGCTTTGTCAGTCTTGGCACAGACCCACGGAAATGCCCGTAGACCAGTTGCCTACTTTTCGGCTACATTAGATCCGGTAGCCGCAGCGTTGCCCGGATGTCTCAAATCCGTTGCTGCAACGGGTGTCAGCATTAAGAGGGGTGAGAGTATTGTTATGGGACACCAGTTAGTGGTGTATGTACCACATTCTGTAGAATTGCTAATGACCAGGACGAAGACGCAGCATCTGACTAATAGCAGGCTCACGCGCTACGAGCAAGTTATCCTTGCTGCGGAGAACGTGACCCTCAAAAGGTGCTCTGTTTTGAATCCTGCTACATTGATGCCACTACCTACTGTAATAGAAGGCGAAGAATGTGAAGACCACGATTGCCTTGATGTGACTGAACTATGCACGAAGCCCAGACCAGATATTGTGGATGAGCCGTTGTCTGACCCTGATGAGATTTACTTTGTCGATGGCTCATGTTTAAGAGATGATACTGGTCGGTTGAGAGCAGCTTATGCTGTTTGCACCATTACTGGAGTTGTGGAAGCCGCTTGCCTGGAAGGAGTACATTCCGCACAGGTAGCAGAAATCATTGCATTAACTCGTGCCTGTATAGCAGGTAGCGGAAGGAGAGTCACCATATACACTGACAGTCAATATGGTTTCGGTGTGGTTCACGATTTCGGGCAATTGTGGTCTCAGAGAGGTTACATGACCTCTTCTGGTTCGCCCATTCGAAATGGAGAATTTTGTGCGACTGTTGTTGGAAGCATTACAAGGTCCAGCTGCCATTGCTATTGTAAAGTGTGTAGCTCACACTAAGAATACAGATTTTGTGTCACAAGGTAACCGTTATGCAGACGAAGTCGCCCGCTATTGTGCGGAGCAGAACTATTCCTTCACATAGGTAGAAATAGAAGGGGCGGAAGAGAAGACAGAATTGAGCATGATGTTGGAAACAGTAGACAATTGGGAGGATTTAAGAGTGATGCAGGAGAACGCACCTGAAACAGAGAAAAAGGCATGGGAGATAGCAGGTTGCGTGAGAAGCGAGATGGATTTTTGGATTTCAGCAGATGGGAGGGCAGTGTTACCTGAGGAACTAGCGAATCCAATGGCAAGACAAATACATGGTCCAGTACACCTAGGAAGAGATGCTATGCTGAGAGTGTTTAGGCAGACTTGGTATTGCCCTAAATTTAGGATAGCGGCAGAATCAGTATGCAAGCGATGTGTTACCTGCCAGCAGTTAAACATAGGGAAAAGAACACCAGTTACACTGAGTCACATTGGGAGGTCTGGGGGGCCTTTCAATAGAATGCAATTGGACTTTATTGAAATGCCAAAAGTCAACCGCCTTAGGTATGTTTTGGTGGTTGTATGCATATTTTCCAGATGGGTTGAAGCATACCCTACACGCAGGTGCGATACACTCACAGTAGCCAAACTATTGCTCAGGGAGTTGATACCACGCTTCGGGGTGCCTGCCTCTCTGGAATCGGACAGAGGAAAACATTTTAACAGCGAAATTGTGAAGATGTTGTGCTCTGCATTAAAGATCGATCAAAAACTGCATTGTAGTTATCGACCAGAAGCCTCAGGGATTGTGGAACAAGTAAATGGCACTCTGAAGAGTCGACTAGCTAAAGTCTGTTCATCCACATCTTTGAGTTGGCCAGATGCTCTTCCTTTAGTACTCATGAGCATGCGTAGCACACCTGACAGGAGGACGGGTCTCTCTCCACACGAGGTTCTGATGGGGAGGGCCATGAGACTTCCCACTGTTCCAACTGCTGCCTTATTGAACATTACAGATGATCTGATCTTGGATTACTGTAAGGGACTGTCTGACGCCATCCATTCTGTGTCCCTTCAGGTGCAGGCGGCTGAAGTTCCATCATCAAGGAACCTGTGTCATGATCTGTGCCCAGGGGACTGGGTGTTGGTCAAGAAGCACGTCTGGAAGAACTGCCTAGATGTACGTTGGCGTGGGCCCTTTCAGGTAATCCTGATCACGAATACCGCGGTGAAGTGCGGAGGGCTGCCAAATTGGATCCATGCATCCCATACTCGAAGAGTTCCAGCACCTCTAGAAGAAACAGCTCCTCTCCCAGACGAAAGTCCAGTCGTGGAAGAAGAATCCCAAGAGGGGACCAGATCAGCTGTGGGGGTGTCGGAAGGAGTTGGGAACGCATCTGATCCAGAAGAGGAAGGAAGGCAGGACGGCAGTGAGACCGAAGACGCAACTGAAGGAGAGAGCTGCAGTGAATACGACTCAGACACAGATCAGTACCAGAGTGATCAAGAACCGAGTGTGAGGACGAGAAATAGGAGAACAAGGCGTGGAACAGCCACCTGGCCGGAAAGAAGGAGGAGGCTAAGCTTAAGGTCAGCTCGGGAAGAAACGCTTGCTCCTATATCCGAAGACTCGGATCCGGAAGAAGATACCCAGGATCAAGCCCAGGAGGGTCCCAGAAGATCAAGGAGGGTGCGAGTGCCTAGCAGAAGGTACTCTACTCCTGATTGGACCTACCTCGTTACAGATGTCCGTGGGTCACAGAACCGGGAGGGTCAGGGACGTGAGCCTGTTCAGAATTGAACCAATTATTGTTGTATAGCTCCTATATATCCTTATATCGTGTTAAGTTAGCATAGGTACATTTCGGATTTAAACGCCATTTTTCATTTCTTGCAACTTCTGCACACGACCCTTAATTGTTGACTTAGCTTTCAACCTAGTGGTTTGCCGTGGTGTATGTGAGAATAATATGTTATTGCTCTGATATCAGTCTTGTTTAATAAACCATGTCTGCACGGAGAGTGCTGAAGTTTCAGGAGCAACACGATATGGAATTGTTATGAGGTCTGATCTCCACGCCTTCATAGTCATAACACAAGTGCAGCCTTTGCCAACTTGGGCTTGAGGCGGGATTGATATTGCTTTGCACGAGAATTGTTAACACACTTGATGCGGTGCACATGCAGAGAGAGCTGGTGTATGCTGATGTGATTCCTTCATGCTAGGACACTAAGGTATGGGCCCGCCCTAAAACAACCCGAAGAGACCTTCTTAGCTAATAATATAATATATGTGTTAGGGAGGGTGAGATATAAGTGTTGTTAACTCTTATTCATTACAGCATGTTAACATGCTGTCACCATTCGCTTTTTATGTCTTAGTAACTATGCTGATAATTTTGCTACTGATAATAAGTATACTTGTATTATCAAAGATACTGCGCCTGAGAAGACGGCATTAGTAAATAAACATTTCAAATGCACATGTGTCTTCTTTACTCCATGTTCTGGTTTGTAATGATAATATAACGAAAGAGTGTTCATGAGTCCCACGTACCCTGAGGTACTGTAAGTTCATGTTCTGGTTTGTCTAAACATTGGGTGTTTGATATGTCCAATGAGACACTGTAGCTAGCTCGGTAAGGGGTGAGTTGGTTGCTAAGGTAAGTTTTGGGACATCCTAATTTGCCGAGGTTCCACTCCTCTGTGCACAGTTCTGTGTGAGTACAGAAACCCTGCAACATGGCGCCCAACGGTTTCGGTGGTCTTATATCATGACACTCGAGTAGTTTATCGTTCATGCCTTAACCCCTTCACGTCCGTTTCCGGAAAACGGGGTGTTGGTGAAACCTACCTATTTTTTGAAATAGGTCTTTATTCAAGCTTGATTCTTACCTAAACGGTTTCTTTGAATTCCTACCCAGTTGTGCTACAAAGTATTCTTTGTTTTTTCTTGTTTCCAATTCTGTAATGGCGGCAGCGGTGGCTATTGCACAGCATAGTCGCGTAGCGGTACGCAACCATCTTCAGACGTACGCCGCGAGGGGAGGAGGTGATCCTACCCAGTTTCGCGAACACTGTCTCGAAAGAGCATGCGCAGCATTTTGCAGAAGAGTGGGCTCGGGCTCTCGCGCCGGCTCTGTACCGTAACCAATGTGGTTGGGATAAATTGTCGCCTTGCCACGAAATTCCGTTGCGGTCTCAGCCGCAGCCTCAACCTCAATATCCCATTCGGCGTGAAGCAAAATCTTCCGTCGCGGAAATCCTTGAACAATTGGAATATCAGGGAGTAATTGAAACGTGTGTGTCACCGATGAATAATCCCCTTTTTACTGTGAATAAACCTGACGGATCATATCGTTTGGTTTTGGATTACCGGCATTTAAACTCGCATTGCCGTAACTGTGCAGTACAGAATACCCACGGCTCTGCCCTAGTGGATAGTCTCGTGCGTAAGCGTTTCAAGACAACGCTTGACATATCCAATGGTTTTTATGCCCACAGATTGGACAGCTTTAGCTCCCAATGGACCAGTTTTACAAGCGCTGGAGTCCAAAAGCAATTCCGGCGTCTTCCAATGGGCTACAAGAATAGTCCTGGTATATTTACCGCTCGAATTGTCTCTATTCTGGAGGCACTAGACCCTGATGCTTTTTCGTATGTGGATGACATATATCTCACAGACGACGATATTTGGGAGCATCTGTGTCGTGTAAATTCTCTTGTTTGCAACTTCGCAGACATGGGTTACAAATTCAACTTTGCAAAATCGCACATTGCTGAACACACAGTGTTGTTTTTGGGCTATGAGCTCAACAATGAAGGTAGAGGTTTAGCTCCTCACTTCTTAGAGAAGTGCGCACAATTGCGCGCACCAACGACACTGAAAAAATTACAGTCTTTACTGGGCTTTTTGAATTTCGGCAGAACTTACATTCCGGAATATGCCCAGCGTATCAAGCCTTTGTATGCTTTGATACAACCAACTTTCTCAAAATCATGCTGGCTGCCTGAGCATTCAGCCATTTTGCAATCCTTGCAGGCTGATCTGCTCGCTTCTAAATATTTACTGACTCGTGATAACCACACCAACCTGGTCATAAGAATAATTCCTGGGACGGTGGGTTTCACGTACCTCACTTTTAATGAAGGTGACACGGTACCTATTGCTTACAAGTCACACTTGTACACTTCGGCTGAGATGCGGTTTCCCACAGTGGAAAAGGTTTTAACTGCTGTACAGATGGCAATTCTAAAAGAACGTGCTCTGTCACAGGGGAAGCGCATGCTAGTGGTAACACCCTGTCCTCATTTAGAGGCAGTCACGAAAGCCAGTGTACCAAATTCAAAGGCTTTGCACCCTCGGTGGATTCAGTGGGCTGCGTCATTGTCATCCGCAGATGTCATGTTTATTTTTGACGCTTCCTTACGGTCGCAGGAGTACTTGCAGTATGAATTCGTTCATCCTGCTCCTCTGGCGATGCGACCTTTGGAAGACTTCCATTGCATCATTTACACTGATGGGTCGGCGCAGGTTGCGCATGGCTCTAAACATGCCTACGTTTCCGCATGCGCCATTGTGGTCGGTGCTATGTTGAATGATGAGTTCATTTCCAGTGAGGTACACACGTTGCCCCTGGGCGATTGCACCGCACAATTGGCAGAGCTTCGTGCTCTCTTACTAGCTTTGGAGTACGCAGATCCAAGTGTTACTACTCTAATTGTAAGTGATTCTTACTACTGTGTCCAGTCTTACAATGAAAACTTGTTCTTTTGGATTCAAAATGATTTTCATGATTCCAAGGGTAGCACAATAAAACATAAAATGATCTGGGTTCGAGTGGCAGAGCTTAAGGCTATGTTGCCACTCGTTTATGTGATTCATACTCTCGGTCATCAGCGCGTGGGAGTACACGCTGTTGGCAACTCGCTTGCTGATGAAGCGGCGAAATCAGCAGTATCTACATACTTAGTTGCAGCAGTTACTAGGTCTAAAACTAAGATTGATAGCGACATCTTAGCAGCGGTTGCTGCCTCTGAGAAGGGAAGTAAACATCCTTCGGGATTCCCTTCGAAGTATAAATACCACTTAAGTCCCGACAAGGTTCCTTTTGTGACAATTCCTGATGTTGGGGAACGGCTGATTCCCAACACGGATCGCAGAACAGACTTGATTACAGCGGCTCATGAAGGTGTGGCGTCTGCGCATGCGGGCGTCTCAGCCACTGTAACGCAACTACAACAACGTTTCTGGTGGCGGGGACTGTACAAACAGACGCGTGATTATGTCCTTCTTTGTGACATATGCCAGCAGATTAAACCTTCAACTGCTACGCGTCCGCCTCAGACTCAGTTGTACATTTCTAATAAACCACTAGGCTGTGTTTATTTAGATCACTGCGGTCCATTTTCATCTGATACTGCGTATAAATACATCTTGGTAGCAGTTGACTCATGCACACGCTTTGTGTGGGTATGGCCACATCGCAGCGCTGATTCCCGGACTGTCATCAGAGATTTGCGTATCTTTATAGGGATTTTTGCCTGTGGTACCTTCCATTCGGATCAGGGTCCGGCTTTCGCCTCTAAGGCGTATAAGGATGCCATGACTTCGATGGGGGTCCAAGTCAAGTTTTCGTCACCCTACAGACCTGAGGGTAATAGTGTAGTTGAACGAATGAACCGTGATTTAAAGCAATCTTTGACAGCCCGAGTTATAGGCACTGGCAGAAACTGGCTGGCTCACCTCTATGGCGTGCAGCGTGCTCTTAATAATCTCCCTAGAAGGTCTCTGGGTGGGCGGACCCCATACGAAATGCTCTTTGGCATCAAGATGTTCGTCCCTGACCTTGACGGTCTAGACTCGGTGGTTCGCGCCACTTCCTTTGACGCAGATGAACATTGCAATGTTTTACAGAATCTACAAAAGACGAGAGACACTCTTGCAAAGGAACATTTGCCCTCCATATCGGATGATGCGTTGCAGATCCCGGTAGTTGGCTGGCTACCCCAAGTTGGAGAACTGGTTCGAGAGAAGATCGACAACAAGAAAGAGTTTGGTCCCTCCTATCGAGCTCCGGTCCCAGTGCTTGGAGTGAAGGGCACAAGAACAGTCATATTACCACCACTTCCAGGTCGTAAGGAAAACAGGTTTATTTCTATTGACAATGTCAAGATACACAGAGTGGCCGATTCTTCTTAGCATGACACCGGCTGTTTCCTGTCCTTCCATTGTGAGAAATTCAATTATGCCCACTGCTTCTAATAATGAACCTGAGGTGGCCATCGAATTACCTGCTGTTTCCAGTCCATTATTGAATAATTTACCAGGAACTAACCTTGATGAGACAGACTATACATACCCCACTGATTTGTCCATGCCTGACCTGCAAGCTCGTTTAGCCACGGAATCCAGATTTTCATTTGACTCTGCTTCCCTTGCCTCGAAAAAACCCTCTAAAATTGCAGTATATGCTAGCCTGTTTAAAAAACATTTTTTGATACCTCCTTGGATATACATTTGGCTGGTCCTTTTTTTGGTTTACCTTTTTATGTCAATTGGTTTTGTGTTTTATTTTTTTCGGATTATGAATGGACACTATGTCGAGGAGAGAACTTGCATTACTCATTTGAATGGGACTTTGGCCCCACTTTCCTCTTCACATTCTACACACAGATTAAAAAGAGACTTGACTTTGGTTAACATCACAGCGTGGCCTGTTCTGGATGGAATCGCGTGGGATGCAGTTCGTTTTCAGATTCATGGCCCAACGGAAGTCGTTAATGTCCCTAATGTACTAAGAGTTAATATGGGGGATGTGGTGAAACAAAACATTCGTTCTGATGATTGGGATGTTAATGCTGTGGAAAGTTTGTTTTCTGATTTGAAATATTATGCTGCTTTTGATGCTGAGGATTTATATTTAGAATCTGCTAATTATGGTGAATTGTTCTGTTACCAACATTATGGCAATCACTTCTTACACAAGACATCTTCCCGAAGGGATGCGGTTAATTTTACTCAGTGGGAACATTGCCCAGCACCAACACAAGGGAGTTCAGAAACGTTTCTTAAAAAGTATACTTATTTCACTGACTTTAATCAGTCCAATCCCGAGTCCTTTTATTTTAAATTTCACAAACAGCCACTGTCCAAGGTTCGACTTACAAATACAAAATTGTTATATTCAAAGGCCTTCCTGGATCAATTAGTTACTGGAGGGTATGAGTTATGGAAGGATACCATAGACCTTAAATCAGTTTGGGGCTCAAGGGCCTGGCAGGTACAAGGCACTGAGGCTTTGCACCGTGCATGTCTCATCCCAAATCATATGTGGTTTTTAAATGAAACCATTTCCCAGACCACGTGCTTTGGATTGGCTACATCTAAAAGGTTAAACACCCCGACTTTCCCGGAGTTGGAGGAATATGAGAATTGGAGTAATTTTACTAAATTGTCCATTAGAGATATACAGGCTCTGCTTCTGAATTCCTCCTTTAACATTTCCAGTATGAATCCCAAGGGTTGGCTGCTTTGGCACCGTAGTGCTGATTCTTGCCAAAAGAGATTTTTAAATATATCTGACGGTTTTAAGACTGTTAGATCTGATCCCCATTTTGATTTGAGTCATACTGTCACCTCTTACTCAGTGGGCAAGTTGTGTCAAGCTTGGCTGAAACATTCAACTTTACCTGCGGTTAAGTATCACCTTTCCAAACTGAATGCAGACGTGGATTTGAATGATTTCATTAAGGGCCCAGCTAGTGGCAGGTCGAAACGTTGGTTATATGGTGTTTACAATGAAATTTGGAAACTCTCACAGATTGAGGCTGCTTCACGCCTTAGGGCTATTGATCAGGCAAATCTTGAGAAAGTTCTTGCAGTTGTTGACAATAGCATTAACGTGCTTTCCTCTAGAATTTACACATTAGATAATATTGTGTCGTCTGTTGTTGATATTGTGCATGATGAAGTATCTGTATTGTACCATGGTCAAAATCAATTACGTTCAATCATGCAGTTTGCATGGACACTTCAGACTCTGAAAATGGGTAAAGTTCCCTGGGGATACATGAATGTTTCTTCTTTATTTGCACCGTTTAATTTGACAGACAAACAACGCTTGCTTTCAATGCGTGATGCTTCCTTTTCTATGCTCCATATTGAAAGGTTGGAATCTTTACCTTTTTCTGTGGCAGAAGCCACTGCTGCTACGTGGCTTATCCACGGTTTAATAACGCTGCCTTTTGCTTTATATAAGTTTTCAAATTGTATGAAGTATGTGCCAATAGGTCGTTTTGAACCCTTAGGTAGCGGTTTTCTTCATGAAGTCTGGTCACTCCCATACACATACAGATGTTTCAAGGATGAACAAGAGGTTTATCTAACAGGGGATGAGTGTACTGAGACGCCAGATCATTCTTTAATGTGCAGACACATACAGTTACACGGTTCATGTAACAAGGACCGACCGAATATGGCTTGCGTTTTACAGGGCACGCCAGTTCCTGCTATCATCCCCACGTTTAAATTGTTAGAGAATGGTAGTTATTTAATGCTCAATAATGAAAACTGCTGTGGTTTAATTAAAGGTATAGCTTTCATAGTAACGGTTAGTGAGCGAGTTATTTGCTGCAGAAATGTTCTTTATCCTCCCACACGTGAACATAGGGAGTCTTCCATTTGGCCACAGATACCGACCTTGGGAGCAGAATTCAGCGGCATGGCTAGAATAAGAGCTCTATTGTCCCAGAAAGAGGTGGCCTTGAGCTCGGCCCGTGAAACTTTCGTGCTTCACATTGCTAACACCCGTACGGAGGTTCAGGCTCTATTAAACACTGATTTGCCTTTGCATTTCGGAGCCATGGTCCGTTCTATCTTTAACGCATCCTCCACAACGGGCCTAGCACATTTTTTTAAAGTTGTTAGCGGTGGTCTCGTGACTTCCTTTGAGAAGATATTTGGAGTCATCCCTGCCTTCTTCCATTCTATTTTTTCATCCTTATTTGGAGGGTTCCCGTTTTTGCTTGCATTAGCGGCTGGCGCATTGGTGGTTTTCTGCCTTTTTAAATATGGATGCCCTTCCTGTGCTAGACCACGATCAGCTACTACTGACGCGGTTTCGCAACCGCATGCTTGATTACTATGGCACACTGCCGTTGGCGACTCTAAGCACGGCGTTTGGATTATCTTTTCGGTTCTCCTATTTCACCTGTGTCCAGCCTGTATTTCGCTGTCTGACCTGCGATTTCCTTTGGGCCATTGATTTGTGTCTCTGCGGACCAGCATCTTCTGACGTCGATTTTGATCAACTGATGAGTCCTATCATTGCTCACGAGTTGGTTTGTTCTGACGAAAGGATTATGGCCTTGGCGGTGGCACATGGACTAATGGGTCCCTGGGATGTGTTGTCGGCAGCGCAAAATTTCTTGGAACAAAGTTTTCTTGAGAACCCACCGAGCTGTCCTCTGATGGTTATAGAGGATCCGGTGCTGGAAGATCACGTATGTTCCTTTCATCTTTTAAATTGGATGGCTGAACTGTTTTCGGATGAGGACAGTGACTTCCTCCTGGAGGCTGTTGCAGCTTACTTTTCATATACAGTCTTATCATAGACACTGCCTCAAATTGACATGCTGATTGATAGCATTTCCTTGATTTTATTGACTTTTGGTCAAGACATTTTATTATTGCTTGCCTATTGGCTTGAGCCACATTATATTTGTGGGCTATTTTTTAGCATTAGTTTTTATAATTGAATTTTTATTCATGCTCGTTTATAAATGGATTCTGCTCTCATGTGATGGCACTTCTGTTACCTTATTTAGTCCGTTCTCGGATCATGGGGGGGTGTTGTATAGCTCCTATATATCCTTATATCGTGTTAAGTTAGCATAGGTACATTTCGGATTTAAACGCCATTTTTCATTTCTTGCAACTTCTGCACACGACCCTTAATTGTTGACTTAGCTTTCAACCTAGTGGTTTGCCGTGGTGTATGTGAGAATAATATGTTATTGCTCTGATATCAGTCTTGTTTAATAAACCATGTCTGCACGGAGAGTGCTGAAGTTTCAGGAGCAACACGATATGGAATTGTTATGAGGTCTGATCTCCACGCCTTCATAGTCATAACACAAGTGCAGCCTTTGCCAACTTGGGCTTGAGGCGGGATTGATATTGCTTTGCACGAGAATTGTTAACACACTTGATGCGGTGCACATGCAGAGAGAGCTGGTGTATGCTGATGTGATTCCTTCATGCTAGGACACTAAGGTATGGGCCCGCCCTAAAACAACCCGAAGAGACCTTCTTAGCTAATAATATAATATATGTGTTAGGGAGGGTGAGATATAAGTGTTGTTAACTCTTATTCATTACAGCATGTTAACATGCTGTCACCATTCGCTTTTTATGTCTTAGTAACTATGCTGATAATTTTGCTACTGATAATAAGTATACTTGTATTATCAAAGATACTGCGCCTGAGAAGACGGCATTAGTAAATAAACATTTCAAATGCACATGTGTCTTCTTTACTCCATGTTCTGGTTTGTAATGATAATATAACGAAAGAGTGTTCATGAGTCCCACGTACCCTGAGGTACTGTAAGTTCATGTTCTGGTTTGTCTAAACATTGGGTGTTTGATATGTCCAATGAGACACTGTAGCTAGCTCGGTAAGGGGTGAGTTGGTTGCTAAGGTAAGTTTTGGGACATCCTAATTTGCCGAGGTTCCACTCCTCTGTGCACAGTTCTGTGTGAGTACAGAAACCCTGCAACATTATCACAGTGCAATTAAGGTTCCTGCTACCAGGAGTGGAGGCCGAAAGATTGCTGACACTCAACATCGCCTATCCTCCTCTCCTGAGCGGAATCAGAAAATTGATTTTAGAGACAGTTGACTTTCCGGTTTGTTGTTCACAATATCCAATATTGGAGGGAACTCTTCTTCGTTTGGAAATGCTTGAGCGAGTAGTGGAAGTTCTTGGAACACTCATTGTCTTGGATTAATACCTTGTTGCGGATGTCTTCAAAGGGGCGCAGAACTGGGAAGGTGAAGAAAGTAACCCTGATCAGAACAGACCCTTTTGTAACTGTGGATGTAGAGTTGATAGTACCAGGAGTGGAGATTGAAAAACTATTAACTCTTAATTTCGTTTGTCCTCTTGTCCTGAGTGAAATAATTAAGAATAATCCTAGAGACAGTCGAATTTCCATGTTGTGGTACGAATTGCCCATTATTCGAGGGAATACTTCTTCGTATGGACATTTATGAGGACGTGGCGTCACTTCTTGGAACACTTATAGTTTCAGATTGATAAAAGACTTTGAAAAGAACTTTGTAAATATTGCTGCAAGATAACCTAGTGCCGAGTGGAAGAAGAAAATGGTAGGGACTTCCTTTTAGCGGACGGAGAAGGGCTAGGGTTGTCTATTTCTACAGGACTCTAATGTTGTTTGTGGAGTAAACTGTCAGCTTCCAGGTGTTCAAAAGAGAAACGCTGTTCGAAAGAGAGACTTTGTTCGGAGAGAAGGAGAAACTGGTGCTAGAAGAACACCCAAAACTACACTGTTTGAAAACATGGAGGCCGGCAACCCGAACCGCAGGGCAAAATGTATAGTTGGCACATTTTTAGGGGTAGTGATTTCTCTTATAGTTTTAGTAGTTACTGTATCATATATAGTGGGACATGAAAATGAAACAAAGACGAGATTAGAAACTAAGAAAGCATCAACACAAAAGTCTATCACTGTTGCTGAGGTAAAAGGAGAAAACACTGAGAAAGAAAAGGCTTTGTTAGATGCTGAGATCAAAAGATTACATGTTGATGAATCAAAGGGGAACTTTAGGTCAAATGCTTATGCCAAGTTGCTTTACGAATACATTGATGTCATGGAGGCGAAGAATTGCTACGTTTGTATGCAGTTACCAGCTTCAGTGGATGAGGGTATCAGATACCATCATCTTCCATTGACATATGGAATCACATGTAGTTTGTTGTTAAGCATATTCTATGGACGAGATGGGTTCGAGTATTATTTCTCGAATTTTGACTCGACATTGCCAGAGGTCCCAAATTACAAGCATCTGAACAAGTGGGACTATTACAAGAGCAAAGACAGATTACAGAAATGGTTCATTCCATGGAAAACGTTAGATACTTCACATGCCCGAAGAAATAATCTGACTTGTCAAGTGTCAGAAATTGAGAAAAAGTTTATAGGGCAGGTGGATACTAGATACAGGAGGCAGAAGATTCTAAAGGCTTCAGGACAATGGGAAACAGATTGGACCAAGGAAGAAAGGATACAGCGAAGAAAGGGTAGCTTTGGTCCAATTGCTTTAGACAAAGAGAAACGGGGGAAACTGTGCATTCACAGGAGTTACTCCTATTATGAGAATCTGTATGTAGGTCAAGTCAGTTGTGAACATGCTTTCCAATTGGAGTACTACTCCAAAGATTTTTTGAAAGAGATGCAAGCAATTCCAAATGTATATTTTGTATGTGGAAGAAATGCATATGTGAAGCTACCAGATAATTGGTACGGATCATGCTATCTAGCAATTGTCTTCCCCAAAATATATCATGTTGAGAATTTAGAAACGACAAAGAGAGGAATACCAACAAGAGGGAAGAGAGGGTTAGGTGCTGAAGAGGTAATTGGGGATGTATTTGGTGCTGCATTCCCTATCTTGGGATTGATACTGAATGACATCAAAATTAGAAGATTGGCTACAGTCGTAGATAGGTTATCTGCCAGTACTGCTAGATCCTTAATGCTGGTGGAGGGAGAGATGCAATCGATAAGAGCAATGGTTCTTCAGAACCGACTTGCTTTAGATGTTCTGTTAGCCAAGGAGGGCGGAGTCTGTAAGGCTTTGAAGGTCCAGGAATGTTGCACTTACATTCCAGACAATTCAAAACCTCTAGAGAAGTACATACGAAACATTACTGCAATTCACCACGAAATTGAGGATCTGACAAAGGTAAATGTGTGGGAAAAAGTAGGTCATGGAATGGGTAAAGTTGGAGGTTGGTTTGCCAACCTAGGAAAGGGTATCGTTTGGTACATATTGAAACCCATTATCATAATTGTGATTTGTGTAATCACTTTGTGGGGATTGGTGCGATTGTATCAATGGTATAGAGCAAACAGGTTGCAGAGATCTATGAGAGAACAGGAGGAAAGATTAACGGCGATGCAAGATACACAATATAAGAGTCTGAAGGCATTGGAGACAATGAAAAGAAGTGGTACTGCCATGACTTCACTTTGAAGGGTCCTACATTTTAGAGATGGTGTTTTGATGGTGATGACTCCTGAAAGTCATCAAAGGGGGGACTGAGAGAGCACAAATGTGAAAAATGTATAAGTACACCATATTTACAAGCACGTAGTGTTAGTTTAAATTGTATTGCACAAGAGTGTCAACTTATATAAGAGAAAATATATGAGTGTTTGTTTTAATTAGAATAGATGTATATATACGAGTGGAAAACTAATGTAGAGGTTGTAGAAATGTTAAAATGATGCTGGAATCACACGTTAAATGAATAAGTGAAAACAAAATGTAATTCTGCAAACCATGAAAATGTGTAGGCCACATGGCATTTCACAGGAAACTAAAGATGCTGCTACACTTTCAGTGACGTGGATTTTAAAGTCATTAGAGTGCAAATGTATTATTAGGCCTAGTATTGAAGTATATGTTTTATAGATGTGTTGCATTATAGAAATGTGTGCTAGTTAAGAATACTGTTTAAATCAAGTTAAAATGTTTTCAGAGTGCAGGGACCCGCTTCATGTAAATCAAGTAGGCCTGAACAGATAATGTCGTTTCTTTGATCTGCAATGTGCTCGTTAGAGAAGAGGTCGAGAGGCTCCAAGTACAGAGTTTTACATGTGTTTTATGGCCTATAGATATGGTGGAGTCTGGAATTTGAGGCCCACTGTAGGATGGTCTGAATGCAGGTGCGAGGGGTCCTAATCAGTTGTAATGAATGGAGCTTTGTTCAGCGACGCCTGGCGCAGGCCTGGAGGAGGTTTCAGGAATTTCAGGGGGTACCAGCGAACTGGAGAAGAAGCCTGGGAACCAAGGTCAACTTTAACGAGGGTCCCGAAGAGTATCATCATGGAGTTTTGCCGCTGAAATCGGTACCACGTGAGGGGCGTCCCGAGGGGCATTCCTATCGAAAATGTGATTTTGTATTAGGGAAAGCGACCCGGGGGGAAGGCAGAGCAGATGATTTTGGAAGCCTAAGAGAGCAGTGGGGTAGGCAGATAGGCTGATCACAAGAGACCTATTTACAGAAGAGACAAAGAGAAGTGCGTGATCTTCTTAGGAAGACACCACGGCTGACACCTTTTGGGGTAAAGATCTTGTTAAGTAGGGATGTCACTTAGTCTAGTGTAGGGACAGACTAACCTGAATTTTCTTTTCTGTAATGACTCTTAAGTTGCAACTTGTATCCATTCTTGCAACTCTGATGATTTTCGAACTTGTACTTATTATTCTGTTTTGTAGACTCAGATTATTCAAAGAATATATGTTTATAGTGATACCAGTGTACCTTTTAAACCTTATCTTGAGAAGTTTGTATCTTCAATTATCTTTGACTTTATATTAAATCTTTAAACTTTATCACTGGTCAGTGGTTATTTAGACTGGTGTAAGTTCTTAATTGACTAACCTAGTAGTAGATTATCTTTTACTCAACGACAGGTACCAACGATTCAGTCGACATGATTTGGGATCTGGTAAGGTAAATAGAGACCAGAAACCCCGCGTTAACAACCCCTTCCATGCTGATGACGGCGTTGATGATAGACTGGCATCTTTTGGTTACAATATCTGTTTTTGTGTCTTAGATTGCTCCCTACATTTTCTCAATTGCATTTTACCTGTTATATATGTCTGACTGCTATATGTACAGCGCTCTGGTACCTGAAAGGGTCATGTTTGCAGTTTATAAAACTCCCCAAATCAATAAATACATTTAAAGCTCTGATATTCTCCAGTTACCATGAAGTGTGCAGACCATAATTATCGTAGCCTCCATGCGCAGTTCATGACATCACACGTCACTGATGACCTCAAGGAGAGCATCACTCTCTGTATCAGCAATATTTGTGGTGCTGATTATGTACATAATGACAAAGCACAAGAAATGAACGAAGACCACGCTATGAATGTCCTCAGAAATTAACATGACCCAAGACTAGGAGAATTGATGCTAAGAGGAAGGAGGGTTGCCAGGGCCGGACTGGCTGTAGCGAGCATTGGGCATTTTCCTGGGAGGCTGGAAGGGTGGGGGCTGGTTTTGCAGCAGCAGAGGCCGCTTTTGTTACTGGGGCCGTTTTGCAAGCGGAGCTGGAATATCGCCCCCCAGGACCAAAAGCAGCAGTGCTTCACTCTTGTACAACCCCCCCCCCTCACCACTGCCTTTCGCGGGTCAGCTCCAATAACACAATTGCCAGGGTTTCTTTGGATTCCCAGTCCAGCCCTGAGGGTTGCCAACTTTCTCAGAGAAAAATAATAGTTATTAATTCATGTTCTGAAATTATGAAGGGATCAAGAACTAACACTTGAAAGAGAATTGCTGTCAACCCTGTTGTAAACATGTTTTTAACAATCAGTGGGTAAGAAGCAATGGTTTGGAGAGCTCCGCCTGAGTCTGCCAACTTTCATAGAACATTCCTTTTGCTTTCTGTCAAACAGTCTTTCTATTATTCATTTTGAACCTAAACCTTGATGAATCCCAGGGTCTCTGTGCCACAGGGGTAGAAACATTCTGCCTGCCCTTTATTGCTGCATTGCAAGTATTTGAACAGAAGATTATCAAGGAATAAAGAAACATTTTGAACACAATCGACTGATGATCTTCAACTGCCCATACATAATAAAATGTTTTGAACAGACAAACCTTCTTAGGCAACAATGTGAAGGTTTAAGTATTCCAGTATTATTATCACTTAGCAATGTGTGGGATCTTGTCTTCAGTTACATGTGAAATAATGCAAATATACAGCAACTAATCAATTTTGAAGTTTTATTGCCAGTTTTAGGACTATTCAACATTAGTGTGACTAGTTACACGCCGTTTCTTCTTCTGGTCCTTAGAAACAATGCACTGACACTGCTAAACGGTAGGGATTGGCGCAAAAATCTTGCATCCTAGAGAGGTGGCCTCTGCTCTGGTGGAGATTAATTTAATCCCTCTAAAATAGATGGAGAGGGGCATGGCCAAGATGGCGGGTGGCTAGACATCAACACCATTCAGAGCCTGCCGGTTCCCTCCACTTAGCCATTGGAGTGTTCTGCGGACTGCCGACAGCAGGGGGAACCCGCCGGAGCACGCCGGAACGGAAAGTACAGCAGGCTGCTCGGCACGCGGGCGGCTGAGCGTTTGGGCCCGGGAGCGGCTTTCGGCCTGTGCCTTGTTCACAGCCCGCTCCCGCAACGCACTGCGGACTGCAACAGCAGCGGAGGGACCCTCTGTGCTACTTACTGTGTGCCCAGCTTTGGAGGTAGGCACCCCGTTTCCGTGAGCCATCCAGGTGTGGGCCAACAGTTGCATGATGACTGCGGGATTGGGCCAGGAGGTGGAATCAGAGGACCCCACATACCAGTAGGCCTCTCTGGGGAGCCTGCTATACGCCTGTGCCCCCCCCCCAAGGATGGGTTGCCGCCATCTAGTGCCTGCATCGATCATGTTTTCCTCTGCCCTTCCCTCACGCTTGAAGCTCACATGTGGGGAGAGTCGGGCCTGTAGCGAGGGACTCTTATTGGCCTTGGTCGGGCAGGTGCACAGACAGACGCCATGGTGGTGCTCCCGCTCCTCCCTCTGGACCTCAGCCTAACGCTGCGGGCCCCACCGTAATGGGGTTTTGCGGGAGGTGGCCGACCGGAGGGAGGCTCGCCCCCTGGGGATTTTGGGGCCCCGGGAGGAAGGGTGGGGGGAAGGATTAGGCCGGGGGACAGGAAGTGAGTTTTGGTTGGTTGGGCTAGTCAGGGGGATTTGGGCTGCCTTTGGGCTCTTTTTGGGCTGGGGACTTTAAGAGCGGCCATTTTGGGTCACTGTGCACCATTTCGTGGGACAGTGACCCAGCAGCCGAGGGGCAGATAAATTGTCGTGGTAGCATTGTCGTTAGCCAGGTTATTGTGGAATTTTGGTGGCAGCATAGGGGATTAGGGCGGTGGTAGCGAGCGTCGGAGTTTTCCTGGACCTGGTGTGCGCAGTGTCGAGCGGCGGAACGGAGGTTTTTGTGGCGGCAGTGCGGACGGTTGGAGAGGCTTTCCCTGGTTGCGACATGGCGGCGGAGGCGACGGCGGACCCCGTGTGAGAGAGGCTCTGCGCCTCTTGGGGGAAGCGGGCAGGATGGATTTATTCCGAGGCGATGTGCGGGTAAGGCCCCCGCGGCGCACTGCCGATGGCGCCGCGGCGGTGGTGGCGGCTTGCGAGCCGCCGTGCTCTCGTGCGAGGGAGGAGGGGGCGGGGGCGAGTGGAGGAGCGGCGCGCGGTGGCGGCCAGCGGGTGGGGGGGCGCCGAAGCGGGGAGGGGGATTAGGGAAGAAGCGTGGCGGTCAGAAGAAGGCGATGCTGCAGTTTGTGGAGGGGCGGGGGGGCAGGGAGGGGCAGGCGGAGCCGGGGAGGCGGGCGGGATGCCAGTGGGAGGCGCAGTGGGGGAGAGGGGGACTGCCAAGGGGAAGCGAGTTGAGGGGGTGCACAGAAGTCGAGGAGGAGTGCCAGGCTGGGGGGTTGGCAGGGGGAGAAGGGGGCCAAGTGCCAGAGTAGCAGGAAGGGGGGGTGCCTGGGGGGGGTAGGGGTAACGCAGGGTTGCCGATATGCCTGGCTGTGGGGAGTGGAGAGTTGGGGGGGACGGCTCTGGGGGCGGACTGGGAGGGGGGACAAGGGGGCCAAGGGGGGAGTGGGGGGCTCGCCGTTGATGATTGAGGAATCGGAGGAGGAGGAGGGGGCAGGGGGGGAGAGCGGGCTGGATTGGGGGGTCAGCGTCAGAGTGGGAGGGAGACATGGTGGGCCCTAGCAGGCCGTCGTCGCCGCGGGGGTGAGGGGGGGTGCGGGGCAGGGGGAGGGTCCGGCAGGAGCGGGAGGGGAATTCACAACAGGTTCTCACAATAAATGAAAAGAAAGGCCTGTATAGAACTATTTATATCTTTATATTTTCAAAAAGCGTTCAAAGTGATTCATAAATGACTGTCATAGTAAAAAAGTGCAACATGTGACAATAGTGAATAGTGCTCATGTGACATATACAATATGTACACTAGTGATTTCCAATATAGACAATTTATACAGGTATATACAAGGTTGATTTTCAAAAGAGGCCATCCATTAATACAAATTTACAGAATCCCGATTCTGGCTGCTTTCAGGGACGCTGCAATTAGTCAGCTAGCTAATTGCAGCATCCCTGAAAGCAGCCGAGAATCGTATGGACGATATCATTCACGTCTTCGGATTTGAAGACTTCAAACCATTTCAATCCAGTCCAGGTGACTCATCTGCACTTGAACTCCAGGACTGTTGTGTTTGATACACCTGTCTTGAGAAAGACCCGCTGCGACCTTATTCATCCTGGCACGCGAATGGTCAAAACGTCGACATCATTACAATTGGCCCCACTACTCCAGAAACCCAATAGAATTGACAAGCAGCACATGGGATTCTGTAAATTTGTATTAATGGATGGCCTCTTTTGAAAATCAACCTTGTATATACCTGTATAAATTGTCTATTTTGGAAATCACTAGTGTACATATTGTATATGTCACATGAGCACTATTTACTATTGTCACATGTTGCACTTTTTTACTATGACAGTCATTTATGAATCACTTTGAATGCTTTTTGAAAATATAAAGATATAAATAGTTCTATACAGGCCTTTCTTTTCATTTATTGTAAGAACCTGTTGTGAATTCCTGTCAGAGGGAGGAGGGATTATCACATGCAAATAGAATTGACAAATCAGTTGTTTTCACTACCCGACAGAACCTATTTTTCTTTAATCACAATTCACCCAGGTTCTGAGGGACACAAGGTCAACCCCAGTTTTTTCTTGAAAAAGGAGCGGGAGGGGGGCGGGGCAGGGGTGTGGAGATGCCACGGGGTTTGGGGCGGACGGGGGTGGGGGAGGGGGAGAGGGAGGGGGTGTTTCGGGGAGTGGAGTCACGTGGAAGGGGGGTAGCGGGGGTGGGTCACGGGGTGTGGGGCTTTTGGGGGTTTGGGGGTGGGCGCGAGGGGCGGCCAGGGAGGCGCGGGGGTTTGGGGTTGGGGGTGGGGGGCGACCGGCGCAGCGGGGAGGACATTCGGCGGCGTGGGGGAGAAGCGCGCCAGGAGTTTCGGGGGGCGAAGGGGGTGAATTTTCCTCGGCATGCTGGACTTCCCCGCTTTTTTCTTGGCCGGAGCAGTTGGCAAGGGGCTCGAGTGAGCAGCATGTGGCTCCAACCCGCCGAGAGGATGGGCCGGCTCTGCCTAGTACGGGCGGTCGCGCTCCAATGAGGGACCATGTACGTGATGACAGCGGATGGCAGGGCCATAGGTCTCCAACGCCCCCCTCCCGATGGGTCGAGCCAGCCGCCGGGGGACGGGGATGGAGTAACAATTTGGCAGGCTACCCAGATTACCAAGCAGAGTGTAGGAGGAGGGGGAGCGTGGATTTGGGGGCGCTGATGCAGGCGTGCCGGGACAAGGCAGGATTGAGCAGGGTGAACACGGGAGGGGTCCAGGCAGAGCGGTGGGGGGATGGAGATGGAGGTGGAGAGATGAAGTCAGAGGAGGAAGGGGAGCTTCGGGAGGGGGAGGGGGAAACGAGTAATGCTGTTGGCAGTGTTTTACAGGTACGCCCCCGGCAGACGGTGCCGTGAGTGACGGCCCCCCCAGCAGAACTGGTGAGGCGGCGGGATCCGGTGCGGACACCAGCTTTGACACCAGGTAAGGCCGGTGCAGGGTTGGGGAGTGGCTTGGGCGGGCCTCATGGAGGCCAGGCTTCTGGGGGTGCGGATGGCGGATGCCAGGTGTCGGTGGGAACGGATGCTGAGGGAGGGGATGTGGTGAGATTGGTGAAGGGCAGGTATGTGATGGATGCCGGGGTGGGTACGGAGGCGGCAAGCGACGCGGCGTCGGTGAACACGGGGACGGGAGAAGCGGTGAAGTCTGGAGGGCTGGCGGCGTCCAGTATCGAGGCGAAGGAGAGTTGTGAGGTGCCGGTCAGGAAGCTGCCTTATATGCGGGTAGCGAAGCCGCTGGGGGGCGCATCTGTCACTGGCAACTAAAGAGAAGATATGGAAAGGGGAGTACGTGGAGATTTTGAAGTTGCTCCACAGGGAATTGATGGCCAAGGAGGGTTCGAAGGAGGAGGAGCAGGAGTTGGCCAGGCGACCTAAGGTGCCGGTTACCATTGAGAATTGGTCGGCGGCATTCCTGATATACGCCAGTGTGTACTGCGAAAAGTACCCCGACAGGTCGGTCGCGCTGTTCAAATATATGGATGTGGTGCGGCGGGCGCAAGTGACGTACGGAGGTAATGCTTGGTCGCATTACGACGAAGAGTTTCAGGCGCGCATGGCATCGGATCCGGAGGCCAAGTGGGGAGAGTTGGATACGGACTTGTACCAGCAGACGATGAGTGGGGCAAAGTTTGGCCGCACCATCTACACGGCCAGTGGTTTGCCGCTGGCGCCGCCCCCCTTTACAGCCCGCCCCACCCTTGGGGGGGTGAGGTCGGAGGACGCCAGGAGTTCACACAGTGTCGGGGCCTGCTGGGAGTTCAACAGGGGTTCCTGTCTCAGGCAGGTGTACCGTTTCCGGCACGAATGCTCCGAGTGCGGGAGGAGATACCCGGTGGTGCGCTGCTGGGGGTTGGGGGGAGGCCCCACACAGGGCCAGCAGCCGGCGGCAGCGCCAGGTGGGGGGAGAGGGGGCAGCAGAGGGGGGGAGTGCCCTGGGAAAAGGCTCGTACACCGGTTAGGCTAGACAGACTCAAACCTCTTTTGGCAGCTTATCTGCGGGCGGACAATGCAGCCGTGCTGCGTCGGGCTTTCAGGGAGGGTTTTCGGTTGGGCTACGAGGGTCCGCGGATCGCTCGGTGGGCAGAGAACCTGAAGTCCGTGAACGCGCACAGAGGTATCGTCCGGGAGAAGCTTTTCAAGGAGGTGAAGGAAGGGAGGATGGTGGGGCCTTTTCAGGAGCCGCCGTTGCTGGATTTGATCATTTCACCGATTGGGGTGGTCCCAAAAAAGGAGCCGGGTCAATTTCGGCTAATTCAGCACCTATCGTGGCCGGAGGGCACGTCAGTGAACGACTATATCTCGGCGGAGTTGGCGTCGGTGTCGTACTCGTCCGTGGACGACGGCGGGTCGGGGTGCGCTCATGGCAAAATGCGATGTGAAGTCGGCGTTTCGGTTGTTGCCGGTACATCCGGCGGATCATCAGTTGCTGGGGATCCAGTTTGACGGCTGCATTTTCGTTGATAGAGCGCTTCCCATGGGGTGCTCCGTTTTGTGTGCATTGTTTGAGAGGTTCAGCTCCTTCTTGCAGTGGGCTTTTTCATGGCGCACAGGCTCTGAGGCGATGAGGCATTACCTGGATGACTTCTTCCTGGTGGGTCGGCCCAGTTCGACGGACTGCCAGAAGCGACTGGACAGTTTTACGGACTTGATGGGTTACCTTGGGGTGCCTTTGGCGCCAGAGAAGACTCAAGGTCCCAGCACGGTGCTGTCGTTCCTCAGGATAGAGCTCGACTCAGCGGCCATGGAAGCACGCCTACCGGAGGAAAAGCGGGTTGTGATGATGGACCTGGTGAAGGGCATGTTGGCCAGGCGCAAGGTGACGGTGCGAGAGGTGCAGGTGTTGCTGGGACATTTGAACTTCGCGTGCCGCGTGGTGCGGGCGGGGCGGACATTTTGTCATCGACTGCGGTTGGCTTTGTCCGGGTTGCCGTTGCCGCATCACCACATACGCCTATCGGCGGGCTCGAGAGAGGACTTGAGCATGTGGCTGGCTTTTCTGGGGCGTTTCAATGGAGTGCCCATGGCGCCCCTGGAGGACTGGGACGTTACAATGTCATCGGACGCGGTGGGAGTCGGCGGTTTCGGCCTATACTGGGCAGGCAAATGGTGCGCGGAGCAATGGCCGGATCATTGGCAGGCGGGGGGCAGGAGCATTGCGTTCCTGGAGCTGTTCCCGTTGGTGGTGGCTGTGACAGTGTGGGCGCAGGAGTTGGCGCACAAGCGTGTTTTGTTCAAGGTGGACAATATGTCGGTGGTGCAGGTGGTGAATCTGCAGTCTGCAAGGGAACCTCAGGTACTGAAGTTGATGCGCCTTTTTGTCTTGAAGTGTTTGGAACATGATATTTTGTTCCAGGCTCAACATGTTCAGGGAGTGGACAATGACATTGCAGATGCTTTGTCTCGTTCACAGTGGCAGAGGTTCCATGGGCTAGCCACGGAGGAAGCTGCGGTCAATACACTGGTGCCGGATGAGCTTTGTTTGGTGGGAGAGCGCGGGTCGTTCAGTTGGTGAAGGCGTCCCTGGCAGCGTCCACGTGGAGGACTTATGAGCAGGCTTGGCTGGAGTTTCTACGCTTTGGAGCGGTAAGGCAGCGCGGCAAGTGGCGTCGGGAGGAGCAGGTGGTGCGGTTCATGCTTGGTTTGATGGACAAAGGGCTGGCGAGGGTGACGATTGCGGGAAAATTGGCGGGGGTGGACTTCATGGGCAAGCTCTGGTGGGGTTATGCACCTTCGGCGGGAGAGTTGGGGGGCGCCTTCTGGAGGGTTAGGAGAGGGAGAAGGGGGCATGGGTGCGGCAGAACCGGCCAATTACGGAGGCGATATTGGAGGGTTTGGTGCGCCGTTTACCGGGGGTGTGAAGGGACCAGACGGAGACGGTGTTATTTTCCACGCTGATGTCGTTGATGTTTTTTGGAGCTTTCCGCGTGTCGGAGTTGGTCGGGTTGAAAGGACGTCCGGGTTTGACATGGGGGGAGGTGGAGTTGCGTGGCCGGGAGGTTGCGGTGCGGCTGCGACGGTCAAAGACAGATCAGATTGGGGAGGGTACTTGGGTGGTGTTGGGTCCCGGGGGATCGGAGGCGGTGTGTCGGGCGGAATGGGGAAGACGGCTGGCGGACGGACAGGTGCAGGATGGTGCGGAGGCCTTTGGCAGGAGAGAGGTCGGTCGGGTGACAGCTGCGCAGTTGCTGTGGGTCCTGCGGCATGCCCTACGGTCTATGGGTGAGGACCCGAAGGATTTCGGGACGCATTCCTTTCGCATTGGGGCGGCGACGGAGGCGGCGTGAAAGGGTTGGGGTAAGGAAGAGATTAAGAGGCCGGGACGCTGGAAATCAGACTGCTATAAGACATACGTCAGGATGCGGGGGGTAGGGGTGGAGTAGACTTGACATGTTGGGCCCGTTGCTTACATATGTATCTTTGCAGGTGCGGTGGCGGGGCCTACTGCGACAGCGATGAGCATATACGTGGTGGGCCATTCCTTTGTTAAGAGAGCGGAGAGGGCTGAATGGGAGAAATACAGGAACCTCAATTTGGAATTGGACGAGCAGTTGTTTAGGTGTCATTGGAGGGGAAAAGGGGGCATGCGTTGGCACGAGTTGGTGCCGGTTTTGAACAATGTTGTGCGGGGGGGTGGTCTGTCCGGATGTGGTAGTCATCCATTTGGGTGAAAATGATTTGGTGCAGTGTAAGGGACTGGCACTGGTGAAACAAATGAAGAGGGATTTACTGGAGATTAGGAGACAGTGGGCGGGGTGTTATGTCATTTGGTCCGAATTCATCCCCAGGAGGTGCTGGAGAGGGGCGGAGAGGCCAGGGGCCATTGACAGGACTCGGAGGAAGATTAACAGGGAGATGCGGGCCTTTTGTGAGAAGGAGGGTGTGGGTAGAATGGAGCACCCGGAGCTGAGGTATGAGGCGATATACTTTTTATGGAGGATGGAGTGCATTTATCAAGATATGGGATGGAGCTCTATATTGTGCAGCTGAAGGAGGCAGTGGATCGGGCCGTGGGGGTGCACAGGTATCCAAAGGTGCAGGGGCCCTAGCGGGGGGGGGGGGTCGAAAGCCGTATGGGGCTTTCGAGTGGCGCTTTTTCCTAGTTAAAGGGGGGGTAGGATAGGAGGAATGAGTTTTCCTGGATAGAGGGGGAGGGAGTGTACATATGGCAGGTGTTTAAACAGTTGAGGCAGGCGTTTGGGTACTTGGTACTTATGTTTAAGTTGTTGGCGGGGGAACTGTTTAGGGGTGGGGGTGGGGGTTTTGGTCAGGTATGTGTATATTTAGTTTGGCCTAGTTTTGTACGGCAAAGGCCAAGGATGTGGTATATTTTCAGGATGCACCTGTTTCCCAATAAAGCGGCCTTTATCACACCTTATATTGTCTCCAGTCGGTCTTTCCCCTCCCCGTCTCCCGATGGGCCCCAATGGGGCTTTGCGGGGGGTGGCCGACCGGAGGGAGGCTCCCCCCCCCCCCGGGGATTTTGGGGGGGGACAGGAAGTGAGTTTGGGCTGGTTGGGCTAGTCGGGGGGATTTGGGCTGCCTTTGGGATCTTTTTGGGCTGGGGATTTTAAGAGCGGCCATTTTGGGTCACTGTGCACCATTTCGTGGGACAGTGACCCAGCAGCCGAGGGGCAGATAAATTGTTGTCCCGCCCACCCTCCCTTTAAGACATGGGGTGGGAGGGTTACAAAGGAGGGTCTGTCATGGGGCCTGGATGGCTTTTTGTTAGCTGAAGGGGTTTTGTTGGGAGCAGGTGCTTTCTTTGGTTAAGTTGGCTGGATTTGTTGTCGCTGGGAGCAGGTGCAGGAAAGTTGTTACTAGGGTGGTGCTTTTTCCTAGTTAAAGGGGGGGGGTAGAATAGGAGGAATGAGTTTTCCTGGATAGAGGGGGAGGGAGTGTACATATGGCAGGTGTTTAAACAGTTGAGGCAGGCGTTTGGGTACTTGATATTTATGTTTATGTTGTTGGCGGGGGAACTGTTTAGGGGTGGGGGTGGGGGTTTTGGTCAGGTATGTGTATATTTAGTTAGGCCTAGTTTTGTACGGCAAAGGCCAAGGATGTGGTATATTTTCAGGATGCACCTGTTTCCCAATAAAGCGGCCTTTATCACACCTTATATTGTCTCCGGTCGGTCTTTCCCCTCCCCGTCCCCCGATGGGCCCCAAACTCAGCACGCTATTGGACGGCAGAGGGGACTGCAGGTGGGCCTGGTCCGACATATTTGGGGGACTGTGGCCTCCGTTCTCCTCTGCTTTGTGGGGCTGGACCCTGGGTTTCAACAGCCCTAGGAGACCCCTCACCAATCCATTTCCTGTATGGGATACGCTTGCTTGTGTGAGCTCAGATGTCTTACTCAGTTTTTCTCGCCCCAGCCATGAAGAGAAGGGAAGAGGAGAAATCCACAGTGCTGGGCCTAGCCCAACCTAAGCGCAAGCCACTGCCTGGGTGTAGCATCTGAGCAGCATAGTGCGTGGTCTGTGCCACCCACCTACGCACCATGCTTGGACAGCTGGGGGGGGGGCGGCGGAGCTCGACAAGAGATCCCGGTCCTTCCTGCAAACCGGCTGAGGGGACCACCCATTGCACAGCCGCATGAGGGTCCAGCTGAAGGATATTTCCACCCCAGAGCTTGGTCACATATGCAAGGTCTGAGATCTGGCGGAGAGTACGGAGGGTGCTGTCCCTCTGACTGTTGCTCGCTGCACTGCAGCCGTCTGGGGACCTTAATGATCTGGCTCCCTAGAAACATCACACTGGGACGACTGGGCCTGCAGGAGATGTCCGAGTGAAGGCCCGAAGCAGGACCCACGTTGGCACCGGCACGCACAGAAACCCAGCAGCATGGTGGTGAACAGATCCAAGAAAGACCGCTCCCTCAAGGATATGTTTGGCAAGCAAGTCGGTGCCGCCACGGAGGACAGGCCTGCTAGCGTGGGTGCTGACCTTAAATAGGACCCTGAAGACAGGAAAGGTTCAGTGACAAAGGGACATATGTATCAAATACCGGTATTGTGATTCTCAAATAGCGATTTTTAGAGAATCGCTATTTGAGAATCGCAAAACGGGATGTAATAAAAAATGTGCAAATATTTTGCGATTCCTTGGCATTCCTTAATTGCAATTAGCAAATTGAGAATTGCAATTAAGGAATACCTTCCCATTCATTCCTATGGGCTAGGAGGCCCAAAGGAATGAATGGGAAGACATTCTCAATTTGCGATTCCCAATTAGAGTATCGCAAATTGAGAATGCAATTTCAAGGGTGCCAGGGTGTCTCAAGGACACCCTGTTGCACCCATAAAATATGTATGTGTGTACATGTGGCACACATACATGCCCTAAGGGCATGTATGTGTGACACATGGCACTTTAAAAAATGTAAAAAAAAGTGCATTTTTCAAAGAAATCGCAAATTACCACCAACTTGAAGTTGGAGGTAATTTGCGATTCCTTAAGGCCAAATTGCATTTTTTTTGTGCTTCATATATTGCATTTAAGGAGTCACAATTTGCGATTCCTTAAATACAATCGCAAAATAGAGAATCGCAAATTTTGCGATTCTCTGATTTGCGATGCCCTTTTGGGATGATACATCCCAAAAGGCCTTTTCCCGTTCGCAAACGGGCGTATTCTGAGAATAAGCCCGTTTGCGAACGGGAAAAGGGCTTGATACTTATGCCCGAAGACTTTCCTGGAATCGCTGGTCACCTCGCTGCAAGCGGACTTGCAAGTAAAGAAAATGGAGCTGACAGCAGAGTTGCGAGAGTTGCGAGAGTTGTGAGAGGTGCGACGTGATGTAGACGAAGTGGGCGAAAGTGTGGCCGCATTAGAAGACAGGGAGTCCAATTGAGATGAAGAACTTGGGTGGCTACAATAAGAGGTCGTGAGACTTAAAGAACTTCAGCTAGACCTTCAAGCACATAACGAAGACCTGGAGAACTGCTCCCGGAGAAATAGTATACGCGTCAGAGGGGTGCCATCAAAAGCAGAAGGGTCCCATCTAAGAGAATACATCATAGAGCTCTTTCAACATGTCCTGGGTCCCACAGATCAATCTCCCCCAGCAATTTGATCGGGTCCACTGGGTGGGACCCGAGCGGTCAGGAAAAGGACCCCCGGCAGACCTTTTGGGGTGCGCGCATGATTTTCAAACCAAAGACGATATCCTTAAAAGAGCACAGGATGAACACCAAATCCAATTTAATGGCCACACACCAGTGCTATACCAGGATCTCTCCTGGATCACTCTTCAAAAGCGTAAGGTCTTTCATTCAATCACAGACCACCTACAGAAAACCAGCATTCCTTAAGCTTGGGGTCACCCCTTGCTTATCATTTTTCACAAAGAGGGCACGTTCCGCCAGATTCGGTCCCTAAAGAAAGCATGTGCCCTATTGCATATCAACACACCTGAGTACACTGGGGAAATACCCCACCCCCGGGTGCTACCAGATTGCTGCGACAAGCATGGCAAACAGTCAAGAGCTGCCGACGGACAGTACAACCGGAGCAAGACACCATTAGCAAAGAGAGAGAAGCAGTCTTGCAGGCCCTCTCAGCAGACTCTGCCCTCTCTGGGGCTTCCTGAGTTTGTAGCAGAGTAGTGGCACAAGGAGATGAGGAAGCTGAGGGGCAGTGACGACGGCAGCGAGACGACTGGAAGATCGAGAGTTTGGAAGCTATAACCTTGCCGCTAGTCCCCTGTTGACTCCTGTTAACTCTTTGGAGGTTTTTTTACTGGACCTGCCCGGTCCTTTATGGATGCAAACGTCTCCAACCTAACAGAACAGACAAACTTTGGTCTTCAGAAATTTTCATATATTAACAATTTTATTTGTCTTGTTATTTTGTTGAGGTTTAGTTTACTCTACTAGGATGCCCCTTACGATGAACAACTCCAGATAGTTCCCACTCTCATGGGTCCTGATATCGATCCCCCTCACCAACAGGGCTCTGCAAACTCCGCACACACATCAGTGGTGGTACTTCCCCTTTCTCTCATAGCTTATTTTCTTCCCTTTATCCATGGAAACCAAGATTGTTAGTCTCAATATGTGTGGCCTCAACAACCCTATTAAGAGGTTGGCTGCTTTGTCCCTGTTGGAGCATGCTCAGGGTGACATATGCTATGCCAGAAGACACACTTACTCCCTAAAGATACACAGAGAATGTCCACCAGGAGCTTCCTGCTCCAATTTTGGTCCCCAGGGAGGGGAAAGACAGGGGGTGTGGCTTTTTTCCTCTCCACGCACTTCCCCGGGTCAGCTCTACGGACTGTTGTAGAAATCAAGGGTCACCTGCTAGCCCTTAGAGTGCAATTGGGTTACTTTCACCTCACTGTAGCTTTGATATACTCCTCAAACGAGTAACAAGAGTCCTTTCTGACATATGCGCTAGCCAGTTGTTAGATCTGGGGGTCTCTAGTTGGCAATGGTTATCACCTTTGTCCAAATAGGGACCCTTACTTCTAAGTCAGGACAAGGGATTACTCTCCTTAATAAACCCTGCTCACCCCCTTGGTAGCTTGGCACGAGCAGATAGGCTTATCTCAGAGGCAGAGTGTTAAGCATTTGTGAATATACACAGTAATACAGTGATAGCACTACAGATGGACACAACACAGGTTTTATAAAAATAAGTATTCTTTATATAGACTTAAACACAAGACCACAAACAACAAAAATCCACAATACTATACTAAAGGTTACTTAAAGGATGATAAAAGTCTCTTAGTTCAAGTTGTTGGTAAATGCGACAAAGTTCTCAACAAAGTTCTTGGATGCGGCACACAAAGTAAACAAAAGGCTCGCAGAAGGGGAGATGCGTCGGTTCCGTGACCCGGGGGAACGGTTGCGTCCTTCCTCAAAGCTTGCGCAGAGGAGGGGACTTGTCGTGAGCCTTACCGGTGTGGAGGTGATGCGTAGATTCTCAAACTGTTGCGGTGCACAAGATGGCGCCTTGATGCGATGACGATGACGATGCGATGATCCAGTTGCGATGCGAGAAGATGGCGCCCTTGATGCGGCGATGCGATGACGATGCGATGACGCCCTGGCAGCCTTGCGACGACTCTGTACTTTGGAACCGCGACAGGCCCTGCGATCTGCTTCTCCGGTGATGCGATGACAGCTCTCTCGATGCGTCGCACTTCTCCGGCGATGCGACTGCAGACAGCTTCGATGAACACACGCTTCCAGGGAGATGCGAAGAACTCTTGCTTCTCCGGCGTTGCGATGTTTTCAGCTGCGGCGGCGACATGCTTCTTCTCGATGCATCGCGCTTCCAGCTCCCAGCGGCACGCAAGTGACTGGAGTCAGAATTCCCAGCAAGGAAATTCAGGAGGGAGATGGAGGTGAAGTCTTTTGGCCCTGAGACTTCAGCAGGAGGCAAGCACAGTTCAAGCCCTTGGAGAATATTCTGTAGATGAAAGTCCTTACAAAGTTCCTTCTCCTTTCCCTTGACAATGAAGTAACCACTGCAGGCCAACCCAGCAAACAGCACACTGGCAGAGGGCCAGTCCAAACTCCCGCAGCTTCCTTGGTTCTTCTCCTTGGCAGAAAGGTTTCTGGTTCCAGAAGTGATCTAAAGTCTGTGGGACTGGGTCCCAATATTTGTACCCCAAAATCATTTGTTCTCTGAAGGCAGAGAGGCCTCTGCCTAGTTCAAACCAGTTCCTGAGCACTGTGTTTACATGACTCTTCTCTTCCTCTCACTGTGCAGGGCAGAAACATCAGACACCCACAGGAGGTGGAGCCAGCACAGGGGAGGGACGATGCAGCTCTGGAGCTCTCTGTTGACAGGATTCTCCTCCTCCTTTCACTGTGCAGGGCAGAGACATCAGACAAGCCACAGGAGGTGTAGCCATCATTGTGGAGGAAAGGCCCAGCCATATTCAGGTCCCAGGTGCACGCTCCCCCTCCCATCTGGAGGTAAATCTCCCTATTCACCACTGGGCTGTCCCAGACTGTCTCCTGGAAATTCCCCAGCCCTGTCACATACAAACCCAGACAAGGAATACACAAGTCAGCAGAGGCGGGCTCAAATGGTTAGACAAGCAAATACCTGCTTTCTAAAAGTGGTATTTGCAAACACAGAATATTAAAATAAACTTTACTAAAAGATGTATTTTATTATTCTGAGTTCAGGCATACTAATTTCTACCATGTTCCCTGAGTCAGTTAGGATTGTAGGGATGTAACAATCTTCACTGCCCATTCTGATCTATGAGAACAGGTCGCCTTCAATAGTGAAAAACGAAAATGGCTGTAATTCACTACTAGAACATGCTACACACATCAGAGCATGTCCTACCTTATACTTGCAATGCACCCTGCCCTTGGGCCTACCATAGGGGTGTCTAATATGAAGCAAAGGGAAGGTTTAGGGACTGGCAAGTGGGTGCACTTGGCCAAGGTGACATAGCAGTCACAGACTACACACAGGCCTTGCAATGGCAGGCCTGAGACACACTTTACAAGCTGCTTCTGTGGGTGGCACAACCAGTGCTGCAAGCCCACCAGCAGCATTTACTCTACAAACCCTGGGCACCCATGGTGCACTGTACTAGGGGATGACAGTAGATCAAATAAGCCAATCATGGAATCCAATAAGTATATCAATTTAACATGGGGAGCACTTGCACTGTGGCACTGATTAGCAGTGGCACAGTGCCCAAAACATATAAACCAGCAAAAATATTTTAAAACAGAGGAGGCAATCCGTCAAAAAATGGAAGGGAGACTCACGCCAATGATGTCAGGGCTAACACCAGTGTACTCCATACCTCAGATGCAGGGGTAGTACTGGGTAGGTATTTGAACATCGTGATGGACGTGGAGCAGGACCGCTCCGGCCTTAGAACCAGAAACACAGGGGATCTCTCCCTTTGGGGGCGGGAATGGTTGGAAGAGTATGGCTGCGTGATATGGGGTGCTCACAACTCCCAGACACTCGAGACTATACCTTTTATTCTGCATCCCACAAGACATATGCCCGCTTAGACCACTTCCGAGCTTCCCCGTCGGCATGGGAGCACGTGATTGCTTCTACCATAGAGCCTCGCTCGCTGTCAGACCATGCACAGATAACAATGACCCTCCGCACCTCCTCCCTAACCACGCAAATACCTCCTTGGCGCCTGAGAGAGACACTTCTGCAGGCAGGGACGATAGTCACAGTACTAAATAAGAGCATACAAGACTACCGGGCGCTTAATGACCCAGGCTCCACTGCACTGTCTTTGATCTGGGTGGCCCTAAAATTGGTGACCCGGGGGGCTATCAGCGTGAAAGCAGGGCACGATAAGAAGTTGATGAAAACCAAGAGGAGTGAGCTGGAGAGGTCCATGCTAGAACTAATATCGAGTGCACCGTGCCCCCTGGATTTGAAGGCAGTTGGAGAAAGAGCATCCCCAACTTAAACGCCTTGATCAAGATAGGGCCAAACATGTAATGCTACGCCTCAAGCATAAATTTTACATAGGAAACAATAAAGGAGGCCGCATGCTTGCACCTCGTCTCCATAGCAGACAGTTTGCACAGTCAGTCAAATCGATCCAGACAGGCTCGGGGGTCGTGGTGTCTGATGTACATAGCATTACGGACACCTTCCAGGGTTATTATGGGGGGTTGTATGAGTGCGAACCTACCAGACTTGCAAACCCTCATTCATATATAGCAGCGGCTGCGATCTGCCTCGGCAGAGGCTGAAGCCCTGGACAAGCTCAAATGTATTGAAGAGGTAATTTTGTCGACTTCTCGCCTAAAGCCCCTGATGTCGCCTGGCCCAGATCGGTTTAGTTCGGCATTCTATAAGACCTTTTGCGTGGAGCTCACTCAAATACTTACTCGCTTATTCAACTCATTCGTTGAGACGGGCACCCTTACAGAGTCGATGCTTCAAGCCTCGATAACAGTCATCCTTTTCTGGTAAGGACCCTAAGCAGTGCAGTTCATACTGCTCCATTTCGCTCCAGAACATCGATACAAAGTTGTTCGGCAGTGTGCTAGCCAACTGCCTCAATCCCCTGATGCCTGGACTCATAGACCCTGACAAGGCATGGTTCATTCCCGGCCGTCAGTGTGGGGACAACACTAAACGCATTTGCCATTTGATTGATGAGGTACAGCAGTCCCGGGAAGAAGCCTTGTTGCTGGCGGTGGGCCCTGAAAAAGCGTTTGATAGAGTGCACTGGACCTAACTCTTCGTAACCCTCAAGCACTTTGGTCTGGGCTCGCGTTTAAGGAGTTGGATCAAGAGCATTAATTGCTTCCCCTGTGCGGTGGTATGAATAAATGGTGTGAGCTCTCACTACTTTACTATTAAACGGGGAAAGCGACAAGGCTGCCCACTCTTGCTTCTTCTTTTTGCTCTGTACATGGAGCCATTAGAGCAGAGACTTAGATATAATCCTAACGCTAAGGGTATCCGATTTGGTGCAGATCGACATCCAATCTGCCTTTACGCGGATGACGTTATCTTTTTTATCACTCAGCCTTTGATCTCTTTCCCGACTATTTTCGCGGAGCTCCAGGACATTGGTGCAGCCTCTGGATTCCGCGCAAACATGCAGAAATCGCAAATCCTGAAACTCAACACCGCCCCTAACTCTGAATTGGCCCTGCGTTCCCAGTTTGACTTTCAATGGGTCATGGACGACCTCCCGTATCTAGGATTGTCGATAAGCCAGAGTCTCCCCAAAACTGCTGAGACCAATTACTCAAAACACCTCTCACTGATCCGTAAAGTTTTGACGCAGTGGCAACGACTTCCACTCTCTTGGCTTGGCAGAATAGCAGTTGTAAAAATGAATGTCCTTACCCGAGCCCTCTATATATTTCAAACCCTACCTTTGGCCCCACCAGCTGGCATGATCCACAACCTTCAAAGAGAAATTGAGCGCTTTATCTGGGGGAAGACAGAACCTAGGCTGCAAAAACACATCCTACAGTGTTCAAAACAAGAAGGTGGACTCTCTGTGCCCAATCTGTCCTGCTACAACCATGGCACTCAACTGCACTGTTTGGTAGAATGGAATCGCCCACTGACGGAGAAGCACTAGATCTTCAGGGACCAAATAGTCACAGGATCACATACATGGAGAGAGGATTGGCTGACTCATTCCCATAGAGCGTCGGTTCTTTATTCCTCCCCTGTGAAACGCCCCCAACAGTCCAAACCTGGGACAGGGTAGCAATTACAGCAGATTTCACCACATTCCCTTCGCCAATGACGCCTCTGTTTGCTAATCCGGATTTCCCTCCAGGCAATTACCCACACACTGCTAAGCGCTGGATTGCATAAGAAGCCCCTTTGATCACAATGGTCCAATTCCTTTTGACCAATTAGAAACAGATTATGCCCTGCAGGTTTTGGACCGGTTCACTCACATGCAAATGACACATTGGTTGCTCGGCTCCGCCACACACCAGAGAGCGGAGAGACCCATGACAGCTTTTGAGAAATGGCTGTTCCTCAACTAAGATGATAGGAAGCTTATCTCAGAGATCTACCTACACCTCTCGAAGAAGGCTAAAAAATGCAAGTCCCCAGGACAGATCAGTTGAGAAATGGAGTTAGGCCGTGCACTATCAGATAAAGAGTGGGAAGACATTTTCTATGGAACACACCACACGACATACACTTCAGGGCACACAGAAACGGCCTATAAAATCACTTCCTATTGATATTACAGAAATGGAAATATCAGAGCGATGGCCTTTGTTGGCTAGGTTGTAGGAACCTAAGGACGCTGTTCCATCTCTTTTGGCTTTGCCCAAAGCTAGAGAGATTCTGGGACCCAGTACTGAATGCATAGACAGTGTGTTTGACACCACAATCCCCAGATTCCCCGCCTACCTGCTGCTGGGGCTCCCTAACACACAAAACATTCCCATTTCGTCTGTTAAAGGAAGGCAGATGGCCCTGGCATTAATTGCCACCCATGGAGTGTTGCTTGCTAGCTGGGGTACAGATAAAACTCCCGACCATGGACAGTGGCTTCATCCACTCTGGTAACTGCTGGGCATGGAATGGCTGTCGATGGTGACCAAAGCAGATCCCTCTGCATACACTTAAATCTGGGCCCCCTTTATCACTATCCTTTCCGCTGAGTTCAGGTAGCTGACATGACCTTGTTTCCTACATATCTTGCGGATGCTTCCAGATACTTCTGACGGGGACAAGACGGTGGCAGGGTCGCAGGCGTCCCAGACTTATAACATATTTCTAGAGCTCACACCTCTCTTCTTACAGTAGGTGGTTCATTCGGAAGGGGGTAGGGTGGGGAGTAGGAGGGACGGGTTGGTTGTTTATTCCAATTTTCTTTTTAGGTGTGTTTCAATTTTCTCTTGATTTACACACATCTACGTGATTGTACCTGCAGTTTCTGGTAAATACTAGCACTGTTCGAAAGAGATCCCAAGTAAGGCCGACTTTGGACAGTAAGAAGCATACATGGGGTATATATGTCAATGTTACGCATCCTACCCTGAGGCGGGGCCGGCCCACTGCTGGTTGTAGGTGGCATGCTGTGTAGCTCCTATCCAGAAAGTGTGCTACCAACGTGATTGTGCGGTCCGAGCAGGCCTCTTGATGGTAGATACTCCTGTACGAGATTGCCCCACCCATCACTCACTGAGCAAAGGTATCTGGACAATGCACTATACTATTGCCTGTATGTGATGCACTGAGACAGACTTCGCAGCTGGCCTGGTTGGGTTGTAGGCGGCATTCTGCGTAATTGTTTCTAATTGATAAAAAATTATTTGATCCTAAAATAGATGGAGAAACCTCAGAAGTAAGCTTAGTGCTGCAAAAGTGGTAGCCACACTGGAATACCTCTGATCTTCTGTGGAACCGCAGGCCCACAGGAGCTGCAGGAAAGACCTTCAGCAATGATCAGGGGCAAACTGACCTCGAAGGCCCCAAGGTTTCAAGCTTCCACTTATTGGCTCCTAGGCTCCTACACTTGATTGTGGAGGTAGTCAATCCTGTCATCAATGAAATTGTAAACGCCTCATTGGAAACAGCCAATATCCCCCCAGAATGGAAATTAGCGGCAGTTAAGCCGTTGCAAAAAAAACAACTCCCCGATCCTACTACTCTATCCAACCTAAGGCCAATTTCATTACTGCCAGTTTTGTGTAAGATCATAGAGTCATTGGTTAACAAACAGCTCACCAAGTTCTTGGAAGACAGTGAGGCGTGGCACCCAATCAAGCAGGCTTTCGAGCCCAACACTCCACTGAGTCGGCTCTCCCGTTCACTACTGATACCATCCGCTTGGCTCTGGACCAAGGTAAGAAGGCCGTCTTGATTTTATTAGATCTGTTGGCGGCCTTCGACAAGGTCTCACACGCCATCTTGATCGACCGGCTAATAACATCTGGCATTACAGGTACAGTCCTAGAATGGATTAAGAACTTTCTGAGTGGCAGGAGACAAGTGGTCACCTTGGGTGAATTTCACTCCAAGGAGAAACAGCTGACGACGGGAGTGCCCCAAGGGTCCAGTCTGAGCCCGACATTGTTAATGTTTATACCGCACCGCTGATCAGGTTGATATCATCTTTTGGCATTGATGTGGTGACATATGCGGATGATACTCAACTGATCCCGATCTTAGATAGAGGAAATCAGGTCTGGGAGGAAAAGCTCAAATGTTGCCTGACGGCTACATTTGATTGGATGCGGAGAAACCATCTTAAATGCAACACGAGCAAGACTGAGATCATGCCAATTGGCCCAAAAAACGATTTCATCCCCAGATTATGGTGGCCAGAGGAAGCAGAAATACCACCTCATACCACCGACGCGGCCCCTAACCTGGGGGTTAACTTCGATTTCGCCCTGTCCTTTAAGCAACAGGCATCAAAAGTAGCAGGGACATGTTTCAGTGTCATAAAGGGACTGAGGAAGTTTTTTGACTTGCTGCCACTGGAGGCAAGAAAGACTGTTGCAGTAGCCCTGGTGACATCACGGATAGACTACTGTAACAGTCTTTACGCAGGCACCAACAAAGGGGTCACTCATAGACTCCAGATGGTGCAACATGCAGCAGCCAGGCGGGTGCTGAAATGGCCGAGAAGATCGTCTGCAACGGACGCACTAAAAATCTTACATTGGTTACCAATAATCAAAAGGGTCCTTTTTAAGATACTGATTATTACCTTCAGAGCAGTCCACTCCTTAGGGCCAACATATTTACGGAAGAAGTTCTCTAGGTATCATCCAACACGAACCCTACGCTCCTCAAATGCCAATCTGTTGGCAGTTCCAGGGTTCAGACTTAGGACACGAGGGGGTAATTCATTGTCAGTGCTGGACTCGAAAGCATGGAACACTCTCCCACCCCACCTAAGGGCCCTAGAGAGAGAAACAGAATTCCGTAAAGAACTAAAAACCTGGATTTTTAAGCTACAAGATACCACTGTTAGAGCATTAGTGTGATAATTGGACTGGCAAAAACTAAGCAGCTGGACCACTTTACATCTCTTGGTCATTCATGGGCGCCTAGATGCTCCTTGGAGCGATAGTTGCGCGGTACAAGTGAGCCATTACATTACATTGAGGCAGGGAGCAGGTCACATCTGTAATTCCGGTGACTGGAGAAGGGTCCATCACTGGGTCACTCATGCCAGAAAGATATTGAGAACTTCCATATTGATGTTTTAGATTTATGGAAACTGTAGATGTCTGCTTAGGCTGTCTGCGCTGGTGCAGTCTGACCCACAATGTGGGAGACGAGAAGAAACATGTCAAGACCAATTGCCCTTTCTTCACAAACTCTGCTGCCAGATGACAGATGTGGTGAGAGGAGGTACCCTGTGATTATCTCACATGGAAGAGGACTGTGGTGCTGTTAATGTGCACCGTCACCACTATGCTGTTTTCCACTGGTAGTAAGGCTTTCAGTTCTAGGAGTACTCTCTGTCGTGTCAGAAACGTTATATGGTTAAGAATTGTGAATCGATGACAAAGAGCGGGAATTATTAGAAAAGAGGTCTACCAGGAGTAGACTGGGACAAAGCCTCCATGTTGGGGAGTGATTTTGATGGCTCCTGGGTCTGGACACTGCTTGTGTGTTTGACAGAGATTAACAAACGGTGTGCAGGAGAGATTATGTCATTCTTTTTTAGCATAGAAGAGTGGAGCATCTCAGAAGAGGAATTTTATGCAGCAGACTCCAACAACAGAGGAAGTTCCGTCTTCTTGTGAGTCAAGTACTGTCATGTGTTTTGTATAACTCCTTACTAACAGAAGTTTCTTCTGATGTGCCTGCATAGTGGAGGGTTCCTCTGCACCACCTCTTCATTTGTACCTGTCTGCCCATGGAAGCTGTCGGCTGGAAATATTCTTCCTTCAGTGTTGTGTAAGTTCTCACAATGGGGTGTCATGCTTGGGATACTGTGCAGATGGGCCATCTAGCTCTATCAATGGCTTTTAAGTTCCACTAGACCGGGCTCAGAAAATAAAACTGTAATTCCAACTCCTAGAGAAATTTTTAAAATCGTAAAATCTCTTATTTCTCCTCCCCCGGAGCTCCTGGCATCAGATGGTGCACAGGCCCGATGTGATAATCTCGCCACTTTTTTCTTTCAAAAGATTCAGACCATATACTCCCTATTTCCAACAGGGGGGAATGACACGGGTCTTACTCCCACGTCAGATCCTGATCTGCCCTTGTCCTGTTCACTGGTTACCTTTCCCCTCTTGGACTCTGGTTTACTGGATAAATTGGTCCATAAAGTCACTTCCGGATCTCTGAATGACCCGGCTCCTCCGCAGGCCCTAGTTAAAGTGATTGAGACTATCCGTCCGCACATCTTAGATGTCCTTAACACCTCCATCACCTCGAACTCCGTTCCAGCATCATGGAAGTGTGCGATGGTTAGGGCCCTGTTGAAGAAACCGAACTTGGATCAGAACAACCTGTCCAATTTTCGTCCCATCTCGCTGCTCCCATGGATGAGTAAACTGGTGGAAAGACATGTCAATAAGGTCTTGGTGGATTATTTGGAGTCTAATAGTCTACTATGTGTCTCTCAGACGGGGTTCCGTCCTCAGCATGGTACTGAGACTGCCCTTCTGGCAGTAACGGAGGCAGATAGAGCCATAATGGACCAGGGAGGAAAAACAGCCATTATACTGCTCGATCTAAGTGCCGCGTTCGACACAGTTAACCATGCCACATTATTACATCGTTTGAAGAGCATGGGTGTGTCGGGCGCGGCCCTTGCGTGGCTGACCTCCTTCCTGGACGAGCGATTTTTTCGGGTGTTTGAGGGAGAGGTGGTATCATCTAAGCATCCGCTCAGCTGTGGTGTTCCTCAGGGCTCCTCCCTGAGCCCCACCCTTTTTAACATTTACATGCAGCCTCTAGAGGGGATAGTCCACCCGTTTGGTGTGCGGATTATCACATACGCAGATGATACCCAACTGGTGGTCTCCCTGGACCATTCGGAGGGTTCATCTAACATCTTGGGCCCCTGTCTAGAGGCTGTTGCTAAGTGGATGCAATCTTCCCACCTTAAACTCAATGGGGAGAAGACCGAGATCATGTTATTGGGCAATCCTTCTCTGACCAACTTAATTTCCATCTGGCCCTCATGTCTCGGTGCCCTCCCTCCCCCAAAACCCCTGATAAAGAGCTTGGGAATCTGGCTCGACAAAGCACTGGATTTCTCAGCTCAAGCCAGTAAAACTGCCTCCACTTGCGTCGGGTTGATGAAAATGCTCCGCAAAGTGCTCCCTCTGCTCCCAAGCCAGGCGAGGAGGGTCATGGTGCAGGCCCTTATACTTTCTCGCCTGGACTATGGAAATGTGCTATATCTGGGAGCCCCTGCGGCAGTGGTCAACAGGCTCCAGGTCACCCAAAACTGTGCCGCCCGACTGCTGTTCAACATCCCTCGCTGGCAATCAGCCAGGAAGGCGCTAAAAGAACTCCACTGGCTCCCTGTGGCTGCTCGAACGCAGTTTAAGGCCATGTGCATTTTGCACAAATCTTTCCATCGAACAGGCCCTGCTATTCTGCATTCTCTAGTGTCACCTTACACCCCCTCCAGAGCTCTCCGCTCTGGCACACTGCATCTGGCAACCTTGTCCAAAATTAAAAAGGCCAGATGGGGCGGCCGCTCCTTTACCCACACAGCGGCAAGGCTTTGGAACTCTCTGCCTCTCACCCTGAGAGAAAACAGCAACCTACTGTCCTTCAGGAAGGCCTTGAAGACCCACCTGTTTGCAAAAGCGTATTAGGTACCCGTTGGCCCGACACAGTAATCAGTCTAAAGCGCTGCGAGGCCTCCGGGTAGTTATGCGCTATAGAAGTGTAATTTTTCATTTCATTTAATTTCATTTCATATTTTACTGCTGAGTCATTCCCAACTCCAGGAGGCATATTTACAAGGGCATTGCGCCACTGGAGCTTCACTTTTTGTTTCGCTCAGGTGGTGGTGTGCCCTGCTCCATTTTTACAAGGTGGCGCTAAGCCACTAATGCCGCCTCGTAAATATGGTCCTACTTGATGCACTTTTCCGCAGCAAAGGGGCGTACAATGAATGTTGCTGTGGGTGTCCCGACGCAACACCTATTACTTTGTGACACTGCTCCAGATTTACATGTATCTGTAAATCTGAGGAAGCGCAAATAACGTATGACTTCCCCTGGGTGGCGTAAGAGTGGCAAAAACAAGGATAAATACTTTTATTTCTCCTCATTTTTTGCTCTTTCTACGTGTGCTGCATTCTTCAGCACACACAGAAGGAGCAAAACACCACTGATGATTGGTGAAGGGATACCTTCCTGCACAACAACAATCGTCCCTGCAAGGCAGGCGGTGCAAGGGTACCTGCGCCAGCACAGAGGTGAGTACAGGAATGCGCAGTATTGTTGTAAACATGGCACATGCTATCATTTATAAAATTATGCAGCTGGGCGCAGCAACTTTTTTGTGGCACCGTGCTGTGCCATTTCTTATAAATATGCCCACAAGTGCTCAGATATAACTTATCACAAAGTTTACAGGCACACATGCAGGACTATGCATTATGTCATTCCTCCTGTGCTACTGCTCACCATGTGTCATACTTAATAACAAGTGGTGCACTGCAGCAATTCAAGTTGCTGTGCAGTGTTGTCACTTGGATAGAGCAGAACTGTGTCATATCTTTACAGAAATGGTGCAGTTCTGCAATCAGCGTGCCCTGGCACAGTTTTTCCTGCCTAGCGCCAAATCAGGCTCCTTGCGCCATAGTGCAAGGATGTATTGTGGTAAGGATAGTTTTTGGGCAGGAAGCGGTTCCCTTAGTATATGTGCTGCTGAGTGCAGCCTGTGTAGAAAGAGGAAATAACGAGGAGAAATAAAGATATTTCTACTTCTTACTCCAGTCTTAGGCATGCACAGGATTTTGGCACAAATGCAAGACTGCAAGTCTTTGTAGATATGGGTTTGTGTCAAAGTCCATGGGTGGATGCACTGCAGCCTGTGTAGAAAGAGGAAATAACGAGGAGAAATAAAGATATTTCTACTTCTTACTCCAGTCTTAGGCATGCACAGGATTTTGGCACAAATGCAAGACTGCAAGTCTTTGTAGATATGGGTTTGTGTCAAAGTCCATGGGTGGATGCACTGGAAATGCCCAAGCACCACACAAGGAACACCTTCCCGACGCAAAGTATTACTTTTTTTAACAAAGCAATGGAAATAGCCATTTGCATTGCAAATACCAAAAAGGCATTTGGTCAGGTATGTGTTTAATAAAGTAGCGCAAACCCGACACAAAACCTTTGTAAATCTGGACCTATGTGTGATGTCGCGGATGATACCAAGAAATATGTCAACTATCTAGTGTGGAATCTTGCAGCTCTGATGGCAATGTCAGTATCAAACTCTAGTCATGGAATCCATTTATTTAGATGGGGTTTCATAGAAACTTCGATAGGCACAGGATGAAGGGGCTCTTTTTGAGCGGACACGAAAGATAGCAGGAGTAGGCTTGGTGGAATGTTTGCCTATGGCTTGTCAATCTTGTCCCAGAGGAAGTCATTTCCTCATTTCAAACAGAGCTGGGTAGTGTACTGAGGGATCGCCAAATCCATGTAGGCTAATACAGTTATTTTGAGACTTTATTTACATCGGAGATGCACCCTTAGTAAGTGGACTTTTGTGCTCAGGGTGGCTTGCTTGTTGCCCAAGTCAGGGATGTGCAACATGTGTTTGCCATTTGTCTTTGTCATTTCATCAGAAGCTGTTTCTCTTTGCACCACTATATGTAAATGATCTTGAGTAATGTAAGTTTCTTGTGCGTGAGTGATGCCACGTGGTCGAGGGCTATTTTTGTTGTAGGTGTGACGTCTGTGAATATTTTGTGACTGAGTCCAGACAATGACATATTTGACCTTGAGAATGCTAATTGAGAGGCGGCTGATTGGGTAATAAAGATGTTTCTGAATTGAGAGTGTAGAGAGTGACCAATCACATTAGGGTGGGGGCCTGATCCTTCTCAATAGTCAAGTCAAGGGGGCGTGGTCTCAGGTATTTCGTTATCAGGAATGTGGAGTTTTAGGAACAGTGAGGCAGACCGCATCCATCATCAGCAGCCTGTCTGTTGAAGAAACGTATGAAACCTAGGTGGTCCATGTTGTCTGTGATGCCTTGAGTGAAGGTTTTGTAGGAGCCACCTACCAACCTGTTGGGGTCACAGAGGAGACTCATTCGCTTTGATGAACTGTCAGTCTCGTGTAGCATATACCCACAGAGATGAGCCCTTTGTACGTCTGAATCGGGTTCCTCAGGTGCCCAGTCCTTGCAGTCAACATCTCTTGATCGCTCTGCCGTTCGTCAGAGTTAAGCAGTGCAGAATGTGAAACGGGTCTGAATCACATATGCAGTCCCTGAGATGGAAGGCTCTCTATCCCTGTGCCAATCACCTGAGGCATCTAGAGGTGGGTGGCTCTTTATCATTGTCTCTATCCCCCGAGCTCTCCTGTCCCAGAGGGGTCTGCCTGTGTTACTGTATTAATGACCAGCATTTAGAGTTGAAAGGCTCAGTGTGCCTTCTTCTGTCCTCGATGCACCAAGTCGCTAAAGCAGTGCGGTAACAAAACTTGAGGTTCTCCCTGCAAAGTACATGGAGGGGACCCCTTCGTCCCGGCCCACCTCCTACCACTTTTGCTGAGGGTCCCCCCAGAGCATGCCCCCCCCCCCCCCGAATACCGCAGGGGCTTATGTTACGCCACTGCACTACAGCAGATATCTCTGCATTTGTATGACAATTACCTGAAGAACTCCAACTTAGAAGTGAAAAAGCTATGTACTCCTCTGCCAGTCCTCCTGGACAAATAGTCCCAGAGGTGGATGGCTCTATAACATTGTGTCCATTCCCCGGAGCACTCAGCCCTTGCAAGGGATGTTTCTGAATGCCTTTGCCAATCCCTTCAAACCCCCTCCCGAAGAAGAGAGAGGATGTGTGCATATGTCCCTCTCCTGATACACACAGCCATAGAGATGAAAGGCTGAGTTTAAAACATTAGTTTAGATACCTTAGGGGGGCGGGTATATGTCATCCTCAGGTTTTGGAGTGGCACGGTTGGTGCAATGAAGTGGAAACTGAAGATTAAACAGCGGCAGACAGTTGAAGTGGGTGAGCCTCAGAAAGCTCGAGGTAGGCCCATGCTAGAAGACTGCTTGTGGCCGAGCTTGAGGTCGTCTTGGAAGTTTGAACCCAAAACAAGTCAAGCTTTAAAGGAAGTGGCCTAGTGGCAACAGTAGCTGACTATGCAAAATGGGGAGGCAGGTTCAATCCCAGCCTTGGCTTAGCATTCAGTGATTCCCAGAAAATCCCACTGTACCAGAAATTAAGAAATGTATAACGCAGTCTCTGTGTGTTGTCAATCACTCTAAAGCCTTGGACAAGATTTGTGCTATGGAAAACTGCCAGTGCCAACAATACAATTTGAACTCTGTGAGTCACCCACACTCTAATCTCATCCTCCAGGAATTAAGGACAAAGCTTTACCTTTTGTTGTTAGAAAGAGATATTGTTAGATCTGGGGGTCTCTAGTTGGCAATGGTATACACCTTTGTCCAACTAGGGACCCTTACTTCTAAATCAGGATAAGGGGATTACACTACTGGCTAACCCCTGCTCACCCCCTTGGTAGCTTGCACAAGCAGACAGGCTTATCTCAGAGGCAGTGTGTTAAGCATTTGTGACTATACACAGTAATACAGTGAAAACACTACAGATGGACACCACACAGGTTTTATAAAAATAAGTATGCTTTATATAGACTTAACACAAGACCACAAACTACAAAAATCCACAATACTGTACTTAAGATTGACTTAAAGATGATAAAAGTTGCTTAGTTCGAGTTGGTAATAAATGCGACACAGTTCTCACAAAAGTACCTGGATGCGTAATGCAAAATAAATAAAAGGCCCGCAAAGGGAGATGCGTCGGTTCCGTGCTCCAGGGGAGATGATGCATCGCACCTCAATGCTTGCGCAGAGAAGGGGATGCGTTGTGATCCTTACCGGTGCGAGAAAGATACATAGGTTCTCTGCCTGCGGCCCCGTTGCAATGCGCAAGATGGCGCCACGATGGGATGCGACAATCCTGGTGCTATGCGAGAAAATGGCGCCCTTGATGCGATGATGTGACGACGATGCATTCACGCCCTGGCAGCCTTGCGATGACTCTATACTTTGGAGTCGCGACAGGCCCTGCGACACGCTTCCCCAGCGATGCGATGGTGACACTCTTAATGGTGTCACGCTTCTACAGTGTTGTGACAGCAGACAGCTTCGACGAAGACACGCTTCCTGGGAGATGCGGCGGTGGCGTGCTTCTAAGGCGATGCGACGACTACAGTTGCAGCGGCATCACGCTTCTTCTTGTTGCGTCGTGCTTCGAGCTCCCAGCGACACGCAGGCTTCTGCAGATAGAATTCCCAGCAAGGAAATTCAGAGGAGAGCTGGAGGTGAAGTATTTTGTCCCTGAGACTTCTGCAGGAGGCAAGCACAAGCTCAAGCCCTTGGAGTAATATTCTGCAAGATGATGAAAGTCCTTAAACAGTTCCTTCTCCTTTTCCTTGGCAATAAAGATACCACTGCAGGCCAACCCAGCAAACAGCACACTGGCAGAGGGGCAGTCCAAACTCCTGCAGCTACCTTGGTTCTTCTCCTTGGCAAAAGGTTTGTCTTGTTCCCAGAAGTGATCTAAAGTCCTTGGGACTGAGTCCCAATATTTATACTACTTTTCTCTTTGTTCTCTGAAGGCAGAGGGGCCTTTGCCCAGTCCCAACCAGTTCTGGAGCACTCTGTTTACATGACTGCTTCTTTCCTTTCACAGTGCACGGCAGAAACATCAGATGCCCCACAGGAGGTGGAGCCAGCCTTGTGGAGGGAAAGCACAACCCTGGAGCACTTTGCTGACATGATTCTTTCTCTTCTTTCACAGTGCAGGGCAGAGACATCAGCCGCACCCCAAGGGGTGGAGCGAGCATTGTGGAGAGTAGGCACAGTCCTATTCAGGTCCCAGGTGCAACTCCTCCCTCCCATCTAGATACAGATCTCCCTATTCACCACTGGGCTGACTCATTCTGTCTCCTGGAATCCCCCAGCCCTGTCACTCAAACTCCAGACAAGGAATACACAACCTAGCAGTGGCAGGCCTGGATAGTTAGACAAGAAAATACCTACTTTCTAAAAGTGGTATTTTCAAACACAGAGTGTTAAAACCAACTTTACTAAAATATGTACTTTATTATTCTGAGTTCAGGCACACTAAATTCGAATTTCTACCATGTTCCCTGAGTCAGTTAGGATTATAAAATGTAATAATCTAACTGCCCATTCTGGCCTATTGAGAACAGGTAGCCTTGCAATAGTGAAAAAATGAAAATGGCTGTAATTCACTATAAGGACATGCAACACATACCAGGGCATGTCCTACCTTATACTTACAATGCACCCTGCCCTTGGGCCTACCTAAGAGGTTTCTGATATGAAGAAAAGGGAAGGTTTAGGGACTGGCAAGTGGGTGCACTTGCCAAGTCGACATGGCAGTCACAGACTGCACACAGGCCTTGCAATGGCAGGCCTGAGACACACTTTACAATCTGCTTCTGTGGGTGGCACAACCATTGCTGCAAGCCCACCAGCAGCATTTGATTTACAAGCCCTGGGCACACATGGTGCCCGGTACTAGGGTCTGACAAGTAAATCAAATAACCCAATCATGGAATCACTAATTAGGACATCAATTTAACATAAGGAGCACTTGCACTGTGGCATGTGGAATTGGCACAGTGCTCAAAGCGTATAACCAGCAAAAACATATCAAAAACAGGGGAGGCAATCCAACAAAAATGGAAGGGAGACTCATGCCAATGATGGCAGGTTTAACAGATATCTATTGTAAGACAATGGGTCGAGAGTGGTGGAAGCCCTACTCAAATATTAAACACAATCCTTGTCATAGAAAACCACAAACGTTACTAAATAAACCTGTGCTTAACATTCTGATATCTTGGCACAAAGCAGTCAGGCTTAACTTAGAGGCAATGAGTAAAGTATTTATGTAGCTCTCAAACAGTAATTAAGTAAAAACATAACACCAATATAAAATCCCAAACTGATCTAGAAAAATAGTGGACATTTTAATAAATAAATTACACCAAAATGTCAAAAAAACACTCAGTAGAATGGAAGATATGAGAATTTAACGTTTTATGTGACAACATCACCCAAAAAATCAAAGTGCCACTCACAGTTAGCTGGTCACGCTGGACCCAGGGAAAGTCACAAGATCAGGACTACTGCGATGGAGCGTGAGTGAGATAAAGGGACTAAGTTTGTCACACTGAAGAGTTCCCTTCTCAAGCCCTTGTGAGGGGCTGCTGTTTGCGTTGGCGAGGAGGTCGCGGTCAGCACAAGGTGCAGGTTGGGCATCTCAGACAGTCCTTGTACTGCGAAGAGCCGATTGTTTCTGGAGACTCGGGTTGGCAGTCGCTGCTGACTGTCACTGTCAGCACCAAAGAAGGCCCCATGGGAGATTCGAGTTGGAGGTTGGAATGGGCGGTCAATTCTCAGCACTTTGCCATTGTGAGGAGCCAAAAATTTCTGTCTCTTCAACTTTTCTTCAGAAGGAGTGCGCTCTAATGCCAACCAAGGGTCCAGGACCTGGGGCATTTCTTGGGGATTAGGACTCACTCCACTACGGGCCAGCAGAAGGCCTAAGGAGGACCAGGTAGGTCCAATTTAAATTGAGAAGCTGGGCAAATTGCAGGGAGATATCTGAGAGCTTGTTGTCTCCCTGTAGCTAAAACAGGAGGCCAGCCATCCGACCCCTGGAGTCACTTCTGGATAAGAAAGGTTCAACCAAGCAGGTCCAATCTTCCTTCTTTAGACAGCTATAAAGTCCTTCTTCTGAATCTTCCATAGATCCAGCAGTGTCCTAATGAGAGGTTCTGAAGGTGACACTTTTATGCCTTAGTCAGCTTTTGTATGGAGGAATTCCCTGGCATACCCAAAGACTGGGCGATACAAAAGGGGATGATGGACGGAGCATTTGAGCAAATCAAACACTCACCCCCAGTCAACTGATCTGGGTTTAATCCATCACCATTCTTTAGTGGGACTGTTCCCTCATGGGAACAGTCCAGCCCGAACTGCCAGGCCATGTCTTCCCTGGACCGGAACAAGCATCCTGGGACCGGTTTCGGATTCATAATCCTCATCAGCCAGGCTATCTTGAATCCAGTGGCCAAGTGAGCAAGGGGCTTGGCAGTTCGGGCTAGACTGTTCCCATGAGGCACAGGGTCAGACTGATTTGCATATAGCCATGTCTGAACTGGGGTGGCCGAGTGAGCTAAAGAATGGTGATGGATTAAACCCAGATCAGTTTACTGGGGGTGAATGTTTGATTTGCTCAAACGCTCCGTCCATCATCCCCTTTTGTATCGCTTTGTTCGCCCTAAGTGTGGCAGGGTATGCTCAGACATGAGTCCCTTGCTCACTTGGCCACTGTATTCAAGATAGCCTGGCTGATGAGGATTATGAATCCGAAACCGGTCCCAGGATGCTTGTTTCCAATCCAGGGAAGACATGCCTTGGCAGTTCGGGCTTGACTGTTCCCATGAGGCACAGGGTCAGACTGATTTGCATATAGCCATGTCTGAACTGGGGTGGCCGAGTGAGCTAAAGAATGGTGATGGATTAAACCCAGATCAGTTGACTGGGGGTGAGTGTTTGATTTGCTCAAAGGCTCCGTCCATCATCCCCTTTTGTATTGCTTTGTTTGCCCTAAGTGTGGCAGGGTATGCTCAGACGTGAGTCTCTTGCTCACTTGGCCACTGGATTCAAGATAGCCTGGCTGATGAGGATTATGAATCCGAAACCGGTCCCAGGATGCTTGTTTCCGGTCCAGGGAAGACATGGCTTGGCAGTTCTGGCTGGACTGTTCCTATGAGGCCAGGGTCAGACTGATTTGCATATAGCCATGTCTGAACTGGGGTGGCCGAGTGAGCTAAAGAATGGTGATGGATTAAACCCAGATCAGTTGACTGGGGGTGAGTGTTTAATTTGCTCAAACGCTCCGTCCATCATCCCCTTTTGTATTGCTTTGTTCACCCTAAGTGTGGCAGGGTATGCTAAGACGTGAGTCCATTGCTCACTTGGCCACTGGATTCAAGATAGCCTGGCTGATGAGGATTATGAATCCAAAACCGGTCCCAGGATGCTTGTTTGCGGTCCAGGGAAGACATGGCTTGGCAGTTCGGGCTGGACTGTTCCCATGAGGCACAGGGTCAGACTGATTTGCATATAGCCATGTCTGAACTGGGGTGGCCGAGTGAGCTAAAGAATGGTGATGGATTAAACCCAGATCAGTTGACTGGGGGTGAGTGTTTGATTTGCTCAAACGCTCCATCCATCATCCCCTTTTGTATCGCTTTACCCAAAGACTGGTTCTGGTCAGATCTTCTCCTTTCCCTGGTCTGGTCCTGGTTCCAAACTTTCTAGGGTGACAAAGGAAATGGGAGGCCAGGTGTCTGGTTCCTTTGTGTGGGTTGCAGACAGGGCCCCTTTGAAGTTAAATCAGGACAGTGAACAACTTTTCCCCAGTCATCCTCTCAGGAAGACCCACTTCTCTTACATCAAGACCTTATTTGTTCCAATGTCTAGAAAAATTACACAACCCGCAACAGGAAAGCCATACACAGTCATGTGAGCCCGGACACTGGTAGAAAGGCACAGTTGGTTTACACAGAAAAATGTCAGCATTCTAAAAGTGGCATTCTTAAATGTGTGACTTAAAATTACAATTAATTTAAGTGGAAACAGCATTTCTCTATCTGGTCCCAAACTGAAGGTAGCGCTTATGAAGTGTAATAATTTAAGCCAGTGTTAGTCTATGGGAGGGATAGCATTACAACAATGAAAACGAATATAGGAGTTTTTTACTGCCAGGACATGTAAAACATAACCCCACATGCCCTGTTTTTTTAAATATCAGGCACCCTGCTCCCGTGGTGGTAAGGGCCTACTTTATGGGTGACCTATAAGTATCACAAAGGGAGGTTTCGACTTAGCAAAAGGTTTATCTTGTTACATTGAAATGGTAGTTTAAAACTGCACTATAGGCTTCAATGGAGTGCCTGAGACATGTTTGACAGTGCAAGTTTAGTGAGTGGCACCATGTGTGCTGCAGCCCACAGGTAGCATTTAATTTACAGGCGTTAGTTACGTGTCGTAAAATTTACTAGGTATTTATGAATAAAATAAATGTGGCAATTGGGTTATGCTAATTTGTTTATATTTAAAGGATAAACAGCCTGATTCATCAAGCCGAATTGCGCTCGCAAAGGGCCAGATTCTGAGAATCTGGCCCTTTGCGAGCGCAATTTTTGCATTTGGGATTCATCATCCCAAATGCAAAAATCGGTAATTGCTAATTCGCTAAATTGCGATTCCTTAAATGCAATTCATCAACCATTTTTAAATTGCTAATTGGCAATTTCGGGCCGCTATTTACCGAGAGGTCAGACCTCTCGGTAAATAGCAAAAACTTAGAAAAATGCTTTTAAAAGCATTTTTCTAAGTTGCATGTTGCACACACACATGTCCTTTGGACATGTGTGTGCGCAACACCTGTTTCAATTAGCATTTAAGGGGTGCTACAGGGTGTCCTTTGGACACCCCTGGCACCCTTTAAATCGCTATCTTATTTGCGAGTAGCAAATTGCTAATCGCAAATAAGGAATACTCCCCATTCATTCCTATGGGCCTTTTGGCCCATAGGAATGAATGGGGAGTTATTCCTTATTTGCGATTAGCAATTTGCTACTCGCAAATAAGGAATGTGTAGGAATCGCTATTTATTTAGCATTTCCTACATGAATACCGTTTTGCGAGTCCTTAATAGCGATTAGCTATGAATCGCTATTAGGGGCTCGCAAAACGGCCCGTTGATGAATCAGGCTGAAAGCACAAGCAGATTGCCACTGGTTAGCAGGGGGGATGCACAGAGTCCTAAAGCCTATAAAAATGAGTTTAGCAAAAATCAGGGAGTGAAGGCAAAAAGTCTGGGGGAATAAGACACCCAGGACATGAGGTCTGACACCCAGATCAGTAGCTGAATTACACAGTCTGAAACTGAAAAATCTGATATCAACTTTGGCTTATCTGCTTGACCACATTTTGGTGATCTATGCAACTTTATTTCACCAAGCTGACTTTTTATTCATTATCACATACGAGAGTACCTCCAAATACTGAGCTTAGGATGTGTATTGTAAAAAAACTCTATTGTATTTGATTTAATAGCCTATAATGTTGCTCCACTTATAATATGAATCTGGGCCACATGTAGAGTACACATAATAACTAATTCCATTTTAGTTCATTAATAGCATTGCCATCAGGGTGGGACAGAAATGTTTTTCAATACATGTTTGAAAACTTGCTTTCAAAAAATACTTTTAAAGTAGAGCTATAATCTGATGTGCAAAGGTGAAACACTTCTGTGTGTTAAAGAAATACACTTTTGGTTTAGTTAACCCCTTCCATGCTGATGACGGCCCCTGTCCGTCATGCATCACGGTGGGCGTGTGCTGATGACGGTTGGGGGCCGTCATGTGCCCGCCCACTCTTTAAAACGGCCGCACAGCGCGAAAATTCACCGCGCATGCAAGGGGTTAAAAGGCAATTGATCATATTTTTACATGTTATTTTAACATAATTTATATGTCGAATAGTATCTAGTCTCAGTGCGTGCATGGGCTCTCTGAGTGGAACTTTTGCTTGGTTCTGACTCAGCTTAACTTTTTAATTTGCTGGTTTGTCCACCCCTAACAGGAGTAACATGCATCTCTGAAGCCATGCTAAACATTGCCCAAGTCTTCTTGAACAGTGGCGTAGCAGGGTCAGGTGGTACCAGGTGTGGAAAATTTCTTGTCATCCTGGCTTGACAAATGTCAAAAATATGTGTTTAAAACACATATTTATGCCATTTTGTCACCCCCTCAGTGATTATTGTCCATAGTCCGTTCAAAAAATGGTAGAATAAGTGACCTTAGAATTATGGTATACCTCCAGCTCAGCATCAAATATTAGAATCTACTCAGCGTGCAAACAGCATGACGTTTTGGAGTTGAAGTGGAACGGACTATATTCCACTGGTTACTGACTAAGGGTATCCTCTCCATTGTTTATACACAAGGTGGTTGGCACGCTGAGCAGATTCTAATATTTGCTGCTGAGCTGGAGTTATACCATCATCCTAAGGTTACTTATTCTTCCATTTTTTGAACCGACCTGCTGGAAGGGAGATATCTGGAGTGGGAGCCCCTTCCCCCCCCCAGAGGTCTTTCCTGAGTGGGCGCACAGACAGACAGACAGGCGCACTGCCAGTACGCCTCCCAAAGGCTTGTTTCCTATACACATGTGTCCGAATAGGGGCGTGGCCATAGAGGCAAAGTGATTCCCTCATTTGCATAGGGCCGGGCCCATATGGAAATGAGGGCATGCTCTCTCAAGATAGTGCTGCTGCTATATGTGCGCATGGGCTATCGATATTACAGAAGGGGCCTCACAAGAGTCTATGGCCCCCTCTGTAATACCATAGTGCCCCGGGGACACTTAAAGCAGGTGCACACACCCATTGCACCTGTCGGGTAGATTACTACCTCAAGGTCCGTATTAGAAACAGTGCCCCGAGGGTGCATCAGGTGTGTGCACCGTGAAACTCCAGGACACTGTAGTTTTACAGAAGGCGGTGCAGAAGCTTGTGCACCCTTTTCTGTAATGCAGATAATGCCGGTACTCATAGGGCACAGGTGTTATCATGTGACCCCATGCTAATTAGGGAATCATTTTGCCTCTGCTCTTTAATAAGGACACACACACAGAGGCTCAGAGGCCATCAGGAGGTGCACTGATTGTGCACCACAGAAAGATGGTGCACAGTAAGTGCACCCCCGGAGTGCGTCCCCTTGGAGGGGTGAAATAGGGTCATATGGACCCCCTAGACATGTCTCTGCAGGCAGACGCAGTCCCTCGCTGCACATGCCTACAGGGGAATCTCTGTCTCTCTTTAAAGTGTAGGTGGGTGTCGCGGCGTAGAGGAAGACAGAATGGTTGATTGAAATAGCTGTGCTGCCTTTCACTAATGCTGTGCCCTTGGAGCAGCATGATTTCATGACTGTCCTGAGGGCACAATACTTGTTATAAGGTGCACTGTCCCTGTTTGTGCCCTGTGCACTTGAATAAAGGTGCAATGTGACGCATAAAGGGGCAGTGCATCGACTACGTAGTATGGAGTTTAGACTCAAATCGCGCCTTCTTCACTTGACCAAGTTGTGTGCTCCACGGCCCATCGCTTAACATCTCTATTTAGCATTTTCCTTAACCATCCGGTATGAGGGCACCTAAAAGAAATTCAGCACTGTAAAAAGAACTTCACTTATTTATGGTTAATATAAAATAATCCTGCTTCACATGTAATGACAATATAGACTATACAAAAAAAGAACATGACAAACTGGCATATTTTAGCTAACTTATGGAAAGGCATCAGGGTATGCGGGCATTGTTAAATGTGTCATGTTTAAAAAAATATTACTTTTAATAAATGTCACTCAATTCAGTGGAATAATTGAATGTACTTGAGACACAGAGAAAAGTGTTGTTTTATTTACATCTTTTGATGGCTCATCTCGTGTTTTGGATCCAAGAGCCAAGCCAGACCCCTGCTTCACCTCTCCCAAAGGATGTCCATGGTCTCCCTAGAAATGTAATGTCTCCTATGCCCTTGGTTGTGTACCCCTTAACAAATGCCAATTAGCCCTAGTGGTGAACAATTCTGGACATCTGGGCCAAGCATCAAGGCATGCAGCACCCCCTCAAAAGAGACAGAAGCTCTGTCTTCCTTTACCAATCCCCAGAAACACCAAGGTGTAGACATGCATCGATCTGTGTTGTGTTGTAACCATTAACCTGTAGTCTCCTCTGCTTGTATCACTGTCAGGGGTGTGGCTTCCAGTTGTGCAACAGGTGCAGTGGCGCTGAGGACCTAGGCCTGAGGGCTCACAGAACCATGATTATTGCTGTATTTTATCATTCAAACAGCAGCTGAGGGAATCATTCCATTCCTTGCACCAGGGCCTTTGACACGTTGGCAATACCACTGATCCCCGAAACCTCAGCACAGCTTTGGGCTCTTCGATGTGTCTCCTCCGTTCTAACTTTAAACTCCCAAAAGTTGCCTAATTTTCATGCAGAACCAGGCTAGAAACCAAGCCCAGTCCTGGCAAAAATATACAAACCAGCCATGCGCGGCAGGGGACCACTACTGGAATAGGCCTAGGGCCATGGTGGCCATCTCGGCTCTGAAATCAGACCCATGGCTTGCAGGCACCGGGAAAAGCCAACCCTGTCCGTGTAGGCCCTGCAAATTAGAGAGTCATAGTAATACCTCCTAGCATTAAACGACTGGATTATTTAATCTAAAACCTCTGATTCCTGAACGAAGTTTATGTGCGTGTCTACTTAAAATATTGTTGTCAAAAAGAGAGACCAAAATACGTCACTTCTAGTGCTCGTGTGCGCACTATGTGCGCGTGCTCAGTAAAGACGGCTGGGCACTGAAGGAGACCGTCAACATACAGCCTCAGAGAGTCAGCCACCGGCAGTGGTATGGAAGGGTACAAAAGCCAAGTCTATTCAAATGCTCTATAGAAAACTCCGTCTCCCCGGGATCTGCCATCCGAAAAGGGTCACTGCGTCTCCGCTGCTCTCTGAGACGACCCAGTCCCTGCAATTACCCGCCCCCTTACCCCGGTGTCAGCATGAACTGTTGTCCGACGCTGGCGTAAAAGACGCCATTTTCATGTGAACGTTCGGTGTTCCGCACGAAGGAGTGATGGAGTGTGCCCTCGTGTCTCGTGTCCTTTAAAATGCCGTGAACATTGTTTTTTTGCAGTCTGGGTAGGGGACAGGGCGCCCGGGGAGATGAGCATTTCTCAGCGGCTGTGTAAAGTTCATTTGTCACTGGGTGGCATTAAGAGTCCTCTCTGTCATCTTCTACTGACATTTTCGAAAGAGTACAGTGAGAGGACAGCATCTCTCCCACACCGGCCGGGTCCTCTCTGTAACCCCTCTGTTTCCAGTGCCTGGAGCCATTTAGAAATCTTTTAGTCGGCAGGCACAGTGCCCAGCTCTGTGTGATACTGTGCAGTGTTACTGGTGTTTGTGTGGCACCAGCCTGTCACTTCCAGTTAGCAACAAAACAAATGCTTGAAGGTCCTGCATGTAAGGTATCATGGTGGAGTCCCACGGCGCAAACTGTCCAATCTAGGTGCCCCTTACTCGCTTAATGAAGCCTCACAGAGCTGAACAATCCCACAGCTTACACCGAGCGCAGGCTCTGGGTTTACACGACAGAACAGTTTCTTAGGTGGGTTATCTTACGGGCTATCCAAGGGCAGGCAGCTGTACCAACCTATGCTGCCCCGCACGACTGATGAGCCAGCACTGTGGGAAACCCAATCAGTGCTACACCTTTTGGGTGATCCTCCTCCAGATCATGTGACACATTGATCCCTTATTACTCACGCCCCTTGCAGGGCGGAGCCTAGCAGGGCAAACCCCCGGTTGGTCAGGCCCCCAACCGCCCAAAGGAATAACGGGGTGCCGTCACGCTTTTCTAGGAACCTGCCCTGAGGCTCCTGGTCTTTGGCTCTGGCACCCTTATTGTGCCGTGCAGATGTACCCTTACTGTACCCGTCTGCTTCCAGATCGCCCTGTAACTCTGCCACAGCTCTGGAGGTGGCCCCTGTTGCCACCAGAGCCCCCCTCCAACACAGCTGTATTCCCACTTGCAACATGCCATTTCAAGGCCTCCTGCAAATCCCAGGGGAACCAGACCATTCCCATAGGTGACAAGTGGATCCCATCTTTGTCACAATAGCCACTTAGCCTGGATCAGCTAGTGTCTGATGAAACCAAAGCCCCTTTGGCCTGTGAACTTCTGCATTGAACTATTCACCCTCCTGTGGGAAAGTTCCACTACCTCACCTGCCTCAGCCCCGTGCCAACTATGGGCGGGACGAAATCAGGCACCATCGCTCACATTGCCCCATCTATATGCTGATCTCACCTAGCTGCCGTCCTACTAGCACCGTATGTGCCTGAACACCTGTGTCCCCAATCTATGGGACAGTAGCCTACTTGTTAGGTGACCACTCCCACAACCCGCCTGCCTGCTTTGGCTATAGAGGCAATGTGGTTTTATACTTTGATTGTTAATCGTGACGCACAGGAATGTTCCTGACTAGAAATATGTGCCAATGAGCGAGGGTGTCCTCATGCACTTGCCATGCATCCCTTATTCCCTATGGAAATTTCGCCTGCTCAGTCCCCCCAGTGGTGAAACCCCCTGTGCTTATCAGCTTAGTGAATCTGTCCGATTTAATACAGTGCGCACTGTCTGCAATATAGAGCCTCACATTCTTGCGTATCTTAACTATGATACTGTTAGAATCTAATATTCCCAGTTGCAAAAGGTGGGCTGCGGCGATACGCAGCCCCGTTTTGCGGGTAGCTGGGACCACACTGCCTCCCCGCACGGTACCTCCTCCCTCGTGCAACTCCATTATGCTCTTCTGTATCCCTGAAGAGCACCTGGCAGGCTACTGTTTGATGAACTAGGAGTGAGTGACCATAAGGAAGTGTGTCTTCTTGTACCTGCCATGAATACCCTTATTTCCAGAAATTACCTTGTTCGTTGGGAAAGGGGGTCTAACTTTAACCACAGCTATAATACCCTTCCCGCTAATGTAGGCTCCCACCTTCTGCAACCTGTAGTCCATTTAGCACTGTATGTGCCTGAACACCTGCATCCCCAATCTATAGACAGCAGCCTACTGTTAGGTGACCGCTCTCACAACCTGCCTGTCTACTTTGGCTGTCAGGCCGAGAGGTTTATGCTTAACTGAAGCAACCCAAAACCTGCCCATGGAGTGGAGTGCGAATATTTCTTAGCTATATTCACACCTGTAACCTGCTTTCTAGGCCTCCTCCTGTTCCAGTGGAACGTGTCCATGCCCCCTGTGACAAGTGCACCCCATGTTTGTCAATTTAAGCTTAGGCGTGCACCCGGGTGGCCCATGCCTGAAGGAGCACAAAAAAAACCTTAGACTGTGAACCTGTGAACTGTGTCCTACCAGCTAATGTAGGCTCCACTTTCTGTAAACTGTATTTGCAATACTTCTAGCACTGTATGTGTCTTAACACCCGTGTCCCCGATTTATGGGACAGCAGCCCACTTGTTAGGTGGCCTCTCCCACAACTAGCCTGTCTACTTCGGCTATCCGGATGAGAAGCTTCTATGCTTCACTGAGGCAACCCGTAACCTGCCCATGGGGCAGAGTGCACACATTCGCACAGTCCTCTTTGATTGCTAAATCATGGCGAACAGGAATGTTCATAACTAACAGTATGTGACCCTGAGCAAGTGTATCTTCAAAAACTTCGCTTGTATCCTTTATTCCTTATGGGAATTTTGCCTGTTTTGTTCCCTCAGGTACTTCATATACTTGCAATACAACTCTGCCTGCCTAAATGTGCTACGTTGCAAGCATTTAGGTGCCTCACTTATATCTCTTCCCCTTGAAAAGATATCACAAACCTCATTGGCCATGAGCACCTTAAGAAGCACACAATGTTCACCTGGGCGGACCTTAAATGAAAATGGCTCTACACAGCCGTAAGGCCAAAAGCACACATGCATTAACCTATTTACTGGTGCTTGCCACTTGGCACCTTTCTGGTTGGTGATGCGGAACCTCCTACTGAGTCTAGCGTTGCGGACACACCACCCGTGTCCCTTGAATCACCCTCCATCCTCCTGTGCAGTAGTCATGCTGCTGAGTGGCAATCAATTCAACATCCCTCCTTTCCTGCAAGACTAATGCCTGTTCAGTTTAATCTGTGGAGACTGCACCCAGACTTCCCAGGCAGCTTTATTGCTTACATTGAGATAATCTCACGCTTGCAACTTGAAACTACAGCGAATTTAACTTACAATGATACTGTGTGTCTGGGTGAACTATGCACAGGTAATTGACACTCTCCCACGTGCAGTTGCTAGGAAACATTTTGGACTAGTCCATCAAATTCGGACAGCCATCCTCCTCGGTGGAGTCTTGCTCTCCCAAACTTCAGCTAGTGTCTCCAGAACAACATAGCATACATGTTCCGGTATCAGCTTCCCTGTTCTTTTTTGGCCAGGTCACTGACCCTGCATTGTACACTCTCCCAAATGCTTAATGCGTTTTCTCCAATGTTCAGAGATAAAGATGTGCTTTAAATATTGTAACCAAGCATCAGCTCATTAATATTACTGAAAGAAAAAAAAATCTCACTGACACTCTCCCATTTCTCATAAGTGAGGTCCTGTTTTGATCTAACAAAACTTGTTTCTATGGCAGTCACATGACCCAACACAACCTTCGACTGCAACAGGCTCTCACACCTCACCATAACATCTCTCAAGTGGGTCAGCTGATCATCCACCACCGGCATTATGCAAAATTAGACTGGATCTACTCGGCGAGGAAGACTCATGGACCTGCTGAGACCCCTTTGAGATCTGCTGACCTGCCCCAAGCCTTTGCGACATTGCCAGACAACCAACCCTGCAGAGTAAAGTTAACACCTGGGGCTGGACAAATACATTGTTTTCCCTAGCACTTCAGACTGTGCTCTGTTATCCCAGTGCTGTGTCTGGCAGGTGCTACCCTCTATGTGTTTCCTGTCCTTGCCACAGGAGGAGGCAAGTTGGCCAAATGCGATTGACATTGACTCTGCCAAACATAACAAGTGTATTTCTGCACTACTTCGGCCCGGGAGGTATCCTTACGCTGATTCACAGGTGGTTATTGATACCCAGCTCAACTGTACTCATTTATCACCCCAGGCAGGATGAAATGCTGGGTGAATCTGCCTGGATAAGAACCTGGGCCTTGAGATCAAGCACAGACCCCTACAGTAGGTGCCCTAGTCGGCTAGGCACTATCCCGTATCTGCATTAACTACAGGGAACTAATGCTTTTGTATCGCGAAAGCAGGGAATGGCCATGCGTGCAGTGTTCCAACCTACTGAATAAGTAGTATTTGCTCAGTGTGCTCATTACACGCCCTACTCGTCCTGCACTCTTTAGCCAAAGAAGCCCCGGCCCCAGAGTGACCCTAGCCCTTACGGCACCCTCACAGAGTAAACTGTTAACGCAACTGGTACCCATGAATCCGAAATGCTATCTAGCGCCACCCCATTAGAGCATCCGTATGCATCGTACCACCACTTGGCGCTTAGTCACCCATTACACCAAGTAAACTGCAATGATATGAACAATGCGGTGAATACCGATCGTGCTACAATCTGCACAAGTGAGCCTGTAATTGTATCTAAACTACAACCACATGGCAGCACGGAGGTTGATGCTTTGGAAAGGGTGAATACATACACATACCATGATGGTGTCTTATCCTTGAGTTCATTAGCAACTGATATGAACCTCTACCCTCTCATTTCTGTATTAAAGCTGTGTGTGCCATTCTTCTTATGTGCATTGGGGCTTTATTGCTTGCATCCTGTAATTGTGCAGCTACACTTTGAGGCCTATCAGATCACGCATGACTCCGTCGTATTCGAGGCTGCAGTTTGCCCCACTTGGATCACTGTAGGCTCTAACCTGCCAAACTTTCAACACACCATCAACCAAATGTAAAACAAACAGTTGAATAGTGCCACTCAGTGGCTAAAACACCCCCTGAGGATAGATCGTTAGCATATGCTTGTGTTTCTTACTGCCAGTATATTGCCGCCAGAAAAGGAACTTAACCCTTCCTGGAAACTGTGCACGCTGGCCCGTAACCATGGCTGGAGCCCAAAATCACCAAATAAGGATAAGCCAATGCCAAGGCCACTCAGCCTAAGTTGCCAATGGAACAAAGTGTTGCAACTAAGACCCCAAAACCGGCTCCAGTCCCCCGCTGCGGCACGAAATACAATCAATCGACCTCCCCTAATGAGGCCCAGCAACACCATGAGTCGAGGCTGCAGATGCACTGGTCCCGGGGACCCCCCTTGGCTGCATCAAACACAAAAATTGCAAGGGAAAAAGTTCCATCAGCCTTTGAGGCAATCAATGCACCCATCAAATGGCCTCAGGACCGCACCAGGTGAATGAATGGTCCACTACAGGCATGAAGAATGTGTCATTCCTCCCATCAGCCAATAGTCACGTGGGCACCCCCAGGATGCCTGTGCTCCTCGGCAATGCACCACTGGGTCAAATTGTTCACAGGGTCCGTCCAATGAGGTGAACAAAGAACTACCCCTAATACCTTTCCTCTGGCTCCCTCCATACTCACCCCACCAGCATGCTGAGCGCGGGAAATCAGGTGGGTTGTATATGAGGGAGCTGTGGCCTCCTAAATTCTAAACTGCGCCCAATCCAGATATGTAAGGTGCCAACATGGGGTCGCACTGCCTGCATCTCATTAAGCCTAGAGAGCATCCATTAAGTGCACATTTCCTTTTTAGATGAATAATTCATCATTTTAACATCAAGGGGTGCGGAGTGCCCACCTCCATGCCATTTCAAGAACGTAATCTTTTTTCCCTTGGCAGCTTCTTAAAGGTAGCCAACCAATACAACACTGTGCATTGCCAAGGATGTGGGACACTACCCACCCGAAATGCACTTCAGCACCCCTCACTGAGATACGAAGCACCATACAACGGCCACAATGCAATACCAGCAAGAGAGTCAGAGCTGCACGCCCCTGATAATTGTAACCGTTCCCCGTGCTAAGCCTTACAATGTAACCCCAAAAGCCCTTCCTCCCAAACGTGATCTGGCAGAAGAGGCTGCCGGCACATGGCCGCACCAGCCAACTTGGCTAGCTAAGGCAGCAGCCTAATGTCATCGTAGTGCTTCGGTAACCTACTTCTCCTTACTCTCCCCTCCCCGGGTACCTTGTGGGTTGGGGAGTGAGCAACCGGTACAATACAATTCACGGGGTTGGAGGGGGGGGCTGCTTCCTACCTTGCACTCCCGCTAAACTCACCACCGGACCACCCAGAGACGCGACGCACCCAGCATGTCCAGCGGGCAATAGATCACAAGCAAAAGGATGACCAACTACCTCGCCTTAGACTAAACACAATTACTTTCATACATCATGATAGTACGCCTGTGAACGCGCCCAGCAAAGATGCCCCCATCTCAACACAGTCCGGACCAGGGCCACAAAACAACCCACATCACACGGAAAACGCGCCACAGGACCTCCCTAAAAACAAACCCCACGGTCAACCTCTACGCTTGTGGTAAATGATGACCCAGCTGAAACTGGGGTGGTGCCCAACAGAGGCAGGGATCACGGTACCCCAGGAAAGCTGCAGAGAAGCTATAAACTCATGGCGAACAACAACGTGCTACACTTCCCCCCCGGACACTACATGTCCGTGCCACAAATGGGGACTCGTGCACCGACTGCTTACTGTTCCCCACGGCCAAACCACTCCATAGCTCTGCCGCAAGGGAGGCCAGAGCAGCCAGCTTGGCTCACTCGACCGCCCACCCTGTGAGCCACAGTACCCATGGACCCAACAACGGCCGTACAAATACCAGGACACGGGCTTTTAGCCCATGCCGTGGACCTCCCGTGCTAGGCTTGTATGCCGCCGATCGCGCAGTGCAGTGACCTAAGGCCGCACTCGACTGTTGTCCTACATCAGCACATTGAAAAAAAAGGAGAGGAGGGCAACAGTGGGCTCTGATATACCTGCCTATGGGCAGAGGCATCGCCCAAAGGAGCGTCGGAAACAACACAAACTGCCCAAAGGGGTCCAGACTCCTGCAGCAACTGCCGACCATTTGCGCCCCCCCACGACCGCAACACATGCCCCGCCGGGCAGAGGGAGTTCATAGGAAGGGAACCTCACCTTCTCCCCTACATGCAAGTCTCCCCTACATGCAAGCCCCCCCCAGCAATGACCGGTTGGTGACGGGGAGGGGCACAACGACTCGCCACAAGCTCCCGGGCCCGGACATAAGGATGAGAAAGATTATATCCTGAGAGGCAAAAAACACAGCGGCCAACATGGGAATGGCTGCCGTACACAGAACTCACTGGGACTCGAGACGACAGAGCCGAGTGCCATAAAGTGCTGCTGCATAGGGTTCCCATCTGCGAAGAAAGTCGGGCACGCACAACTACTCACAAATCCCTCATAACATCGGGGTCATCATCAGGGTCTCTCGTGCCCCGCCACCACAGCTAATACCTGGTGCAGCCTAAAACCTCAACAGCTGAAGATACATCGAGCAAGCGGCAGGGATAGCCCTGAAGTAGCCACCTGAAGCTGTAACACATGCCCATTGCCGGGTGGACAGGCCCCTCAGAGGGCTCAATGCTGATGTGACGCTCCAATCAACTCACACAGCTTATATGACCTTCAACCTGTCTCTACTTGCACTCTACAGTGCTACAAGCAGGAACTTGACCCGAGCATCGAAAACACCAAGACTGCTCACCTCAAGCCACAAAACGAAACGGGCTGCCTCTGCTCAACTCGCTGCATGCCTGAACAGCGTGTCCAGCCCCTGTGCTGCTCATATCCCCCACTCTGATTCACAAGACCAGAGGCCCGCACTTCACCAAGGCAACCCGATGCCTGCAGAACTCCAGACCCAGGACCTCGACACGGGGATGGCCAAAATAAGTCTGAAGGCCAAGCATGTTAACTGTTCCGGGCGGGCCCTAATCCCGAGATGGTTTACTGACGGCAGGGCCAGTTATCCCTGCACCTGTCAGCAATGTGCCTCTGCCCACGACAGGTGGTTGCACTCGCCGCTCTGGTCTATGTCGGCACATTGCCCCCTCTCCACCAGTAATACTATCGAGATGGAGGGGGGCAGTGGTGAGCTCTATTAAACATACCTATGGGCAGGGCCTCCAGTCGGAGAGGGCATCTCAAAAGACAGCACAAGCTACCCCAATAGCTTGGACTCCCCCCTGAACGACCGATGCTGCCGATCCGACGCAGGCGACGTGGAACGGAGATCGACCCAGAGACGGCGTGTGGAAGTGACCTCCACTCTAGACGGCGTGTCTGGCGCAAAGAGGACGCCAGAGAGGAGGAGGAAGGTATAAGTACCCTCCCCTGACCTCTGCTGACGCGGGATTTCTGGTCTATTGTTACCTTACCAGATCCCAGCTCAGGTCGACTGAATCGTTGGTACCTGTCATTGAGTAAAAGGCAATCCACTACTAGGTTAATCAAGAAAAACTTACACCACTCTAAAGAACCACTTACCACTGGAAAAGGTTTAAGAGTTTATTATAAAGCCAAAAGTATCTGGAGATACAAACATCTCAGAATAAGATTCAAAAGATATACAGGTATCAATATAAAAAGAAATTCTCTGAATGCTCTTAATCGGCAAAAGGAAATTATTAAAAATATCTCAAATACCATGAGAGTTGCAAGAATCGCTATGAGTTGCAACTTGAGAGTCATTTACAGAAAGGAAAAGTTCAGGTTAGGCTGTCCCTACACTGGACTAAGTGACATCCCTACTTAACAAGATCTTTACCTAAAAAGGTGTCAGCAGTGGTGACTTCCAAAAAAGATCACCACTTCCCTTAGTCTCTAATTCAAGTTGAAGTCTTGCAGTTCTCTATCTGCCTACCCATCCGCTCTCTTAGGTTCCTCAGATCATCTGCCCTACCTCCACCCCGGGGTGCTTTCCCTAATACAAAATCACATTTCCAATAGGAACGCCCCTGGAGACGCCTCTCACGTGGTGTGGTTTCTGGCGGCAAATTCCAGTCTGATCCTCTTCTGGGCCCTTTGTTAAAGTTGACCTTGCTTCCCAGGCTTCTTCTCCAGCGAGAGGGTACCCCCTAAAATTCCTGAAGACTCCTACAGGCATGTGCCGGGCTCTCTTGAACAAGAGTCCATTCATCACTTTCTGATAAAGGCCCCCCTCGCACCTGCAAACAGACACTTTCTCGGTAGGCCCCAAATTCCGACCTCCACCATATCTTAGGTCGTAAACTATTTTTGAACAGGCTTTACATTCGTGCTCTGTGCGACCTCTCCTTAACGAGCACATGCAGATCAAAGAAGCGACTTTACCAATTCAGGCCTACTTAGAATTACATGAAACGGGCCTCTGCAATATGCACATTTAATTTCTATGTTCAAACAGTATTCTAACTAACACACATTACTATAGTGTAACACATCTATTTGAAACATAACTTCAATTCTATGATTAACAATACTCTATAGCAAAATGACATTAGAATCCAAGTTACTTAAAAGTGTAGCAGCATCTTTCGTTTCTTGTGAAATGCCATGTGGCCTACACATTTCCATGGTTTGCAGAATTACATTTCTTTTTCACACAGCCCCATAACGTGAGACTCCAACATCATTCTAACATTTCTACATCTCTACATTAGTTTTTCACACTGATATATGTATCCCTATTCTAATTAAACACTCATGTATATATTTTCTCCATATAAGTTTGACACTCTTGTATATTATATATTAGACTAATACAACGTGCTTGTAAATATGGTGCACTTCTACATTTTTCAGATTTGTGCTCTCTCAATCCCCCCTTTGATGACTTACAGTAGTCATCATCATCACAACACCCTCTCTAAGGTATAGAGTATCAAACTGAAGTCGTTGCAACCTTCCCCCGTTTCATCTCCTCTAGAGCCCTCAGACTCCTGTACTGATTCTCCTGCATCGCAGCTAGTTTACTCCCCTGCTCTCGCATGGATCTCTGCAATTTGTTTGCTCGATACCATTTGTACAGTCTCACCAATCCCCACAAAGTGATTATACAAATCACTATTATGATGATAGGTTTCAGTATGTACCAAATGATATTCTTTCCCAGGTTGGCAAACCAACCTCCAACTTTACCCATTCCTTGACCTACTTTTTCCCACACTGTTACCGTAGTCAAATCTTCTATCTCGTGGTGTATTTCAGTAATATTTCGAATGTACTTTTCTAGAGGTTTTGAATTGTCTGGAATGTAAGTGCAACATTCCTGGACCTTCAAAGCCTTACAGACTCCGCCCTCTTTGGCCAACAGAACGTCTAGAGCAAGTCGGTTTTGAAGAACCATTGCCCTTATCGATTGCATCTCTCCCTCCACCAGCATTAGAGATCTAGCAGTACTGGCGGATAGTCTATCTACAACTGTTGCCAACCTTCTTATCTTAACATCATTTAGTGCTATCCCCAAAATAGGGAACATGGCACCAAATACATCTCCAACTACCTCTTCAGCGCTTACATCCCTTCTTCTTCTAGTTTGTTTTCCCCTCTTTTTGGTTTCTAAGTCCTCAGCATGGTATATTTTGGGAAAGACTATTGCTAAATAACATGATCCATACCAATTATCTGGTAGTTTCACGTATGCATTTCTTCCACAAACAAAATACACATTCGGGATCACTTGCATTTCCTTTAGGAAATCTTTGGAGTAATACTCCAATTGGAAAGCATGTTCACAACTGACTGCTCCCACAAACACATTCTCATAATATGTTTGACTTCTGTGTATAGACAGATTTCCCCTTTTCTCTCGGTCTAAAGCTATTGGACCACTGCTACCCTTTCTTTGGTGTTCTCTTTCTTCCTTGGTCCAATCGGTTTTCCATTGTCCTGAAGCTTTTAGGATCTTTTGTCTTCTATATCGATCATCCACCTGCCCTATAAACTTTTTCTCAATTTCGGATACTTTACAAGTCAAATTATTTCTTCGGGCATGTGAAGTATCTAAAGTTTTCCAAGGAAGGATAAACTTCTGTAACCTGTCTTCACTCTTATAATAGTCCCATCTATTGAGGTGTTTATAATTTGGCACCTCTGGCAATACCGAGTCAATGTTTGAGAAGTAATACTCAAACCCCTCACGTTTATAAAATATGCTCAACAATAACCTACATGAGATTCCATAGGTCAATGGAAGATGGTGATATCTGATGCCTTCATCTACAGAAGCTGGCAACTGCATACAGACGTAGCAGTTCTTCGCCTCCATGACATCAATATATTCATAAAGCAATTTGGCATAAGCATTTGTTTTAAAATTCCCCTGTGATTCATCTGCATGTAATCTTTTTATTTCAGCATCTAACAAAGCTTTCTCCTTCTCTGTGTTTTCCCCCTGTTTGCCAATCGTAGGAGGCTTCTGTGTTGATGCACTTTTTGCTTCTTTTTCTGCTTTTACATCATTTTCATGTCCTACCACATGTGATACAGTAACCACTAAAACTATAAGAGAAATCACTACCACTAAAAGTGTGCCTATTATGCATTTTGCCCTGCGGTTCGGGTTGCCAGCCTCCATGGTCTCAAAACAGTGTAGTTCTGTTTTTTTCTTTCACAGCACAAGTCTCTTTCCTTTGCTTCTCCAATCTTTCGAACCACACCTGGAAGCTGAAAAACATCCCCTCCGCAAAACAGTCTCTGAGTTCTGTAGCAACAGGCAACTTTAGTCCTTCTCCATCCTCTAAAATGGAAATCCCTAATTTCTTCTTCTTCTTCTTCTTCTTGGCACTAGGTTATCTCTCAATCTGTATTTACAAAGTTCTTTTCAAAGTCGTTAGTAATCCGAAACTATGCGTGTTCCATGAAGTTCCACCACTTGCTCGAATATTTCCATACGAAGAAGGATTCCCTCAAGTATTGGACACCTTGAACAACAACATGGAAATTCAACTGTCTCTAGAATCAATTTTCTTATTCCGCTCAGAAGAGGAGGATAGACGATATTAAGTGTCAGCAGTCTCTCGACCTCCACTCCTGGTACCACCAACTCTACTTCCACTGTTATGAAGGGGTCAGTTCTGGTCAGGGTCACTTTCTTCACCCTCCCAGTTCTGCGTCCCGCTGAGGACATCTGTAGCGAAGTAGGTCCACTCGGGAGTAGCGTATCTTCTGCAAGGCACTCGCACCCTCCTTGACCTTCTCGGACCTTCCTGCTCTTGTCCTTGTGCACTTTCTTCTTGATCTGAGTCTTCGGATATAGGAGCAAGAGTTTCCTCTCGAGCTAGCTTCAAGCTTGGCCTCCTTTTTCTTTCAGGCCAGGTAGCTGCTCCACGCCTTGTTCTCCTATCTCTTGTCCGTTTACTCAGTTCTCGATCACTCTGGATTTGTTCTGTCTCTGAGTTGGTTTCACAACAGCTTTCTCCTTCAGTGGCGACTTCGGTTTCACTGCCGTCCTGCCTTTCTTCGTCTTCTGTGACACTCCCAACTTCGTCAGACACCCCCACAGCGCGACCGATCCCCTCTTTTGACTCTTCTTCCACTACTGGATTTTTGTCTGTGAGAGGAGCTGTTTCTTCAAGAGGTGCTGGAACTCTTCGAGTATGGGAAGCGTGGATCCAATTTGGCAGACCTCCGCACTTCACGGCGGTGTTCGTAGCTAAGATTATCTGGTAAGGCCCCTTCCAGCGCACGTCCAAACAGTTCTTCCGGACGTGCTTCTTCACCAGCACCCAGTCTCCTGGGCACAGGTCGTGGCACTGATTCCTTGAAGGTGGAACTTCTGCGGCCTGTACCTGAAGAGACACAGAATGAATGGCGTCAGACAACCCCTTGCAATAATCCAGGATCAGGTCATCTGTAATGTTCAGTAATGCAGTTGTTGGGACAGTTGGAAGTCTCATTGCCCTACCCATCAGCACCTCGTGTGGAGAGAGACCTGTCCTCCTGTCGGGTGTGCTACGCATGCTCATAAGGACCAAAGGAAGAGCATCAGGCCAACTTAAGGAAGTTGATGAACACACTTTAGCCATTCGACGTTTCAACGTCCCATTTATCTGCTCCACGATACCTGAAGCCTCTGGTCGATAGCTACAATGCAATTTCTGATCAATGTTCAATGCAGAGCAAAGCATCTTCACAACTTCGCTGTTAAAATGTGTCCCTCTGTCCGATTCCAGAGAGGCAGGCACCCCGAAGCGCGGTATCAACTCTCTAAGCAACAACTTTGCTACTGTGAGTGTATCGCACCTGCGTGTAGGGTATGCTTCAACCCATCTGGAAAATATACATACTACCACCAGAACATACCTAAGGCGGTTAACTTTTGGCATTTCAATAAAATCCAATTGCATTCTGTTGAAAGGCCCCCCAGACCTCCCAATGTGACTCAGTGTAACTGGTGTTTTTTTCCCTATGTTCAACTGCTGACAAGTAACACATCGCTTACACACTGCTTCTGCTGCTATCCTAAATTTTGGGCAATACCAAGTCTGCCTAAACACCCTCAGCATGGCATCTCTTCCCAAATGCACCGGACCATGTATCTGTCGTGCCATTGGGCTCGCTAATTCCTCAGGTAACACTGCCCTTCCATCTGCTGAAACCCAAAAGTCCATTTCGCTTCTCACACACCCTGCTGTTTCCCATGCCTGCTTCTCAGATTCAGGTGCATTGTCTTGCATTTGTTTCAAATCTTCCCAAGTATCGACCGTTTCTAACATCATGCTTAATTCTGTCCTTTCCTGAGCCCCACCTACTTCCACCTCCGTGAAAGAATAACCATGCTCCGCACAATAGCGGGCAACTTCGTCTGCATATCTATTTCCTTTTGACACAAACTCTGTATTTTTCGTATGAGCTACACATTTTACAACCGCGATTGCAGCTGGACCCTGTAATGCTTCTAACAACAGCCGCACAAATTCTCCATTTCTGATTGGCGAACCAGAGGAGGTCATGTAACCCCTCTGAGACCACAATTGCCCAAAATCATGAACTACACCGAAACCATATTGGCTATCAGTATATATGGTGACTCTAATTTTCTTGCCTGCTGTACAGGCACGTGTCAATGCAACGATTTCTGCTACCTGTGCGGAGTGTACTCCTTCCAGGCAAGCGGCTTCCACAACTCCAGTAATGGTGCAAACAGCATAAGCTGCTCTCAACCGACCAGTATCGTCTCTTAAACATGAGCCATCAACAAAGTAAATTTCATCAGGGTCGATCAATGGTTCATCCACAATATCTGGTCTGGGCTTCGTACATAGTTCAGTCACATCAAGGCAATCGTGATCTTCACAGTCTTCGCTTTCAATGTCATTAGGAAGTGGCATCAGTGTAGCAGGATTCAAGACAGAGCACCTCTTAAGGGTCACGTTCTCTGCACCAAGAATAACTTGCTCGGAGGAGGAGCTTGGCGGGCATCCGAGATGGCCGCGTGAGCACAGCGCTCTCCGGACCCCCGCCGCTCCCGGCTTAATATCCTGCTTTAATCCTGATTTCTTGCGAGGATTCATGTAGAGGACATTGGGCTGATCTACCTGGACCTTTCAGAAACTGATTTGGACATCGGGTGCCTGAATTATGTTCAATTGAACTTTTGGGCTCCGCCCTCGAAGTGCGCCCAGGACTGGGTGAGGTTCGGTGGCCGTCTTGGAGTTGAACAACAACGGCAGGGGGATTGGTCTTGTGGGTCCCCCTCTTAAGTTTCGGTTTCGTTTCTGCCTCAGACTGGGACACTGGTGAGAGGGTCGGAACGGAGCTGCGGCAGGGACACGAGTAGGTTGTCTGGCCTTGGCTGCACTGTTCCTGGAGTGGGCTGCCTCGATCCTGGTGATTCCCCCTCTTGTAGTCCTTTGGTCCCGGGGCCTCCATTTCTGGTGCCCGGTCCGTCGACCCTGGTGACTTTACTCGTGACGCATCTTCAAAATGTCGGGCAGAGGGGACCGAGAGACGCGCAAGACGAAGACACCTCTGCGCGGGGGTCCGGTTCAATCCAATGTTATGGATCGTTATACCCACTCTAAAGGGTCCCCCGGAGCTGCCCTGCCCGGTCCCATTGCGTCCGACCAAGTAGTGGATGCATCGACGGAGCCCTCCTTGCAGGACATTATGGGCGCCATTTCTGGCATGAGGGAATCCATAGGCCAACAGTACGAAACCTTGGCCCACAAACTTGACACTGTGGCAATTGAGGTGAATTTGATTCGAGCCGATCTCTCCAAGACGAACGAAAAGGTGAAGTCGTTGGATATCAAATCATCCAGCCTCACGACGGACGTCTCTGATATTCAGACGGAGATTGGCAATCTCCGTAGGGTGAACGATTTCATGACCCGGCGCTTGGAGGATTTTGAGAACAGGGCACGTCGCTGTAATGTTCGCGTGGTTGGTCTGCCGGAGAACCCAGAACCCCACTCGGTTGATCTCCTGGTTGAAGACCTTATCCAGAACCACCTTTCTCCGTCTGGCCTTAGTAAATTTTTCGCAGTGGAGCGCGCACATCGTGTTACGGGGGGCCAGGGCAAGCCAGGCGCCCCGCCGAGACCTATTGTTGCTAAGCTTTTCCACTATAGAGATCGGGACGCTATCCTGCAGGCCTCGCGGGTGAAGGGCCCGGTGGCCTTTGAGAATGCCACGGTGAACTTTTATCCGGACTTTTCCCAACAGGTCCAGAAGCAGCGTATGGGATTTCGTGGTGCCAAGAAGCGTCTTAGGGACATGGGGATGCGTTACGCAATGCTCTTTCCGACCAGGCTGCGGGTGGAGTATAATGATCGAACTTTCTTCTTTGATCGGCCAGATGCTGTGAATGACTGGCTAGACTCCCTGCCTCATCGACCTCCTGAGACTGAGTCCGAAGCCCACCCGGGCGGTGCTGAAGGTGGCGTAGAGAGCTGAACATTTCATCTTTGACTGATGCCTTGTTTTGTATAACTTCTCCAGGGATGTAAGCCTATGTTCCTCTACCTCACTTGTGTTTTGATGTATGATTCTATTCTCGTCATTGGTTTGATCGGGGGGCGGGTGGGACAGAGCCTTTCCTCCTCCGGGGTCTTTGTGTAGAATAGGGGTTCTTGGGCGACAGGCACACTGCAGGTTGGGGTGGCTTTTTAGCTTTTTGCAGGGGTGCAGGGTGGGGGGTGTTTTCTTGTTACCTGGGGGGTGGGTGGTTGGGAAGTTCGTTGTTTGTGTGTTCTGTGTTCAAGGCGACTTTATTCTGTATCTGTACTGCTTTTCATGGTCGTGCTCATTGGTGGGGGGTTTGGGCTTTTTCGGGTGGGATGGGGGGTAGCGGGTTGAGATTTGTTTCGTGGAACGTTAATGGTCTGGGAGATCGTATCAAACGCAGTGTGGTGTTGAAATGTATACGACGTTTATCTCCTGACATTGTTTTCCTGCAGGAGACTCATTTGATAGGCAATGTTTGTCATGCAATGAATAGGTGGGGCTATCGCCTCGTAGCGCATTCGGGGTTTACCTCGGGTTCCAGGGGTGTGGGTATCCTTGTCCGGGCTTCCCTCCCCCTGGCTATTGATGATGTTATTCAGGATGACCGGGGGCGGTATGCTGTTCTTGTGGGTCGATATGAAGGCCGTGCCCTCTCCTTATTAACTGTTTATGTGCCCCCCGGCTTGCAGACTTCTACCTTTTCAGATTTGGGCCGTGTCTTGTTGGACCTCCCTGATAGTACTCTCTTTCTGGCTGGTGATTTTAATTCGGTAGTCTCCGGCCTCCACGATCGCCACCCCCCTAGGGATACCCCTGCGGCTCAGCAGTGGTTGGGTGGATTTTTGGATACCTTTGGCCTGGTGGATTGCTGGAGGCTTTTGCATCCTACGCAGCTTCAGTACACCTTTCACTCTGGGGCCCATGGGAGTCTGTCTCGGCTGGATTATTTCCTGATGCCTGCGGCTCAGTCCCCAGCGGTGCGTGAGATTGTGCACCTGCCCAGGGGTATCTCTGACCACTCTCCGCTCTGGCTTCGTTTTGAGGTTGGGGTGGAGGCAGTGGGCCGGGTGGCCCCCATTAATCCGTGGTACCTCACCTCCCCCGAGACCCGCACCCTTTTGCTTAAGTCCTTGGACTCATATTTTCTGGATAACGAGGGGTCGGTTTCCTCTGCTGTGTCCCTATGGGAGGCCTTTAAGACCGTGATTCGTGGGCAGGCCCTCTCCCTTATTGTTGAGGCTAAGAGAGCGAGAAATAGAGAGGTGGTTGATCTTGAGGGGGAGATTTCTGCATTGGAGGAGGGTTTGGAATCTGGTGTCACACCTGAGAAGCTCCATGCCCTGGGTCTGAAACAATTTGCTTATAAGTCCATGGTCACAGATGCCGCCAAAGTGATGTTTCGGGAGCAACAGGGTCGTTTGTATGATGTGGGTGACAAAGCGGGTAAATTGCTGGCATGGCTGGATAAGAAGGAGAGAGCTAATCGTGTGGTACCCGTGATTCAGTCTGCGAGTGGTGTGAGTGTAACGGACCCGATTGGAATAGTTGACCGGTTTGCCGATTACTTCCGTGTGGTGTATACCCCTGTGTCTGTGAGGGATGTGGTTGACTCTCGCCTTCTGTTGCGTGATATAGCCCTGCCCATTGTTTCCGATTTAGACCGTGTGGCGTTGGACTCCCCCTTTACGGTTGATGAGATAGCTACTGCCATCCGTTCCCTCCGTTCCGGGAAAGCATTGGGCCCGAACGGGTTGCCAATCGAATTGTACAAGTTGCGTCCCGATAGGGTGGCTCCGTATCTTCGCGCCATGTTTCTGGAGTCCCGGGAACGGGGTATTCTCCCTTATGATCAGAGACTGGCCACAATAGTTGTCATCCCCAAGGAGGGTAAACCACGTGATCTTTGTTCCTCCTATAGGCCCATATCCCTGTTAAATGTTGAACCCAAGGTATTGGCGAAACTCCTGGCATCCCGTCTCTTGACGGTCATTAGTGACTTGGTCCATCCGGATCAATCTGGATTTATCCCGCATCACAACACGGCTCTGAACCTGCGTCGTCTTCACGGCGCGGTCGCGGGGGCGGGGCTTCTGACGGAGCCGGCCATTTTGGCATCGATGGATGCTTCCATGGCCTTCGACACGGTGGAGTGGCCTTATCTTTGGGCGGCTCTTGAGAAATTTGGTTTTGGGCCTGAGTTTATTGGTTGGGTCCAGTTACTGTACGCGGAACCTCTGGCGCAAGTAGTGGTGAATGGTAGGGTCTCGGCTCCTTTCACCCTTGGTAGGGGTACCCGTCAGGGATGCCCCCTGTCTCCGTTACTGTTTGCGCTCGCCATGGAACCATTGGCTGCTTCGCTTCGGTGGGAACCGTCCCTCAAGGGGATCCGCTGGTCTCCGGACTTTGAGGACCGCGTTTCGCTTTACGCGGACGATATCCTTTTATATCTCACCTCCCCGCGTAAATCTCTGTCTGTTCTGTTTGACGTTCTTGCTTCCTTTGGAGCCAATTCGGGCCTTGTTATTAACTGGACCAAGTCCTGTGTATATGTTCTTTCGGGGGTTTTGCCCCCCTTGCCGAGCAGACTTCCTATTCAGGTGGTCCACTCGGGTTTCAAGTATTTAGGGATTTTTATTACGTTGGATCCGACGCTCCGCTTTGAACGTAATCTCCTCCCACCGTTGCTTAGATTGCGCCTGGATGTGGCCCGTTGGCGTAAGCTTCCTCTGTCTCCTCTGGGCAGGGCGGCTCTGTTTAAAATGATGTCCTTGCCGCGATTCCTTTACGCGCTCCAAAACTCCTATGACGCTATTCCTAAGACCTATTTCCAAGAGATTGAGAGTCTTCAACGGCAACTGATATGGGATGGGCGTCCGCGTATAGCGCTTGCAAAGCTCACCATCCCTTGGTATGACGGGGGCATGGCGCTCCCCGATATCAAGCGATATTACTGGGCTTCCCAGTTGTCTGCCATTAATCACGTGATGTTTTCCCCGGGTCGTAATCCTGCATTCGAGATGGACAGACTCCAGCTTCCGGGCGGGGACTTTACTAGAGCGCTTTATTCCCGATCGGCCGGGCGCCATCTTGTGGGCCCATCCAGGATTGCAGTAACGGTGTGGCGGGCTGCGAGTGTGAGTTTGGGGTGGGAGGATCGATTGAAGGTTGGCGACGCCGCTTTATGCATCCGAACGTTTGGGCGGGCTCTGGTCTACCAAGGGTTTCGACCGCTGGGATGTGATTGGGATCTGTAAGGTGGGTGACGTGTACTCGAACGGTGGTGTGAAGTCGTTCCAGGCCCTCCAGGCGGAATATGGTTTGAGTGGTAGGGAATTTTTTCGCTACCTGCAGGTCCGGCATGCCCTCGCCTCAGTCTTGGTCCCTGATGAGGCCCTGCCTGAATCTTCCCCCCTCGAGGACCGTGTCCTTGATGGGCATCTTCCCGATAGCACTATTTCTCTTATTTACAAGAAATTGATTAATAATCGGGCGGACTTACTGGTCCGACTTCGGGAGGCTTGGGTTTGCGATGGGTTGGAACTGGACGACGAAGATTGGCAATCGGCGCTCTCTTCTCCCAAGGAGGTGGCCATTCCTGCCCGTCTCCGCTTGGTTCAGCTTAAGATTCTTCATCGGGTCTATGTCACTGGTCCGCGTCTGGTTACGATGGGCTTTTCTTCGGATGGGCTATGCAAGCGTGGATGTGGCTTGAGTGCGACCTTTTTGCATATCCTTTGGGAGTGCCCGGTTGTAGCTGCTTATTGGACTGCTGTGCTTGAGGTGATGACTGCTGTTACGGGTGTTGCCCTGCGACCGGAGCCTCGCAGATGTCTGTTGAATGTGTGGGAGCCCACTGACTACTCGGTGGCCCAGACCAGATGGGCTACCCTTGGTTACATGATTGCGAAGCGGGATGTCGCGCAACTCTGGGGCGCTTCCAGGCCCCCTGAGGTCTCAAAGTGGGAAGACAATATGGACTGGTCCATGTTTCGTGAGAAGACGGTTTATGTGGCCAGAGGCAGGCCCAGGGCGTGGACGAAGGTTTGGGGCCAGTGGAATGATTATCGTGGGGATATTTGCACCCCTCCCCTTGACAACACAGCTGAGATTGTCCTTTCTCCCTAGACTAGAGTTCCCGGAACCCTTCCGTAAGGTTTTTTATACTTCCGGTTCTCCCCGCTGCTCCCCTCCCCCCCCCTCCCCGACTTGATTGGAGCCTCTGGGCTCTGGGTGTGTTCTCCTGATCGTGGAACCGTCCCCTCCGCTCTTTGGGCTGACCTTAAGTATCATTCATTCGCCTTTTAGTGTTTGTGTTTCTTTTTGTAAAAAATAAAAATACAAATTGTTCTGTGATGTCTATAGAGTAATGCTTTGTACTTGAGCTGTACCTATCCACGGGTGTACATTTTCTTACATGCACTGTGCCTTGTTATTAGCGGCCAGCCCGTGAGGTTGTCGGCCCATTCTTGTACTTTTCTATGCTTACTCCAATAAAGGTTTTGGGGAAAAAAAAAAAAAAATAAAAAAAAAAAAGAATAACTTGCTCATAGCGCGTGAGCCTACTGTTAGTCAAGTGCTGGGTCTTGGTCCTGGTCATCAATAGTTCCACAGAATGAGGTACATACACCACTAACTGGTGTCCCATCACTATGCTTTCACAACGCTCAATGCTGACACCAGTTGCAGCAACGGATTTGAGACATCCGGGCAACGCTGCGACTACTGGATCTAAGGTAGCCGAAAAGTAAGCAACTGGTCTACGGGCGTTTCCATGTACTTGCACTAAGACTGACAAAGCACAGCCCTCCCTTTCACAGCAATAGAGGGAAAATGGCCTCTCATAGTCCGGCATCCCCAGAGCCGGAGCACGACACAAGTCATCTCTCAGCTGTAGGAACGCCATCAAGCACTCATTGTCCCATGGTACCGGATCGCTCACCTCCTTGTGCGTCAGTTTCTGTAAGGGTTTTGCTTTCAGTGAAAAGTTAGCTATCCACTGTCGGCAATAACCAACCATTCCTAGAAACATCCTGACTTCTCTCTGTGTTGTAGGCGAGTTCATCTTCATAATTGCCTCTATTCTATCTGGTGACACCTTGCGCTTTCCTTTTTCTATCCGGTGACCCAAGTACTGTACTTCCGTCAGACAGTACTGCAATTTGCTCGGGGATACCTTATGTCCATTTTCAGCTAAATGGTTCAGCAAGGCGATGGTATCTGCCTTACAAGCCTCTTCTGTTTCTGACGCAACAAGTAGGTCGTCTATGTACTGGACCAGAACCGAATTCTGGGGCAGTACCAGACTTTCAAGGTTCTTTTTCAACAGCTGGTTGAAGATTGAAGGGCTATCTGTGAACCCTTGTGGGATTCTAAACCATGTTAAGACGCGACTCTCCATTTTAAACGCTAACGCAAAAACGCAAACGCAAAAAGATACTGGCTATCTTCGTCTAATGGGATTGAAAAGAAAGCCTGACAAAGATCTATCACTGTGAACCACTCAGCTTGGAATGGTATCTGAAACAGTATCACTGATGGATTCGGTACCACTGGACAACACGAAACAACAATGTTATTAATTTTTCGAAGGTCTTGTACTATCCTAAATTTCCCACTAGGTTTCTGCAAACCCATAATCGGGGAGTTGCATGGGCTTCCCACGATTTCCTTCAGTATTCCCTGTTTAATCATAGAGTCGATCACGGGTTTTATTCCTGCAATCGTCTCTTGAGACAGCTTGTATTGTGGCGTTCTTGGATATTCAACATTTGGTTTCACTATGATCTTCACTGGCTCTACCCCTTTGACCAATCCTATCTCTTCTCCTGTAAAATCCCATACTTCTGATGATACTGCCTCACGTAAGTCCCAAGGAAGGTCCTCCACCGTTAGAGTGGGATACAGTTCTATGCATGTTCTTGAATTCACAATTTTAAAGGTAGCATCATCATCTGTCGTTTCTACCTCTACTCCCTGTGGTGTGCAGTATATAGTACAGTTCAGTTTGCACAATAAGTCCCTTCCTAACAGACACACAGGACTAGAATCGCACACCACAGACTGATGTTCACTCGTGTAGTTTCCGATTTTCACTGACACTGGTTCCGTCAAAGGGCTAGTCATTCTTTTGTTTGTGACTCCTACCACCTGAATTGTTTCCCCCGACATTGGTAGATCCGGAACCACTGCTGATCTCAAAGTTGATCGAGTAGCTCCGGTATCCACCAAGAATGTTGTGGGACACCCTGCCACTTCTGCCTCTACAAATGGTCCTCTTTGATCCACTTCCAGGACTGCCCCGAGGGTGCAGTCCTCTTCTTTGCTTACACGTTGTCCCGTCAAGGGATCTATGTAGTAACATTTTTCCTCATCTTCGAAAAGAGGCATTTGTCTAAAAACCTTTCCCCCCGTCGAAATCTTTGGTGGCTGCGGAAACTGAGCTCGTGGAGCCGAAGTCCCCCCTTTGGCCACCTTGATTCTCGGCACTGGCACCCCTTGAACTGGAACCTCTGGAACCTCTTCCTCTACTTCTAATTCTCCGTTTTCAGGGTTATAGGGACACTCGCGTCTCCAATGTCCCACCTGATGACACTGGTGGCACTTTGTCGTTTTCTTCAACGTAGCAAGGTCTATTCTAGGTCTCGGGTTTTCCTCGCTGTCTCTATTCTGTCCGTTTGGTTTTCGTCCCATTGTCCCTGTTCCCTGTTGGCGCTGTCCACCCTTTCCAGCTGACTGCATCTGTACTACCATCAGCTTTTCCTTTAGTTTCTTTGTTTTGGAATCTATCTCATCGCTGCAATATCTCGCATACCGCAAAATCTCATCTAGTGGTCTGTTCTGCCAGCAAATTAGATGTTGCTGAATCATCAAACAAATATCAGGTCTCAACCCCAAAACAAACTTTGATACAAACTGTCCTATCTCTTTGGGGTCCATTACATCGAGCCCACTGTATTGTTTGAATGTTTTCAGCAATCTCTCATAAAACTCATGAACTGTCTCCTTGGGTTCCTGTCTTGTTCGGTCTATTTTTACCCAATCTATGTCTTGTGGTGGGACCTTTTCCTTCAACCAAGTGATTACTCTTTCATATTTCAACATTACAGTTTCAGACGGTCCATTTGTGGCAGCATTCCTTTCTGGTTCTACAGTTGGCCACTCGACACTAGTCTTGCATGCTGTCCACAAATCTCCTGGCACCACAATGTCAAACAAAGTGTTCAAATCAATCCACAATACCTTGGAGATTTTCACAAACCTTTCTACCTGCTTGTACCACTCAACGGGATTGTCCCTTAACTTCGGAAAGGAATTGGTAAATGCAGCCAAATCTCCTCTACTCCAGGGCACATGTACATAGTTCCCATTCGATATTTCTCTCAAAGGAAATGCCTCCATCTGCATTACCCTTCCTTCCGGAGACATCACACTCTCATGAATCGCTCTTGCCTTTCGAGTAACATCCTTTGCTATAAACAACAGTTCATCTTGTTCGTATGAGTCAATCCTCCCTACGGGCAACGTACCATCTATGATCTCATCCAAATCAGATTTTAAGCTGGTGACATCAAGTCTTTTGGCTTTTACTGCAGCTCTCAGTACCCCAGCTCTAGGGGGTCCATTCACATCTCTCCCATCCCAGCTCCGAGTCCTACGTCTAGGCTCAGGCGAGTTATGTGGAGTCCTCCCATGTTCCCATCTCTCCAGGTCCCATGCAGTTCCATCCTCTCTGGGCGTATGGTGAAACACTTTCCCATTTCTCATAATCCCACAAGTCTCATTCTGCCTGGTTTATCTAGGTGGTTGACAAGACATCCCATTATTCCCCATTTCATCCGCATTTGCCTGAGGTCTCTGAACACTCGACGCATGGCAAGACCCTTCACTGTCCCCACGACTCCAGTGTTGTATGTTATCATTTGGTGAATGGTAAGTGCACCTAAACCTCTCTCTATATTCTTGGGTTCTTTGATCTCCCTCACTTTGAATGAGACGAGATATCTCTCCACACTCCGTACTTCTTCCATTTCACCCCTGCCCGTCTCTACCGTCCATAGGACGCATAACTCCTCTATTCTCTTGACTTTGACCCCCACGTTCCTGACTGCTTTCACTTGCCCCACAGTGAGATACTGTTCCGTTGCCTCGACTTCCCCATTCTGCTTCTACTCTGGACCTGTTGCTCGGTGTTTCTGTGGACCCCTCCCATTCTCTCAAGTCGGCCCTCAGCTCCTTAAAGGACTTCGGCCGTGGTCCCCTCAGGTCCATCGGTCCTCTCGGGCCCCCCTGTTCTGCCGCGGGACCCTCTGCTGAATCTAATGGGGTGTTCCACGTCACTGGTCCTGGCAATTGCTTCCAGGCCTTTGTCGTGTTATTTCTCCTTTCTATTTCAGCTCTCTCTCTATCTAACCTCATCTGTTCTTCCTCTCTGTCCCTCTCGGGGTTGTAAATCGATACTATAGGTCCTATGGTAACGGGTACTTGTAGAGCGTCTGGTAATTCATAGGTCTCAGCCCTCTCAGATGCTGGCATCTTCTGCACTGCAATCCTTCCAACCACTCTCTGTATTGTGCTATGTTGAGGGGTCTCCTCACCTTTGGTAGGTGTCCATTCCGATATAGGAAGTGGTATATACCCCTCTATGGCAGCCCCATCTTCCCTTGCGAGTCCCCTACTTTCTATTCCCCCAACGTTCGGAGGCGGTCTATCTATCAGCAACCTATTTATCAAGTTGTCCTCCGACTCGCTCTCCTCATCCTCTTCCATGAGTCTCCTTTCTCCTGCCACCTCTCTCACTGGGTACAGCTTATCTACCTCAATTGTCTGTACCCTCCACCTTTTGGCGTCCTCATCCCATTTGGAATCTCGCACTGCTCTTACCGATCGTGTCAGCCTTTCTTGGCGCCTATTCAGATTTCTGTCGTGCGCCGCCCTAATCCATGCGTTAAGGGCCTCAAACTGGGTCGGTCTAGGCGGAGGTTTCAATGAGGACATGGTTGCTTTCAGCCGATGTAACACCTCTAACTTAAACGTCCCATACTTTGGGAACGGCAGTTCCTCATTCTCTTCCGTAAGCTTGCTCCAATCACTAATCCACAATATAGTGTGTAAACCAACATTCGCTGCCATATAGTGAGCCGGTGTATCTTGCCCATAATAAGAGTCCCTTCTTTATCTCTTAAAAATCCCTCTCAAACATTTAAAACACTTCATGTTCAAAACCTACAAAATTTCTATTTTTCTCCGCGTCTGTTTACTTCCTGATGACAATCCGCCTATCTCAGCACGGTTCTTGCTAACTGCCCTATCCGAACGCGGCTTTTCACTGACGTCACACCAACCGCCCAATCCCAGCGCGGCTCTTGCCGATGTCACACCAACCGCCCTATCACGTCGCGGCTCCTCACTAACCGCCCTATCTCAGCGCTGCTCTTGCCGACGTCACTTGTCCCCCTTTGCAGCAGTTCCCCTCCTTTCTCAGCTCGTCTTCGCGTTTATGCATGCGTCCCATTCATACTCTGAAAAATGATTACTTCCGACCAAGCGATCACCTTTCTTGGCTGTACGTCCACAGCCTAACTGTAATTGTCACCTTAACTGACGAAATGTCTTTCCGTTTACGTCCAGACAATCGCCTTCTCAGATAGGTTACTTACACACAGTAACTTTCGACCAGCGTCCGTTACTCACACACTCACTCTTACACTCCCCCTATCTCGGTCCTGCGGCGGTCAATGGTACCTCATGACCTCCTTACTCTGGTCGACAATTACTCTGGATGTTCGATACACCCGAACCACTTAAGCTCTACCCCGAACTTAAGATTTTACCAGGTTGCGCGCGCTCACAACCTTCTCACAATCACACTACATGCATTCAACTCCGCATGACATTATAATTCAATTACAACACAAAACACCGCAATCTGTTCACGCATGACCCTTTTTATACTCACTCTCGTCCGATACTGCTGCTTTTCTCTCTCCGTCAGTGCCTTCTTCGGCAGGCCACCTCTCGAACTCTAGGGACCTTGGGGTAAACTAACCTAGCCTAGATTACCTTCCTCAAGAAGATAACCATCCTCACTCTGCTACCAACTGCTGACGCGGGATTTCTGGTCTATTGTTACCTTACCAGATCCCAGCTCAGGTCGACTGAATCGTTGGTACCTGTCATTGAGTAAAAGGCAATCCACTACTAGGCTAATCAAGAAAAACTTACACCACTCTAAAGAACCACTTACCACTGGAAAAGGTTTAAGAGTTTATTATAAAGCCAAAAGTATCTGGAGATACAAACATCTCAGAATAAGATTCAAAAGATATACAGGTATCAATATAAAAAGAAATTCTCTGAATGCTCTTAATCGGCAAAAGGAAATTATCAAAAATATCTCAAATACCATGAGAGTTGCAAGAATCGCTATGAGTTGCAACTTGAGAGTCATTTACAGAAAGGAAAAGTTCAGGTTAGGCTGTCCCTACACTGGACTAAGTGACATCCCTACTTAACAAGATCTTTACCTAAAAAGGTGTCAGCAGTGGTGACTTCCAAAAAAGATCACCACTTCCCTTAGTCTCTAATTCAAGTTGAAGTCTTGCAGTTCTCTATCTGCCTACCCATCCGCTCTCTTAGGTTCCTCAGATCATCTGCCCTACCTCCACCCCGGGGTGCTTTCCCTAATACAAAATCACATTTCCAATAGGAACGCCCCTGGAGACGCCTCTCACGTGGTGTGGTTTCTGGCAGCAAATTCCAGTCTGATCCTCTTCTGGGCCCTTTGTTAAAGTTGACCTTGCTTCCCAGGCTTCTTCTCCAGCGAGACGGTACCCCCTAAAATTCCTGAAGACTCCTACAGGCATGTGCCGGGCTCTCTTGAACAAGAGTCCATTCATCACTTTCTGATAAAGGCCCCCCTCGCACCTGCAAACAGACACTTTCTCGGTAGGCCCCAAATTCCGACCTCCACCATATCTTAGGTCGTAAACTATTTTTGAACAGGCTTTACATTCGTGCTCTGTGCGACCTCTCCTTAACGAGCACATGCAGATCAAAGAAGCGACTTTACCAATTCAGGCCTACTTAGAATTACATGAAACGGGCCTCTGCAATATGCACATTTAATTTCTATGTTCAAACAGTATTCTAACTAACACACATTACTATAGTGTAACACATCTATTTGAAACATAACTTCAATTCTATGATTAACAATACTCTATAGCAAAATGACATTAGAATCCAAGTTACTTAAAAGTGTAGCAGCATCTTTCGTTTCTTGTGAAATGCCATGTGGCCTACACATTTCCATGGTTTGCAGAATTACATTTCTTTTTCACACAGCCCCATAACGTGAGACTCCAACATCATTCTAACATTTCTACATCTCTACATTAGTTTTTCACACTGATATATGTATCCCTATTCTAATTAAACACTCATGTATATATTTTCTCCATATAAGTTTGACACTCTTGTATATTATATATTAGACTAATACAACGTGCTTGTAAATATGGTGCACTTCTACATTTTTCAGATTTGTGCTCTCTCACCTCTGTGCGCCAGAAGTGTCATGCCTAGCGCGCCAAGGCGTAGGACTCCTTCCCTGAGTCCAAACACTAGAACAGGAGCGGTGGCGTTTGTGCCCAAATGGCACGAAAGGGACCCCCTTTTAGGTTGCCCTCTGCGGGGGCCACGGACATTCGCACTTCGCACATTCGCTTAGAGTCAAATTGCTACGCCTGTGTCCCGCAGGACACCCTGTAATGCCGTCAGATGTTGTACATGGGCCGGCTGTGACTTGCATGTTGAGTTACTGACCCACACACTAAATCCTGCCCATGTTTTCTCCTTCATTCACGGACATTTAAAAAAGTGGACTGATATCAATGCAACAAAATGTATAGTAGCTGTTAGATTTGGACTAAATTGTAACACGGTGACCCGCAGGACTACAGCACTCACTCTCCGCTGCCTAAGATTACTTATAGATGAGGAGTTATCCGCTCCCCCTCTTCCGTCCTACACGCATCCTGCGGGGCGTGCAACAATCTGATTACACACACTGTATCGGCACATCATAGAGCCAATATCCGCTCTTGGTGATGAGTTCCTCGAGTGATTCAACACAGGAATTCTAGATCTCACTACCGAAACTTTTGTCCGTTCAACTCCTTACTGGAACTCTTAACTAGTCTCAAGCCCTGCCGGGTCGGAATTATCACCGGCGGAGCGACTACCAACTCGGTTCACACTTTGCATTCAGCCATGAGGAGTTGCGGAAACACTATTCCATTGCGACGAAACACGTGTGGGCTGGCTTGTTCTGAAGTGATTGAAAGAGACAGAACTATTGACACACCATACATGAATTATTTATTTTGTTTCTGCTTATGCTTTGTGTTGTAACTTTCATGTGTCCATTGTGACACACGTTATACATTAACCTGTTGTGTGCACAGGGCACTTTGTTGAAAAAGCTCTGTCCAGGCCCTTGGAGATAGGTGGTCTTCAAAGAGGGGCAAAGCACACAGCAGAGAGTCCCTTAATCCTTCTTCCCAATATTAACAGCACTGCAGGTCAGCTTCCAGACACCCAGCAATTGCAGCACCTTTCCTCAGTCTTCCTGGCTGTTCTTCTTGGGCAGGGATTCCTTCTTGATCATGAAGTTTCCTAATCTGATTTTACTGGGGTCTCAGATCTACTTTTATACTCCAAAAGTCTTTGTTCTTCTTGTGTGAGGGATCCAGGACCCAGTCTAAACCAGTTCTGGGTGCACTCTGCCAGTGTATCTCTTCTTCCTTTGTGAGTGTGGGCCAGGGCCATCAGACGCACCGCAGGAGGTGGAGCCATCATTGTGGCAGGCAGGCACAGCCCTACTGAAACCCAAGTGCTACTCCTCCCCACCACTCTACACATAGATGGGGCTATTCAGCCTAGTGCTGGCTCACCCAGCCTCCTGGAGCCACCCCCAGCCCCTGTCACTCACAAACCAGACAGTCAATACACAACCAGGCAGAGGCACACAGAAAGGTTGAACAGGAAAATAGCCACTTTCTAAAAGTGCTATTCCCAAACTTAGCATTTAAAAACCTCTTCGCTAAAGGATGTGTTATTAAATTCTGAGTTCAGGGATACCAGATTCTATATGTCTAAATTGCCGTTATGGGAAGATATGCAGGTATTAAGTAGATGAACCGTCACACTCCTGGGTAAATGAACAGGTCATTCTTCTTCCCAAATGTAAAAGAGGTAGGGTGCTAAAGAGGATCACCTCTTGTTCATAGAGGTGAGGAACTGAAAGCATACAAGGGTACCCTTCCCCGGGAAGGGTTTGAATCTAAACCACTCCCAAGTTATAAAGATCGTTTTCAAAAAAATCCAACTAAGATTGTACCATCTTCAAAAATCAGAATGTATTCCTGTATTTATTCTTTCATATTACGTTTTATGAAATTATAATTGTAATTATTCCATCAGTATTTATGCATTCCTAAGGTGGTAAAAACGTCTTGACATGTATCAAAGGGTTTTAACAGGTCACCACATTGAAAGTATGTGCCCGATCCATTTCGGGCATGTGCCCTTCTTCAGGGTGGATTTTCTGTAAGAAGAAATAAGGCAATATATTCAAAATCCAAGAAGAAGGAAAATGCGCAGAAAAGGAGGTATAAACAGAATTATTATGAGGGTGATGAGAGAAAATGTGAGCAAGAAAATGTGGAAAAGATCATGCACTCGTGAATGCGGAAGTGCTGAAGATTAAATACGTGCTGGCTATCGGAAAGTAGCAAAAGAAAATGTGAAAAAGAACATGTGCTCGTGGATTCACAAGTGCTGGTTATTAAATGCATGCTGGCTGTCAGCTACATGCCGTAGAATTATGAGGCACAGGGTCAGAGCTGATTTGCATATAGCCAGTGTCTAACCCAGGGTGGTGTGGTGTGCAAAAGAAACGATGGATTTAGGCCCAGAGTCTTGTAATGGGGTGAATGTATGACATTGTTCTACATTCTGTCCATCAACTGTGTTTTTTGCAATTTTCACCCCGAGTGGGCTGGGTATGCTCAGACGTGAATCCCAGGCTCTCCACATCACTGGAGTCAAGCTATCCAGGCTGATGAAGGCTGATAGCCAGAAACCGGTCCTTGGATGCTTGATTCCGGTCTGGGAAAGACATGGCTTGGTAGTTCGGACTGGACTGTTCCCATGAGGTACAGGGTCAGAGCTGATTTGCATATAGCCAGTGTCTAACCCAGGGTGGTGTGGAGTGCAAAAAAACGATGGATTTAGGCCCAGATCCTTGTACTGGGGTGAATGTATGACATTGTTCTACATTCTGTCCATCGACTGTGTGTTTTGTGGAATTACAATCTGGCATTTGCAGAGTCGTACGTGCGCAAAGAGATGAACATGCGGTGCCGATAGTAAACTTTCCGAAGGCTTTGAAAGTTAAACATAAAGAGAACGCCTAGACGGGCGCCCGCAGTAAAACGGCGGTGTCAATGCTAAGCATACCGTAAATTTTTAAACCTGATCAAAGAACAATCACCAGTGCTATACAAGAGTATAGACGTTAAAAGCTAGGAGCTCTTAATACGAACATACCTGTGAGCTGTGAACCCGTGGTTTAGCGAAACGTGCCGATGTTTAGTAAACGCCATCTGGGGAATGGCAAGCAGTGTAATGGCCCAGGAAATATTAGTCAGTGAAACCGGAAGTGTAACCCGTGAGTAAATGGAAATGAAAAACAGATGACCCGGGCTGCGAGGTCCAAGCAGAAACAGGATAGAGTGTAAATGTAGAAAAAAGATAGGTGGCAATATTAAGTGATTAACAGAAATTGCTGGAAATTATATACACAAATATAAAACAAATAAACAAGAGAATAAGAAGAGAGAAAAGGTTAACTACGGGGAAGGCGAGAACCACAAGGGGGAAACACAGGGAAACAAGGGAGCAGAAGAAAGCCAGAAAAAGTGGGCATTACGGGGAATGAAGAAAAAGTGGGGATAACAGAGAGCAAAGAAGCAGTGGGGGTAACAAAGAAAACAATACTATTCACAGTCAAAGAGAGATGAGATATCAAGGGGAGGTCAGAATTCATGACAGTTAAATGTGTACGGTGGTAGTGCAAATGTCCGAAAGGGACAAAAGATGGAGGAGTATTATAAAAATCACCTGAATTCAAGTCTTTCATTGAGCCCTTTCGGGTGGAGGGCATTCAATCTGTGTATCCAGTAGAGTTCACGTTGTAACAAGAAATTCTTATTATCTCTTCCTTCAATGTCCATTATAGTTTCAAGCACCATAAATTGCATTTGGCTGACATTATGGTTCATTTTAGAAAAGGTTGGCTACACATGATTTCATATTTTTGGTCCGCATGTTGCTTTTATGTTTTATTTTAAACTTGCGTTCTGTTTTGCCCACAAACGGTAATCCACATGGGCATTTAAGTAGTTAAACTACGTTGGCGGTGTCTCATGTGGCATTGACTTTCATTTTAATGTGGGTGCCTTGAGTGGGATGAGTTACAGTATTACCTTTGATAATGCTGTTGCAGTTTCCACAGTTGTAACACGGGGCTGTCCCCTTGTAGGTTATGCCGGGTACTTGCGATTTCTTGTTAAGCAATTGTTTCAGATTCTTAGTGCGTTGTATGCGAATATGGGATTGGCTTGAAAAATATTGTTGAAATCATGTTCTGTTTGGAGCAATTGCCAGTGTTTGCAAACGATGTGCTTGATTTTGGTGCTTAGGATGGAGTGTTAGACAAGGGTTTTGTTGTTAGTAATTGCGATCTCTCCTTAGATTTCACTCTGTTTTCTGCTGTTTGTATAATAGAGTGTGGATGAACTTCTTTGTATGAATTTTGTTGTGATCTTCTGACTATCTTCTCCATACAGTGAGTTGGAAGATGCAATGTGTTTAACTTTGAGTAACTGAGAGTACGGCAAATGTTTTTTTAGACTCATTTGATGGAAGCTATGAAAGTGGAGATAGTTACTGCGGTCTGTGGGTTTAGTGTAAACCAAAGTCACAAATTCATTATTGACAATTTGTATGTTAACGTCCAGAAATGCTATTTGTGTCTTGCTCATATTGTGGGTGAATTGGATTCTGTCACTTACCTGATTCAGCTCACTTATAGCCGAAAGTAATTGGGTTTCTGTGCCTTTCAAAATCAGAAAAATGTAGTTGATATATCTGTAATATGTGATCAGGTTGTCTTGCCACTGGATGTTCAATAGGATGTGATCTAGTTCGAATTTATGCATAAACAAATTAGCATAAGCTGGTGTGGAACAGTTTCCCATGGCCACTCCAGATAGTTGGGTGTAGAATTTATCTTTGCAGGTGAAGTAGCTGTGATGTAGAGTAAATTGCATTAACTCCATCGGGAGTACTTTTAGGTCCAAATTTTTGTCCCTGTTAAGCAGAAACGACTCCATGGCTTGTAATCCAAGGTTATGGGGAATTGAAGTGTACAGCGAATTTACGTCGATGGTACAGAGAACGAACTGCTGATCTTTGTGAAAGTTGATGTTAATGATCTTTCTAAGGAAATTCGTAGTGTCTTGAATGTAGGTAGTCATTTGTTGGACACTCGTTTGGAGATGTTGGTCGATGTCTTTGCCAATCGGTTTGTGTATGGAATTCCGTGTGCTGACGATGGGTCTGAACAGTGACCTGGTCTGGTGTTTATGGATTTTTGGTACCATATAAAGATATGGTGTTTGTGGATGTTCAGTGGTCATGAATTTTTTGTCACGTTCTGTAATGGTTCCCATTAGAAGAACTTGGTCAAGGATGGTATATAACACTTTATTGAATTCCATTGTCGGGTTGGAGAATAGTTCCATGTATAATGAGTTATCATTGACATGTGTCATCAGGTTTTCGATGTAGATGACTTTATCTAAAATTACCAAAGCTCCACCTTTATCTGTGCTACATAGGGTAATTTCATCGTTAGCAGCAAGTTGTGCAATGGCATGTCGTTCTTGCGTAGTCAAGATGGATTTTCTGTGAACTTTGTTCTGGAAAATGGTGTGTAAATCTTTTAATACCATAGTCTCAAAAGTGTCAAGCACTTTGTGGCTCAGGGATGCCATAAAAGTGGTTTTAGGTTTTAAGCCTAGAAGAGTGTCTTGTTCTTCTTTTGGTTGCGGTTCCATGATGTTCTTGAAAAAAAATTTTTATCTCAAGGTTCTCATAAATTTGAAAAAACAGACTTGTGCTTCTAATTCATAGACTCATACGTAGGAACGAATGACATTCCTTTTTGTAGTGTCTGGATTTGTGATGATGTAATTTCTGTTTTCGAGATATTTATGACTAAGTTCTCTGGCTCCTGGTCGATTTGGCCACAGGTATATGCTTTTCTTTTGTGCTTTGCCCTCCAGGTTTGATTGTTGGATCGAGGCCTGTTCCTAAAAAAGGAGCCGTTTGAGTGTGTTCTGCATTTGAAGTGGAGGGTTGGCTCTCTTTCTCCATGGGGGTCCACGTTGGTATCCTTTGTGTGATGAATTATCAGATGAAGACGTATCTCCTTCTGTTGATCTATTATTAAAAGCACGTTGTTGCCTTCTGATTGCATATATTTCCACCCGATTGTAGACCTCTTCTAATTTGTAGTCGACTGTGTCATGTTTGAACTTCCTGAGTTTCCTTTAATTAATTTCCTTGGTGTATCTGTCTAGTTGGGAATTAATATCTTCTAATGTTTTAGCCCATTCTTCACTATATGAGTTCTTGTTTAAGTTGTGAAACCTCACTTTCAAGTTCTTCTAGCAATTTTGAAAGTTCTTCAACTATTAAAAGTATCAGATCTAATGAGCATTTATTTAGGATGCCGTACCATCGCTCCATAAATCGGGTATTATTCTTGCACAAGGTTGATTTAAGGGGTATGTGCAGACCCCTAGGAATTCTTTGAACTTTGTGATATCTGATAAGGGTACTGGCGTGCAGCCGCTGGTTTATTTCTCTCTTTGCTGTGAAAAGTAATTGTTGAATATTTGATTGAACAGACCCGGTGCTAGATGCAACGCATTCTGGTTCTTGGATAAGTAAGTAGTGGATCCTGTTGGTGTTACACAGCATTCCCAATGTTATCATATGGGCAAGATAGCCTTTCAATAGTGAAAAACGAAATTGGCAGTATTTCACTATCAGGATATTTTACCCACACTAGTACATGTCCTACCTTTCACATACACTGCACCCTGCTCAGGGGGGTACCTTGGGCTTACCATAGGGGTGTCCAATGTGTAAGAAAAGGGAAGGGTCAGGCCTGGCCAGTGTGTACACTGGCCAGGACAACATGGCAGTTCACAGACTGCGCACAGGCCCTGCGGTGGCAGGCCTGAGACACCATTTTAGGGCTACTCATGTGGGTGGCACAATCAGTGCTGCAGCCCACTAGTAGCATTTGAATTACCCTCCCTGGCACACGTAGTGCACTTTACTAGGGACCTACTGGTAAAACAAATATGCCAATCATGGATAACCAATCACAGTAATAATTTAGCCAAGGAGCACTTGCACTTTGGCACTGATAAGCAGGGGCAAAGTGCCCAAAGCATCTAAACCAGAAAAATGAAATCTATCAAGGTGTCAAAAACGTAGGAGGTAAAGGCAAAAAGTCAGGGGAAACCACACCAAGGATGCCAGGTCTGACAGTAGTAAATTAATTAAATGTGAAGGTGAGAGCCACTGAGAACATCACTGCTGCCCTGATTTTGGGCCAACATCATTAAGCCTCAGTGTATAGTCGTGAGCTCAAAGGCAAACTTTAAGGTCAGCTAACCTTTCAGAGAAATATATATGTGCCTGGTTGTTAAGGGCGTTGTCTATTGAGGGAGGTAGACTGCAGGAGAAGAATGTGTCTAGGGCAGTGGCCTTCCAACTCTTTAAACAAATGTCCAAGCCTGTGATGTAACCTGCTAAAACGTTTAACTATGACTACATACATCTGCATAGGTCATTAGAAGATAAGGGATGTCTGGCAGGGGTGGAACACAGGCCCCTGCAATCCCCCGCCACAGGGGGCCTCAAAACCTCTTCTCTTTCTTTTTCCCTCTCTTTTCTGTCTTTCTTTCTTTCTTTTTTATAAAACCTAAAATGCTTAATTGCTACGGTACATAATTCTTTAATTGCTCTTAACTTTAGTTTTTTTTTTTCAATAAAGTTCTCCCTATTCAGTTTTCACCTCTCCTCAATCCTATATATTTTATGATATCTTTTGCACTTTAATGACCATTGATATATTATTGTAATTTGTTTTTATTTGCATTAATAAAAGCTTTTTAAACTAAAAAAAAGCATAAACCTTCAGGGGATTCCCATTCACTCCAGAGCTAATGAATATCAGTGAGATATGGAAGTCTCAGGGGCCCCTCTCCACAGTCTGTAAGGGGGCCCATAATGTTGTGTTTTAACACTGGTGTTTGGGACTAAACTCAAAGATAGCAAAACAATCACAATATTCAGTGGTGCACACATTCTCTTCCCCACCCTTCCAACATTAGGGCCCAGATTTACTAGAAATTGTTAGTTGTTATTTATTTATTTATTTATTTATTTATTTATGAGATTTTTATTGCGCAAACAAATACCCGAAGGTGTCTCGGCGCAGGTGAGAGCTAACAGAACCGTACAACAGAAATTCACTGGTTAAACAGCCATGTCTTTAAGAGCCTCAAAGCCAAAGAAACCAGATCTGTGTGGCTCTGCAGGGATTTTTCCCAAAACGTAATGCAAGAAGGCATGCATTCGTTTGCTTCAGGTAAGCATTCCTTGGGTAGAGCGTGGGTGTTTCCATGCATCCACCATGGATAGTGACACAATCGAAGATTTACTAAAATGAGATTGTGCCAAAATGCTAGCCTTCCTGAACCAGACATAAAAAGGACAAATATCTTTATTTTTCCCAAATTACTTCCGCTTTCTATTCTAAGCATGCTGAATTGTCAGCAGACGTAGAAAGAGGAAAATGCCTTTAAGGATTGCTTTTGTGTAGGAAGGTGTTCCTTCACAGAATAGGCACATCAAAGCTAGGAGTAGGATCCTTAGTTGGCCCTCACACTCCCTCACCAAGTCATCACAGACCTTTATTTGACCCTCACAGACCTCAACCAACACTATAAGACCCAAAGTTAAACCTCAGGCAACTATAGTTATATCACTTCTTCCGAAGCAGCTTTTAGTGCATAAAGTCACTGACAGATAAAAATAAGATTTAATAATTGTGAAATCCAGACACACAAGTACTTCTAAGAACCTGCTATGTTATAGATACAATATGAAGTCAGAAACATTATGCCATATTCAAGACATTTTTGATGTTGCACCAACACACCAGCTGACCAGGATGTTAACTCCATTTGCCTTAATCAAGACCATTTTACGAAAATGTCGTTGCTGGTATTGGGAAGTTATTTACTGCTTTTTCACTATGATCATTACCGTAACCACAGTTTGTTACACTGGTTCCATACAACATTTAAGTAAATGATGCACATTTACTTTAAACTATGCCACCATTATTTTAGCCCTATAGAGTAAAATCTCTATAAAATTACATCAATTTCAAGCACTGTGGGTGATGTCCCAGTGGTGTGTCGTAAAACGATGGGGGCTTACAGAATGTGAAGAGAGCCCCTGAGTCTCCCATAGATCACAAACTTTTATTGTCCATGGGGCAGAATGGGGCCACACTTAAGGACTCTAGAGCCCTTGATGGATTGGAGGCCCTCTGCACTGCGGGGGCTGCAGGGGCTTGCATTATTCCTCTACCATCATTCTCCGCCTATTTATGTCAGCTCCTCTCGGGAAGCTCTCAACTGTGGTCACTGGTGAGTCTAGCAACCTTAATATGGCACAGTCCAGCCCCATACCCCAGATCTTTAGCTATATGAATTACAAAGGAGGCGTTCCAAATTTTGGTTTACACCAATAAGAACTCTTTTTTAATTTCTGGCCCTCCTACGTCATTTGTTCTCTTGTGGGTGGACTCCTTTGACCAGATTTCATAGAAGAGAGCTGACTATATTGCAAAATCTTTATAAGCCTTCCTAATATAGGTAATTACGTGTGCATTTTGCACACCTTCATATGAAATTCTCGTATACCCTTACTTTGAAAATATTACAACAAATGGATAAAACGTTTTTGCAGCAAATTGTGTAGAAAAGCTTCTAACAGTATCCTGGAATGCTTGCTTTTAATTACTTAGTTGTGTAAAGCTGATGCTTTAGCCTGAGAACGTTTGTGGCATTTCCTATTCATGCCTTAGTACCTTTCCTTGCACTTTGCAGGATTATCGGATTGATTTTTTCAACTTAATAAACATTGTGCTTTAACAATAAAGTTAATATACAAGAGCTATGCTATATTTTACTGCTAAACAGACAGCCGCAAGTGCAGTTACCTTGCAGACAACATGGTCATGATTTGAATGGTGCAACAGGTGCAGTAGCACCGGTCCCAACATTTGTCAGAACCCCTCTAAGCACATAATATTGCTATATTTGACTACTAAACAAGCAGGTACAATTTCAGTTACCTTGAGTTAAAGTGACTTGATTTGAATGGTGCAGCAGGTGCAGTGACACCAAGGCCAAACGCTCAAGGGACCCCACTAAACCTAGATTATTGCTGCAATTTAAAACTAAACAGGCAGTCACAAGTGCAGTTACTTTGCAGATAACAGGGCCATATTTTTAGTGGTGCAGCAGGTGCAGTGAGACCAGGACCAAAAGTTCTAGGCCCCCCACTAAACACCTACAATTGCTATATTTTACTACGGGTGGGCGCAAAATCCGTTCCGCTCGTGGATTTTGTGGATTTTCGGCAATTTCGCGATCCGCGCCAAATTGCAGAAAAATCCGCAAATCCGCTCGCGGGCGTTTTTTTTTTTGCAGCATCTTCATGGATAATGCAGGCAGGATTCATTCTGGCACGATTCTGGCTCCTGTCACAAAAATTAAACCTCTGCGAGAAAAACTTTCCTAGGCAGTGAAATACATGTGCATTACATTAATTTATTTAACATAACGTGGCGGATAACCCAAGCTCAGTGCAATTAATTGACAACTATTTAAAACATGGTAGTTATACTTATATTCGTGTTTTTAAAAAAAAGTTTAAACATCAGAAAGCAATGATCAAAAACATATATATATAAGTGCCTATACATCAGTAGTGTTGTATTTACCATGAGTAACGGGCGGTGAGCACTTTTATCAAAACGACACAATACAGATATACATAAAAAGACAACAAATATGAATTAAATATACTTTTGAAACAATTGATTAAAAAGTGAAAAAATTGGGGCAGTGGATATATAGTGGCAGATGGTAATTGTTGTTACAGTTCCCTACGCGCGTTTCGGCACAGAGCGTGCCTTCTTCAGGAGTGTCACTGAAGTATATCAAACTGAACCAGAGCATGCAGTAGCCAGAAAATGGTTGGTAAACCATACAGGTAGATGAGTACGGCTTCAACAGATGATTACTAAGGCCGGCTATGTAGCTGGGTTGTAGTGCCTAAGTGATGCAGAGATCATGCGGCTTGGGCCCTCGAATCGTTGGCCTCGTAAAGAATAGTACGTTAGAGTATTTCAATGTTGTGGCCAGCCGAAGGAGGTATGGATGTGCAGGGCGAAGCTGGAGGCGGCGGGGGCTCAGAGAGATGAATCAATTAAGATTCCCGTTATTGAGGTCTGTGGTGTGGGGTTGGCTGTTGGCTCAACCGGGAGGTGGGCACCTCGGTTCGATGAAGGCGTAGCTCGCTGGGGCTAAAAGTATGATAGCCACGTCATGTGTGGTCTGTGGTGTGGGGTTGGTTGTTGACTCAACCGGAAGGGAATGGGCGCCTCGGTTCGATGAAAACGTAGCGCGCTTGGGCTAGAGATATGCTGGCCACGTCATGCGTTTGTTCGATGTGTTTGTCGCGCTGGTGGCTGCCATAACAAAAATGAAAACTCAACCGGAAGCACTTGCAGAATGATATAAATAAAGCAGGGGCCCGAGTTGAAGCACAAATTCAGTCACGCATTATAATCAGCCCAAACAACTAGTGAGCACGGTCGAGGCTAGGCAGGTGTGCTTCCTCCCCATATCTCTACCGCCTACAATTAGATGTAATCCTTGATGGAGGTCTTTGCATCCACGAGTTTCTCTTGCGCAATCCCCGTGTACTTCCTGTGACCAGGAGGCTGCTTCCTTCTCATCTCTGCTCTGATCGGTCTCTGACGCTTAAAGAGGCATGTGAACTTGAATGGAAGCCCCGCCCAATTGGCCCCGCCACACACACACTAGGGTATGCAACGTCTTCACGCTCTTTCCTCACAATGATGGACAGCTTACTCGAGGGACCTCGGCGCCCAAACAACTAGTGAGCACGGTCGAGGCTAGGCAGGTGTGCTTCCTCCCCATATCTACCGCCTACAATTAGATGTAATCCTTGATGGAGGTCTTTGCATTGACGAGTTTCTCTAGCGCAATCCCCGTGTACTTCCTGTGACCGGGAGGCTGCTTCCTTCTCATCTCTGCCCTGATCGGTCTCTGACCCTTAAAGAGGCATGTGAACTCGCATGGAAGCCCCGCCCGTTTGGCTCACCACACACATACTAGGGTATGCAACGTCTTCGCGCCCTTTCCTCACAATGATGGACTGCTCACTCGAGGGACCTCGGCGTCCAAACAACTAGTGAGCACGGTCGAGGCTAGGCAGGTATGCTTCCTCCCCATATCTACGGCCTACAATCAGATATAATCCTTGATGGAGGTTTTTGCATCCATGAGTTTCTCGAGCGCAATCCCCGTGTACTTCCTGTGACCAGGAGGCTGCTTCCTTCTCATCTGCTGCTCTGATCGGTCTCTCACCCTTAAAGAGGCATGTGAACTCGCATGGAAGCCCCACCCGTTTCGCCCCGCCACAAACACACTAGGGTATGCAACGTCTTCCCGCCCTTTCCTCACTATGATGGACAGCTCACTCGAGGGACCTCGGCGCCTTTCGGCGCGGTGGCAAAGTTACAGACACAGGTGTGACAAAAGGCAAAATAATCCGCGAGTTTGCGGGAAAATCCGCGAAATCGCGGGAAAAACCACGAACTCGCTGATTTTTTTGCTATTTTGTGCAAATTCGCAGACCGCGAATCCGCAAAATTCGCCCATACTTATATTTGACTTGATTTGAATGGTGCAGCAGGTGCAGTGGCACCGGGGCCAAAAGTTGTCATAACTCCATTAAACACCAAATATTGCTATATTTTACTACTAAACAGTCAGTCCTAAGTGCAATTATCTTTCAGGCACCAGGGCCATGGTTTGAATGGTGCAGTAGCACCGGGCCATAAAGTTGTCAGAACTTCTCTAAACACCTAAGATTTCTATATTTCACTACTAAACAGGCGGTCACAATTGCAGGTACCTTGCAATTGAAAGGGGCATGATTCAAATGGTGAAGCAAGTGCAGTGGCACTGGGGCCAAAAGTTGCCATAACTCCACTAAACACCAAATATTGCTATGTTTTACAAATAAACAGGCAGTCATAAGTGCATTTATCTTCCAAGCACTAGGGTCATGATTGCAATACTTCTGCAGGTGCAGTGGCACTGAGACCAAAAGCTCCAGGCACCCCACTAAACACTGAATATTGCTATATGTTATTCCTAAACAGGCAGTCACAAGTGCAGTTATCTGGCAGGCAAAAGGATCATTATTTGAATGGTGCAGCAGGTGCAGTAGTACCGGGCCCAACAGTTGTCAGAACTCCTCTAAACACATAATACTGCTATAGCTGACTATTAAACAGGCAGTCACAATTGCGGTCCTTGTAGTTAAAAGGGACTTGATTTGAATGGTGCAGCAGGTACAGTGGCACCTGGACCGAAAGCTTTTGGGACCCTACTAAACCCAGAGTATTGCATAATGTTACTACTAAACATGACTGTCTCAAGTGCATTTATGTAGTAGGCAATAGGGTCATGATTTGAATGGTGCAGCAGGTGCAGTGGCACCATGGCCAAAAACTCCAGTGGCCCCACCATGTTCCTAAATTTTACTAAACAGGCAGTCACAAGTACAGTTACCTTACAGCCAATAGAGAAATGAATTGAATGGTGCAGAAGGTGCAGTGGCACCTTGGCAAAAAAAGTTGTGAGAACGCCTCTAAAAACCTAATATTTCTATATTTATCTACTAAATAAGCAGTCACAAGTGCAGTTACTTTGCAGGCACTAGGGTCATGATTTCAATGATGAAGTATGTGCAGTGACACAAGGGCCCAAATCTCTAGCAACCCGTCTAAACACCAAATATTGCAATATTTTACTACTAAACAGGCAGTCACGAGTGAAGTTAGCTTACAGGCAATATGGTCATGATTTTAATGGTGCAGCAGGTGCAGTGACACTGGGGCCAAAAGTTGTCATAAATCCTCGAAACACCAAATATTACTACATTTTGGCAGTCACAAATGTAGGCATCTTGCAGGCACTAGGGTCATGATATGAATTGTGCAGCAGGTGCAGTGGCACCGGGCCCTAAAGTTTTCAGAACTCCTCTTAAAACATAATTTGGCTATTACATCAATTATTTCTATTATTTACCTCTCATTTAATTTATCAAAATGTTGCTATTAAGTACTCGCACTATAGCACTACTATCAGCATAATATATTGCCTTTATGTACAAAAATAAGTCATAACACTTTAACAGACTTTCTGTAATTTATATTTTACAACTATTCAGCAAGCTACAACTTGCAACAAAAACAGCCTATTGTTAATCACATGGGCGAAACCTAATGCATTTACAAATGTTTGTTATATTCTTTTTCTGACCCAGGCTCAATTTCACAATACAGTAAAGAAAGGCAACCTACATTTTGGAACATGTATTTGGAGTTGATAATTAGGATTTCAGCTCTTCAGCTGAAATGGACCTTGAGCAAAGCGTTTAGGTTTAATCTATATTACTGCTTTGTTGTTTAACAGCAGTGACCTTTTCCTTCAATACTATTCTTGGAGCTACAGTTATGATGATTTCATAGCCTCACAGTCTCCGCTGGTAGTTTGAAAGCACATTTTTCACCCTCTTAACTACACTAGGTCAGTTTGAGGCCACGAAAGTTGTTGGTGTAATCTGCCTCTAAGCACTATTATACAAAGGATGTTAAGCACGTATAATTTTAACTAGAAATGTAAAATAATAAAATAATACTTAATATCCACTCGGTAACTTTAATTGTCAATAATCACTTCATAGCCTTGATAAAGTTCTCTTTTGTGAAGGAAACATCTCGCTGTGTTTGTAGATAAAAACTGAAAAGGTTTTCGTGTAATGAAATAAAAAAAAATCCGGAGAAGTCCTAACACTCATGTGGCATATCTTAATGTAAAACTGTTCAACAGTTCAGTTACTTTCATGCTGTGCGTGCAAACCACATAGCTGAAATGCAATCCTATGCCTAACACACATTGAGCTGCCTTCCAGACAGCTCACAGGGACCAATGTTAAAAAATCAGATCAGAAGACGTCAGCTGGTAATTGGATCCTCCATCATTTTCAGTCACACTCAGGTGCCCCTGAAATGGCACTCATATTCACTCAACTGGTGCTTAGTTTATCAGAACCAATCTACTGGTCCTCAGATGTTCCACAAATGTCTTCAGACCTCAACAAGTCACCCTCTTTTGGCCCTCAGAGTACACAGGTGAATATACAGCCACATACCCCTACAAAACCTTGGGTTGGCCCTCACAGCACTCACAGGCCCGTGGTTGCTCCTCTCAGAACCATACCTCCCCCTGCAAGTTCCCAGAGTCGCTGCTGATTGTTGTATCATGCACTATTGATGATCTCTTCAGCTGGTCCTCAGACTCTCTCCGATGACCCTCAATTCACTCCTGTTAGCATCTGGGTCGTCACTTTGAGCTCTAATATACCCTGAGTTTGTGGCCCTCACTGCCCTTTCGACACCCCCTGCCCTGCCAAGCGTCCCGGGTCCATGCTCAATGTGTTATCTTTGCATTCTGGGGACTTACAGTCATGTTTAATCCATTATAAAACAGGACAACAGGCCCCACAATTAATGAAAAACCTGGACTGGAGAAGCACATCACGCATGGACCTGGGAAACATGGCAGCTATGCCCTTCCGCTGGTTTTCAATGACCCTTTCCTCGCCTTCTGAAACTATCCCAATCTGCCCTCAACTACCCAGCCAGCAGAGTCGCCAGGCACCTGTATTCACTGAGCAGACAGGCAATTCAGGCATCTGTGAATACTAAGGTATCTCCTTTGCTTCAGTTAGGTAATTCAGTCATCTGTGAATACTAAGGTAACACTGGTGCTTCAGTCAGGCAATTCACCGATCTGTGAATATTAAGGTACCTCCTTTGCGTCAAGCAAGCTACGGACCCTAGGCCCTTTACAAAGAAAAGTGAAATGTCTTTCTACAGACAGCTTTATCACTCGCAGTTTATAAATATTTATACAATTTGTGACAGATTTTTACATGAAATTTGTTACTACATTTTTCCTCTCTCTTGATGTGTGCTGATGTGTAAAAATACTGGTCTCAGTTTCAAATTTCTGAAAGACAGCTCAGTTGGTTGAGACGGTCGTTGAAGACATTATTTTGTGACTTGATGATCATATGTTCTCTTCTTGGGAAATAAACCAATGGGTTAAACATCTACAAGAGACCTACTCAGCAAACGTTTGAATCCTCGGAGTAAGTCAAACTTTAATGCTTAGTATGTCCATAAAATATAAAAAGTAGGGTATTTTCTTGAACCAGGCTGTAAAAGTATCTACTTACGATTACAATGACCTTATTTATATTCGAATGTTTCAGTTTGAAAGCGCTTGGAATGCTCAGTGTTCAGCACTGAATTGTGAACTGTGTGGATACAAGGCTGATACGACTGAACATTTAATTTGTTTATATCTGTACCTTTTAGATTTAAGGAGAAAATACCTAAAAGCGTCATTTGTTGAAGCTAACATCAGAACTGTTACTCAAGCAATTATGTATTGCTTCCTAGCAAGTAATTGTACATTCAGTGGTAAATTGACATATTTTTTAGATTTAGCTTCCACCACCCCAGGCCCTTCCCCTCCCACGCAAATTGGTCCTTCGATACCGACACATGCACCGATTCATTTGCCAACTATATCTATGTCTCCTGTAATATCGGACACGCTGTCTGATCCACTGGATACACACTTTCTTGATTACGCTGGTTGTCTGCTTCATCTTACCAACCCACACGATAATTATCAAGAAAGTTTGTTGCCATCTTCCAATCTTGACCTCCCAGCAACGCGACGAAACTTGTCTCAAAATAGAAGGTCATCATCCATGATTGGTCCAGTACTGACCCCCACCCTGCCTATATTATTCTGGAACGTGGCTGGTCTGCGACCCAGAATGCTATCGGCATCATGGTTGGCTTTTGTCACCTCCCACGAAATAATGTGTTTTCAAGAGACTTGGATTACCGATCCTCTCCATATTCAAGGGTATTTAACATTTCATTCTCCCGCTAGCCCTTCTACACATGGCAGACCTAAGGGGGGTCTTGTGGTATACATATCCAACAAGGTAGAAGTAAGGAAAATTTCCCTTCTGTGTAACACTCCCTGTTATCAAATTTTATCGATTATTTTTAAAAACGGTACAACATATAGTTTGATTAATTTTTATAATAATCTCCCACCGACAGAGTGTATAAGAATAGTCTCTGAAATGTCACATTGTATAGACGAACAAAGTGCAAAGTTAGCATCAACTACTTGGAATGTAATCTGGGGAGGGGATTTTAATGTACAATTGTGTTCTCATTACAAGAATTCTGATTGTGGCCTCCTTGATGAAAATGAATGCCCTTTGACACATTTTACACACTCCTTGGTGGGTGACTCTCTTAATGTCATTTTAATGTCGTTGGAATTGACATTTGCCAATGATCTTACCGACCCTCCTGTGGAATTTAGGCCTACCTTCCACGGTAGGGGTTGTTTTAGCACCATAGATTTCATACTTTGTTCAGGTTCCTTAAAGGGTACTGTTATTAAGTTTAACACTGGAACAGAGATTTCAGGTGACCACTTTCCAATTATAATAGAGCTAAAACCGCCTATGCGGGCGTCAAACCTTACAAAGAATAGCTTACTGACCCAAAAATCACTGTCCATGGCAAAAACTAATGGCTATGCAGTGAAATGGTCAAGGATAGACCCACTAGAAACATCTGCCTCAGTGATCTCCAAAGCTCTACCCTGGATAAACAAATGTTTGAATGAGACATCGTCCTCATCGGATATCATTTCTAGTTTCGGAGAAATCCTGAAAGTTATACAGAAGGTACTTTCACGCACCCGTAAACCAGGCTGCCACACTGAGCCAGGCTGGTTTAATACGGCATGCCGTAAAGCCCTAAATGCCCTAAAAAAGGAGCTTCATAAACCAGTTAGAGACCAATCAAAAATAGCCTTGCTAAGATCCAACTATAAGCAGGCCCAACTAAGCTGTAAGAGAGACCATAAAAACGACCTTTGGGCTCAGCTACATGAGAGCAGTAATAGTAACGACAGCTCTCTATTTTGGAAAATAATAAAATCTCCCTTTCTAACTGAGGGTAATTCCCACCAGCACCTGGATGTCGCCGTATCCTCGGATGAATGGGTGGCACATTTTTCCAAAATCTTTAGCGACCCCCCCGCGGATTGCGCTGTAACTTCCACTCCAGCGCTTGGGACCCACGATAAAGGGGTCTACCCAATCGATTTGAACTTCTCCCTTGGAGAGGTTATAAGTGCACTATCGGCTTCTAAATGTGGAAAGGCCCCTGGTCCCGATGGTGCACCATTAGACATTTTCCTTCTAAATATAGATTTATGGTCCCCATTAATAACCCAACTAATTGCTGCAGCATTAAAAGATGGCCTATTGGATTCTTGGTCCTCCTCCATACTGCTCCCAATTTTTAAAAAGGGTGACAGAAATAACCCTGCTTGTTACAGGCCCATCTCCCTCCTGGATTCGTTGGGCAAGGTTGCGGGTCGCCTAATTCTGGATCGCTTACAGGATTGGGCGACAGAAAAGAACATCATAACGGACTTGCAGTACGGATTCAGGGAGGGGCTGGGCACTGTCGAACAGGCCCTAAACCTTTCACTTTTAATTGGGAAGTACGTTGGAGTAAAAGGGGGCAACTTATTTATGGTCTACGTCGACCTTAGCGCGGCGTTTGATTGTGTAAGCCATGTCAAGCTCTGGTCCATTTTGGATAAGTTGGGCGTTGACCCACCCCTCATCAGATTCTTGCGCGAGCTTTATACTAACGCCTCGGCCCGCGTAAGATTTGGTACGGCTGGAGAGTTAACGCCCGCCTTTCCAGTAAATCGCGGAGTAAGGCAGGGTTGTGTCCTCGCCCCCTTCCTATTCAACCTATATACCAACGGTTTAGAAGTAGCCATGCTAGAGGGGTGCCAGGATCTACCTACTATCAACAGGCGCCCAATCCCAGCACTTCTTTACGCTGATGACTCCGTACTCTTTGCCAGGACTTTAGTTCAACTTCAGAAGCAGCTTGATAAATATTGCAACTTCATGCTTTCACTTGGGCTAAAGGTCAATAAGACCAAGACCTTTGTTATGCAATCTGGGCCCAAGGTAAAAAGCTCTAAACATCTTTGTATTGACCAATCAAAGCTGGAACGCGTTAGGGAATACCCCTACCTGGGTATCCTAGTAGACGACAAGCTGACTTGGAAAAGGGCGATGGTTACCAGGAGATTGCTCTACCAACGAGCAACTTCTGCCCTCGTGTCTTTTTCCAGAAAAATGGGTAAGCCATCTCCCTCAGTATTGCTTAAAATCCATCAAGCTAAATGCTTGAGCATCGCTACATATGGAGCCGGGGTTTGGGGCTATGTAAATACTGACGAACTGCAAAAAATCCAGAACGGCTTTTTAAAGTACCTCTTGGCCCTACCACGGAGTGCCCCCATATATGGTTGCCATATAGAGCTTGGAATTGATTACTTAACAGACTACATAAAATGTCAACCAGTGCTCTTATGGCATCGCATATGGACAAGGCCACAGTGTCATCTTACCCGTGCACTCATTTTAGATTGTTTTGAGATGTCGGCCTGGAAAAACATCCCATGGTTGAACTACGTAGTCAACTTTCTCAAAGATCTTGACCTCACGCAGTATACCATTGAGCCTTCATCCATTACTGAAATGAGTAGAAAAACTTTGAAGCACCATTGCCTCTCTCATCTAAGGGATCTCCGTCTGTGCAATGAAATCCCCAAACAATCAAATGTAAACATTTTGATGGTTCAGGTGTCCTTAGGAATTCAGCCATACTTATCGTACCATGTTTCCAACTATGAAAAATACCTCTTAACTAGGTTACGTTTTAATATCTTTTTCAGATTGGTTACTTTCCCTAGAATCTTAAATTGGTCCCGCGACCTTGACAAATGCCCCTGTGACAAGGTCTCCCCCCAATCAACTATGCACGTACTATTGTTCTGCCATTACTACGCAGAAACACGCAAGCGCTGGGTCCTACCATTGCTGCGTCAAATGGGGTTGAGGACCTGTCGCCCGGCCTTTTTAGCTCTGCAACATCTTGATTCACAGTATGTGGCAAAGAGCCTAGCTCTTTTTCTGAAATCATGTATAACCATTCGTAAAATGTTGGATACGAATCTTTCCTGAATACTTGGACATCTGTATCACCGTTGTAAATGATTTAAAATCGTACCTTCTTGGACAATGTATTTCTCTAATTTTTATATTTTTAGGTGTATTAACAGTAATTGTGATTTTATGATGAAATGTTTATATGTGATGTACTTTTTATGATTAACAAAACGGTTAACCGAATAAAAGATTTGAACTGAACTGATTTAGCTTCCTGTATGTCGGAAAAATCTCAAAGGCATATGATTTTATTTGTGTTAAGAATGCCTGCACTTTTTTTATACCAACTAAATGTATGTATGGTGTGCCTATGTCTGTTCATTTTAATTGGAAAGAAATATATTTCATTTTTCAATACAGTCAATTATTATATTACATTACGCTGAATAAGGGCTGAAACAAATTATTTTCTTTTGTGCGCTGTGAAAACAGTCATTATTATATTAGTTATGAACACCCAACTGCATAGATAATGCATTACATATCATTTAACGTGAATGCTATCTTCCATACATATATGAAAGACGGGCTTCAACTTAATCACTCTCTCTCCTGGTATTTCTGGTGTTACTCCAGGCATTTATTGCCACTTTTTGTAAATCCTATTTTCCTTTAAATGGGTCTAAAGAAGAAAGCCCTCATGTCTCAGTTTACCTCTTGGCCAGTTTGTGAAATGCATTGCAAGTTGCTTGTTTACACGGGTTGGTCACTGCTCCTGACAGACTGAGGTGTGAATGTCCTGCTGGGCTGACCTTGGTTTGGGATCCCTACTCATGGAACACAACTCTGACAAAAGGCGGTGGTGGACTCGAAGAAGGAAGGAGAGGGCCTAGGGTGGTTTCACTGATGTCATTCTCTAATTAAAGCTATAGCAGGAAGTAGAGCCTGAGGAACAGTGATTAATTTCAGCTGTTGGTCCTCAACGGCACTTATTCTTTTGCGACCAACATTGATTTCGACTCAACAAACTTTGATCCACTGCAAGAGAGAGGAAAACACAAAAAGGGAAAAGAAAAAGCAAGAGAAAGAGGGAGAAACAGTGAAAAAGGGAGAAAGCAAAGGTTGAAGAAGAACTAACAAGAGTAATACAAAGAGGCAGGGAGTGTCTGATGGTGGATTGAAGAGACATGAGGAGGATTCATGACTACGCAAGCTTACTGTTCAGCAATGCAACCTTCGATTATGCCGGCTGCAGGCTTCTGAACAAAACTTTTGGCCCTGGTGGATAATCAGTTGCAAAAACGATACTGCGCCTCTACTGGAAAAGCCGCTGAGATTCAGGTAGGGGGAGGGAGTAGTAGCAGCGGCCAGCACGCCACTCAGGGGCATATTTACAAACCCCATTCGCCACAGAGCCGTCACTTTTTTTGATGCTCGGGTGGCGTAGCCCCATTCCTTATATTTACACGGTGGGGCTAAGCCACTTAATGTAGTTTAACGCTACCCTGTAAATATATCCCTTTCCTCTGCAGTGCACCCATTACTTGTTGATGCTGCCCCAGATTTACAAGGCTGAGACAGCGCTAAAAATGAATGCCAGGGAATACTTGGTCTTAGAATGGTGATACGGGGAGAAATCATTAATTTCTCCTAATTTTTTGCTCTTTCTATGTGTCCTGCATAATGCAGCACACATAGAAATAGTGTCCCTTCCTGCACATAAACAATCGCTCCTGCAGCGCAGACACTCTTGCAACAAGGCGATAGGGTGCCTTCACTGGCACTAGGCAGCTGTTTTCACCAGCGCTGGTGGTGATACATGAGTGCACCGCATTCTTGTGAATACAGCGCATCACTGCATTTAAAAAATGTCCGAGCGTGGCATTGCCAAATTTGGCGTAGCACTGCCCTGCAACATTTTTTTGTAAATATACCCCTCAGTTTTCAACTACTGGCCTAGGGTAACAAGAAAATATAAGGAGGTGGTTGTGTGTGGCATATTTCCAATTCTATGGTTTTGGGTGCTTGGGGAATCTTTCTGTCCATGAGGTTTAGATGAGGGTTATTGGCAACTGCCAGGGTGATATAAGGGGACGGGGTAAGTGAACTACTTTGAACTTCACATTGTCAGTTGATATTTATTGCTGCAATGGACTTAAAAAGAACAAATTGGCCTACTGGAGGTGTATTTGAATTTGAATTTAAAAACATTTGTACAGCGCACTTCTACCTAGCGGTTTCATGGCGCTATTGCGATTACGGAGGATGACAGCAGTAGGAGGGGATTAAACAGAATAGGCTTTAATGAAAAGGAAGGTTTTAAGATCCTTCCGGAACTGGGTGTAGGAGGGCGCAGTACGGAGGGCAACGGGAAGGGAGTTCCAGAGAGTAGGGGCCAGGACAGCGAACCTCGCGCCGCCGGCCCTCAGTTTCTTAAATCGAGGGATGGCTAAGAGGGCCGCGTGGGAGGAGCGGAGCTCTCTGCCGGGGAGATAGGGGATGACAGCGGAACATAGAAATTTAGGGGCAGTCCCTGCTCTTGCCTGGAAAGTGAGGCAGCCGAGCTTGAAGAGGGCACGCTCCCGCACCGGCAGCCAGTGTAGAGCCTTTAATAATGGGCTGGCCCGGTGGTATTTGGGAAGGCCATGGATCAGGCGCGCAGCCTGGTTCATTACCAGCTGCAAGCGGTGGATCGCGTAAGCGGGAGCCCCGATGTAAATTACGTTGCCGTAATCAATACGGGACAATACCAAGGCTAGCACAATGATTTTTAAGGCAGGGAGAGAAAAGAAGCGAGAAACCTTCCTAATTGTTCTCAAAGAAAAAAAGCAAGAGGAGACGACTGAGCTAACATGTGAATGAATAGAGAGTTGTGAGTCCAGAAAAATCCCGAGGGTTTTGACTTTAGGCACAGGAGAAGGAGGAACACCAAGTGAGGGGGGCCAGAAGGAAGGGGACCATGGACTGCAACCACCTCCAGTCAAGACCAGCTCGGTTTTGTCTGGATTGAGTTTGAGGTGATTGCAGTTCATCCAGTCCTGGATGAATCTCATCACTGACTGGACGTTCTGGGCAGATGAGGGGGAGTGGGAGAGGTTAAAAATTAGTTGGAGGTCATCGGCGTAATTGAACACCGTGACCTCCAGCTGCTGTAACATAAAAATGAGGGGGAAGATGTACAAATTAAATAAAAGGGGGGAAAGTGACGAGCCCTGGGGGACCCCACACTCAACCCTACGGGAGGCCGCGGAAAAACCGGTTAGATGAACCGCCTGGGTTCTCCCGGCTAAGAATGACTCAAGCCACGAGAAGGCCAAGCCCTCAATGCCCGCCGCCCTGACACGGCAGAGAAGAATGGAATGATCCACCGTGTCAAAAGCGGCGGATAGGTCTAAAAGTATCAGGGCTTGAGGTGTGGGGTGCATGTGTTTAGTAAGTCCTGATGCAGTACATGTGGTATGTATATTTATGTAACCCTTGGTTGAGTATGGTCCTGTCCATAACCTTTGGTCCAGTAGTTTTGTTTAGTACAAGCGGAGAGAAACACCATGCTATCTAAAGGGCCATCAATAGTGTGTTGGTTGACTTCAGCGTGGGAACATCTATTGGTTCTCTTTTACCAGCGCTGTTGGTGTACAGGATTGGTGGGCTAGTGGGTTTAATTGTGGCTGCAAACTTTTGCTGTACATGTTGAAGTATGTGGAGCTATTTTGTATTGTGTAAGTGAAACGTTTTACAATGTGTATTGTCCTTAGCATCACATATGATATTGGTGAAGATCCGTCTATCGTGGTGTTGTGATATATTGGCAGGAATTGGTGATGGCAGGAAGGACTGATGGGTATATCCTGTCTGGGATGAGTGCTAAATTTATGCTAGAGTGGTTTGTTACATGCCTCAGAGTTTGTTTTTGGTTGTTGAGGCATTCTGGATGCATTTAGTTCAGTTGGTTGTTGAGATCTGGAATTGTAGAGATGAGTGTGCTGAAACCGTACGTTTAGCTACTTGAGCAGTGATCACTATGGGCTCAATGATCATGTTTGCCCACAAAGTCCTGTCTGGACTACAAACAGAATTACAGTATGGACACAGTTTGCAGGAGTTTGCACTCACAATTTGTTTCAGCATTCTAATCATGAGTGCAAATTCCACAAATGTGCTGTTTGCACATGCGGGAATAAGGAAGTGTTATCTGGATGGGATTCCTGCGAAATGGAAAACAAATTGTGCACCTGCTAAATCGCAAACCGTGCATTATTTGAAACTTGGAAATGCACAAATTGCACCAGCAAAATGTGGACAAATTATCATAGTCAGGTGATATATGTTACTTCTGGGTGAATTCATGAATTGGGGTTTCGCTGTAAGTTTATTCCAGAAGGTGATTTAACACAATCAGCTGCTGTTCATACAGTTTGCATTGCCTTACAGGTAGAAGTTCGTAAGTGCTGGTGACCATGTTTAGACCACCTGACATACCCATGTTCACTATGTCATAAGAAGAAGAAAGGTAGGAACCCGTTCTGTGGCAGATGGACAGCCCTGCAGAGTGGGATAAAGCACTAGATTGAGAGCAGTAAAGAAAGAGGGGGTTCTGGCTTCAGCATTTCTATATTCCTAGAGTCCGAGAGGGTCCTTGGAATATGGGCTAGGCCTTCATTTACGTGCAACTGCTTTACTTGGAAACTGACAATATCTTCTGAGAATATCTTGGAGCAATGAGTGTGGAAATTCAAAGTACAACAATCAGGAAGGCTTTCACTCCATACCAGGAGGTATCTTAAAGTATCTGCCAGTCTTTCGGTCAATTGCACATTCTATCTTTGACACCAAAAGGCGCCCTATTATAACGCCCAGTAGACATCTCAGTGCTCATTGACACTCTGAAGAATGACTTGTTGTAAAGTCTGGAGGTTTCCAGACAGTCCTTTTATTTGGGAGGCATGAAGGGCTGGCGCAAGGTCCTTCGTGTGTCAAATGTTCTTGACCTGGCCACAAATTCACCAGCTAACCAACAGAGCATTTCATGCATGTCTCAACACATCATAAAATAAGTATTTGTTGCTGTACCAATCAAACGCAGATTTTGTGTGCTGTAGGCTGTAATATCTTTCAAATAGTCAACACAGGAGCAAATGCCCAAATATTTAGAGGTTCTTTCAGGCTCAGGAGAACCTTTCTCAGTTTCACAGACCTACACAACCACCAGTCCAAAAGGAGGCAGTATCCATCTCTGTGGTCTTCCCTGTCCAGATCATTCATTCCTTTTGTGTTGTAAAAGAATAGCTGTGGGGTCCCCCAGCCTACGAATTGTAAAGCGAATGAACAGTAAGTACAGTCTATTAAATAAAAAGTGGTAGGGTTTAACCTTTAAGTACATTTTGCATAAACTGACATTACGATCACATAGCTTACCGATCATTTAAAAGTACAACATAAAGACAGGCCCAAGGTACCACCTTGGAAATAACATTAGCAACTGCTATCAGGTGTTTTTTTCGCATATGGTTAGGCCTCGGTGGGAAGTAATGGGAAATAAGATGAAGAGCAAGCACTTTTCGCACTTATGTTACACAATATTTGACTTGATATTTTTCGCTAGCTACAGTAAGATAACAACTCCCTGTGCCAGAACTAAGAGTTGGTAAGTTTTCTCACTTTTCCTCATGGGAGTAAATGTGAAAATGAGTTCTAATGGTACTTGCTCTGGTTTTAGTGCTTGCTCACAGGTCTCAAATCCCTCTTGAAATGCAATCTAATGTTTCTAGTTTTGCTGGGTCTCGTCCCCAGTTTATTCTACTGATCAACCTGTTAATTGGTCGTAGTGACTATATCTATTTTGTATGTCACAAATCTATATAAGCTTCTTCACATTCTGTGTGGGGGTATCTGCTTTTTGTGTATATATCAACACTTTGTTTAATATTGAACCCTGATTTTGTAGGACGTATGAGTATGCATGGGTACGTTTCTGGTTGTTTGAACGAATGTGTGTGTGTGATGTAGGATGTACTTGGATTTATTTGATACCTTTCTTACTATGTTTTTATTTAAACTACAAAAATATAATGAATAAATACATTTTGATATGTTTGATACTTAAGGCGTTGTGTTGTTTGGAATCGAATCAGCGACTATTAGCACTATATGACTTTGTACACAGGTAAGAGAATTTTTGTACTGAGTGTATTTCTAAAAGACACAATATACAACACCATTCTGGTTGCAGTGTGCTTACATAACACAGCCCCACTGCACATGTGGCATAGTGCTGTTATTACGCCAGGTATAATGTATGCGGGGGGGGGCGTTCTGACGCAAGAAAGGGTCATAGAAGTGACTGAGTGAAATCTATAAGATTTCACTGCGCCACTTCTAGGACACAAATGCATCAATTTCTTACGCCTGTCTCACAGCAGGCATAAGACTGATGCAGGCCCTTAGTTGCGTCACTTTTGTGACACACTCCAGCAATGCGTCACTTTTTCGCCTACAGATACGTCAGAAATACTGAGGTATCTGTAACTCCTTGCGCCATGATGCGTCATACTGTAAATATGACGCATCATTGGTGTTGCAAGGAGGGCGCAGTGAAAAGTGACGCACCGCTGTTTTCACGCAGCGATGAGTCACTTCTCATAAATGATGCCTTATAAAATTGTAATGTAAATTGATATTTGTTAGCGCACTACTCACCCGCAAGGGTCTCAAGGTGCTTATACGAATACCGCTGTGGAACCCATCCTGGCTTTCCCTGTGAGGTGTCCACTCCTGGGCACCCCCAAGGTGGAGGCCAGGCATCCTTAGCGTGGTGGGGGCCGTTGTGGAGATTAAGCAAGCTATTGCCCAGAGTTGCAGAGTGGGACTCCATGATTGGAATAGGCACAGAGGCGAGAATTATCAGGTCCGTGGAATTTTTTAGCCCAAGACCCACCGAGGCGGGGAATTGAACCCTGGTCCCGGGCTAGACCTCTGCATCAGGGTCTGCCGCTCTAACCATTGAGCCACACTTCTCCTTAAGACTGTTGAGTCTCGGCGCTGAGTCTCTAACTCCACACCAGCACCCGGAGTAAACTTTGGGCGGCTTTCCTCCACTGTCTTGGGAGTCAATAATTCTGTTGTGAGTTTTCGTTGTGCTGGGGTTGTTTGTCATTGCGTTGGTGTTATGTAGTTTACTGACACTATGTGGTTTTGAGGTGTGTTTTTTGTAGTATACTGTTATGATTCTATTGGGATATTGCTGTATCCTACTGTGCTATGTTGTTCCTTTCCAGGCTTTAACAAATGCTTTCGAGTCGAAGGCAGCATCTGCAATTCAAGTTCTATTAAAAAACACAACCATTTACAACTGGCAAAGGTGGTAACGCACTGCTGCGCCTGCTCTTCAGCTATTTAACAAATCAAGCACTGATCAGCCCATGGCAATGTCTTAAATTAGCACTTCCCACTCACTTATGTGATTTGAATCCCTGTCGGGTTTGTTCTACTGATCCACCCAATCACAACTTGGCCTTCTCCCAGTGGGAGCGCAACCTCACTTCGTAGGTGACTCTCTCAGCTTACACTACTCAATTGTAACTTCCTACAGAGAAGGCAAGAAAGTGCTCATGCTGGCACCCAAGGGGCTGTGAGCAGGGTGCAAATGATATTGTAAACACAGTTGACACAAGAAAGTGATTGTTTTAACAGGGGACAGTTAATAATACATTCACAGAAATAGCTCATTCCAAAGTGACGTCACACTCGTGGAGCACATACAATGACATGATCCTGCGAAACAGAATATCAACCTAGATTTACATGTCTTAATACATAAGTATAAGGCAAAACTACAACACTGTGCAGAAAAACACACATCAGACAGTACAACCCGGACTAGAACACTGTAAGCTCAAGTGGCCCAAATATAGCATGATTTGCAGTTTCAATTTCTGAGCGGGAGGGAGGGCGGTGTAATAATGGAAATTTACAATGCAACTACAATATGTGCGTTTTTTTGTGTGTGCATGTTATAAGTAGCCTTTATGACCACATCTCATCAAGAGCTATAATGTTTCCTCCATTCAGTCATAGTTTCAACTAAGAACGCCATGCCAATGGGCCCACTGCAAGTGGTGCCTACGTGTACAGTTTATCTAAAAATGATTTTTGAACCCTGATTTATAACGAGTCCTTAATTACGAGTGGCTTAGTAGCTCCTGAAACTGCACACATCTGTATACAGGGGGCCGGCACAGGTAAAAGCGGTGGAACGGTTGGGCGGGGGCACGGCGGGGTGGGAGCAAGGGGAAGTCAACGGAATAGGTATAATTAAATAAATAAATAACACCTATTCTGTCGTGTGTCGTCTTCCCTCCCTGCCGCGCCCTGCCCCACTCCACCGCGCTAATCTTTGTAGGCCGCCACTGCTGTATTATTTAAAATGCAGCGAAAGCCTCATGGCGAACTCGCCCTAACAATGTTTCGCAAGTTGGTTTTGGCAATTCAAACTTGCCAAAGTTCACCTGCTGAAAAATGCCAGGTAGCCACTGTGATATGCGGGTGTTGCCGAGAAAACCTCTTGAAATTGAAAGTTTTTACTCTAGGGATCCCTAACTTGAGTACAGCAGAAAGGGGGAGTCACGAGCAAAGGCTCCAAGGATAGACAGTCTAAATATGATTTTGACAAGCTCTGCCCCTAAAGAGATTGTGAACCAGGAAAAACGTCAACCAGTCTTCCTGAAAGGGAGTACACCCTAAATGATACTATAGTATATAGCGTTAAAAAAAATCAAAATATGTACTCCAATTTCTCTCTTCCAATCGAATTTCTTTCATTAAACTTTGATTCTTCACAAACTCCAAACAGATTTAGGCTTTAGTTCCTGGAAGGTGTATGGCGCCGGGCTGAGTAGGTCCTATACCCAAAAGTACTGCAGGAGAAAATGGAGTGCTAAAGCTGTTCTGACTTATTTAGTTGATGACAACAGATTGCATTTTAGGACAGATGAGGGGGGTGTTCAGTGCTTTAATTAGGCTAAAAAGGGGTGGGGCTTAAGAACAAGAAATAAGAGGGGTGCATATGTAACTAAGGGAATGACCTTCAACACAAGGCCTTGAATATTGGCGTCATCCATCTGGTCCTCCTTCTCCTCCTTCTCCTCCTGGACCTCACCCTCCTTCTGAGCCTCTTCATCATCCTCATGGTTTCCTATTTCTCCTGATCTTTCTATTCCTCATCATCTTCATCATCACTCTTCTGCTTCTCCTCCAACTATTTCTTGTTCTCCTCTTCCGAATGGTCTTTTCCTCCTCCTGTTCATCTTCTTCTACCTGCTCTTGCCTTTTCTCCTTGCCTTTCTCCTATTCCTGGTACTCCCTTGGGTCATTTACTTGCTCTCCTAGTTGTTGCCTGCATCCTCATGGTCCTGATTCTTCCAGTCTTGCTCCTCAGCCTCCTGGCCCTCCACCATCTTGTAATAAACGTCTACACTTAGTCTTGGTGCTCCTGCTCCTCCTGACCATCCAGGTCCAGGTCCTCCTTGCCTTCCTGTTCCTGGTCCTCCTGGGGCGACAAGCTGCTTTTAATGATCCCACTGCACTCTGTTATTACAGAAGGGGGTGCAGATGCTTGTGCAGCCCCTTCTGTAATACTGATAGAGCTGGAACACATGTAGAACCAGCGCAATCTTCAGAGGGCGTTCCCTCACTTGCATAGGGGCATGCCTCCATGCAAATGAAGGAATCACTTTGCCTCAAGGCCCATGCTGTGTTATGGATACAGTACAAAAGGGGGTGGTGATGGACGGAGCATCTGAACCATTCAAACACTCACACCCAGTCAAAAGATCTGGGTTTGATCCATCACTGTTCTTTAGCCCACTCTGCCACACCAGTTCAGACATGGCTATATGCAAATCAGTCTGACCCTGTGCCTCATGGGAACAGTCCAGCCCGAACTGCCAAGCCATGCCTTCCCTGGACCGGAAACAAGCTTCCGAGGACCGGTTTCTGGCATTACAGCTGTCTTCAGCCCGGCTTGCTTGAATCCAGTGGCAAAGTGAGCAAGGGACTCACGTCTGAGAATACCCTGCCACACTTATGGCGGCCAAAGCGGTACAAAAGGGGGTGGTGATGGACGGAGCATCTGAACCAATCAAACACTCACACCCAGTCAAAAGATCTGGGTTTGATCCATCACCGTTCTTTAGCCCACTCTGCCACCTCAGTTCAGACATGGCTATATGCAAATCAGTCTGACCCTGTGCCTCATGGGAACAGTCCAGCCCAAACTGCCAAGTCATGCCTTCCCTGGACCGGAAACCAGCTTCCGAGGACCGGTTTCTGGTAGTACAGCCATCTTCAGCCCGACTTGCTTGAATCCAGCGGCAAAGTGAGCAAGGGACCTACGTCTGAGCATACCCTGCCACACTTATGGCAGCCAAAGCGGTACAAAAGGGGGTGGTGATGGACGGAGCATCTGAACCAATCAAACACTCACACCCAGTCAAAAGATCTGGGTTTGATCCATCACCGTTCTTTAGCCCACTCTGCCACCCCAGTGCAGACATGGCTATATGCAAATCAGTCTGACCCTGTGCCTCATGGGAACAGTCCAGCCCGAACTGCCTAGCCATGCCTTCCCTGGACCGGAAACAAGCACGGTGATGGATCCAACGCAGATCTTTTGACTGGGTGTGAGTGTTTGATTGGTTCAGATGCTCCGTTCATCACCATCCCCTTTTGTTCCGTGTTATGGATACAGGCATAAAGGCAAAATGCCATTGGGAGGTGCAATGAAACCTTGCCACAAGAAGTTGGTGCACTGTGAGTGTGCCTGTGAGGGCAGCCGTTTGGACGGGCAACAAAGTTAAAGATGCTCCGTGCAGTAAACAAGAATAGTGCGTCTTAAATTTACCACAGGCCCTAGTCGTTTTCCTGGCCCTCCTTAGCACTGTCTTCCTGCTCCTCCTTATCTTGGTTCCTACGGCCTCAAGCCCTCCTAGCCTTGCTTCTCTCAGTCCCCCTGGTCCTCTTAGTTTTCGTTTTCCTGATCCACCTGTTCTAGGTACTTCTGAGCTGCTTGTCCAAGTCTTGAGCCTTCTGGTTGTGGCCCTCCAGGTCAGGTCCTTGTCAAGGTGCAGACTGTTGGGCGTATTCGGACACTGGTGAGGACACTATCCCACAGAACTGTCAGATGACGGAATTCTGTGCACCTGAGAACACGTTCAGGAGTGTGTCAACTTTCATTAAGACTGATATCAAGACTTTTTCCTTTCAATACGGTGAACCAGTTTAATTTGGAGATGATCCACTAGCCCTTATTCTCTTAACTCTCTGGCATTTTGAAAACTTTTCTGTTGTTCATGAATCTAATACTTCTTCGTCTGCCTTTATTCGTGACCCCTTTTGGATAAGAGCTGGGCTTTTTAGCATTGTTTATCGCTGAACCTCCTTGGAATTTTCTTTTACCCACTGTTGGATTTAGTCTCATCTATTCCCTCTGTGCCTTGAATAAGGTTGACCTCAGAGAGAGTTCTCTACCGAAACGCACGTTGGCGCTATCTCTACAGCTACTTGGACCGGGACATTTGTTTTATTGGAGCATCACTGTATAGAGGAATCTTTGGTCATGTATTAATTGATAATTCAGGAATTCTCAAAACAATTTGTTAGTATTTATTTTATTCTCTCCTGTTCCATTGAAAAATAGTTGTTTTTAGTGATGTGCGGCATGTTAGAACGATTGAAATGTGAGGCTAGTCTGGTCTGTGTGGTCTGAACGAATGGTTAGTGTACATGAGTTGATTTAGGGCGTATTGTGCTTTTAGGGGTTCTTTGAGAGGTGGCTGTATAGCATTGCTTATTTTGTATGCTTGATGTGTTTCTTTTTTGTATAAACTGTATAAAAATGAACATATGATCACATTGTATTACACTATTAAAGAGATAAATGAATAAACATGTTATAATATACCTCATGAGAAGGATTTATTATGAGAACCGTGAGGTTCTTTGGGCTGTTTTTGTGATATTATGACACACTTTCATAGATTATTAAGTACACTGTTTAGTCTTGGTTACAAGGCAGGGTCTTGTTCTGTCTTGTTTACCGGTCCATGTCCTATTCTTGGTTCTCCTGACACCCTGGTCTGGTTCCTACCCTTCCAAGACCTGGTGGTATTCCTGCTCCTCCTCGTACTCTTTATCCCAAACATACTTATGCCAGCCTACGTGGTGTTGGTCCCAATGGGTATGATCCCCTTGGTCCTAATCCTCTTGGTCCTGTCCTTTCCAGCACTGTTCAAAGTGAACCTGGTGCACCATGTCATTGTTGTTGTAGTACTCTGGTACTGCTCCTCCTGGACTTGGTCCTTCTGACCCTGGCCCTGTGGTTCTTGTTCTCTTGATCCTGCTCCTTTGGTCCTCACCACCCTGGTTCTCTTGGTTATCACAGTGATGTCCCTGAAGTTCTCCTGATCCTCTTGGTCATTATAATCTTGGTCCGTCTGGTGGTTCTAATCTTGCTGCTGCTTCTATAATGTCTGTACCCCCACACAAGCCAGACACTTCCTCTAAGACTGTCACTTTTTTTCCTTTCTGTTTTTTAGTGCCTTCCAGATTTTAACCTGGGGTTGGAGAAAAAGAGAGACCAATGGAGGCTCCTCTCAGCATATGGTTTGTCAGTTGGGTGTAGAACACCTCAAGATCTAACCACTGAAAACAGAGCGGGTAGGACATCTACTACAGAGATCTATGGTCATCCAGCAAGTTTCAGGGTATTGCAGTGGTAAAATACCTCAGGTGGTTATTGCACATGCTGGAAAGATAATCGTGCATTCTCTGGTCACAGGAAAGAAGTATCATGAAATAGCAAAGACAGTTACTGTGCTAGTTTCCGGGTTTATGGGGCCATATTACATAAAGTGCCCTGGGGGAGCAATGGACATTTGCGCCCACTGTAGAATTACAAAGGGGCCTCACACGTGTGTGCGCCCCCTTCTGTAACACTAATAGGGATGTCGAACATAAAGCGTGGATGTATGACATTACATCGCATGCTTTTACATCGCATGCTTTTACACCGCGGTTTTTACAACGCATACCATTACAACGCATAGTGCTTTGGGGCGCTGGATAGTGAATAGTTTAATTTACTATTCCAACTCCAGTCCCCGTGGATAGTAGGGAAGGTGTTGGACAGTAAATTAAACCTATTCCCTATCCTAGAGCGCCCCCCAGCGCAATGCGTTGTAATGGTTTGCGTTGTAAAAGTTGCGTCGTAAAGGCACTGCGTGGTAAAAGTTGCGTTGTAAAGGATGTTTCCCTAAAGTGCCAGCATTATCTTCAAAGGGGCATTCCATCATTTGCAGAGGAGTGTGCCCCCTTCAAATGAGGGAATCCCTTTGCCTCTGCACCTGCACAGTATTACCGATGCGGGCACAGAGGGAAAGAAGCCCTCAGGAGGCACTTTGAAAGTTCGCCCCCTGAGAGCTGCCCTCTGCAAGGGGTAAAGGGGGTCCTGTGGACTCCACAGACATTCCCTTGCAGGCGGGTGCAGTCACTGACTGCACCCGCCTGCAAGTGGATCTCTATTCCCCTTAAAAAGTGCCCTGAGGGCAGTGCATTCCCCCATAATACAGCACATAATACAGCACATTTTTCTTCATTGCGCCTGGCGCACCTTTTAAAAGGTGCGCCCTGTGTAATGAAGGAAAAATCACTGCATGTGTAATGCGGTCCATGGTGATTGTCAGATGGATTAATAGCTTTTTATCAGAGATCCTGTGTTACCCGCCAGTCACGTGGTAAAATCCCAGAATTGCATCTCAGCGTGTTAAGTAAGTGCATCAAAGAGCTGCATGAGAACCCTGCAGATCCCTTCTGAATCTGTCAGTACGCTAAGGTTGCTAAAATGCTTTCTATGGGGTAGTTATAAACACTTAATAATGTTACATTCTTACAGGGCATAGAAAGAAATATATATTTTCATACAGACTTGAGAGCCACAAAAGCAGCTTCCAGATCTTTGCTTGTCTTATTACAAAGTCTGAAGTGACATGCTCAATGTCTTTACTTGCCCTGACTCTGATGTGAGTCTGCCTGAGTTTTGCATCAAGGTTTGGATTCCAGCTTTGCTTCTTTGAACTCCAACTGTTCTCAGCCTTTTGGTACAAAGGGAGCTGCTCATTGTCCTTCAAGTGTGCCATGCCCAGTTGAAAAAAAAACAAAAAATCACGACCCTAAACCCTAAATCACTACCCCCTGCACTAATATACACTTTCCCCTACTCCTCTCCCTACACTCATTCACTACCCATCACAACCCCCAACAGTACACTAAACACTGTGAACTACACTAAACTAAAACTACTACACTGGGGCTCACCAACAACGGCCACATGCATCATTGTTACATTTTGCGATTTCTTAATTGCGAAAATTAAGGAATCGCAATTAAGAAATCGCAAAATGCTATGCATTAAGAAATCACAATTTGTTTTGCGATTTCTTAATTTTCCTTAATTGCAATTCACAATTTGCGAATCGCAATAAAGGAATCCCTTCCCATTGATTGCTATGGGCCTAGAGGCCCATACGAATGAATGGGAAGCCATACTCATTTTGCGATTCGCAATTAAGGAATCGCAAAATGAGAATGCTATTTCAAGGGTGCAGGGGGGGTCCAAAGGACCCCCCCTGCACCCCTGAAATTTAACTTTAAGAACATTTTTCACACACACATGCCCCAAGGGCATGTGTGTGTGTAAAATGAATGTTTTCGCAAATTACCATGAAATTCAACTTCATGGTAATTTACTTCTTCCTATTTGCGAATTCGCAAAAAAAAAATGTTCATGCATTGCATTTAAGAAAGCACAAATTGCGATTTCTTAAATGCAATCGCAATTTAAGAAATTGCAACATAATTGCGATTCCTTAAATTGCGAAAAAACTTAAAAAACATGATGCATCCCAAAAAAGGAAATTGCATTCGCAAACGGCCGAATTTTGCGATTCGCACCGTTTGCGAATGCAATTTACCTTGCTGCATATGCCAATAAGACCCATAAACCACGTTGAAATTAGGGTAGGTACATTAGGAAAAATAAACAATATCTCAACTAGTATTATTGTAAAAGGCAATTTGACATGTATGCATCAAGCATTACGTGCACAAAGACAAGGAGACTCAATTAGTAGTTTTTGAAACGTGCTCATGGCATTGTATAATTAAAGAACCAAAAAAGAAACATTATACAGTTGAAGCAGCACTGTACAGAAATAAATAACAAACAATCTGAATTGGACATGGTGCTCTAAATATGTAAGTGACACAGGTAATTGGCGACGCAAGTGACAATTGTGATCAGCAAGAACGGCGCGTGGTGTGAAGGTGCTAGAATATATACAGTGAATCAAGTGAACAAGGTGGCTCAAAACAATGAATTATAATGCGGGTATCTTGGAAGATTGGACGGATTATTTAACAGAGCCACATTGGGAGATGCGCCATCTATTGCGCTGAACGGTCAACAACGTTTCGATCCTCTTTGGTCAGGATCATCTTTAGGACCGGGTTGTCAATGAAAACGATGCTGCACAGGGAGGTAAGGGCAGGGGGAGAAGGGAGGAAGGCGAGAGGTAACGCAAAGGACCGGAGGGCGGAGCCGAAATGGAGGAGTCAGGATCATGACTGTATCCGTGAGTGTGGGAACGAGTGTGTGTGTGAAGAGGGGGTGGCAGGTGCAGGTTGTGAAGTAGGCAAGTACCAAGAGAGTTGGGGCCAATGATGTATCCTAGAGGTGGAAAGCTAAAGGACCAAGGAGGATCGAAGCTGTAGATCCAATAGACCCAGTGGAGCTGCGAGGTGTGCTTGGCGCAGGTCGGGCAGAGGCCAATGGCGGCTTGTGGTGTGACCTGGAAAGATAGGGCGTGTGGGCCGGGGGCAGAAAGAGGGGTGGGAGTGAGGCAAGAGGTAAGATGGGCTAAGATGTAAAGGACTGTGAGCGGGGGCAGTGGTGCCGGTGAGGACAGCCGTGTTGATCCGAAAACGAGTGCCAGAAGGACATCGCATTTGGAGGCGTGTACAAGTAAGGCCGGGGAGTTAGGAAGGTGCATCTTGGGGGGCATGCGGCGTGCGCTTGGGGGGTGTGACTCAAGGAGGCGAGGAGACTGTTGCGGGATACCTGATGGGTTCCGTAGGGGCCAAGGCGGCTCAGAGCAATGGTGTACGGCCGGCATCTTGGGAGAACCTGCTGGATCGGGGAACAAGGATGGCAGTGAGCGAAAGAACGTGAGTGTAAGGGTTTGCTGAGGCAGAGTGGGAATATCGTGTTACCTGGCTGCGGAAGTCATTCTCGTAGCGGGTGCCAAACAACTCCTGACTGCGGGGGATCAACAATTATGCCGGAGGGGCTGGATTCCGTGGGCAATGCCCGGATACTAGGAAGCCAAGAACAGTTAATAAAGAAGACCGGGAGCTTAGGGAAGGCGCAATTCATGGCGGAACATGGCAGCATGGGGATACAGGATGACAAGGGGGCTTGCCTTAGGCTGATTGAATGCAGCAGCGGAAAAGGCACGGACTTGCCACGTCTGTGTGCTGAGTACCATTTGTGGGGGAGCCGGTCGTAAATAAAACACGGCCGCTTCCAGGGTGGGTACGTGACATTGTCACATGAGTATGTCAGGGTGGGGATGTGAGTAGTGGGTGATGCGGGTAGGCGTGGCAAGGGAGGAGGGAGGGGAAGGGGAGGTGTGTGAAAGTGAAATCAGGGAAAAACATTTGGAAAAAGCATTTCAAAACCAATAATGATTAGGATATGCATGTATCAAGCGAAATACATTACTTTGATTTGGAAAAGCAGACTGGTGGAATTACGGTTGTGTGTCACAGTGGAAACAAAAGGGCAGAAGCTGAACAACAGTTATGTTTAGAGACAAATGAATACGACAGGGTATAACATAGTCCTCGGAATGCAACAAGGGAGAGGTGTCAGGGTATGTGAAATAGCGAGTAGTCGTACGGAAAGTGTCAGTCAATCATGTAAAAACATTTGGGTACACAAGGGTAAAGAAGCATAATGCTTAGAATAGAGAGTGCATAAGACTGTTGTCAGAACAGGGGATAGAAAGGGTGGGGTTTAGGAGGAGTAAAGAACTCAGAGCAATGAGAATGTCCTCGGGGGCGGGAAGGAGAGAGGAGCCAGAGGTGTGCTAAAGGCAGCTAGGTGCGGCAGTCAAATTTAAATGTCTGTGGAGCAACATGATATCAGACAGCAATCGTACTGTTCCATCTATCAATGGTGTTAAGGCCATGGTTCATGGAGTCACATAAAGTAATCCATTTACATTCACACCTGTTTAGGACCGTTTTGATATCACCTCCTCCGGTAGGCAGGGTTGGTTTGTCTATCACCTGCCAGCTGATGTCAGTATCGCGGTGGTTCTTCTCCGGATAGTGCACGACCAAGAGTGCAGTGAGGACTTTACAATGGATTCGGCTTTTGTGTTGAATGATCCTTTGCTTGACCATCTGGGTGGTCTGGCCCACATAGATCAGGTTACATGGGCAGCGAATGGCGTAGACAACATTTTGTGACCTGCAGTTGGTGTGGTTTTTGAGTTTGTACGTTTTGTCCATTGAATTGGAAATCCTTGGTATTGAGAGTGCGGTCACATACAATGCAGTTCTTGCATTCGTAGCATCCAATGATTGGTGCGAGTCCCCAGGAGGTGGTGATGGTATGTTTGTCCACTGATTTATCTGGCCTTGTGATTGCATGCACGAGGTGCAAGGCTAGATTGTCTCAGCGTTGGTAGGAGAAGAGGGGTGGTTCTCTGTGGTCCATATTCCTTGTGTCATATTCCTAACACCAAGTATGTCTAAGGAGACTCTCTCGCATTTGGAAGAATATATCGAAAACTTAATGGGCGGCCCCTCTCTTCTTTCTGGGCCATCCATCATTGCCACTACCACCTTCACCCCCAACACCTCCCGTGTGCTGTTAGAGAAACTTGAGAAACTTAAGAAAAAGCAGATAAGAACTGAACTCCATGCCCGCATGCTCACAGACTATTTGAAATCTGGCGTGATCCCAGTGGGCCTCCAAATCAGAAACACACAGGCCATCTTCACAAAGGACCCCAAATTGTGCACCAGCTTAAGTCATCTAGCCACAACTTGCTCTCGCCACTGGATGGGACTTGGTATCGACACAGCAATTGAACAGAGCCATAAAGAACTCGAAGAAATAGCTGCTCTAGAAAAACTGATTCTGGCTGACTCCTCCGTCACGGATTCTAAAAATCTCCTAGAGAAGATTAACAAAACTATTTCCACCTTCAATACTTTCGAACTAAATAAGAAGATCACCAAAATCCAGAAGGCCATTAAATTCTACAAGGTAGAACAAACGTACACATACCTCCACGACAAATTTTATAACACCCCTTACATCCCACCAAGAACTCGCAACTGGGGTAGATATCGTGATAACCAACAAATTACATTCTCTGACTCATCGAACCCCTCAATTGAGGACACCTACGTAGGCGAAGGACCAAGTACATCACGAGCCACGAACAGACAACAGCCATTACTACCAAAAGTTTTTTTAGGACGAGGCCACGGACACGGCCAACCACAAACACGACCGCCCAGGAACCGACAATACCAACCTCAATTTTCAGGGGAAAGACAAACCCACAACAGGTTTTACCAATGGGGTCCACAACAATGACCACCCAAGATGACACTCATTCCACCTCCACCACCCTGGCTACGTCCACCCTGGATGCCCAGTCAATACCAATATTCAACCTCTCAAATCATATTCTCACCCATGATGAGACCCAACTCCTTTCCAGGGGCTTGAGCTTTGTGCCTACGGAACGTACCAATTTTCTGGAACTCCAATCAAGTTTACTGATGTTCTTCCACCCGATTCGACTCAAACAATTCTTCGCCGATAAGCCTGAGTCCACCCAACCTTCTGGACCTCGGTTCCACCCAGCCTCTACCTTCAACCCCCCTTAATCTACCATGCCACCGGAAATATTGGCCTTCGAAAGCTTGGTGTTGCAGGATGTTGCAGACCTCAAATGCCAATTTGAATATGTGCCCTACAACCTACCACTTGCCGAGAAACAAGCCTTACTTACACTAAAGAACAATCCCGAACTTATAAAAAAACCTGCGGAAAAGGGCGGTGGAATAGTGGTCATGGGAATTGACGAATACGATCAAGAAATCAAACGACAACTAGCCAATCGCAATCACTACCGTCCTCTCACCAAGGACCCCTTACCGGACATCAGGACCAAAATACAACAAACTACGGGGCAAGCTAGAGCCTTGAATATCATGTCCCAAAAGGAATATAATTTCCTTAACAACCAACACCCGCGGACCCCTGTACTATATGTACTCCCCAAGATTCACACACAAAGACAGCATCAACCCCCCAGGCCGCCCCATTGTCTCTGGTTGTGGGTCCATTCATGAACCACTGGGCAAGTATATTGATGCCATCATTAAGGAGTTTGTCCCCACCACCGATACATTCATCCTGGATAACATGGATCTCATCGTCACCATTAAAGACAGACCTTTCGATACCAACACTGATCTGATGGTTGGACTGGACTTAGAATCATTGTACACAAACATCCTGCACAGCGAAGGCCTTGAAGTCATCAAATCACTCCTTGAAGGCAGACCCCAACCCGCCTTAATCCCGACCGAATTCAGCATGGACCTCTTACGAATTGCCCTCGAGAACAATTATTTTCTCTACCGTGACACCTTCTACTGGCAAGTCAAGGGTGTCTCTATGGGCACTTGCTTTGCCCCAAACTTTGCTATTCTCTTCATCCACATCATGGGAAAGACACATATCCTTACCACCCACAACCCCTTCCTCAGCAATATTAATCTCTGGTGTCGCTATATCAATGACATCCTTCTCCTCTGGAATGGTACCACAGAAACTTTGAACCGTTTCATCGATTGGCTCAATCAATCACAAAACAACCTCAAATTTACCAGCGACTCTAAAAACAATGACTTACCTTTTCTGGATGTTCTCATACATGCCGAGGATAACAAATTATGCTTATAAACACTGGGTTGGACCCAATTTAGTCAGAAAGGACCTGGGTAACAGTTAGAATGAAAGAAAGGGGTCCTAAGACTTAGAACAACGAAATTTACAGATTCATTCCATTACATTAAATCAATTCAAAGGAGCAAAGCTATTCAATGCAAAAGAAGTTTAATTCAAAATTTGCATATATATCCTCTTCAATGGATTAGAACTTATGTGACAATAAACACATTTATGAACATATTTGTGCCCACATTCACAACAGGGAGGGGTGAAGTGAAGGGAGTGTCGGGAATAGGATAAACGTGATCTGAGTCATTCAGTGACAAATCTTATTCTTATTCAAAACAATACATATAGGTGGTCCCTTAAAATAAAGGCCACATTGCAAGGCTCGTAAAGAGTCCGAATTTGATCAAGTAGAAGGAGCCTAACTCCCTTGAAGCGATCAGTGTCTATATTGGGACAGGAGTTGGTCGGTGATGTGTAGTCGTCTACGTTTCGACCCGAAAGGACAGTAGGAGTCTTTTCCTTACAAATGGGTCTTCATCAGGACAAAGAAGTTGTGGGCGGGCAACCTCCTAGGGAATAATTGAAACATTAATTAGAAACCGAGCCATCTAGTTATATTTTCAATGGAGGGTGGAAAATAGTGACAATTAAAACCGTGTCGTCTATCAGTGTCTGAATTGCACACTGTTGCGTCTAACATTAAATACACGACTAGTTCTCACCTATCGCCGAAGGCGAGGGAAGTAGGAACTACTTCAGGATGGATTCTCTGATCCTGAATAAAATTTTTCTTTGCTGTAGATAGTCAGTTAGTTTGTACAGCGTACTTGATATCGTCTAAAGTAAACGAAAAATCAGACTTAGTGAAACCGGTTGAATCATCTCTGGTCCTAGATCACAAAAGACCTCAAAAACACTAAACACATTTACGCATACGTTAGAGAATACCACATTGTGATTTTACCTATTGGCCTCTACAAAGTCTGCTATTAGCAGAATCCGATAAATTTTCTTTCTCAGTCAGTAGGGCAGCCTACAAAATAAAGGAGGTTGGTTATCATTGTCATGGCGTGATTAGTATTATACCACAATATATTTTGTATGTCCGTACCTAAAAGCGAGCTTCAAAGAACCATCCAGCATAATCTGGTAGTCCTATTGGGTTCAGTATCGAGTTATTATTTCCTGTCAGCTCTATTTCAAAGCCATTATCGCGTGTAGGGTAGGCGAAACCTTAATCGTAAAATGACACACAAGATCATACAATAATTATCTTTGTGAGCGTGATCACTCAAAGAAAGAAAGAGGGCATAACATTGCTATTATGATCATACTCTGGAATTGCCGCTTTTCCTTAGCGTGGCTTCTATCAGGTAGGAAGCGTGAGGGATAAAGCCTAAAAATGTAAGAGAAAGTCATTTTCTATTAATATTTTGCAGATGTTCGCGACCTAACAAGAATCACAGATGTTACATTTATACCTTCAACAGATGATGGCTGTCAAGGGACAAGGACTAGATCCTCTGAACTGTTCACAGCTTTCTGTAGGACAATAAAGCAGACAACCACGTTTTAGAACGGTTTGTCATGTTTATACCGCGATTTGTACATGAACGCGGGGCTCACAGTAAATACCTTAGGACATCTTGACTTAGTCCGAAAGATCGTCGGGTATACCTCAAATATATGAATGCTTTGAACGCCAAACCGCCAGCTTTCTGTTGGACAATAAAGCAGACAACCTCGTTTAGAAACGGTGTGTCCTGTTTGTAACGCGATTTCTACATGATCGCGGGGCTCACAGTAAATACCTTAGGACGTCTTGATTTAGTCCGAAAGATCGTCGGGTATTCCTCAAAGAAATGAATGCTTTGAAACGCCAAGCCGTTGCTACCCTGACATCAACTCGCCGGTAACTCTCACTCAGAGCTGGCGCCGCGGTAACACCACTTCCTCGTTGGTTGGGGGAGGGCGGGACTTGTGTTGTGGAGCTAGAAGACAGACTGACCCTAGTTTGGGAATCGTAGTTCAAAAAACACTTGGATTTTAGGACTGCAAATCCATAATACTCAAAATTCATCGTACCACTTTCAAAGCATGGCCCCATACTCAAAGGATATAGATATATATATGTCAAGCGAATTCCTTCGTTTTTGGTCATACCTGATGGTCATTTTCATTCATTTCATTTTCACACGTGCTGAGCGCACTTAACTTGCAGGTTAGTGTAGACTCATCATTACAGTCAACCGAGCGGTTAAATTCTACACAAATTCATATATACAAAAAAAGCGATTCGAGTGCACTTGACTCGCAGGTTAGTGTAGACTCATCACTACAGTCAACAATGCAGTTGAATTCTACAAGAATTCCTATATACCAAAGGAAGGGGTTACCCAGCATTGTGCTACGTATTATCACGTTATTGCACATCTATTCAGATGTTCAGTGTGGAATTAAAGCATGCACAAATCACACAGAGTGGTACAAATTCCATGAATCGAGTGGTTACTGAAATGGACATTATATAAAACGGAGTGGATTATTCAACATCATATCCCATATACTGTATTATTCCCATTTGGGAAATTACTAGTTGGAAGACAGGGAGAGAGCACTTATCTCGTAGGATAGTGAAGACTCTACCAGTTTGTCATGTAAATACTGAAGCAAAGTTATACATTAAAGTTCTCAGTTATCAGACTCGGGGAGGGTTAAACGTATTTGCCTAGAGATTCACTAATTGTGCAAAGCTATTCTCGGACTCATTAAGACCTTCAGCCACAGAGTTAAAAATATGGATCCACTTTAGCTCTCTGATATTCAGAATGTTGGACAAATCTCCGCCCCTTGGGCCAAGTGTGATGTGTTCCAAAATTACCCATTTCAGTGATTCAGGTAAATGATTATGTTTCGTGCAATGTTCAACTAGAGGTGCACCAGGTACCTTGCATCTGATTCTACTGCAATGTGAAAGGAAACGTGCTTTCACGCACTGCTGAGTCTGACCTACATATATGAGATCGCATGGACAAATTATTCCATAGATCACATTTTTAGTGTTACAGTTCGTGTGGTGTTTGTGTGTATGGCGATGGTTCTTAAAAACAAAGTCTTTGGATTGAATCGTTGAGGGGCAAGCCTTACATTTCCCACATCTATAGTGTCCCACTACCTGCGGGAGTTTCCAGCATGAGGCTATAGTAGGTTCAGGTGGGCACTCTAAAAACGATGAGACTACATAGTCTTTGACTATCCTGGCCTTTTTGAACGCATGCATCGGGACGTTTGCTATTCCAAGATCCTTAGCAACCATGCTCCAGTGTTTGTTGATGACCTTCTGAACGAAATTACTCTTCGTCGAAAACGTAGTCACACAAATCATGCGTTCCTCTGATTGGTTTTTGCGTGTTGTAGGTTCAAGAAGTGTTTCGCGGTGGCAAAACCAGGCTCTTTTCCTGGATCGTTTGGTGAGCCGTTTAGGATAGCCTCTCTCTATTAGGCGTTTCATCAGAATTTCCGATTGCAGCATATAGTCTTCCTTTTTGCTGCAGTTCCTTCGGACGCGAACAAACACTGGAGCATGGTTGCTAAGGATCTTGGAATAGCAAACGTCCCGATGCATGCGTTCAAAAAGGCCAGGAATGTCAAAGACTATGTAGTCTCATCGTTTTTAGAGTGCCCACCTGAACCTACTATAGCCTCATGCTGGAAACTCCCGCAGGTAGTGGGACACTATAGATGTGGGAAATGTAAGGCTTGCCCCTCAACGATTCAATCCAAAGACTTTGTTTTTAAGAACCATCGCCATACACACAAACACCACACGAACTGTAACACTAAAAATGTGATCTATGGAATAATTTGTCCATGCGATCTCATATATGTAGGTCAGACTCAGCAGTGCATGAAAGCACGTTTCCTTTCACATTGCAGTAGAATCAGATGCAAGGTACCTGGTGCACCTCTACTTGAACATTGCACGAAACATAATCATTTACCTGAATCACTGAAATGGGTAATTTTGGAACACATCACACTTGGCCCAAGGGGCGGAGATTTGTCCAACATTCTGAATATCAGAGAGCTAAAGTGGATCCATATTTTTAACTCTGTGGCTGAAGGTCTTAATGAGTCCGAGAATAGCTTTGCACAATTAGTGAATCTCTAGGCAAATACGTTTAACCCTCCCCGAGTCTGATAACTGAGAACTTTAATGTATAACTTTGCTTCAGTATTTACATGACAAACTGGTAGAGTCTTCACTATCCTACGAGATAAGTGCACTCTCCCTGTCTTCCAACTAGTAATTTCCCAAATGGGAATAATACAGTATATGGGATATGATGTTGAATAATCCACTCCGTTTTATATAATGTCCATTTCAGTAACCACTCGATTCATGGAATTTGTACCACTTTGTGTGATTTGTGCATGCTTTAATTCCACACTGAACATCTGAATAGAGGTGCAATAACGTGATAATACGTAGCACAATGCTGGGTAACCCCTTCCTTTGGTATATAGGAATTCTTGTAGAATTCAACTGCATTGTTGACTGTAGTGATGAGTCTACACTAACCTGCGAGTCAAGTGCACTCGAATCGCTTTTTTTGTATATATGAATTTGTGTAGAATTTAACCGCTCGGTTGACTGTAATGATGAGTCTACACTAACCTGCAAGTTAAGTGCGCTCAGCACGTGTGAAAATGAAATGAATGAAAATGACCATCAGGTATGACCAAAAACGAAGGAATTCGCTCGACATATATATATCTATATCCTTTGAGTATGGGGCCATGCTTTGAAAGTGGTACGATGAATTTTGAGTATTATGGATTTGCAGTCCTAAAATCCAAGTGTTTTTTGAACTACGATTCCCAAACTAGGGTCAGTCTGTCTTCTAGCTCCACAACACAAGTCCCGCCCTCCCCCAACCAACGAGGAAGTGGTGTTACCGCGGCACCAGCTCTGAGTGAGAGTTACCGGCGAGTTGTTGTCAGGGTAGCAACGGCTTGGCGTTTCAAAGCATTCATTTCTTTGAGGAATACCCGACGATCTTTCGGACTAAATCAAGACGTCCTAAGGTATTTACTGTGAGCCCCGCGATCATGTAGAAATCGCGTTACAAACAGGACACACCGTTTCTAAACGAGGTTGTCTGCTTTATTGTCCAACAGAAAGCTGGCGGTTTGGCGTTCAAAGCATTCATATATTTGAGGTATACCCGACGATCTTTCGGACTAATTTAAGATGTCCTAAGGTATTTACTGTGAGCCCCGCGTTCATGTACAAATCGCGGTATAAACATGACAAACCATTCTAAAACGTGGTTGTCTGCTTTATTGTCCTACAGAAAGCTGTGAACAGTTCAGAGGATCTAGTCCTTGTCCCTTGACAGCCATCATCTGTTGAAGGTATAAATGTAACATCTGTGATTCTTGTTAGGTCGCGAACATCTGCAAAATATTAATAGAAAATGACTTTCTCTTACATTTTTAGGCTTTATCCCTCACGTTTCCTACCTGATAGAAGCCACGCTAAGGGAAAGCGGCAATTCCAGAGTATGATCATAATAGCAATGTTATGCCCTCTTTCTTTCTTTGAGTGATCACGCTCACAAAGATAATTATTGTATGATTTTGTGTGTCATTTTACGATTAAGGTTTCGCCTACCCTACACGTGATAATGGCTTTGAAATAGAGCTGACAGGAAATAATAACTCGATACTAAACCCAATAGGACTACCAGATTATGCTGGATGGTTCTTTGAAGCTCGCTTTTAGGTACGGACATACTAAATATATTGTGGTATAATACTAATCACGCCATGACAATGATAACCAACCTCCTTTATTTTGTAGGCTGCCCTACTGACTGAGAAAGAAAATGTATCGGATTCTGCTAATAGCAGACTTTGTAGAGGCCAATAGGTAAAATCACAATGTGGTATTCTCTAACGTATGCGTAAATGTGTTTAGTGTTTTTGAGGTCTTTTGTGATCTAGGACCAGAGATGATTCAACCGGTTTCACTAAGTCTGATTTTTCGTTTACTTTAGACGATATCAAGTACGCTGTACAAACTAACTGACTATCTACAGCAAAGAAAAATTTTATTCAGGATCAGAGAATCAATCCTGAAGTAGTTCCTACTTCCCTCGCCTTCGGCGATAGGTGAGAACTAGTCGTGTATTTAATGTTAGACGCAACAGTGTGCAATTCAGACACTGATAGACGACACGGTTTTAATTGTCACTATTTTCCACCCTCCATTGAAAATATAACTGGATGGCTCGGTTTCTAATTAATGTTTCAATTATTCCCTAGGAGGTTGCCCGCCCACAACTTCTTTGTCCTGATGAAGACCCATTTGTAAGGAAAAGACTCCTACTGTCCTTTCGGGTCGAAACGTAGACGACTACACATCACCGACCAACTCCTGTCCCAATATAGACACTGATCGCTTCAAGGGAGTTAGGCTCCTTCTACTTGATCAAATTCGGACTCTTTACGAGCCTTGCAATGTGGCCTTTATTTTAAGGGACCACCTATATGTATTGTTTTGAATAAGAATAAGATTTGTCACTGAATGACTCAGATCACGTTTATCCTATTCCCGACACTCCCTTCACTTCACCCCTCCCTGTTGTGAATGTGGGCACAAATATGTTCATAAATGTGTTTATTGTCACATAAGTTCTAATCCATTGAAGAGGATATATATGCAAATTTTGAATTAAACTTCTTTTGCATTGAATAGCTTTGCTCCTTTGAATTGATTTAATGTAATGGAATGAATCTGTAAATTTCGTTGTTCTAAGTCTTAGGACCCCTTTCTTTCATTCTAGAGGATAACAAATTAGGCACATGCCTCTATCGCAAGCCAACGGAGAGAAACACCCTCCTACAATATACCAGTTATCATCCACGAGGTCTTTGTGATGGCCTCCCCTACGACCAGTTCTTACACATTCGAAGGAACTGCAAATGGCGCAAAGAGTACTTTCGTGAGTCCGACATCCTCATCAACAAACTCAGCAATAGGGGATACCCTAAACGCCTCATGACCAGAGCACTGAAAAGGGCCAGGTACTGCCACCGGGAATATCTCCTTACACCCCAACTCAAGAAAACGATGACGAGAATACCCTTTGTCTCCAAATTTAGCCCATGCAGTAACCAAATCTCCAACATCATCAAACACAATTGGACATTGCAATGCCCTTTCTAACCCTTCAGAAAACCACCCCTCTTCTCTTACCAACGCAGAGACAATCTAGCCTCGCACCTCATGAATTCTATCACAAGGCCAGATAAACCAGTGGACAAACATACCATCACCGCCTCCTGGGGACTCGCACCAATCATTGGACACTACAAATCCCAGAACTGCATTGTATGTGACCTCACTCTCAATACCAAGGATTTCCAATTCAATGGCAAAACGTACAGACTCAAAAACCACACCAACTGCAGGTCTCATAATGTTGTCTATGCCATTCGCTGCCCATTTAACCTGATCTATGTGGGCCAGACCACCCAGATGGTCAAGCAGAGGATCATTCAACACAAAAGCCGAATCCATTGTAAAGTCCTTACTGCACCCTTGGTCGCGCACTATTGTTAAAGGTCAGGCTACCAACCGAATTAAAAGAACCTTAAGTATTGCCCGGCGGTGTCGCCTCTTAAACCCACAAGTTATTAACCAATGAAGAGGCAGGCGCTGGAGACTGGAAGGCAGGAAACAAGGGTTTTTATTCTCTCCGGAGGAGAACACATCAGTTCGGACAGCAAGTATCGTCACGAGGTGCTCTAACCGCATCTCTGAGGCCTGGCCTCTTATACACAGGTTTATTGCTTTATTACATACAACACATTCTTGGCAATGCTTTGATGTACGGAGGGATATCCTCCGAATCTCCCCTTCAGGCCCGTTCCCACACACATTTACAGTTGAAGTCCTCACCCCGGTCACAACAGGTGATGACTACCGCGCAGCTGGACATTCCGCCGATTCATGGAATGTGGGGGTTTGGTCGGATCTCATAGGGTGAGGGCTTTGATCAACTCGGGGGTCCTTTGATGAGGGAAGCTTTTTACTGTACGGGGAGGGGCAAGGAACAGTATCGGCAGAGCTAGGTGTCGGCCTGGGAACGAGGAAGACAAACGGGCACACAGGAAAAAAGGGGGTTTGCATCAAAGGGCCTGGGACCATGAAAGGAATGAAGGGAAGTGTCGCGCTGGGAACAGGATGGGGTTCCGAGGCAGAGCCGCGCTGAAGAGGGGTTTGTGACCCAAGACATGTGAGAGCGGAGGGGGGGGGGGTTGTCAGCGAGGTCGGGAGAGAGAGAGAGAGAGACGCTGGCTATCGGCGAGGGGCAGGGAGGCCATGGTGCACAAAATGGCTGCCGCTTACGCGCACGAATGGGCCCAAGGAGAGCAAGATGGTGCCGATAACGTTGACATTTTCAGTCTAATCTTTAACAGTCCTACCTTTTCAACATATCTAGCCAACTTGCCTACTCAATGTCAATCTTCATCAAATTCCCAACCTCGGCATCATATAATGCTCCCATGCGTTCATTTCCAAAGTCCACGGCCTTAGGGCAAATACAGTTTGCACATAATGAACACAGGGGTGGCAGATATTGAATTCCTAAGCATAGGCCACATATTACTACTACCGGAATTAGGATAATGGTGAACAGTCTCCAGCCCCAGTTCTTAACAGTGTTCCAGAACCAACCACCAAGCGACCATTCTTCCTGTTCCTGATGGACTTCTGAAGAGAGTCTGTGAAGATGTTCGATGGCTTTGTACACTGAGGGCGAGTTGTCCGGTATGTATGTACAGCAGCTGGACCCAATAATGCGGCATGCTCCACCACGGTCCGCAAGAACCACATCTAGGACAAGGCGGTGTTGTAGGGCCACCAAGCGGACCGCTTGGAGTTCGGCGGTGTTGTTGGCAAAGATACCAGCTGTGATGTTCATTGTTGTCTCAACTGCCTGAGTCAAATGTCGGATGGCCCGGCTGTTTGCCATCGGGCCCCAAAGAGGAACAAGTCCCTTCATAGCATCGAGGAACTGCGCTCCTGTTGAGTCGGCTTGCTCAATGTCCTTGGCTCGTTTTTGCCTATGATGATTCGCTGGGGCCACATAAGTCGGAGGAAGGACGAAGGAGATGAAACAAGTGCCCCCCCAGCCTTTGGGGAGCCAGGTGTAGGCCTTTGTGCCGCAGACGAAATACATGTTTGGGGACGACACAAAGGAAGGTGGATCCGTAGTGTCCAAAGTTCGGGTAAATCGGCACGCGCTGCGGCCCACCAGCTGTGTCCCATGTCCTTCTATGCACATGTGGCCTGTGACGTTGATGACTGATAGGGCCACAGTCAGAGTGGCAGCCGTTCGTTTTCGCAGGTAGGAGAAGGTGGGTCTGGTTGGATTGTTGAACACCTGCATTTCAATTCGTTCTTTAGCAGGGATGTCCATGTGGATGGAGTCGTTGGAGGTCTGTGGGCAGAAGTGTGTCTTTGTTTTGTTTCGCCGGACCCCGTGGGAGAAAGGCGTTACGGTTTTGCTGGAGGTGGCATTGTCCTTATAGCTTTCTTGCAGGAGGATCAGCCAAGCAAGGCAGGAGCCATGAACCGAGAAGGGTGAGGGGATGAATGGTATCGAGTGTCCAGTGGCGTGGGGTAGCAACCCACAGATCCAACAGTTGGTGGCATTGGTGGCGAGATTGTGCTGGTGAAGGAGCTGTACGAAAGAGTTATTCCAAAACTCCTTTCGCCTCTCTCTGAGTTGGGGAGAGAGCGAAATCAGATAATGTTCCTTCGCGGTGATAGGCTGAGCAGTGGTCAGGAATGTTTCATGAGCAGGTGCATTTTCTTCCACAATCCAGAGTGTGGTCATGAGGAGAAAGCAAAAAAGGATTGCGATGAAGAGTGCAATTGTCTTTGAGCTGTGGAGTCTGTCTGTTCTTGGGTTTCTGTAGTGGGTATTTCCTGTTGTCTCCATCATCTTCTTATTTGGCGCTTCCATCATCTTCTTATCTGGCGCTTCCATCATCTTCATCTTCAAGGTGCTCGGTAGTGGGCAGAACCACAGACTTAGTTTAGCTTCTCTCCAGGCAGCCCTTGATTGCTTTGGGTCACCGTTTTGAGATTCAACTTAGTTTGTGGTCTACTTAGCCGAAGCTCCCTCCTTTCGACGCAGGAAATACCCTTCTCTGGATGACACAGTGGGATCAGAGAATCTTGAAAGTTCAAGTGCTTCGGTATCAGGATAGCAGGTTTGTGACGGTCGGTCCTTGTTCAGGAGCTCTTCTTGGTCGCCGATGTTTTCTGTCGTGGCCAGGGTCGGGGAGACCTTCTTACAGTGGTGCGCGTGCAGCCAATGCCTTTTCCCCTCCACACGAAGAGCCGTCCGGGTGGTGATTAACACTTGCCAGGGGCCCGTCCACCGGGGTTCCAAACTTTTCGTCCGCTGAAAGTTTCGGATCAGCACGAAATCCCCGGGTTGGATGGCGTGACCCGGACCCCTGGAAGCATCGGGGATGGCCTGCTGCACCTGCTGATGAATGACAGACAGAGTTTCAGTCAATTTATACAGATAATCAGACATTAGGACGTCCGGGACGTCATGAAAGGAAGTTGGCTTTGGTGCAGACCAGATACTCATGGGTCGGCCGAAAACAACTTCATAAGGGGTTAAGTGATGTCTGGTGGGGGTGGAACGCATCGATAGCAATGCTAGTGGGAGGGCGTCTGGCCATTTCAGACCCGTGGTAGCTACTATCTTGGCCAGTTTAAGTTTTAGTGTGGCATTGTGTCGCTCAACAAGTCCAGCGGACTGGGGGTGAAAGACTGCGTGAAATTTCTGCTTGATACCCAACCCCTTTAAGAGGAACTGGATGACTTCGGCTATGAAGTGGGGGCCATTATCGCTCCATAAAATACGACAAAGGCCGTAACGGGGGAAAAACTCCTTTAACAGTACCTTTGCGGTGGCCATAGCAGTGTTGTCACGGGTTGGGTATGCTTCCACCCATTTGCTAAAGGCGCACACCACGACAAGTACATATTTCAGGCCTTGGCACCTATCTAGCTGGATGTAGTCCATTTGCAGGACCTCAAATGGGTGGTTTGGGACCCCAAATCCTCCCCGGGGAACTACAGTTCCTTTCCCGGGGTTGTGTTGCAGGCATATCAAGCATTGTTGGACCAGACGTTTGGCGGAATCTGTGATTTTATCATTGTGCCAAACCCTGGAGACAAGTTCAATCATGGGGGCTGATCCTATGTGGGCAGGGGAGTGAGCCATAGCCAGTATGGGGATCAAGTATGAATCAGGTAGCAACCACTTGTTTGTGTCTCTTGTCCGCCAGCAGCCTTCATCGTCTTTTAATCCCACCCGTGTCCATTCAGTCAACTCGTGTTGTGTGCTAGCCGTTTGAATGTCTTTAATAGTGTCTCTAGCGTCAGTCCATTTTTCTGCTTGTGACCTGGTCACGTACATATGTGTTGTCGTCCTATTTTCAGCTGTCGTTCGGGCAGTGATGTCGGCTAGCGCATTTCCCTGCCCAATGATGTCTGTCACCTTTTTGTGTGCCTGGCACTTGACGACTGCAAGCTTGTTGGGGAGAAGGACGGCCTCGATCAAGGCGGAGACTAGATCCCCGTGCAAAATGGGGGTGCCGTGTGAGGTCAAGAATCCCCTTTCCCTCCAAAGGAGCCCAAAATGGTGAACCACCCCAAAGGCATACTGGCTGTCGGTGTAAATGTTCGCTGTAGTTCCCGTTGCCAGGATGCAGGCTCGGGTCAGGGCAATCAGTTCCGCTGCCTGGGCAGATCGTTGCGTGATACGGGCTGTCTCAACTACAGTTCGGGCCGTGGTGACTGCATAGGCAGCGGAAGTGGTGCCATCTGGGAGTTTGATACAAGAACCGTCCACCCACAGCTCTCCGTCAGGGTCAGGGAAAGCCGTGTCTCTGAGGTCAACCCTACTTCTAGTCTGTTCGTCCGTAAGAGTCACACAGTCATGTACAGGGTGCACGTTGGGATCGTTCTCTGGCAAGGGTAACAGAGTTGCCGGGTTCAGTGTGGTGCATCTTTTCAGGGCGATGTGGGGTGCAAGCAAGGTCAGTTCGTATCCAGTCAGTCGTGCACTCGTCAGGTGTTGCGTCTTGGTTTGGTTTAGGAGGGTGTCGACCGCATGGGGTACCAGTACCGTGAGGGAATTCGAAAGCACGATCCCCTCACTCTGTCGGATAGAGATCGCAGCAGCAGCTACGGCTCGTAGGCAGGCAGGCAGGGCTCTGGCTACAGGGTCAAGAGTGGCAGAGGAGTAAGCGCACGGTCGTTGCTTAGGGCCAATGGCCTGGGTCAGGACAGATAAAGCGCACCCCTCCCTTTCGTGAGTGTAAAGGGAGAAGGGCTTTTTGTAATCAGGGGTACCTAGGACGGGGGCTGAACAGAGGGCATCTCGTAGTTCCGTGAAGGAGGTTTGACACTCAGGGGTCCAAGGGAGTGGGAAAGGGACGTCTTTACCTAGCAGAGAAAGCAGCGGTTTCACAACGAGGCTAAAGTTTGGTAACCACTGTCGGCAGAAGGAGGTGAGGCCTAATAGGGAGCGGACCTGCTTCTGGGTCTTAGGGACAGGAGTATCTAGAATGGTTTGGATTCGATCAGGAGTGAGTTTTCTTCCTTCTTTGGACAAAAGGTGGCCTAGGTAAGTGACCTGGGGTTGGCAGAATTGCAACTTCTTCTTGGAGACCTTGTGGCCTTTTTCCGCAAGGAAGTGCAGGAGTTGAATGGTGGCTGTGACTGCTAATGGAGTGGTGTCGGCTGCTAAGAGGATGTCATCGACATATTGCACTAACACCACTCCGTCGGGTAACTGGACTTGATCTAGTTGTCTCTTGAGGGCCTGGCTGTAGATGCTAGGGCTTTCTGTGTAGCCCTGGGGTGCTCGGCAGAACCTATATGAGCGTTTTTTTAGGGTGAAGCCGAAGAGGTATCGGCTGTCTGGGTGGTTGGGGATGGAAAAGAATGCATTTTTGAGGTCAATGACAGTGAAGGTGGTGGCAGTAGAAGGAATCAAAGTCAGGATGGTGGTGATGTCCGAGACCACAGGGTACTGGGGTACCACCACTTTGTTGATCTCTCGAAGGTCAATGATAAAACGGTATGCTTTCTCATCTCCCTCTCCCTGTTTCTTGATGATGGGCAAGATAGGGCTGTTGCAAACGTTGCTAACTACTTCCTCCACCACTGCGGCGTCGACTAGCGACTGAATAATTTTTACCAATGCCTTCTCGCCCTCGGGCGATATCCGATATTGTGGAAGTTTTGGGAGAGTTGCGTCTGGTCGGACAGTAATGTGCACTGGGTCGATCAACATGCGCCCTACGTCCGAATCCGTCTTGGCCCATAGATATGGAGGCAGAGTGTCAAGCAGGGATGTGTCAGTGTCGGTGATGGAAAACATGCGTCGGGGAGGGCAATTTCTAAGCAGGACAGGGTTGTCGTAAAGAAAAACTCGAACTCCGTCTTGAGAACATCTAATCGTCGCTCGGAAGTGTTTCAATAGGTCAAGTCCCATAATGGCGTCAGGGCTATTGGAGGAAAGCAAAAACGTGGTGTCAGTGGTGTTGTTTTCTACGTCAAAGAGGATCGGGGCGGACAAAGGGTTAGTGGAGGGCGTTCCATCGAAACCTGTCGATGTTATAAGTGAGCCAGACAAGGGTGCCCCCGGAATCAGTCGTTTAGATAACGCACTACGTGTTGCGCCAGTGTCTACCAGAAATGGAGACTTGGTACCCAGGACCTTAGCAGTGACGTAAGGGCCTTGCTGGTCAACATAGAGCTCGACTGGATCCCTCCCTTGCCCTTGGCAGTCCTATGCAAAGTTGTGGGTGTCATCATAGTCAGATTGCTGGTATTGGTTCTGCCTGGGTCGATCAAATGTATTTGGTCTACCTGATCTGTCGTTAGTCGTGTCATTTGGGGGCCCTCGCTGTTGTCCCTTATTTCTCGGCCCATTTGCTATGTCCTTGGGGTCTTTGTTTCTGACCATGTCCAGAAGAACTGGGCACTGGGATTTCCAATGGCCAGTCCCTTTACAGAAAGCACACTGGTCCTCTCTAATGTCTGTACGTCCACTGTGGGGAGTCGAAGTACGGTCTTGGGACTTAGGGGCGTTCGTCTGATAGTTTCCCCGGTATTGGTCTCGTCCTATAGTCACCCCTTGCAGCTGGGCTATCATCACCCTCTCTTTCAAATCCTTCTTCTTTCTCTCGGTTGCCCTATCGTTTTCATTTTTCTGATGTTCATAATATTGGGCCATCTGGAGGATAGCCGTAGGTTTGGAGGCTGCCCAACTACTCTCGCTAGCCTGCAGTTTCTGGGAGAACTCGGATGACAGACCCTTAACATAATTCTGGACAAACAGATGGTGTCCGGTTGCAGTGGTCATGTCCTGGCCGCTGTAATCGGAGAACACTGTTTCGAACCGAGAGAAGTATTCCGATACATCCTCCTGGGGTTTCTGGCGACAGGCCGTTACTATCGACCAGTCCACTTTCTTTTCTGGAATCAGGGTTTTCAATTTCTGTACGATTTTATCTGGGAGGTCTAAAATGGATTTCAAAGGCTTTTGTCCCGGTCCTCGTTGTTTATCAATTTCCTCGAATTGTGTCCAGGTATGTCCGAGCAGCTCATGGTGGTCGACTTTCCGGATTTGCTTCCACACATCAGCTGGTAGACATAACCCGAAAAACAAGTCGATGTCAGCCAGGGTCATAATCGTTGAACCTAGGGCTGTACCCAATTCAGTATAGAAGGCAGTGGGGTTTTTACGTAGGTCGAGTAGAGATTTCCGGAATGTCAGAATCTCTTGTCGGTCCCATGGCTGGTAGACCCAGTTGTACACTACTCTTCCTTTTGCATCTTGGTGGTTTGCATCATCGTGAGTCCCTGCACCTCGTGGAGGCACCCAGTAAGGGGCAGCCTCTCGTATTGGCATCATGGCGCTAGGTTGCTCAGTTTATGGTTCGGTCGCCACGGATGTCGTGGGTTTAGTTCCCGATTCACGTTCAGTGAGGTGGCGGAAAACCTCAAGCGTACGCGTAAGGAGGTCCGTCACATCACACTCGCCCTCATCCCCGATATCGACCTTCCGGTACAGAGTCGCTAGGCTCTCGGGACCTTGGTCTCGATATCGGTCCTCGTATGCGTTCAAGACATGGTAACACAGTCGTACAGTAAAGTGTCGTCTGTGACTCCCTGTATATGATTTAAACATATCCGTGATGTACTCTTCACCTTCCTTCCTTTCTACCAGGGTTCTTACTATCTTGTCGATCCCTGTTCGCTCATCTTTGCTTAGTCTGTTTATTCTTGCGGAACCGGTCCCTCGGGTCTCAGGGTCGCCCAACGTTGCCGTTTGCGGAGTATTTGGTACAAGAGGTTCGGCCGACACAGAGACCATGGGGGCCGAAGCTGTGGCACTACCCCCATTTGCACCTGGGGGTGGTGGGTGTTGTGCTAAGGGTTGGGAAGGGGCATATGGAGGGGGCATGTAGATGGTCGGAGGGCCTAACAGCAGATCATCGCTCGCTCGTTTTTGTCTCGAGGATAAATCAGGGTAGAGCATGGAGGGCTTTCTAACCGGGCACTGGCTTGATGTTTCCATTTCTAGTTTCTGTTTGGCTTTCTCTCTTTCCTTTATCTCTCCTTCTAGTTTCTGAGCAGCTAGGTGGGCTGCTTTTCGCAGCTCTTTTTCCAACCTACTCTCAATTTTCCTTTTACGTTGTTCAGTTTCTTTGCGCCACATGCCGAAACTATCAAGCATAGCGGGCGTCGTCTTATTTTTACCTAAGGCTGTTTCTAGCGCGTTTATTTTGTCATCATCGAAGGATCCTGTCAGTGGCCACTGACTTTCTCCATTCTTTTTCGTATATTTATGCCACAGTTTGTTATAGGCTATAGCGATCAATCCATGCTTCATGAACATGTCCTTATTAGGGGTGCCTTCCGGTGGAGCCGGATGGTTCATCTCTAATAAGCGGTCCGGGCTAAACAGGCTACCGATCAGTGGGGAGAAGACAGACATGACGGCTCGCAACGAGGGACAAAAAGTCAGCACTGCCTATCTTATCACTGTGTGCAAAGACTAGACAGAATATTTCTATTCTACGTTGTTTGCAAGCAGTGAATACCTCATGAACCAATATAAAAATAAAAAAACAATTCAGTGGGGAGAATAAGTAGGCTCGCAAAGGTCTGCGTTACCTACCCTTTCACTATCTGTAAAAAGGGTGGGGAGAGGGGCTCTTTCCTGTTTGCAGACAGAGAATCTCCAGAAAAACACTCTGTGAACAATAGTTCAGTTTCAAGTAATTAATCAGTGGGGGAGAAAGATAGACACGACAGTTGTATTACCTATCCTCCACCGTTTGCAAAGGGAGAGCCTGTTGTTTCTCCGTTTGCAGACAGAGGATCTCCAAATAAATTAACAAAGAGTAATACTAGTATTTTCTAGACAATTCAAAATGACCATTTCGTAATTCGTCGTGTTTACACGACCTTACCCGGACCGCATGGACAGTTTCTCGTCTTCCGAATCCAGCGCCCGATCGTCCTCTTTTCCTCGTATTCCTCGCGGCACTCCTGATGGTTCCCAGTCAGGACCGTAGATCACTCGAGAGAGGTCTGTTCGGAACCAGTGAAGTTCGGATGATCGGCTGTCAGACGAGGGTCTATCGGACAGGCGCGCTCCCGATCGTTGCAGTCGTTCACTCTGTCGTCAGGACCTCTCCCACTGGATCCACGAGTCACTGATGGGCCCCACGTTTGGGACGCCAATTGTTAAAGGTCAGGCTACCAACCGAATTAAAAGAACCTTAAGTATTGCCCGGCGGTGTCGCCTCTTAAACCCACAAGTTATTAACCAATGAAGAGGCAGGCGCTGGAGACTGGAAGGCAGGAAACAAGGGTTTTTATTCTCTCCGGAGGAGAACACATCAGTTCGGACAGCAAGTATCGTCACGAGGTGCTCTAACCGCATCTCTGAGGCCTGGCCTCTTATACACAGGTTTATTGCTTTATTACATACAACACATTCTTGGCAATGCTTTGATGTACGGAGGGATATCCTCCGAATCTCCCCTTCAGGCCCGTTCCCACACACATTTACAGTTGAAGTCCTCACCCCGGTCACAACAGGTGATGACTACCGCGCAGCTGGACATTCCGCCGATTCATGGAATGTGGGGGTTTGGTCGGATCTCATAGGGTGAGGGCTTTGATCAACTCGGGGGTCCTTTGATGAGGGAAGCTTTCTACTGTACGGGGAGGGGCAAGGAACAGTATCGGCAGAGCTAGGTGTCGGCCTGGGAACGAGGAAGACAAACGGGCACACAGGAAAAAAGGGGGTTTGCATCAAAGGGCCTGGGACCATGAAAGGAATGAAGGGAAGTGTCGCGCTGGGAACAGGATGGGGTTCCGAGGCAGAGCCGCGCTGAAGAGGGGTTTGTGACCCAAGACATGTGAGAGCGGAGGGGGGGGGTTGTCAGCGAGGTCGGGAGAGAGAGAGAGAGAGAGACGCTGGCTATCGGCGAGGGGCAGGGAGGCCATGGTGCACAAAATGGCTGCCGCTTACTTGCACGAATGGGCCCAAGGAGAGCAAGATGGTGCCGATAATGTTGACATTTTCAGTCTAATCTTTAACACTATCTGGAGAAGAACCACTGCGATACTGACATCAGCTGGCAGGTGATAGACAAACCAACCCTGCCTACCAGAGGAGGCGATATCAAAACCCTCCGAAACAGGTGTGAATGTAAATGGATCACTTTATGCGACTCAGTGAACCATGGCCTTAACACCATTGACAGATGGACCAGTACTATGGCTGTCTGATATCATAAAACACCACGGAGATTTAAATTTGACTGCCGCACCTACCTGCCTTCAGCACACCTCTGGCTCCTCTCTCCTTCCCGCCCCCCCGAGGACATTCTCATTGCTCTGAGTTCCTTACTCTTCCTATACCCCACCCTTCCTATCCCTGTTCTGACAACAGTCTTATGCACTCTCTATTCTAAGCATTACGCTTGTTTACCCTTGTATACCCAAATGTTTTCACATGATTGATTGACACTTTCCGTACGATTACTCGCTATTTCACATACCATGACACCTCTCTCTAGTTGCATTCCAAGGACTATGTTATACCCTGTCGTATTCATTTGTCTCTAAACATAACTGTTGTTCAGCTTCTGCCCTTTTGTTCCCACTGTGACACACAAACAGAATTCCACCGGTTTGCTTTTCCAAATCCTAGTAATGTATTTCACTTGATTCATGCATATCCTAATCATTATTGGTTTTGAAATGCTTTTTCCAAATGTTTTCCCCTTATTTGGCTTTCACACACCGCCCCTTCCCCTCCCTTGCCCCGCCTACCCACGCCACCCACTACTCACATCCCCGCCCCCGACATACTCACGTGACCATGTCACCTACCCACCCCGGAAGTGGCCGTGCTTTCTTTACGACCGGCTCCCCCACCAACGGTACCCAGCACACAGACATGGCGAGTCCGTGCCTTTTCTGCTGCTGCATTAATTCAGCCTAAGGTAAGCCCCCCTGCCGCCCCGTATCCCCACGAGGCCATGTTCCGCCACGAATGGCGGCTTCCCTAAGCTCCCGGCTTTCTTTATTTACTGTTCTAGGCTTCCTAGTATCCGGGCATTGTCCACGGAATCCAGCCCCTCCGGCATAATTGTTGATCCCCCACAGTCTGGAGTTGTTTGGCACCCGCTACGAGAATTTCTTCTGCAGCCAGGTAACACGATATTCCCACTCTGCCTCAGCAAACCCTTACACTCATGTTCTTTCGCTCACTGCCATCCTTGTTCCCCGATCCCGCAGGTTCTCTCAGGATGCCGGACGCCCACCATTCCTCTGAGCCGCCTTGGTCCCTACAGAACTCATCAGGTATCCCGCGACAGTCTCTTCGCTTCCTTGAGTCGCGCCCCCATGCGCACGCCGCATGCTCTTCCAAGATGCACCTATCTAAATCCCCGGCCAACAGTCCCCACCGCGTCCGTACGGCACACGCCTCCTACCGCTGATCGCACACTTTCAAGCTAGCACCGTCTGCCCTTACTGGTACATGCCTCCAAATGCGATGTCCTTTTGGCACTCGTTTTTGGACCAGCACTGGCTATCCTCACCGGCACCACTTCCCCCGCTCACAGTCCTTTACATCTTAGCCCATCTTTCCACTTGCATCACTCCCACCCCTCTTTCTGTCCCTCCGGCCCACACGCCCCATCTTTCCCGGCACACCACGAGCCGCCATTGGCCTCTGCCCGAACTGTGCCAAGCACATCTCGCAGCTCCACTGGTTCTATTGGATGTACAGCTTCGATCCTCCTTGGTCTTTTAGCTTTCACCTCTAGGATACATCAATGGCCCCACCTCTCTCATTACTTGCCTACTTCACGACCTGAACCCGCCATCCCCTCTTCACGCACACACTCCGCCCCACACTCACGGATACAGTCATTATCGTGGCTCCTCCGTTTCGGCTCCCCCCCCTCCGGTCCTTTGCGTTACCGCTCGCCTTCCTCCCTTCTTCCCCTGCCCTTACCCTCGCCCTTTCCTCCCTGTACAGCACTGTTTTCATTGACAACCCGGTCCTGAAGATGTTCCTGACCAAAGAGGATCGAAACGTCGTCGACCGTTCAGCGCAATAGATGGCGCATCTCCCAATGTGGCTCTGTTAAATAATCCGTCCAATCTTCCAAGATACAACATTATAATTCATTATTTTGAGCCACCTTGTTCACTTGATTCACTGTATATATTCTAGCACCTTCACACCATGCGCCGTTCCAGCTGATCACAATTGTCACTTGTGTTGCCACTTCCTGTGTCACCTATACACTTAGAGCACCAAGTCCAATTCAGGTTGTTTGTTATTTATTTATGTACAGTGCTGCTACAACTGTATACTGTTTATTTCTTTGTTCTTTAATTATACGATGCCATGAGCACGTTTCAAAAACTACTAATTGAGTCTCCTTGTCTCTGTGCACGTAATACTTGATGCATACATGTCTAATTGCCTTTTACAATATTACCAGTTGAGATATTGTTTTTTTTCCATTTTTTTGGGCCAGCACTAATCTTTCCTCAAGCAAGTACTGCTCATTATTTCCACTGGTCATTTCCCTGTGGGCTAGAGGCCTGGAGGTCAGTTTTTCAGGGAGATAGCCAATGCTGGAGTCTCCTTCACTTACCCCAACTTCCCCAGTGGGTGGGGGCTTTAGCAGAAAGAGGTCAAAGAGAGACAGAGGGGAGAAGGTGAAAGAACGAAGATGAAGGAAGCAAGGCTGATTTTAACATGTTTGTCAGGGTTGATCAGGGTTCCCCAATCCGGCCCTGTTTTTCTTCAACAGACTTTGATGCAATTTGGGAGAGAGAAAAATACAAAAAGAGGGAAGAAGGAGGAAGAGAAAGAGGGAAAACAGTGACAAAGAAAGAAAGTAGGAATGAAAAAGAACTTGAATGAGGGAGATAACGAGAAAAGGAATGCCTGGTATTGGATTAAAGAGGCATGAGGTGGGGTTCTTGGATAACTCACTGATAATATTCATTACTCTGATTCGTTCTTACTCATCCCAATACTTATTCTATGAGTACATGTGCGCAATCACTTTTAAGTTACTTGGGGTAGGGACTCTACCCATAAACTACTTCTCCTCCCTCAACAATTTCCGTTCCATACCAAGCCCTTGACTAGAGGCTGATAAAGGCAGCAGAGTGGGAGGAAGTGCTGTAAATTTTGGGAAGAGTAAGGAAAAATCAGATTAATAAAGATTACCAGTAAGTAATCCTAACATCTCCTCATTTCCTTCCTTGTGCCGCTACACCTTCATCAGCCAAGTGACCAGAATCACACTGTAAATAATCTTATTCTTCTTTTCATCAACACAATCAGGTAGATTCCTGCAAAGTTATTCTAAGAGAATGTATTTACTTATTTTTTAAGCTTTAAACACAATGGTTTCCTAGAAGCAACAGATCATATTAAGCACAGTAAGACCTTAATATTATCACGCCGAGCATCAAACAAGAAACTTGCATTGACTTTAAATCGACCTAATAAGTGAGAACAATCCTCACCTACTTGATTATAAGCTGATAGCATGAACACTTCTTCATTAAGAACTGGAATATACTGCATATCCGTTTATTTAACCTGAAATCCTCTCAATATTGTGGAACAATACTCTGACAGGGTCCATCCACTCTTATTTAAGAGGATTTAAAATAGAAGGAATCACCAGTACCTCCGGATAGGAGGCTCTCTAGAATCGCTAGATAAAAACAATGTACAGGGTGCCTCGACCACCCATAGTGTACACCTTCATAAATATAAAACAGGACACTGCAAGCAGCCTCTGTAAAACAGAATACTGTCCTCACTGTGACCGTGCTATGCCAACAATGTACACAGAACTACCAGCAGACAGTCTCAATTAAAACAATACATGCAGCACCACAAGCTTAATGTTACTGTTTGCAGTTTTATATAGCTCAAACTTGAACAGAAGGTATTACATGAGCACACCTTACAATACACAACGCTGTATTCATTTTTGAGGCACTGGGAGAAAAAGTGATTTATTCTGTATCACTGCTCTTGGCCCGATGGGAAGAAGATTGCCCCAGCCATACCTTCAACAGCCCTCTTAGGAAAACAACTGGGCACAGAACAAGGATTGGCAGAGCCAATAAGTCTCGCCTATACAAGAGCTGTGGCAATGTGTTTTTGCCGAGATGTCTATAGCAGCATGGCTGCTGTTTAGCATAGCTAAAAGCTAGTGATGTGTAGTGTCTTAGAGTGGAGTGGGGGGAGTATAGTGTCGTAGACTGGATTTGTTGGAGTAGAGTGTTGTAGAGTGGAGTAGAGTGTCATAGAGTTGAGTAGAGGGGAGTAGAGTTCAGTGGTTCAAGGGAGGAGAGTATCATTGAGTGCAGTGTCGTAGGGTGGAGTGGCATTGAGCGGAGTGGATTGGGGTATAGTGGGTTGGAGTGGATGAGGAAGTGGCGTGAATTGGATTGGAGGAGATTGTGGTAAATTCGATTGGGGTATAGTGGGTTGGATTGAGTGGAGTGGGGTGGGATGGATTGGAGTGGGTGGACTGGATGGGGTTGATTGGATTGGAGTGGGTTGGTTGGAAATTGAAATGGGATGAGGTGGATTGGTTGGGTGGATTGGAGTGGGGTATATTTGAGTGGGGCGCAGTGAGGTGGGGTGGAATAGATTGCTTTGGATCTGTGGTTTGGAATGATAATACTGGGCTGGGGTGGACTGGGGTGGTTTGGAGTGGGATGAAATTCAGTGGGGTGGGGTGGGGTGGGGTGGAGTGGAGTGGGGTGTAATGGAGTGGGGTGTAATGGAGTGGGGTGAATTGGAGTGGAGTGGATTGGATTGGTGTTTGGTGGGGTGGGTAGATTGGAATTGAGAAGAATGGATTGCATCAGGTGGATTGGATTAGAGTGAGGTGGGTTGAGTGGGCTAGATCAGAATAGCGTGAATTGGTTTGGATTGGGGTGGGGTGGGGTGTACTGGATTGGATTGGATTGGATTGGGGTGGGGTGGACTGGATTGGTTTGAGGTGGATTGGATTTGGGTGAGGTCTGGTGGATTAGAGTGGGGTAGATTGGATTTGGCTTGGATTGGGGAGGATTAGATTGCTGTGGGATGGACTGGAGTGGGGTGAATTGGATTAGGGTGAGGTGAACTGAGTTGGAGGGGGTGAATTGGAGTGGATGGTTTGTTTTGGATTAGAGTGAGGCAGATTGGAGTGGGGTAGATTTTTTCAATTGGAGTGGGCAGGTTTGAGTGAGGCAGATTGTTTTGGATTGGAGTGGGTCTGATTGGAGTGGGGCACAGTGTTTTGGATTAGAGTGGGCCAGATTGTTTTAGAATTGAGTGTGACAGATTTATTTTATTGGAGTGGGGCAGATCATTTTGCATTGGAGTGAGACAGATTGTTTTGGATTGGAGTGGTACAGATTGGTGTGGGTCAGATTAGAGTGGGGCATAATGTTTTGGATTGGGGTGGGATGGATTGTGGTGGATTGGATTAGATTGGAGTGGGATGGATGGGATTGGATGGGAGTGGGGTAGATTGAATTGGGCTGGTTTGGGGTGGATTGCATTGGATTGGTGTGGGTTGGATTGGATTGAGTAGGTGGATTGTGATGGAGTGGGTGGATTGGGGTGAAGTGGATTGGATTGGAGTGGGCGGAATGGAGTGGGGCAAATTGTTTTGGATTGGAGTGGGGTAGATTGGATTGGGGTGAATTGGATTGGAGTGGGCTGGATCGCCGTGGATTGGAGTTGGGTGAAATCAGATGGAGTGGGTGGAGTGGATTAGAGTGTGGTAGATTGGAGTGGGGTAGATTGGAGTGAGGCAGGTTGGAGTGGGATAGATTGTTTTGGATTGGAGTGCGGCAGATTGGAGTTTGGAAAATTGGAGTGGAGCAGTTTGTTTTGGATTGGAGTTGGGAACATTTTGCTGGTTTGGAGTGGGATGGATTGAAGCGGGCCAGATTGTTTTAGATTGGAGTTGGTCAGATTGGAGTGTGGCATAATGGAGTGGGTAGATCGTTTTACATTTGAGTGGGGTAGATTGAAGTGGGGAGATTGTTTTTAATTGGAGGTGGGCAGATTGATGTGAGGCAGATTGGAGTGGGCAGATTGTTTTGGATTGGAGTGGGGTTAATTACAGTGTGGCAGATTAGAGTGGGACAAATTGGAGTGGGGTAGATTGTTTTGGATTGGAGTGGGGCGGATTGTTTTGGATTGGAGTGGGGCAGATTGTTTTAGATTGGATTGTGGAAGACTGTTTTGGATTGGAGTGGGACACATTGTTTTGGATTGGAGAGGGACAGATTGTTTTGGATTAGAGTGGGGGACACTGGAGTGGGGCAGAATGTTTTGGAGTGGGGCAGATTTTTTTGGATTGGAATGGGTGGGTTGGGAGGATTGGAAGGTGGTGGGTTGAAATGGAATTTGATTGGGGTGAGTGGTTTGGGTTATAGTTGGGTGGATTGGATTGGGGTGGGGTGTGGTGGATTGAGTGGGGCGGGTGGATTGGTGTGGGGTGAGGTGGGGTGGATTAGTGTGTATTGGAGTGGGAGGACTGCAGTAGGGTGGATTGGAGTGTACTGCAAGATTATGTGCTAAAGCATCATTTCAATTACACATAAGAAAGAAATACTCACCTTGCAATATTTAAAACGATGTAATCCTCATCCTTTGAAAAAAGTGCCCATGAGCAAAAAACAAAAGAAAACATGATTGCAATTGAGTAAAGAAGACTTGGCAAAATGAAAGAAAGTTAACTACAGACTGGGAACAGAAACTGGCCCTGGCAAACTGCTTGGCTGCCCCCCCCCCCACCCCAGGGTAAGGGGGAGTGCAGCCGAGCAGTTTTGCCAGTCACATAACTTCTGTTCACATGGCACTAAAAGTTAAAAAGAACAAATTAGTACCTCAGTCCTTTCGGCAGGGCTGGATGGGCACTGATTAAACTGAATCAATCATTTCTTGGTCCCTGCTCCACAGAGAGGAACATAAATGATGCTAGGTCTGCAGTGACAAATTAGAAGGATGTAAAAAAGAGTTGCATGCAAGCCAACAAATGGCAAGCAACAGGCTCTTCTTTGTTAACAACAGTGTCAAACAAGCAACACGCATGCGCTAGTGCATGTTCTCGCAGGCTTGATCCTAAGAAGTACCAGAAGTTTTGAGGGAGGAGGTGTGGTTTATCGGTGGATTCCCTAGTTCAGTAATAGAAACAAAAGAAACAGCTTGGAAAGTGATGGAAAGTTAAAAGTGCATGGGCAATTCGGTCATAAATAGTGGGCCCAGGAAGGAAATGGAGAGGTAATCAGGACTCACAGCCTTGGCATTCAGAACGTGACCTTTGATAGCTCCAATTGCGGGCTTCTGAACAGAACTTTGGTCCTGGCAATTGTTTTACAAATTAAGCACTGTCAAGTATCTACCTCGCTTTCTGTATTCAAGGGGAGCTTTCCTCCCGCCTTCCCTCCAGGGGCCCAATGGCGGCATGCGGAGCTCTTCCCCTCAGACTCTCTTAATATGCTGCCATGTTTGATTCGTCCCCGACGAGCACGGATTATGGGCCTTCAAAAGCACAGTTTACATTTCAAAAGCAGATCCATTTTGATGTCACGGATCAAAGTTGCGTCGGGCTTGGGTTTATTGATTCGGTGACGGGAAGAAGTGTCCGCCACGATGTACCAGAACACAGGAAGAAAGAACACAAAAAGCTATGACGGAGGAGGCGTTAAACTCATGCATTCCAGGCATGTTTTCAAGAGCAGTGAAGATAGAAGGCTATCACGTTTCCCAGGTAACTTAAAGACCAGCAGATCCTCTAAACTCCTAGAGAGAGACAATCCGCATAAGCAACGCAGGTACATGGCAGAGGGAGGCGCAGGGTCTGCGCAGGTGTAGGTGAACTGGAGGGGCAGCGCAGGAGTAGCGCACAGCAGGGGGCAGCACAGAAGCACATTGTAGGCTGCACGGAAGCATGCACAGCAGTAGCATAGGAGGAGAGGGGCACAATAAAGACCAGTGCAGCAGGGGCAGCGCAGGCGCGGAACAGGTGCATTACAACTGTATGTACGTGCATAGGAAGGGCCGCGCAGGAGCTGAGCGGCCAGCGCTTTACAACCGTATGTAGGTGCATAGGAAGGAGCTGCGCAGGTGCTGAGCGGCCAGTGCCTTACAACCATATGTAGGTGCATAAGAAGGGGCCGTGCAGGAGCTGAGCGGCCAGTGCTTTACAACCATATGTAGGTGCATAGGAAGGGGCCGGGCAGGAGCTGAGCGGCCAGTGCATTACAACCGTATGTAGGTGCATAGGAAGGTGCCGCGCAGGAGCTGAGCGGCCAGTGCTTTGCAACCCTATGTAGGTACATAGGAAGGGGCTGCGCAGGAGCTGAGCGGCCAGTGCATTACAACCGTATGTAGGTGCATAGGAAGGGGCTGTGCATGAGCTGAGCGGCCAGTGCATTACAACCGTATGTAGGTGCATAGGAAGGAGCTGCGCAGGAGCTGAGTGGCCACTATTACAACTGTATGTAGGTGCATAGGAAGGGGATGCGCAGGAGCTGAGCGGCCAGTGTTTGGAGGTGCATAGGAAGGGGCCACGCAGGAGCTGAGCGGCCAGTGCATTACAACAGTATGTAGGTGCATAGGAAGGGGGCGCGCAGGTGCTGAGCGGCCAGTGCTTTACAACCTGATGTAGGTGCATAGGAAGGGGCCTCCCAGGAGCTGAGCGGCCAGTGCATTACAACCGTATGTAGGTGCATAGGAAGGGGGCGCGCAGGAGCTGAGCGGCCAGTGCTTTACAACCATATGTAGGTACATAGGAAGGGGCTGCGCAGGAGCTAAGCGGCCAGTGCATTACAACCGTATGTAGGTGCATAGGAAGGGGCTGTGCATGAGCTGAGCGGCCAGTGCATTACAACCGTATGTAGGTGCATAGGAAGGAGCTGCGCAGGATCTCAGCAGCCAGTGCATTACAACCGTATGTAGGTGCATAGGAAGGGGCCGTGCAGGAGCTGAGCGGCCAGTGCATTACAACCGTATGTAGGTGCATAGGAAGGGACCGCGCAGGAGCTCAGCAGCCAGTGCATTACAACCGTATGTAGGTGCATAGGAAGGGGCCGCGCAGGAGCTGAGTGGCCAGTGCTTTACAACCGTATGTAGGTGCATAGGAAGGGGCCGCGCAGGAGCTGAGCGGCCAGTTCATTACAACTGTATGTAGGTACATAGGAAGGGGCTGCGCAGGAGCTGAGCGGCCAAGTGCATTACAACCGTATGTAGTTGCATAGGAAGGGGCCGCACAGAAGCTGAGCGGCCAGTGCTTTACAACCGTATGTAGGTGCATAGAAAGGGACCATGCAGGAGCTGAGCGGCCAGTGCATTACAACCGTATGTACGTGCATAGAAAGGGGCCGCGCAGGAGCTGAGCGGCCAGTGCTTTACCACCGTATGTAGGTGCAAAGCAAGGAGCTGCGCAGGAGCTGATCGGCCAGTGCATTACAACCGTATGTACGTGAATAGGAAGGGGCCACGCAGAAGCTGAGCGGCCAGTGCTTTACAACCGTATGTTGGTGCAAAGCAAGGAGCTGCACAGGAGCAGAGCGGCCAGTGAATTACAACCATATGTAGGTTCATAGGAAGGGGCTGCGCAGGAGCTGAGCGACCAGTGCATTACAACCATATGTAGGTGCATAGGAAGGGGCTGTGCATGAGCTGAGTGGCCAGTGCATTACAACCGTATGTAGATGCATAGGAAGGAGCTGCGCAGGAGCTGAGCGGCCAGTGCATTACAACCGTATGTAGGTGCATAGGAAGGGGCTGGGCAGGAGCTGAGCGGCCAGTGCATTACAACCGTATGTAGGTGCATAGGAAGGGGGCGTGCAGGAGCTGAGCGGCCAGTGCATTACAACCGTATGTAGGTGCATAGGAAGGGGCTTCACAGGAGCTGAGTGGCCAGTGCATTCCAACCGTATGTAGGTGCATCGGAATGGTCTGCGCAGGAGCTGAACGGCCAGTGCTTTCCAACCGTATGTAGGCGCATAGGAAGGGGCCGCAGAGGAGCTGAGTGGCCAGTGCATTCCAAACGTATGTAGGTGCATAGGAATGGGCTGCGCAGGAGCTGAACGGCCAGTGCTTTCCAACCGTATGTAGGTGCATAGGAAGGGGCCGCACAGGAGCTGAGCGGCCAGGGCATTACAACCGTATGTAGGTGCATAGGAATGGGCGGCGCAGGAGCTGAGCGGCCAGTGCTTTACAACCATATGTAGTTACATAGGAATGGGCCACGCAGGAGCTGAGCGGCCAGTGATTTACAACCATATGTAGGTACATAGAAAGGGGCTGCGCAGGAGCTAAGCGGCCAGTGCATTACAACCGTATGTAGGTGCATAGGAAGGAGCTGCGCAGGAGCTGAGCAGCCAGTGCATTACAACTGTATGTAGGTGCATAGGAAGGGGCTGCGCAGGAGCTGAGCGGCCATTGCATTACAACCGTATGTAGGTGCATAAGAAGGGGCCGCGCAGGAGCTGAGCGGCCAGTGCATTACAACCCTATCTAGGTGCATATGAAGGGGCCGCGCAGGAGCTGAGCGGCCAGTGCTTTACAACCGTATGTAGGTGCATAGGAAGGGGCCACCCAGGAGCTGAGCGGCCAGTGCATTACAACCATATGTAGGTGCATAGGAAGGGGGCGTGCAGGAGCTAAGCGGCCAATGCTTTATAACCGCATGTAGGTGTATAGGAAGGGGCCGCGCAGGAGCTGAGTGGCCAGTGCTTTACAACCGTATGTAGGTGGATAGGAAGGGGCTGCGCAGGAGCTGAGCGGCCAGTGCATTACAACCGTATTTAGGTGCATAGGAAGGGGCTGCGCAGGAGCTGAGCGGCCAGTGCATTACAACCGTATGGTGGTGCATAGGAAGGGGTTGCGCAGGAGCTGAGCGGCCAGTGCTTTACAACCATATGTAGGTGCATAGGAAGGGGCTGCGCAGGAGCTGAGTGGCCAGTGGTTTACAACCATAGGTGGGTGCATAGCAAGGGGCTACACATGTGCTTCTGTGAATTTTGAACCCGTTTTATAAATGGCATGGTTTTGTTACGAATTTGATATTAGCGAACCGTACCTAGTTAGTGCGGCAAGTACCAGTGTTTTCGTCATGTTAGACCGATGGATTCACTATGTATTTAGGGATTTTGTTTTGAACCCTTGGGTTCCATTTTGTGTGTGGCAGCCATTTTGTGGTTGCCTTCACATAGGCCGATTACTGTGGATGAACTAGTCTTTTTTAAGTACACGTACATCTTAGCTGCAGTTCGTGCTGACTTCTGTTTGACCTGAGTGAACTGACCCTGTTGTCTGAAGCTGACCTTGTTGAACCAGTTCCTGCCCTTTAGCTGATCTAGATTAAGGATCAGAGCACAGGATGTCGTAAAACTTTACTGCACACAAACATGCCTTATCTTACTTCTATCTGTTTTCTGTTCCTACTTTTATGGTCTATTTATGATATGGGTTGTGGTCCTTTTATTATGGGTTTGTCCGGCTTGTCTAAAGAAGAATGTTGGGTTTGTTCAGTGATTGATCATGGGCCGGACAACTGTAAAATGGGTTTGTCGTTATGCAATACTTATTGGTGTGGAAACATGTGATTGGTTGAACTGTAAACTAGGAATGTTTGCCTGAAGCACAATGTTTGGCATAAAAAGGGATGACTTGCTTTGTAAAGTTGAGCAGTCTCCTGAGAACTCATACCGTGATGATTTCTAGGACTTCTGTTACTGGCTGCAGCCAATAAATTTGATCTCTGACGCCACCTAGAAGCATTCCGTGTCTCTGTTTGCCAGGACAGGGAAATCCGAAGACATCGGGCGTGTCCCTGATGCCACCGGTTCTGATTGACCCGGTTCTTCACTTGGCGCCCAACGTGGGGCAACTTTAGCGGTACCGGTCCAAGCCCGAGGATCGTGAGGAGCTTCGTGAGGAAATTCTGAAGGAAGGCCGCCACTTCATCGACCCCTGTATGTCGACGTGGACCGAAGGTGTTTGCTGCGAGGCTTCTCGCTTTATGACGGCTACGAAGGACTGCTGCCCTGACTGTCGCCCTGTCTTGGACCCTCGATAGATGATTTGTAGAGCGAGACGATAGACGGTCTTCTGGTGGCGTGACAGATATTTTGGTTAAGTATAAGTGGGTCGCTCCCACGAATTTGTTTGGTTCTTGGTTTGGTTCTTGGTTCTTGGTTCTTGGTTGATTCGGCTTCTGCAGCAATCGAAGTCGAGGGGCTTGTATATTTGCGAGAGTATCGATAGTCGATAACCCCTTGAAGTTGGAAGCTAGATTAGTGAGCTATAAGATGCCTGGTCTTAGCAAACTTAGAAAATGGTTTAGTTGTGGTTGCAACAAGGATTCCCTACTAGAGGACTCGTGTCCGAAACCTCCGGTTGGAACTCCGACTTATGAGCTCTATTCAAAACACGGAGTGGGTCCAATCACTTATAATGAAGTATGGATCCGCTACACTAAAAAGGATGGTGTTTTACAATGGCCCCAACATGGCAGTTTTAATACTGAGATTTTAGATAATCTAGAAATAAAATTGTTTAGGAAGAAAGCCCGGCCGGCAATGTTTGACTCCTTTCGCCTTTGGCGTAAAGAAGCCAAACAGAGAGAAATTAAACAAGCTAAAAGAGATAAAAGAGAAAAGGATGTATCAATAATGCAAGCTGCTAGGCAGTTTAAAGACAATGAAGAAGATAAAGCAATCGAGGTGTCAGATAGGCAGCGTTGCATGGCCATAGATAAAAGTTATCCGGCCTTGCCGTCTCCTCCTCCAGAAGCGATTGAAGATCTTGAGAAAGATCCTTTGATTTCTCAATTGCTGAGATTGCCACCTCCTTATGTACAGGGTGCTACTGCACCTCCATTACCACCGGTTGTTCCACCCTTTGTTGTTCAACCTCCTGCTGTTGTTCAGCCACCCGGTGCTCCACAGATAGTTTTGCCTCCTCCTGCGCAACCCGCTCTAGGGTCGCCAGCTTTGCTACCAGCTTTGCCTCAAACTCCTTTGCCTTCCGCTTCTGCATCTGAGACTCCTACTGTTCTTATGCCTACACCTTCTTTGCCTCAAAACACTTATTCTCCTGTTGTTATGTCTGCTTCTTTTCCTTCTGTTCAAAAACGAATGACAGAGACTGTTTCTACTCTGTTGTCTCCATTGTTTGGGCACTGAATATGACCCCTGTTTCGGAACGTAAGCAGAGTCGTAGTCAGCTTCCTGGTTCCGAGGAACGGGTTGTGTTGGATTTGTTGGCTCGTAAATGGATTATAAATGCTTCAAGGTATGATTTGCCAGCAGTTATGGATGTTTTCTTTCAGTGGGAACCGCCTAAGCAAAGGTATGCTTTTAATGTGATGTGTATGTTTCTGCGTCAGGAATGGGAAGATAATGATTTAGGTTTGATCTCGCAGGAACTACTTGATGTTCAGTCGGATTTTGCTAAAGGGATGATAGTGGAATCTGATATTACAGACGCCGTAGAGACGATACTGGCATTTAGGTCTAGACTTCCGCTTCAGACATTGTACGAACCTGATTCCTCTGTTAGAAGAAAAGCGAGACAGTATCCCATGAGAGAAGTTCCTCCTGTATGGAAAGAAGCAGTTCAGGCTGATGTAAATAGGGGTATTGTTGCCGCTCCGGCACATTTTCAGCGAATATGGGTACATGTTCCTTGGAAGAGATCAGAGGTCTTGGCTCTTAAGCAGACCTTACCTGACCCTCGTAAGAATCCTGCTGGTTATTACAAGGAGTTGTCTCAGACAGTAGAAGCATGTATCATGAATTTAGCTGACATAGATATGTTGATGGGTAATGTAGTTCCGCAACCTTTGTGGGCGAAGATTCGTCATGAGAATCATGCAGCGGAATTAGGAGATACTTGGGCGAATATTATTGCTGCAGATGGTAGACAAGAGGGAGGTGCTAAACCTGAACCTTTGGTTTCAGAATTACCAGGTAAAATTATTACTTTGATGAAAACGATGATGCCTGCGTTACGAGTGAATTGGATAAGTTAGCAGCATGTAAGCAGAAGAAAGACGAGAGTGTGTCTGACTTCTTCACTAGGGTTGAAGAGACGTTTATTGATCACAGTGGTCAGGATATGAGTACGGAAGGTGGTCAAAGGTTGTTCATGGATAAATTTGTCTTTAATTTGCTTCCCGAACTTTCCAATAAGTTGAAAGACTCTGAGAGTTCATGGGCCATTTCTTCGTCGGCCCAGATATTGGCTACTGCCCAATATTACGAGAATAGGGATAAAGATGAGAAGGATAAAGCGGAGAAGAAAACAAAAGATTTAAAGACGAAAGTTCATTTGCAGCAAGCTTATCCGCCTCGTCAGAATCAGCCTCAGTTTCAACAACCTCCACAAATTCAGAGATTGTTACAGAAGCCTGAGCCATATGTTCAGCGATTCTTTCCTGGCCCTAATCAGTGTGCTTATTGTAGAGAGGAAGGTCATTTCAAGAATAGTTGCCCGGCTTTGTTACAGCGTACGAATGGTGCACCAGGTCAGAGAGGTCGTGGTGGTTTTCAGCAAGCACCTAGAGGAAGAGGTCGTGGTGTGATCCCCCAGAAAGAGCGTTCCTCTTCCCTACACAATTCTGTGAATTATTTTGATAGACAGAATGCTCCGAGTGGACAGTCTGCCCAGTATTATGTTGAGGATTACTGTGTCGAAGGTGAGAGTGTTGTCAATAATGATAGCTAGGACAGCCATGGGCAAAGAGAGGGGGTAGTGTCAGTTCCAGTAGATCAGAGTGGACCTTATGTTGAAGTGATTACATCAGGTGTAGTAGAGCCTTTTCTTTTGGATACTGGTGCGACAAAGAGTTCTATTATGCATTCTAAACTCCCTGGCGCACCTTTGTCTGGCTTAACTAATGTTTCCGTAGAATTTTCGGGCGCCCCAGTTCGTAACCCAGTTTCTAGTCCTTTGTCCCTTTCCATTGGCCCCTGTGAATTGGAAGCTCCACTTACTCTAACGACTGGTTGTAATGAGAATCTGTTGGGATTGGACTTGCTGAAAAGATTGTATGCGACATTGCATTGTTCTCCTTCGGGAGTACAGCTCACTCAGTGTAGGAAAGTGATTTCTCCAATGTATTTGTCTAAAGATTGTTTGCCACTGGAATTACGTTCGCTTCCTGATACGCTTTGGGCTACGGGTCCAAATGATGTTGGTCTTTTGCAGATTCCATCGTATGTTGTTACCCTTAAAACGAATGCTAAGCTACCTCGTATTCCCCAGTTTAAAATATCGAGCGATGGTGAGAGAGCTCTTTTGGTGATTGTCTATGATCTGGTTGAGAAGGGTGTAGTTGAAGAAACGAGGGGAAATGTGTGTAACAGTCCTGTTTTGCCTGTTCTTAAGCGTACTGATGCTTCTAAGCCACCTGTGTATCGGTTTGTGATAGATCTTCGAGAAGTGAATAAGATTGTCGTGCCACAGTTTCCTGCTGTCCCTGATATCACTGCTTTGTTGACGTTGATTCCTGCTTCGGCAGCCTGGTTTTCTGTCATTGACTTGAAGAATGCTTTCTTTAGCGTCCCGATCGCTGAGGAGAGTAGGGATATTTTTGGCTTCTCTTTAGGAGGACGAAGCTTCTGGTTTAAGAGAGCTCCCCAAGGTTATTGTGAAAGTCCTTCAATCTATAGTCAAGAGTTGAAAACTCAGCTTGATGGTTTTGTGTTGCCTGCTGGTGCTACCCTTATTCAGTACGTTCATGATTTGTTGATTGCTGCTGATGATGAAAAGATTTGTAAAGAGGCTACTCTTTCGTTGTTTCGGTATTTGTCTGACCTTCACCATAAAGTGTCACCTTCAAAGTTGCAATATTGCCGACAAGAAGTAACCTACTTAGGTCATCTCTTGTCGAAGGAGGGAAGGCGATTGACCCCAGAAAGAATTCAAGCGATTGCGCAAATGAGTGTGCCATCCACACAGAGAGAAGTTCGTGCTTTTTTGGGTATTACGTCGTATTGTAGGCAATGGATCCCCAATTTTTCACTGTTGGCGAAACCTCTGTTAGCATTGACAACGAAAGATACTCCGTATCCTCTTCCTTGGTCTGATGAATGTCAGAAAAGTTTTTCTGAATTACGTGATGCATTGTGTTCGGCTCCTGTGTTGGGTACTCCAGACTATAGCAAGCCCTTTACGTTGTACGTGCACGAGAGAGAAGGATGTGCATTGTCAGTGTTGACACAATCTTTTGGGGACAAGCAGCGTATTTCTCAGCAACATTAGACCCAGTTGCTAAAGCATTGCCGAGTTGTTTGAGAGCTACAACCGCAGCTGCCGTTTCTATCCGACAGTCTGCTGGTCTGGTATTGGATAACACGTTGATTGTGATGGTTCCGCATGCAATGGATACCTTATTAAACAGGACTAAGACACAGCACCTTACTAGTGCACATCTTTCAGGTTACGAGTTGACACTGTTGGCTAGCCACGTTCATATTAGGAGATGTAACGTGTTGAATCCAGCTACGTTGTTGCCGATCTCTACAGAGACGGATGCTCAAGAACAGCAGGATTGTTTTCTACGTACAGAGGAAGAAACAAAAGCTAGAGTGGATCTTAGGGACACTCCTTTTGATAATGTTGATGGTACGCTGTGGGTTGATGGTTCGTGTTTTAAGCTTCCGAATGGTGAAATGACCGTAGCGTATGCTATCACAACTTTAAATACAGTTGTTGAGACAGCACGCATACCACAGAATTCTGCGCAAGCAGCAGAGCTGATTGCATTGACTAGAGCATGTGTGTTGTCGGAAGGAAAGCGAGTGAATGTATATACCGATAGTCAGTATGCATTTGGTGTTGCTCACAGTTTTGGGCGTTTGTGGAGAGAACAAGGGTTCCTTACTTCCCATGCTACGAAAATTCAGCATGGGTAGTTAGTGAATGAACTTTTGGAATCTCTCACTCTCCCAAAGCAGATTGCAATTGTGAAATGTAGTGCGCATAAGAAAGTTGTGGATGATGTTGGTCGAGGGAATGCGTTTGCGGATGAAGTTGCAAAGGAAACAGCGAAGGATGTGATGAGCCCTATGTAAGTTGCAGGACCAGCGAGATGGGTTATGGCTGGTGGAATGTGTGAAGACACGATAGAAAGTGTGAAGACGATTCAGGCTGAAGCTACAGAAAAAGAAATGAATGTTTGGAGAGAGAGTACGGGTATGTTGGATTCTACAGGTTGTCTTTTTGGACCCTGTCAGCCCTTCACGACTTGCGGAACCCGCTTCGCGGGTCCCGCTGCGCCCCAGAGGTCGAGGGAAATTTGTAACACACCTGCGTGGGAGGACCAGGGCTGCGAGCGTGCGGGGCAGGACTTCCAATCCCAGAAGCCCCTGCACACCGCGCCTCTGACCAGCTGGCCGCTCTCCCTGGCCATCACCACGCCCCGCCTTCAATCCTATGGACTTCCTATTTAAGTGAAGGCTATTACCCGCTACGCGGGAGCGTGCGGGAGCGTCCCGGGAGAAGCCCGGGACAAGGGCGGGACCGTCTGTGGCCGTCCGGGGCCGAAGGAGGCCGGGCTGGGCCTACTCTCTTGGATTGTGTCCACAGCTTTTGAGCTCAACTATTGGTTGAGATCCCCCGGCAGAGTTTAACTCACTACGGACATCATGCCGTCCCCGGTAAGAGAGAGTACTCCATCTAAACCGGGCGTGGTTAAAAAACGGACTCTTGAAAACTATTTTTCCCGGGCAGTAGGGGAGGGGGATAAAGAGTGTAACCTGTCCAGGTTAAGGGCAGAACGGAGACGCTCAATTGATAACATGAAAAATACCCTCCTTGGAGATCACGTTATTACACCCAGGGAAGAGTTGTCTAGAATTGATGATGTCCCATTACTGCTGAGGGATTGCACTAATGTTTCGCCAGGGGCAGTTATGAGTATAGCACCAGCCAATAGTCCTAGTCCAACTAGGGCGACAATTGATTTAGTGTCCCAATTCCCCCCAGCGCCCAAACCTAGGAAAGCCACATCTAAGCCATCTAACACCCAAGTAGTTTTCGGACCCCCTCCCAACAAACGTAGGAGGAAATCCAAGGGTAATCAAGGAAAGAACCAACCCAAGGTTCTACATTCGGACTTTGGTAAGTCCTTAAAAACCCCAGTGTTAGTAGAAAAACCCCCGGAGGATTCACACCCAAAACCCATTGCTTATAAGGATCCAGCTCCTGGCACAATAAAAGAAACAGGAGCTGTTATTGCTAATATCCCCTTGTCTGTTGTCCCGCTTGGAAATGTAGAATTCCTGCTAAGGTCCCTGCTATTGCCGATCAGCGAGAGTATTAAAAAGATAGAGATCAGACTAACTATTTTGGAGGCGACATTAGGTAGTCTGAAAACTCAAGCTGGCCGACAAGGAGGGCAATCAGATCCCATTCTCCCTACCATAGTGCCCCAACCGACGGCAAATAGTGTTGCCAATCCAGTCCCCTCACAAGCCGCGAATGTGGCACCCTCACAACAACTTTTAAGGCCAGAGCCTGTCATATCTAAACCCTCCCTGCGAATACGCACAACCAACCGCCAGGACCTGTACCCCCGGCACAGCTGGGAGGTAATACCATCCCGACCCCTTTAATGAAGCTCACCCTGAGACCACGAAGACCTAACTTACCCCCAGAAACTAACGCTTTTACGGTAGTCATGGCGGGTGTCCCCCCACTTGAGGCAGGCGAAATGGAGGACTTTTGTGCCCTGAAAAGCAGGGTAATTAAGTGGTTAAATATAAACAGACCCCTTCCGACACACTTCAATAGTGAGATCATAATGGTAAGAAGGGTGCCATGGGTGGGGAGAACACACAAATCCATAAAAGGGGACTGTATACTAGTGAGTTTCAGGGATACAGGTACGGTGGCATACATATGTCAGGGAAAAAATAGCTCTAGGGAATCCACCATCCAAACCCTTCACGTGTCTTTCTTTTTTCCAATTAGCCCGGTTCCATTTCAACAACCCCAAACTCATGACACTTGGGAGAGGGTTGGGAGGAGGGGGAGACACCAGGCCTTACATCCCAGACCGATAGCTGGTCGACTGGAACAACCATTTTATTCCCACAATCAGTTCAATTGCTTGTATGGACTAGAGGGGGTCGATTGACATAAAGATAACACCCCCCAGGGCTGTATTGAAAAGGGCGACCTGGCTGAAATATTGGAGGGGCAAAGTTTTAAGGCTCCACCAACCCCGGTGATTGGCGTGGGGGATTCAATGTGCGCAGAACTTGAGGCAATAGTTAAAAATAATAATGAAGGAGGGGTACATGAACAGGCAACGCAAAGGCCAATGTTGGAAATAAGATCAAGGGACCCGGGGGGTGCAGAATGGAGTGGAGAGGGGGTGAGATTTATCTCATGGAATATAGCTGGTATAGCGGGCAAATTTCATAATAAGGAATGGGTTGACTACATTAGAAAATTTAATATCATATGTGTACAGGAGACATGGGCTGTGGAGAATAATTATCATCTGCAGGGGTACAAGTGCTTTTTTGTTCCCGCCCGAAAATCTAGTTCTGGGAGAGCAATGGGTGGTTTGTCCCTCTATGTAGATCTAGTTCTCCCAGGCACCTGGTCCTTCCCAGATTGGTCCTCACATGGGATCCAGGCAGTTCGGTTCCATGGAAAGGGGATACGATTTTCTGTTTTTAACGTGTATAACTCCGAGTCAGCAAATAACCTTACCCCGGTATTGACTGAACTCGACCAAAGGCTGGGTCAAGAAATCGTATCTCAGAATAAGGGCCCATCCCATGGGTTGCTTGTGGTGGGGGATTTTAACTGTCATCTCTGTCCGGCACTAATTAAAGCAAATACAGATTGGGCGCAATGCCCAATTGAGAAGGGGCCTCATTTTTCTCATTCACCTACCGGGGATGCTCTTAGGTTGCTTCGGCTTAAGTATGACCTAGAGCATACCATCAATATGATAGGCCCACAGTCGGACGGCACACTCCCACCGACTTTTAAAGGCAGGGGTTGTTCATCTATTATAGATTACATTTTGGTCTCGAGATCCCTGGTCAATAAAGTAATTAGTGTAGGGATAGACTGGAACAGCTTCAGTGACCATAACCCGCTTGTTTTAATGCTTACATATAGGGCGGGCCCAGGACCTAATGTCCACCGTCTAATAGGGGAGAGGGTCACTGATCAAGGCAGGAGATTGAAGTGGTCTAGAATAGATGGGGTAAAATTTTATAAAAACTTGAGCAATAAGGGTCTGCGGGCCATAAACGACTGCCTGGACCTGGAAGTACAGGGCACAAGATTATTAGAAACGTTTGACCATATTGTAAATCTAATAGATGGGCTATTAAGGACCAATGCGCCCACACGCAACCTGGTCAATCCCCGGTGGTTTGATCAGAATTGTTCTAAAGCACTGAGGGAACTGAAATGCTCTCTTAAGTCAAAACCACAGGATCTACAAAAAATCAGGGCAAGTAGAGAGAAATACAGAAAAGAGACCAAAAGGAGGAAACTCGCCTTGCAGGCAGAAGCTTGGGCAGATCTGAGAGAGGCAGGGGAAAGAAGGGATCTAGCGGGGTTCTGGAGTATCATTAATAAACCGACCTTTTTAGAAAATGATTCTCCGGAAATAGGGGCCAATATCCTACCGGAGCAGTGGGTTACCCACTTTAGGAGTTTATATAACCACGAACCGGGTATCCTTGTAGAGCCATCAGTAAATCAAAGTCAGGCTCCCCCGGTAGCATTCACTCTTAAAGAGATTATTGTAGGGATGGAAAGCCTAACTAAGAACAAAGCCCCGGGCCCGGACGGAATTCCCCCTGACCTCTTTCTTAGTAATATAGACCTATGGGCCCCCCTGATGACTAGGGTCTTAAACACCGCTATCTCCTGTGGTCTCCCCCCATCATGGTCTAAAGCGATTATAGTGCCAATTTTTAAAAAGGGCAACAAGGATGACCCTAGGTGTTATCGGCCTATTTCCCTGATTGACGTTTCGGCCAAACTTTTGGGAAGGGCAATTCTGAATAGATTGTAAGAGTGGACCGAAGAGAATAACATCCTCTCGGATACCCAATATGGGTTTAGGGCAGGGAGGTCCACTAGCGATCAATGCCTGAACCTATATATGCTGACTGCCAAATACACTCTGGCCAGTGATGAACCCATTTATATGGGATTCATGGACCTGGCAGCAGCATTTGACCACGTCAATAGAGGGAAGCTGTGGGACATGATGGCAGGCTTGGGGATCGAGAGTGGTCTAATCACCATATTAAGAGAGCTGCACAGTGACACCACGGCCAAAGTAAGATTTAACAGGGAGGGGGGATTGTCTGACTCCTTTTCATGTAAAAGTGGAGTCAGACAGGGTTGTATCCTTGCCCCTTTTTTGTTCTCCCTTTACATTAATAATTTGGAACAGTCTCTCTTGGGTTTAAAAACAGATTCTCCAAGGGTCGGGTCGCGGCATATCCCTGTCCTGCTCTATGCAGACGACGTGGTTTTGCTTGCGCGTACACCCCGAAGCTTGCAAACTTTGATAGATGGGTTCGTTAAGTTTATGAGTGATCTGGACCTATCTGTCAACTTAAATAAGTCTTATGTGCTCGTGGCAGGCAAAAAATCTTCTTCTAAATCCTTTTACACAATAGGTACCCATCGTTTAGAGGAGGTTAAAACGTTCTCCTATCTCGGAGTAACCTTTGATGGTGCCCTCCAATTTAACCCCTTGGTGGCAGAACGCTGCAGTAAAATGATCGCCTCCAATGGGGCTATAGCTGGTTATGGCAGGAGGCTGGGCAGGTGGAGCCCTGAACAGGTGATGATCCTGTACAGCTCCATAACATGTTCTAAAGTAAGCTACGGGGCAGAAGTTTGGGGCTTTGTGAACACTGCTAGAATTGAACAGGAAGAAAATAGACACATGAAATCTATCCTGAGGGTACCACCTAGTACTGCTGGACATATAGCTCATAGGGAGCTAGGGAGGCCACACCTGGTTGACTCATTAAAACTTAGGCCAATTGTGGCGTGGCTTAAAATTTGGGCAAACCCAGATGCATATTTAAGCAGAGAAATTCTATTGGACTGCTTGGGTAGGACTCACTGCATGCGCATCCCTTGGCTCAAATATGTGAGAAACACTCTTGAAGAGTTAGGGTTTGGAAATCTCTTCAGGAACCCCACAACCATCTTAGCACAGCACAAGAAACAAGTAGGGGAAATTTTCCTAGAGCGGAAAACCCAATGTCGTGCGGAGGCTGAAGGAGAGAAAAAGTCCGTGAGGGCTTATAACTTGGTGAAGAGTGTGGAGGGTATGGAGCCTTATCTGTATCTTGTACATAACGCACAGGACAGATTTCTTATGTGTCGTTTCAGATTGAATTTGCTTCCTTTTATGTTGGCTACTCCGGCAGGTTTTACTATGTCAATCGAGCAGAAGGGACCCTGCGGCTGCGACAATTTGTCTCCGCAGGATTCCCTTCATTTTATTTTGCTTTGCCCCTATTTTTCTATGCCCAGGCGTAGATTTCTAGTAGACATATTAAAATAAGCCAAATTGGAACATGCCAGGGATGCTTTAGTCTATCTGCAACAAGCTGCCGACCCGCTAACCTTATGCTGTGTCATGAACTTTATCAAGGTGGCGGTTCGATTAAGGATGACGAGGGGAGAGGAATGAATGACCTGGGATTTTATGTTTTAAATTTATGGCCCTGTATGTTGGGATTTTATCGTATTATTCATGTACAAGGATCTTGACTAAGATTTAATGTTTTCTTATCTATGTATATATATGTGTGCTTTTATGGTGTTTTTTAATCACCGAATAAAGATTCTTGAAATGAAATGAGTTGTCGGAACACCAGCGATGGTTGTTGTCAGATGCGTATGTGCTCCCAGTGGTTACAATGGCTCATGGATTGCCTCATATAAGTTCGAAACGGATATGCAAGTTGTTGGCTCCAGTTTGGAAGAATGCTGGAATCCCGAAATGTGCAGAGAACGTGGTAAAACATTGTATGATTTGTCTGCAATATAATCCTGGTAAGGGAATTCCAACTCCAGCTGGTCATTTTGCTCCTCCGACGTATCCGTTTGAGGTGATACAGTTAGATTATATTCACATGAAGAGATGCAACAACCTAAAATACGTTCTTGTGGTTGTTTGTGCCTTTTCTAGATGGATAGAGGCTTACCTCCTAAAAGATAATACCGCCTTGTCTACAGCCAAGGTTTTGTTGAGAGAGTATTTCCCTAGGTATGGATTGCCGAGAATTGTATCGTCGGACAATGGGAGTGAATTTGTGGGTCAGATCATGAAGAAAGTATGCTCTGGATTAGGAATTAACCAAAAGTTCCACGCAGCGAATCACCCCCAGTCTGCTGGACTTGCTGAATGCTACAATGGTACGCTTAAGCTAAAATTGGCTAAGGTACAAGCGAGCACTGGTCTTACATGGCCAGATGCCTTGCCGTTGGCTCTTTTGTCAACAAGGACGACTGTACATTCTAGAGTGGGACTTAGTCCGTATGAAGTTGTGTTTGGTCGTCCAGCGAATGTTTGGAGTGTGCCTCGTCCGAAAGAATACAGCAGTATTGAATACCCTATGTTGGTGGATTACTTACATGACTTGACTGCTAAATTACGTGTTCTCCACCAACAGGTCTATGACACTCTGCCGACAGCCACTACAGATCCAGGCCACGTACTTGAACCTGGACAGTATGTTTTTGTGAAGAATTTTCAGGGTACCAAGAACTTACAGCCTAGATGGACCGGCCCCTACCTGATTTTGTTGGTTACTAGAACCGCTGTTAGAGTAGCAGGCAAAAAGAACTGGGTGCATGCCACCCAATGTAAAAAAGTTCCTTTGCCGTCGCCATATGATCAGTGGGTAAGGGATGGTAAAGCTGATTTTGATTGTGAGAAGGTCCCTAGATTCATTCCATTTAGTGATGCTCATTTGACATGGACACGGTCTGAACGTGAGGATGATGAAGTTCTACAAACAGCTGTGCCTCCGCATTTGAAACTGGACACCACTGAACCTGAACTATTATTCCAAAGTCAAACGAAGCCTGGAAAAGACTGTTATAATTTGCGACCAAGAAACAATGAATGAATAAAAGTATAATTTTTCCTTTTGTTTTTGGAGAACGGCACTCTTTCATCCAAGAAACTGTTTTGGCCTATTTTTCTTTTTCGAGCTGCCATCCGAGCTCAGCTGTAGGGTCACGGTGAAAAGACTAGAGAGTGCAAGCCGAAGACGCAAGGTCGACAGTTCTGGTTGGTCTAAGGGAGTTCCCTGGGCTGACAGAAGCATTTTTTAGCAGAAGAGAACCAACCGCCGTGAACGGCATCGGTTAGAGGATGGAGTTTTTTGAGATTGAGAGAGCTGCCGAGAAAAAGAACTTTAAAATGAAACTGTGTAAACTAATGAGTAGCAAATGTTTTTTGATAACATGTCTTTTAATGTTACTTAGCATAACGATGTTCTTAGTGGGATATCTTGTTTTGTCTTCCCAATTGACTTCTGCACCCACCTCCCAACCTATGTCTTTTCCTACTATTACTTCTTTGCATTCTTTTCATACTTTACCTGAACACGAGCAAATTAGAAGGTCGGAATTTGTAAATAATTCTTTTGTACAGCTTCTGCATCAACACCAGTTAGTAGTAAACACCACTAATTGTTGGGTGTGTGGTCTTATGCCGTATACTATGGATAGAGGTATTCCTTATCTGGTTCTGCCATTCAGTTACAATGGGTCCGTTTGGGCATATCAGACAATGTTTGTTTATGCCATCGAAGTTTATCCCCTGCGTTCCATGAGAGATAACTCAAGTAATAAAGCCTTGGTGAAGGGAATTACAGATATGAGTAGAGAAATCGAAACGTATAAGACTATTCCCAAGGATGAGTTATTAGCATATGTTGGCTGGAATGCAACCGGATATAGCATTAGTCTGGGTGAGAAGCAGAGACGAAAAAGGTCACCTCCGATTTGGATTGTACCCTATCGTGGTCATTTTTGTCTGCAAGGGAAAGGAAAGAATCCGAGAGCTCAGTTAGGGAAGAGTGTTTGTACTCAGACGTATGTTTTTGCGTCCCAAACTTCCCCACCGTTTTTAGCAGCTAAGGGCACATATTTTGTTTGCTATGACAGAGCATATACATGGTTGCCCCCTGATTTTTCGGGCACATGTTAAGTGACGTATTTGTTGTCCCCTACGTATACTGCTGCTGTAGATTACCACAGAACGAGAGTTGTTAGAGGTGTCTTCGATCAGGAAGATACCGCTGGACAAGAAGTGGGAGACATCTTTAGGGTTTCCTACCGTTTTGGGGACCTATGGCAAACAGTAGAAACTTACCGCAATTAACGAGAGTGGTTGAATCTACCATAAATGAAACTGCCGGTGCCCTTAGTAATTTGACCACTGAGCTTCAAGCGGATCGCCTTATGACATTACAGAATCGAATGGTTTTAGATGTAATACTTGCGGACCGAGGTGGGGTATGTAAAGTGATCCAATCAAGTTGCTGCGTTTTTATTCCAGACAATGCTCCTACAGTATACCAGGTCATTTCCAGACTACATAAGATCCCCGAGTCTATACATGTGGATAATGACGGTTGGTCATTGACTGGATGGTTTTGGGGATTGTTATCCACTTGGGGATGGAAGATTCTGATGATCATTGGGATGGTTTTCGCGATTCTCTTCTCATGTTGTCTCTGTGTACAGTGTGGCCCTGCCATATGTGGCCTTTGTGCTACTACGTGTGTGAGAAGACCTGTCTCGAGAGAAGACCTGAGTAATAGGATGATGCTCCAGCAGCATCTTGATGATCTGATGAATATTGACATCGACTCAGACGCAGACTGAGTGATTGCCTATGTAAGGGCAAAAGGAGGGTCTGTGGTTCTGTGAATTCTGAACCTGTTTTATAAATGGCATGGTTTCGTTACGAATTTGATATTAGCGAACCGTAACTAGTTAGTGCGGCAAGTACCAGTGTTTTCGTCATGTTAGACCGATAGATTCACTATGTATTTAGGGATTTTGTTTTGGACCCTTGGGTTCCATTTTGTGTGTGGCAGCCATTTTGTGGTTGCCCTCACATAGGCCAATGACTGTGGATGAACTAGTCTTTTTTAAGTACACGTACATCTTAGCTGCAGTTCGTGCTGACTTCTGCTTGACCTGAGTGAACTGGCCCTGTTGTCTGAAGCTGACCTTGTTGAACCAGTTCCTGCCCTTTAGCTGATCTAGATTAAGGATCAGAGCACAGGACGTCGTAAAACTTTTCGTGGAAAAACGATGGATTTGGGCCCAGATCTTTTGACTGGGGTGAATGTGTGACATTGATCCACATTCTGTCCATCATTGTTGTTTTTGCAGTAACCGCTCTAAGTGTACTGGGGATGCTCAGATGTGAGTCCCAGGCACTCCACACCACTGGAAGTAAGCTAGCCGGGCTGATGAGAGGTGTTACCTCGAAACCGGGCCGGCCCTCGGATGCTTGTTTCCGTTCTGGGAAGGACATGGCTTTTGTAGTTCGGACTGGACTGTTCCCATGGGGCACAGGGTCAGCGCTGATTTGCATATCGCCATTGTCTAACCCAGGGTGGTGTGGAGTGGAAAAACTATGGATTTGGGCCCAGATCTTTTGACTGGGGTGAATGTGTGACATTGATCCACATTCTGTCCATCATTGTTGTTTTTGCAGTAACCGCTCTAAGTGTACTGGGGATGCTCAGACGTGAGTCCCAGGCACTCCACACCACTGGAAGTAAGCTAGCCGGGCTGATGAGAGGTGTTACCTCGAAACCGGGCCGGTCCTCGGATGCTTGTTTCCGTTCTGGGAAGGACATGGCTTTTGTAGTTCGGACTGGACTGTTCCCATGGGGCACAGGGTCAGCGCTGATTTGCATATCGCCATTGTCTAACCCAGGGTGGTGTGGAGTGGAAAAACGATGGATTTGGGCCCAGATCTTTTGACTGGGGTGAATGTGTGACATTGATCCACATTCTGTCCATCATTGTTGTTTTTGCAGTAACCGCTCTAAGTGTACTGGGGATGCTCAGACGTGAGTCCCAGGCACTCCACACCACTGGAAGTAAGCTAGCCGGGCTGATGAGAGGTGTTACCTCGAAACCGGGCCGGTCCTCGGATGCTTGTTTCCGTTCTGGGAAGGACATGGCTTTTGTAGTTCGGACTGGACTGTTCCCATGGGGCACAGGGTCAGCGCTGATTTGCATATCGCCATTGTCTAACCCAGGGTGGTGTGGAGTGGAAAAACGATGGATTTGGGCCCAGATCTTTTGACTGGGGTGAATGTGTGACATTGATCCACATTCTGTCCATCATTGTTGTTTTTGCAGTAACCGCTCTAAGTGTACTGGGGATGCTCAGACGTGAGTCCCAGGCACTCCACACCACTGGAAGTAAGCTAGCTGGGCTGATGAGAGGTGTTACCTCGAAACCGGGCCGGTCCTCCGATGCTTGTTTCCGTTCTGGGAAGGACATGGCTTTTGTAGTTCGGACTGGACTGTTCCCATGGGGCACAGGGTCAGCGCTGATTTGCATATCGCCATTGTCTAACCCAGGGTGGTGTGGAGTGGAAAAACGATGGATTTGGGCCCAGATCTTTTGACTGGGGTGAATGTGTGACATTGATCCACATTCTGTCCATCATTGTTGTTTTTGTCGTAAAACTTTACTGCACACAAACATGCCTTATCTTACTTCTATCTGTTTTCTGTTCCTACTTTTATGGTCTATTTATGATATGGGTTGTGGTCCTTTTATTATGGGTTTGTCCGGCTTGTCTAAAGAAGAATGTTGGGTTTGTTCAGTGATTGATCATGGGCCGGACAACTGTAAAATGGGTTTGTCGTTATGCAATACTTATTGCTGTGGAAACATGTGATTGGTTAAACTGTAAACTAGGAATATTTGCCTGAAGCACAATGTTTGGCATAAAAAGGGATGACTTGCTTTGTAAAGTTGAGCAGTCTCCTGAGAACTCTTACCGTGATGATTTCTAGGACTTCTGTTACTGGCTGCTGCCAATAAATTTGATCTTTGACGCCACCTAGAAGCATTCCGTGTCTCTGTTTGCCAGGACAGGGGAATCCGAAGACATCGGGCGTGTCCCTGACGCCGCCGGTTCTGATTGACCCGGTTCTTCACACACCGATGCAGCAAAGGCAAAGGTGACCCTCAGCAGTGGTGCAACTGGGGCTGAATCTTTAAGCAACATGCAGAGTGGAGCTGCAGGTGCTCTTAGAAGCGGTGAAACAACAGCAAGGCCTCATTAACATGTAAATGGTCTTTTAAAGACCTGTGAAGTGCTCTGGTGCAGCTGTGTGTGTGCCCGGGAAGCTGTCTCATACCGGCTACCACACACAAGGGGGGAGGAGGGGCTGAAGCCCTTTGAGTCCAATGGGTGTTGCGCGCATGACCCTCAGTATCAATGCCATATCACCTAGACATCCTAAGACCAGGAGAATGGGGGCAGTTAACGGCCCCCAACCTACTGCACCCCCACGACTGCAGACACAAGTAAGTCTACCTGCTAAAGTGCCATGGTTCCAAGGAGATGTCAAAGGCTGTTGGATTGAAAAGACAGGGTAAATTAGAATATATTAAAGTAAATATAGAGAAAAAATATAACTAGTAGTTAACATTATAACAAATATTATTATTATTGATAATCATAATATTGTTACTAATAAAAATAATAATGATCATCACAGCAAAAGAGCACTCGCATTGCTTGTAGAAGTTCCTTTGTTGTGTTGGAAAAATGGGTCACGATATGAGGCAGTCAGAGAAGCTCAGGACTGCATTACAAGGCCGCCTCTGACGGTGCCTTAGAAGAATTTAACGTCATCACGTATCATCCCCCGCACACGGCACCAGTATTCACAAAGAAGGCAGCACGTGCAGCAGATGTGGCATAGACCAAAATATTTAAACTGTTCCTGAATGGGGAGAGAGAGGAAATGCAACTGGAGATAATGCCAAGAGTTTGTGTGGAGCGTGAGAATAAGAATATGCAGAAAATCGTATTGACTTCTGCAGGATGAATATCTACAGTGATCACTGCGATTTGGGAATTTAAACCTGGCCCCACAGGTTAAACACGGAACCGTGGAGCAGGTGCATTAACCTGATCTTCTAACTTGTTGTCTTCTTAAGTTTTTAAATAGGTAAACATGTCAGAAGTCTAGAAAGGAGACGGAGCTTTGTGTGGAGCAAGAGTCTGTGTCAATACAGGTTCCTGGTAGCTCGTGGGGGGTGGGCGTTGGTGGTGTTGTGTCCTGTTGGACACAGTTGAATGCCTTGCTAGCCACTCCCTTGAGGGCTACCCCACACACTCACCTACACCCATCCAACACGGGTGCTACCAATTAGGAGCCCTGCTAATAAAGGAGCCCGAGTGCACGTACTCGGGCCATTACCAGTAACTGCGATCACGGTGTTTGGTGTCTGTTTATTTCCTCAGCATGTGGGTCTAGAGCCCAGAGATATCACATTGGCGAGGAAGCGGGCCTGTCCCCGTGTGCCTGCTGTGGGGGCATGCGACGTTCCTGCTGGGCGGTTTGTGGCCGTGCCTCCACCGTGCTTCCTGCGGCGGTCTGCTGCAGGGAGGGTGCCTGTGAGTGCCTGCAGCTGTCGGCGGTACTGCAGGCGGGAGAGAAGCGACGGCTCGGCGAGGTCGGCCCAGAGGTGATCGTGGGCTCTGCGCTGTCGCTGCGGCCTTCTGCTGTGGAAGAGAGGTGTGCTGGCCCTGCATTGAGTGCAGTGGAGCTGCTGTGGCACCTCTAAAGTGCAGCTCAGAGTCCTGGCTGGTTCCGGTGCATGTTGGCTGGAAGCGCCAAGACAGGGTCAGAGCGGCGAATTCGCACTGCGAGTGGAGCTGTGTAGCCACCTGCCGTCACTGCCCGTATTCACTCCGTGACTCTTATCACTGCTGATATCCCCACATCGGTGTGGCGTCCTGCATGCGGCCTGCAAGGAGGAATGCTAGGAGCAAGCCACGCTGCATTAAAGGTACATGCAGATCCGAGGAGGGGGAAAATGGAAAGGCTCACCTTCTTAAGCCGCTGTGTCTAGCCGCGGTGGGGCGGTTGCATCGCGTCGCCCCCAGCTGAGTGAACGTCTCCCTGCTTGAGGGGGTGCCGGCAGGGACTTTCCAGTTTGGCTGTTCCTCCTTGAAGTAAGGAGGGTGCTGCACGATTACCGGAGTCAGCTGTGGGAAGTTTCCGTCTAGCGAAAAGGAAGTGTGGTGGGTGCGCCCGTAGCTGTGTTGCCTGTATGCGAGGAGGGTGCCGCAAGTGAAAAGGGGGGCCCTCGGCCCCCCCGCACGCATGGCGGCGCGGCGACCGTCTCCCCCCCTTTCCCCTCGTGTCATTCGACGGTGGGGGCGTGCCCTGGGGGCGCGGCCCACCGCCGATTGGCCGGCGCCCCTCCTGACCCGGATTCAATGGAGTGGTTCCGGGTCGGGGGGGGGCGGGCGATAGGAGGGGCCATCCGGCCCCTCGGGAATAAGAGGTAGGGAGCGCCCAGGAGACCCCCTTGTCCCTGGACGCTCCCTCGCTGAACGTTGTGCCCCGCGTTCGGGGTTTCTTTGTTTTGTAATCCCTTTTTTCCATTTCTTTTGCAGGTTGGATTCCGGGATTAGGAGGAGAACCAAGGACGCGAGGCGACAACATATATGTTTCTTTTGTTTTCCAGCCTGGGGAAGCGAAAAACAACGTCGTGAGGACAACGGCAGAGGAGTCAGCCGCAAGCCGCGTCTCGTGGTCGTCGTTGCTGCGCTGAGAGGGCAGGGAGCAGCTGCACAGTTTCTTCACTTTTGTCTTCCAGCTTGGGGGAATTGAAGACCACGTCCGTGAGGAACTACGGCATAGCCGCATAAAGCCAGCCGCCAGCCGCGTCGCGTGGACGCCATTGCGTTACGGCGGGAGCGTGGAACAGCCGCCTGAGTCTTTGTCAGGTATCGGGTCTGGGCGGTGGAGCGTGCGGGACCCCGCGGAAGAGTACGCGAAGGTCTGGTTTAGATTTAGAAACACGGGGAAGCGCATTCTAATCGCTGCGCGATTTAACTACTTTTGCCCACACAAGGGGAGGAGAGAAACTGCCGGTGTATATTTGGGGCCGGTAATTTGGCGCGCTTTCGAGCAGGCGGCAAACGAGGCCAGGGTGGGGCGTTTTTTGACATAAAACGAGAGCGGTAGGCTGGGAGATTCCTGGGAAATTGATCGAATTGGGGAGTTGATGTAACTGTTTTCTAGTACTCCACTGCATGTATAAGCTCACTGCTTGTTCGTAAAGGTGCGCAGAGGGCTCAATTGCATTCAAAACGATTTGGCTTTTCCTTGAATTTTGTTTAAGGATTCATATACCGGTTTAGGAATATTGTGAAAGGAAGGGGGGGAAGTATCATTCAGTAACTGTGGTAGGCGTATTGCATTGCCTGATCTAACCTAGTAATTGCTTAATCTGTACTTAAGATTATGATTAATTAGCCGTGTAATTACGTGTATATAGTGCCCATATAGGGTGTTTTACTAGCGCACATCTGCAGTGCGATCTGTCAGGGAGGGTCAAATATTCCTCTGTATTAAGACTAGGTTTCTCCTCATCTGCTCCTACTTTTTATACACGGTGTTAATATATTTCTCGATTCCAGGCTATTTTACAAACATTACCGGTACAAGTCACTCGCAGACAGGACGTGGTGGCATTCAGCACACAACGTGGTGTGGGGCGTGAACGCAGATCATCATCACCGGCGAGGACACGGGACTGATCGGTAAGAGGGGTACGGGGGGCTAGCATTCATCGCTCCTGGTGGCCGCCGGGTGGGTCTACATTAGGTTTACTCACCCCTTACATAAGCGGACAAGCCGCTAGTGTTGCGGTCGCCGTTGCATGGTGCTGAAAGCCCCCTGGTGACCCTCCATCTGAAAGGTACACACAGTTGACCTGTTGGGAAACTAAGAGAGTAGGCAGCGGGTGTTTTTGGGGTAAGCATCATGCCAGGTCCAAGGGGTGGAAAAAGGGGGTCCAACATGGAGGCTATGATGCGGGCTATGATGCGGGAGATGAGCGACATTAAGCAACAGCTAGGGAAAATTAAGGAGCGGGAAGCACAGTTGGATGACAGAGAGGGTGATGCACCGGGCCCATCCGGGAGACCGATCCGCAAGAGGGTGGCACCAGTGCCAAGAGGGGAATTTGTCACCCCGCAAGGGAAACCTAGGTCCAAAAGACCCAAGGATGCGGTCCCCACCCCAGGCCCAGTGGATCCGTTACCCGCCGCACCGCCGGCGGTGGTCCCACCCCCGCATGTGCCTACACCCATTGCCCCCGTGGTGCCGGTGCCGGCAGGTCAACCAGTAGACGCTGGGTCTGCTCCCGCACCGGTGCCCACAATCCCGGGGACAGGCTGGCCTCACCCGGCGCCCGCCCTGCCACCTGTGCCAGGACCACCGGGCATAACCCCAGTGGTACCTATTGTCCCGGGGGGTAATGTAGATTCGATGCCACCCGAATTGGTATCTCAGTTAACGGCCATGATGCCATGGCTCCAAAAAGGGGGAGCCTTCCCGAATTCTGCAGACCATGCAGCAGAGGCGGCAAGGTTTGTAGAGAAAATCAGATCGGCACCGGTCGCCGACAGTGTTGCATTGCCAATATCTTCTCCCCTTGCAGGTACAAGTGTTCCCCAGCCGGACGGAGTTAAAGGGCAGCCGCCCCCGGTGCCCGCACCTGGTAAGGAAGTGGCATTGCCGCTCTTGGGGGACGGTGTGATACCTTCCAGGAGCGAAAATCTAGCTCAGCATGTGTCATTAGCTGTGAAAGAAATGATTTGGGCGGATAAATACGTGTACATTTATTCTTTATTGTTGGATAATAGGGAAATGGAGCAGGCAAAAGCACTAAAAGAGTGGATGCTCCCAAGTGAATGGAGGGCGCAGTGTACTAGATTCAGGGTTGAGGAAAATCTCAATAATTGGATGCAAGCATGGGCTGTATTCACTGCAATTAAAGCTGAGCGTCCTCCAGATCTACAGGCTGCATTGGCATGCTACTCGAGCAGGATTGTGGGGTGGAGTCAACAGTATTCTGGGGAAGCATGGAAGGGTTATGATGTCAATTTTAGGAAGGCATTGGAATTCAATAGATCATTGCCATGGGACTCGGTAGATTCCATGGCTTGGCACAAACAGTTCTCTGACACTGCACCTCCCCCTCAGTTCGGTGCGGTCAAGGTGTTCACTAGACCGCAGCAGCCCTTTCGGCCCCCCCAAACGAGTGAGGTACCTGGGAAATTTAGGGCAGGTGGGCCAGAGAAAAAAGGGGTGTGCTGGGATTTTAATAGGCGCACCTGCACAAGGGCCGCGTGTAAGTTTAGACATGCATGTTCCTCCTGTGGGCACCCCTCTCATCCAGAAACTACCTGTAGGTCCAAGCAAGGTAACACAGGACAGAGGGGTAGGGGAAAGCCACTATAAGTCAGACAGGTTATGCCCCCCCACTCCAGTGGATGTTGTGGCAATGATTCCATGGTTGAACAGATACCCTGACCACAAATCGGCCACCCTACTCCATGAAGGTTTTTCTAAAGGTTTTAGGATCCCGGCCGGGGGATACACAGGCAGTGCGCACTGTAGAAATCAATTATCAGTCAAACACAATCCGGCTGTTGTGGCCGCCAAAATTGACAAGGAGCTTTCATTAGGCAGGATAGCTGGCCCTTTTCCTGAAGTGCCAGTACCCAATTTTGTGTGTTCCCCACTGGGAGTTGTCCCCAAGAAAGAGAAGGGGCAATTCAGATTGATTCATAACCTGTCAGCACCAAGGGGGGCGTCACTGAATGATGCCATTGACGAGGGTATCTGTAGTGTTAAGTACGCCTCTTTTGATCAGGCTGTTACCTTATTGCAGGCCGCGGGACCCGGGGCGCTGATGGCGAAATCAGACATAGAATCCGCCTTCCGCCTCCTCCCAGTCCACCCGGCGGACCAGCATCTTTTAGGTTTCACCTTTGGGGATAGGTTCTACATGGACAAATGCATGCCTATGGGTTGTTCTATTTCTTGCGCCTACTTTGAGATGTTTAGTTCCTTTCTTGAATGGGCCATGAGACAAGTGACGGGCCATCAAAGGGTCATGCATTACTTAGATGATTTCCTCTTCCTCGGTACAGCGGGATCTCAGGAGTGCGCACTGGCATTGCAGGAATTTTGCGTGCTCATGCGGGCTTTTGGGGTCCCGCTTGCGCCTGGGAAGACGGTGGGCCCGACCACCTGCTTAGAATTCCTTGGCATCGAGATTGACTCAATGGAGAGATGTTTTAGATTACCTAAGGACAAGGTGTGCAAATTCAAGACATCGCTACAGTTATGCCTCCGGAAGGAGAAGGTCACTTTGCAGCAATTACAGGAGGTGGTAGGGCAATTGAATTTCGCACTGAGAATCATCCCAATGGCTCGCCCCTTCTCTCGCTCCATCGCACACGCGATGAGGGGGCTGAGGGAAAAGCACCACCGCACGCGCCTATCGTCTGAAATTCGCCAGGATATGCTTATTTGGATGGCATTCCTGGAGGATTTTAACGGTAGGGTGGTCTGGCCCGGCCCGCTCACGACATCGGCGGAGTTGGGACTATGGACTGATGCGGCCGGTAGTGTGGGCTTTGGCGCCATCCTAGGGAATAGGTGGGTCGCTCAACAATGGCCAGAAGAATGGAAGACATGGGGTCTGATCAGCAACATTGGCTTCCTTGAACTCTTCCCAATATGGGTGGCACTGATGGTATGGCCCGAACACCTATGTAACCAATCAGTGGTGTTTTGGTCAGATAACATGACAGTGGTGGAATGTATCAATCAGCAGGGGGCGCGGTGTCCTTTCATACTTCGTCTGATCAAAGAAATTGTTCTGCGGTGCCTTAAACTGAATGCTAATTTTAGAGCCAAACATGTCCCTGGTGTTTTAAACAATGCGGCTGACTCCCTTTCTCGCTTCAAAATGCAGGTTTTCAGGGAACATCTTCCCACAGCAGACCCCTCGCCAGCACACTTCCCAGCAATACTTTGGCAGATTGGTGCCCCAGATTACAGGACCTCGTGGTCGCTAGCCTAGCCCCCAGGACCAAGACGGCTTACGAAGGGGCGTTTCTGTCTTATTGTTCTTTCTTGGGGCCACAGTGGGAAGTGCTTTGGGCGAAGGAGGATGGGTTTGCAGCCTATTTAGAATGGATGCACAAGGAGGGGCGCTCGGTGGCAGCGGCGACCAGACATAGGGCAGCAGTATCGTTCTTCGCTCAAGCTAGGGGCTTCCGGGATCCCACTAATACCTTTATGATACGTAAGGCTTTAAGGGGATGGCGCCGTATTCAGGGACACCAGAAGGATAAGAGGAAGCCCATGGGGTTGGCCCGGCTAACAGCCTTACTGGGCACGCTGGAGACTGTTTGTAACTCGGAGTGGGAAGTGCTTCTTTTTAAGGCGGCATTCTCCCTGGCATTCTATGGGGCGCTGAGAATTAGCGAACTGGTGACAGGTTCCAAGTCTGACCTACTAGGCGGCTTGCAGAAGGCTGGGGTGACGATAAGGGGTGACACCATGTGGGTGACTATCCAGAAATCAAAGACCGACCAAGAAGCTAGGGGTCACACCATAGTTCTGCAACGGGCCCCCGCCAACCCGTGCTGCCCGGTGAGGCACGTAGAATCACTCATTGGACTATTGGTAGGTTCAGCGGGCAGGGCATTGCTCTGTCACGCCGACGGGAGCCCCTTGACCAGGTATCAATTCAGGAGAGTGTTCGAAATAGGGGTTAGGAAAGCAGGTCTTGACCCTAGAGATTTTGGATCTCATTCCTTCAGGATTGGGGCAGCAACTGAGGCGGTGGCGGGGGGCCTCCCGGTGGAAAGAGTGAAGACAATTGGGAGATGGTCTTCAGATTGCTATAAACGTTATGTTCGGATTGACATGCTATGATTACTTGTCACTCACGCTTGGTCTCTTTCCGCTCTCTTACAGTTTCTCAGACCTGTTACGCAGGGGAGGAATTTGTCGTCGGGCACCGCCAATATTCATCGGCACGGAGCGGCGAACAGGAAACAACAAAGAACAATGTCTGGATTGTTGGTCATTCATATGTGAAGCGAGCAGAATGTGTCTTCCTGTCAGGTGACAAGAGGAAAAGGGCGGCACAACTAGGGTTGAACATCACGTTCTTTGGCAGAGGAGGGTTGTGTCTTCACGAGTTTAGGGGATTCTTCCAAGGGCTGTTAGCACGCCAGCAGTCTCCACCGTCAGTGGTGATACTTCACCTTGGGGAGAATGACTTGGCAACACTGGGCAGGCGCATCTTGATTGAGGAGATTATCTCAACAGCGGGTTGGATAGCTAGGACCTGCCCCGGGTGCACACTAGTATGGTCACAACTCATACCTCGACTTCAGTGGCGGGGGGGTCATTCGGTCAGGGCGTTGAATCACTCGGTAAAGAGGATCAACACACGGTTGGATAGGTTGTTTCGAACCCCCCTGTTACAGTCAATACCTCATGGGTGCATCTGGGGTCACAAGTATTACTTGAAGGACGGGGTTCATTTGACAGAAGAGGGTAATGTCCTATGGTCTGACAATATCTGGGCTTGGCTAGAGGGCTTTGAGAGGAGGAGTGTGTCCTTAGGCAGGGGCTAGAGGGGGAGGCCAGATCGTCGGTTAACAATGCTGGCCTGTGGCGGTAAGGTCATTATCGGTGAGCACATATTTGAGGTCTGAGGGGGCGGGCATCATCCTATGGAGGTTCCCGCCTGGGGGGAGGGGCCTGCGGGCCACTCCCAGTACTCCAGGGGCAAGGTAATATGCAAAGGAGCGCGGGTAGGAGTAGTTCACGCTTTCCTTAGGCTGGTAGCCACCCCGCGCGCGTGGACTCATGACGCCACCGGCGCAGAGTAAGGGCCCTCCTTTAGTGGGTAAATGGAGTTTAGGGCGTAGACCGGGCAACTCCCGGGGTAACACTGCGCATGCGCACTTCTAGGGGGGAGGCGCAGCTTGTAGGACCTGACACCGGTAGTGACCCTGCCATATGGCCAGAAATGTACAAAAATCAAGTGTAGGATGTTTAGTTTAAGCTAGGAACAACATGTATTAGAGTTTTGTTAAGGTCAGGCTCTCAAACTTGTTGATAACAATTGTATAACTGAATGTCCTGCTGATTTTTGTATTCATTGTTGATTATGCAATTAAAACCTTTTTTAATTTCATACTTTAATAAATACGGCCGGGCGACTAGCGCCCGCCTTCCAAAAAGTAAAACACGTCTCGTGTCCACGTTCCTGGGTGTTGGGTGCCGGATTGGGGGGGAGGCGGCAGCTAGTCGCTGACCATGTGAAAAGGGGGGGCCCTCGGCCCCCCCGCACGCATGGCGGCGCGGCGACCGTCTCCCCCCCTTTCCCCTCGTGTCATTCGACGGTGGGGGCGTGCCCTGGGGGCGCGGCCCACCGCCGATTGGCCGGCGCCCCTCCTGACCCGGATTCAATGGAGTGGTTCCGGGTCGGGGGGGGGCGGGCGATAGGAGGGGCCATCCGGCCCCTCGGGAATAAGAGGTAGGGAGCGCCCAGGAGACCCCCTTGTCCCTGGACGCTCCCTCGCTGAACGTTGTACCCCGCGTTCGGGGCTTCTTTGTTTCCCACCCACCATCCCTTGGTACAAAGTTTAAGCAGCGTTATGTCCGGTTTAATGATAAGTTTCAAAGGTATGGACCACGGGAGAGAGTAGGCTGTTGGTGTATTTTGTGATCTGTTGTTTAGGAATTTTTTCCCCTTTGTAGAAAAATGATGTGTGAAGTGAACTGTATTTGAAGCTATGTGCTTTAGGCCTTTTTTCCCTTTTTAGCTATACGTTGATATTGTGATTTTGAGTAACATGAGTGAACCGAATTGTAATTTAATGCCATGTGTCGTTAGGCCTTTTTTCCCTTTTAGCTATACGTGGATACTGTTATTTATTAGCCAGTGTAGTTGTCCTTTAGAATTTTTTCCATAGGTCGTCGTATTTATTAGGTATGGGGCATGCGGTAAGGTCATTATCGGTGAGCACATATTTGAGGTCTGAGGGGGCGGGCATCATCCTATGGAGGTTCCCGCCCGGGGGGAGGGGCCTGCGGGCCACTCCCAGTACTCCAGGGGCAAGGTAATATGCAAAGGAGCGCGGGTAGGAGTAGTTCACGCTTTCCTTAGGCTGGTAGCCACCCCGCGCGCGTGGACTCATGACGCCACCGGCGCAGAGTAAGGGCCCTCCTTTAGTGGGTAAATGGAGTTTAGGGCGTAGACCGGGCAACTCCCGGGGTAACACTGCGCATGCGCACTTCTAGGGGGGAGGCGCAGCTTGTAGGACCTGACACCGGTAGTGACCCTGCCATATGGCCAGAAATGTACAAAAATCAAGTGTAGGATGTTTAGTTTAAGCTAGGAACAACATGTATTAGAGTTTTGTTAAGGTCAGGCTCTCAAACTTGTTGATAACAATTGTATAACTGAATGTCCTGCTGATTTTTGTATTCATTGTTGATTATGCAATTAAAACCTTTTTTAATTTCATACTTTAATAAATACGGCCGGGCGACTAGCGCCCGCCTTCCAAAAAGTAAAACACGTCTCGTGTCCACGTTCCTGGGTGTTGGGTGCCGGATTGGGGGGGAGGCGGCAGCTAGTCGCTGACCATGTTACAGAGGCCGCAGCTGTGGGTGGTTGCCGTCCATGCGCTGACATCTCCAAGGCAGGCCGTTCGTTGTCAGAGCAGGCATCCTCACCTGTATGAAGTTCTGCAACTGACACAGCATTGCTTTCGGGAGTTCCGTCGCAGCATGAGAACTGCTGTAGCCCGAACAATGGCACGTGAGCCCCGTCTGTCAACGTTTGTGCATATGTGTATATATATATACACCTGCTGGTGAATTCTGAAAATGATTTGGCAGTGTCTTTAATTTTCAATGTTCCTGACAGTGGCTTTGGACGAGATGCTTTCAGATCTCTAAAGATATGTAGCACGGAGCGAGCAGCTGTTTTCTCTTTCTGGTGGCACCATCATTTATTCGAACTTTTGAGCTTGGTGGCAAAGGTTGTGCTCCTTTACAGGTCCATTAAGAAAACGTGTCAAAGTGAAACTGAACAGCTTTGTGAACTTTATTGACAAACTTGATGACATGCTTGGGAACCTCAGATCCAAGAAATGCAGTAGCCCGAGTTTTATGAATAAAGTAACTGAGTTTTAAAGAGGCCGCAGACTTTGACCGCTCACACTGCTATACCGAGCTATAGCTAAAGAGCTTCCCTTGCATGAGCCACATACCTATATGTATCCACTCTGCACCAAAGCCAGTTTATGTGTCGTGCTTCGATGAAGAACTGCTCTTAGAAGAGCCTTCACTTCCAACAAGGACAGCTCTGGCACTATTTCCTGGAAATGTTCTATCCTGGCCATTCATGCAAAACAAGGTGCAGCATGTTGTTTAAAGTTCACGGAGTGGGGGCAATGATGTGCAGCACGTAGAACATTGCCATTATGTCCGCTGGAAGTAACGGTACAATGCTGTTTGCTTGAAGGTTATCTGTGTCTTTCTGTGAGATACACATACTTGTTCCCAGAAGCTTTGCATACCCGTGGTGGCAGTAGTGTTAAGGGAACAGGCTGAAGGGACTAGCATGAATCTTGCTCCTATGGACTTGTGCATGTGTAGCAGTTGAAGAGACCTGCCATGCCTGCAGGCTTCATCTTCACTAGCACAAGGGTAATGACGAAGACAGCGAAAGGTGTGCTGGCTACCTGCAGAGGAGGAGATGCCCCGCTACATCCTGTGTGAGCCACACACTCTGTGTATCTATCAGTAAACTGCTACATGACTGTTGGACTGGTTGTGTTACTGCTGTGACAGGTTACTCCTCCTGAAGGGGAACATCCTTTACAACGCGGATGTTACCCCGCAGTGCAGTTACGACGCGTCTTTTACAACGCAAGTCGTTACTACGACTTGCACTGGATGGCGTTGTGGGATAAGGAATCTTGTAATTTTATATTCCAACACCTTCCCTACTGTTACGGGGACTGGTGTTGGAATATAAAATTATAAGATTCCGAAATCCGCACCCTCCAACGCAAATCGTTGTAACGACTTGCGTTGTAAAATCTGCGATGTAAAGTACCACGTTGAAAACAACCGCGTTGTACTGACACACATCCCCTCCTGAATGCTGTTGTGGCCTATGGCAGTACAAACGGCGCCACCTAGTGGGGAGTGGCGAGGCCTCGTGTTTCTGCACACTGTCTGTAGTCTGGATGTGTACTACTGAGAGGTCCTACACTGCCACAGCCACTAACGGATGAGAAGGGTGTTGTGAAAGGCTGCTGAGAAAGGCACAATGGTAGAGAATACTTTTTTCAGCCTCCACTTTTAAGGAGATACCAAGCACGCTGGTCTAGATTAAAGCCACCAGGCATATGGTTCAGATGTAGGAGGGAGTTGTGAAGATTTCATAATGGCGAAGCGACTCCAGGAGGGGAAAGACTGGAAAAGAATGCTTTGGTTGAGGACTGTTTAAGAGTGATACCAGTTCCTTGTATTACATGATTCAGTCTATCGGCCCGTGCCTGGAAAAGAAAAGGATTGATTCTGATGGGGTTTCACGTTATGAGTACATAGTAAAGTGCACAACGGCCTGGATTGGTGCATGTGGAATCAATTAGTTTACTTTCTTACATTGCCACATTGTTGAGGATGAGGGCATATGCCTCTGGTGGCACGTGGCCACTGCTGAAAGAGAGCCATGGAGATTCCCATGTTCTTAGTGGCATGTTGTCACACCTGTAAATGAGAAGGGAGTCATGCAGCTCCACAAAGATCCCGAGTTGCCGGAATACTTTATTAAAGAGAAGATGGGTATGGAAGGCACTGCAGACTGCAGATTGAATCCTATTTTCACTGTCCTCTTTGAGCTGGCTGGCGCATCCTGGACGCCTCCCAGTCCTATTGACAGGACCAGACCAGGGAGTGGTCTGTAACGGGAGAAGATGCGGAATCCTAAGGATGTGACGGAGTGAGCAGGAGTCCCCTGTGAGTTTCCGTGGCCTGTCGCCACATTTTAGGGCATGTATATAAAGGGCATGCATTGCGTGGCCTGTCGCCACTTTTTACGAGTTATTTCATGGCTGCCATCCCATGATTAGCCATGTGCATCAGTACCATGTAGGGGGCATTAAATGACATGAGTGGAATCCTGCACCATGTACCGATCCAGTTGTCTAGCTGGCATACATCCTGTCCTGGTGGTGTGTGCATGTTTTTCCAGGTTACATCTACCCTTGAAGTTGCGCGAGTGACTAGGCGGAGGCTCCGAGATGGTCTTGCGGCTGTCTAGATGTGAACACGTGCAGACCCAGTGCAGCCCATAGGCGGTCCCGTGGCAACTCATTTAAAGGGCCTCCCCGAGCGTGAGTGATGGATATTACTTTGCCCCACCAGTGGATTTCCAAGGTTGTCGTCAATAAATTAATGTGCTTACAATGGGTTTCACTCAGTCTCCCGATGCACCCATGTATGAACTGGACAATATCAATTGTCTCACAGCAAGAGTACGCTGGACTGACTAACAAAATGTTGGGGAACTGTAAGTTAACTGATGCAAAGCTGAAGGGGCGGACTTCATCAGCACTGTGTCTGTTTCCAGATATACCTGGTTAAAATATGGACACATGCCAAGATGCCCGGGTGCTTCCAGCTGCACCATTCCACCGCTGTCCTGCACTGTGAGACATTTAGTTGTTTTTACTTGTTTTTCCATTCCTTCCCATAGGTTGGATTTTTGTTTGTTGTTTTTGTTTTTCATATGATTTGGGGGGAATGTTGTGTCCTGTTGGACACAGTTGAATGCCTTGCTAGCCACTCCCTTCAGGGCTGACCCACACACTCACCTACACCCATCCAACACAGGTGCTACCAATTAGGAGCCCTGTTAATAAAGGAGCCCGAGTGCACGTACTTGGGGCCATTACCAGTAACTGCTATCACGGTGTTTGGTGTCTGTTTATTTCCTCAGCATGAGGGCCTGGAGCCCACAGATATCACAGGCGGGAGGGGGGATAGAAAAGGCTTCACTGCCAGCGGCAGAGTAAGATGTCCTGTTAACTCCAAGTCAATGCAAGGGGTGCGAACCTTTCAATATCATTCAGCTTTACGCAAAACAAGAAAAACATCCTACTTTCAAAGTGGACCTTTAATCTTTAGATACATGTAAGATTAGAACACTTTTCATCACTAGGTCTGCATAAAGTTGAGAACGTTTTTTCCTCCAGGCATGTAAGGAGTTTAGGAAGAAGAGAACCCCTCCTCTCTAAGCCTAGATAGTATGAAAGATCATTTCACCTTTAGGTCCTGAAAATAACTAGAGAATCCTTCACCACCAGGTCAACGAAAGACTAAGAAAACCTTTCACTCTAGTTCTGGATAAAACAAAAAAAACGTTCACCTCTAAGTCTACATACATTAATATAACTCGTCGCCTCTAGGTCATCATAAATCTAAAAGACCTCTGTTTTTCAGATATGAGTAGGGCTATGTTCATTTAATTGCAATGGTTTACCTCACACGATGCTTCTCTAGACTGCTTTCAGGCCAAGGCCACATGTCATCACAAGAACCTCTCACCTTTAGATCCAAGTAAGATTAGAAAACTTTTCATCACTAGGTCTGCATAAAGATGAGAACTGTTTTGCCTCACCGAACCTTTCATTTCTAAGTCTAGGTAGTATGAAAGAACCTTTCACCTCTAAGTCTAGTTATAGGTAGAGAATCCTTCACTAGCAGGTCAACTACAAAATAAATATTCAAATTGTTTTAGCTGTTCTGTAACTGAGCCTCCTTGTGCTCCATAGGACTTTGTTTCTTGTATTAATCCTGATATTTCACAAGCTTGTTCAGATGTATACACTCTAGTATCAGCACAATTTTCATGATATTCGAGATTGCTTCAAAAGACATTGGGCCAGATGTAGGTAAATGCCATTTACCGATTCATAAATACCGACTCATACCGAATCGGTATTCCTGAATCGGTAAATGGTATGTAGGTAAAAAATCGGTAAAAGATACCGACTCGGTCTGAGTCGGAAACCCAAATCGGCAACCACCGATTCGGAAAAATCCGAATCGGTAAATACCGAGTCGGTGATAGGCATGCACCCCTATGGGCCACATGGCCCATAGGAATGAATGGGAGTCACCGAATCGGAGAAATCCGAGGCGGAAAAAAACGACTCGGTATTTACCGATTCTGTATTTACCGAATCGGGATTTTGAAAAACGCCATGTGAGCCTGCCAACCAATCAGGGACAACCTACACACCCCACAACCAAGGCCCTGTGATTCCAACCAATGAGAGTGAAGCACCCCACCCCAGCACCTGGGTGTGGCCACACCCATGAAGGTGGAAACCAACAGAACAAACAAATCTTCAGAGGTGAGAGGAGCACAGCATCCAGAGGCAAGCAGAGTGACAGAATGGAGGTACAGGAAGGCCAAAAGGAAGGCCAAAAGGAAGGTTGTGAGCGAAAAAGGAAGACAAAGTTCAGCCAAGAGGAACTACAGGTGGCTGTGGAAGAGATAGTAGCCCACTATCCAAAAATTTTTGGGAGGCAGTCTCTGCATGTTGCAGAGACTGTGAAAAGGAACACTTGGATAGCAATTCAAGCTAAGGTCAATGCCATAGGTGTCACCCACCGGGATATAGAGGACATCAAGAAGAGGTGGTACGACCTGCGAATTGTGACAAAGAAGAAGATTGCTGGGCAGAAAAAGGATGCTGGTCTGACTGGAGGTGGCAGGAGCAAAGCACCCAAACTTACACCGATAGAGGAGCTAGTGGAAAGCACCATGGAGGCAGAATGCATCCATGGGATTGGAGACCTGGATAGCACAGCGAAAGCAACCAAAAAACAAGGTAAGAGGCATGTTCCCACATCCACCCCCACCAACCCCAACCCCTACCCCACTGTGTACACTCATCACACTGCAGATGAGCTCATACTCACTGACAGCAATGCATCATGGTAGACGTAGTCATGTAAACAGAGATGCAAGGTGTGCAGACCATTTTATTGAGAGACACACACACATGAACAACAACATTGACCCTATGTCAATTTGTTTCTACAGGAGAGTCCTCACGCAGTTCTGTTCCACCGAGGGAGGACAGTGCAGCAGCAACTAAGAAAGGGGATAAAGCAAAGAGGAAAAGTTGTGAGAGTGCAGTTGAAGGAGGAGACGATCACACCCAGGAGCCATCAACTCCTGTCCGAGCCACAACACCTGTCCCACTGTCCCCTCTGTTGTTGCGGATCACCTGAGCTCACAAACACACCCATACCAATGTCCAGAGGGTCCTTGCCGGGAGGGGAAAGTAGGCATGTGGAGCCCCCGCATAGGATCCTGCAGACCTCTGAATCAGAGGGTGAGGAAGGTGTGCCCCAAAATAGTGCAACAGTGGCTGGCAGGCCAAGACCAACAATTCCAGCAGCAGGCGCTGCACACACCAGTGTCCTTGGCAGGAGGGCACGTGAGGGTGGGGAGGGCCAGGAAGGGGGGAGCGTCTTCTGCGGCCTGGAGGGCACAATGGTAAAAGTCCAGCGCCAGCAGGCCAAATCAATGCAAGCCATGCATAGGCAGGTCCGTTGTATGAACACCAAAATGTCCAACATGGACAAGGGCATAAGCCAAATGGCATCTAGCCTGGAGCAAATGGCAGAAGGGATCACAGACATTTCGACATACTTGGGAGTCCTGTCGGACAAGTTAGACAGGGATCATGTCCAGCGTGCCAAGGAACATCAGTACATGCGCCAACATACTAAGGCCATGAACAGGTTTGCTAACAATACAGCTCTCCTCTGCAGACGCTCAATTTCTATGCAGGAAGCATTAGTGCACTGCTGCACAGACTTAACACGGGGCATGGGTAGAGTGACCTCTGCGGTGGAGCAGATGCTGAACTCCAACACAGTCAATGCTGGTGACACGGGTGTGGAGGAGACTGAGGGGTCAACCAGCAGGAGTGGCTCTAGTACACCTGTACAGGAGGTGCGCAGGAGCGGGAGGCACAACCAAGCTGAGTCAGGCACCAGCAGGGAATTGGAAGGTCAGGCATCAAAATCCCGCAATGTAGTGCGAGGACGCAAGCACTGATCTATGTGGGAGATTGACTCTACTGCACACAGTGACTGGAACTGAGAAGGTGCAGCCAGTGACATTCACGTACATTCATGGATCCTCTTCAGTTGTTACAATGATGATGTAGTGCTGATTAAACTACACATGTCATGTAGTAAACCTGTGTATGTGTCATAATTTACCTAGAAATAGCGTTGTGTTATATCTGTCCGTCTCATTCTACCATCTAGTGCTGCTGGTCCTGGTGCCTGGGGCTCTGCACGTTCTTGGTCGTCATCTATGTCCTCATGATGGGTCATCTCAACCTCTGTGCCTTCCTTGGTAGCAAGATTATGCAAGATGGCACAGGTCACTATTATTTTGCAACACAGGATGGGGGTGTACTGTCGCGCACCTCCACTTTTGTGGAGGCACCGGAACCTGCTCTTCAGGAGTCCAAAAGTTCTCTCCACTACATTGCGGGTGGACCTGTGTGCCACATTGTATCGCCTTTCCTGGTCTGTTGTTTGGGTTCAGGTACGGTGTCAGCACAAAGGAACGCAGGGCATATGCACTGTCACCTGGGAGTGAACAAGAGGTACATGAGTTACATTCACATTGCACATTTAGATGAGGTCTACTTGAGGGTGTGTACAACTTTTTTACCTAGAAGATATCCATCTCCAAAATCTCCATTCAATAGCCTGGTGTATATTCCGCTGTTCTGGAATATGTAGGAGTCATGCGTGCTGCCAGGGAATTTGGCAACTATGTCTGTGATGATGTTCCCTGCATTGCATATCACCTGCACGTTGATGGAGTGCGTCATCTTACGGTTTCGGTATATGTGTTCGGTGGCTGCAGGTGGGCATAGGGGAATGTGGGTGCCATCGATGCAGCCTATCACATGCGGGAAGTGTGCCAGTACATAGAAGTCTGTTTTAGTTTTGGCAAGTTCCGCAGGTGTGTCAGGGAACTGTATGTAGTGTCCCATTCTGTGAGTCATGACATCCAGGAATTTCCTGAAGAAACGGGACAGACAGCTCTGGGATACACCTCCTACTGCAGCTATCACACTCTGGTAGCTCCCAGAGGCAAGCAGGTGTATGCTACACAGCACCTGGACATGGGGAGGGATGGCGTGGGCCCTGGGTGTTGGATGATCCAGGTATGGGTGCAGGTCCCTTATTAGGTCCATGATGGTCCTGGGGTGCAGCCTGTACCTCTGGAGTATCTCAGGCTCAGTCAATTGGAACAGAGTGATCCTCTGCCTGTATACCTGCTCCTCCCTTTGCCATACCCTCTGACCTGCAGCCTGTAGTCTTCTCCTCCTCGCAATCACATAGAGTGCCGCCATTTTGCCAACAGTGTTGCATTTTGGGCCCTTTTTATAGCCTGCACCTGGTTACCACCTGCTTTCAGTCCATGGTAATTACCGACTCTTAAATACCGATTTTTGGTGAAATCGGTATTTTTTCCCTTTCCTACATCTCGATGGGCATTTTTTCCGATTTCTTATTTACCGATTCGGTAAATAAGGACTCGGTAAATAAGGTGTCGGGGAATACCGACTCGGTAAATATGTTATCGGTAAATACAGAATCGGTATTTTACCGACTCATATTTTCCGATTCGGTACTTTTTAGACACCTACATCCCGTTTTCTAATTACCGGTCGGTAAGGGCCGATTTTACCGATTTTGGGCCGTTACCGACCGGTATTCGCCTACCTACATCTGGCCCATTATGTGTGGGTGCAGATTACTGATTTGACAGAAAAAGCAATTAAGGTAATTCAATGTATAGTGCACTCATATTTTTATAGTATTGTAAGTTTTTTTTCTAAATAAATCTCTTTGTGTACTGCGTTGAACCGTAATCTGTCAAACACACGTTAGCTGATTCACAAAAAAACCTAAGCAACAAAGGTTGATTGGAAACACCGCACACTACTGGTGAATATATCAATGCAGCATCCTCAAGTTTTCAAACATTTATGCAATTACACAGCAATTTTGTTAATATGCAATGATACATATAAAAAAACATTCAACCAAACTATCTAATACATTTAAGAATCCTATCCAACTACAGAACTATTGTGTCATTGACAGTGATATCTTGGAAATGTCAATGGAGAAACTTCGCCCAATGCATTACCGGATAAACTGTCCCTTCCTTGGGGCCAACTGGAAAAAAAATGGAGGAACAAGGGTGGAATTAACCAAGTACATACCAACACAACATCTCAAAAAAAGCATCAAATGCATGCAACATCTGTAATATTGTTTCTACAAGTCAGTTCAAGCAAAGAATAAAATGAAACCAAGAAGATTCCTAGGTGTTTTGTGCTCAAAAGTAGAAAAATTGCACCCAAAAATGCCCTGTTTAGTGTTAGTTGAACCAACTCCCGAAAGTGGTGTGAGGAGATGAAAATTAAAACTTCTTGCTAATAAACAACAAAATATTCTCTTTTTACATTGTGGATTTCCTCATCCATTTCACGAAGTGTGCGAGAAAGTGCCTCAATCAGTAAACTTATAAGATCCGATGAATGAAGAATCCCTTGTGGTCTTACATCTTAGGATGGCCATCAAACCTATGTTATTTAGATTCTTATATAATGAAAGCTTCATGGAAAAAATGGTTTGCCGTACTTAACAAATGTTCATTGGATCTTACACTTTTGAAACTGAAAAGTATTTCTATTAAAAAATGTACTTAACATGTTGCGAATATCTTGGCCTTAAAACTAAATCCTGAGCAAAGCATAGTTTTATAAAATTGGTGTGGATCTCTTTTTTGAATCCTGTGACATTTATTGGTCGCTGTGTGCACAACAAATGTCTTAGACTCCTCTGTGTTCGGCCTAAGGCTGCTTGCCCAAACTACCACAAATAGAGCACTTTGGGTTTGCATTGAGCCCTGTACTCTTCTGGGGGAATCTCTGAACTCCGTGCTAGGTATAACCACATAGTGGTATACCATGTACAGAGCCAGCATCCTACACCAGGGTCACAACTCAAGACAAGAACATTTCATTGGTTTGTTGATGTAAGATTTAGGAACCTCATAGTTCTAGCTCTATGTAAGAGTTAGATGACTTTGAGTCCAGCAATCAATCAAATCAGCTTTATTTGGCTGGCATGCCGTCATAAAAGTATGAAATAAAAACAGTGAAGCAATATACCAGAGACCAATCATAAAACTACTCCTACATATGCAACTATAATGACCTTGAGTCTTCACGTATGGTTATGGAAATATTCACTCTAGTTGACACAATCCTAGCCCACTCATTACAGGCTCAACAATACATATCTGTGTCAGTGGTCTCTGGTACATTTAGTAGTTCACCTTTGTTGTCTCTGGCCAGTTGCTGGTGACAGAGCTTTTGTGAACAGCACTTTACATGAGGCCAAGAAACAAAATGGATAGTGTTGTATACTGTTCTCCTCGCCTAGAGGCCTGGAAGGTGGTCTGAGGCCCATCCCATATGGAGTGTGAGGAGCCCTACGTGGCAGTGCTGGTATTATTGCAGCCGGATACACTCCGGCGTAATGACATTTCAGTGCTGCATGAATCTAACGTTGTATGGTTGAGTCCTCCTATTTGTTGACTACCCCCTCAGCAGACAAATTAACATCAACACAAAATGAGGTGTGTTTGCTAAACCAAGCCTTGAAACAGAGACTTCGCACATGCTGCCCTTTGTCCAGCAGAAGGCATTTCCTTACAGGCAAAATACTTCACTGAGAGGGTGAGAATTAGGGAAAGAGTGGAAGGATTGTAGAGCTATGGGGATTGGGACTACATGCATGAGGGAATGGAAGACAAGAAATGAAAAACAAGAGTGTCGGGAAGGAGGGAGCCAGAGGGGACGAGACAGGGCTGGGTGTTAAGAAATGCAACCACGCCTCTGGTGCAAGGATTTTGTAACCGGTACCAACTTACCATGGCACTGGGGCCACTTTTCTGATTTGGGGGCATTTCAGCAATTCCTGATGGTGGCCCCCCGAGGCAGCTGATTAGCCTTTTCCCGGAACCAGGTCAGTCAGAAGGGAAGGGAGAAAAGAAGCGGAAGCCAATGGTTGAAGTACATAGATAAGTATGAGAATGGTGATCCTGAGTGCAATGGGGAGGGTTTAGTGAGTGCGGGGAGTGGCAGAGATGTGGCCAAATAGAACAAAATATACTGTGATAATTTTGTTGGCCTTTTAACTTCACATCAATACATATACAGTATAACACGCAGCTTACCAGTTAAAGTAATCAGTGAAAAAAAACATTTTTAAGTCTTGCAGTTGGTTAATGATATCACTGCAAGATGTATTTGTGTGTAACTAAAGACTCACAGAACTAAATCCTAGGTGAAGCAGTTGGGAATAGTGACGTTTATTGACCCTTGACTCTGCCACCAGGTAGTTCGCCCCCCTCAGCCGCCACACGGTCCTCCTGTGCCGCTGTCCGCTGCCGCCACCCGCTGTGACCAGGATCGCTGCCTGAGTCCGTCCTGTGCTGCTCTCCTCGTTTTTTTGATTTGATTTACTTTTGTCACTTTCTGTTACTGCTGTTGTTTTTCTTTGCCACCCCTCGTGCCCTTTGTGCCCTCTCCCCCTCTGCCTCCTGTTTTTTCTTCTGTACCACCCCCCCTCCCGCTTCCCGCCGCTGTCTCCCCTGTGTCCCCACCCCCCTGGTGTCCCATTCTTCGCCCGCTCCCGCCTCCCAGCTGCTCCTCCCTCACTCAGCCCCTCATATGGAGGCCGCGCAGCGGACGTGTGCAGCAGGCGGGCCAGGCGCGCCAAAGGCAAGCCCGTCTGCGCCTGGACCGCGCCCAGCGCCAGAACCCCTGGCCCCCGCCGTAACCAAGAAACCCGACAGAAGTACGACCCCTCCACGCACTCAACACCGGCCGACCCTCTGCCTGCTACCAAGCCACTCCGAAGCACACCCACGGATCCTTCTCCTGCCAAACCTGCAAATTCACCTGCGTCCAAACCTGCACCCCACCACCCGGACCAGGCAACAAAAACAACCACCTCAAGTGCATCCTGCTCAACACCCGCTCCGTCCACAAGCACGCCGTCGGACTCTGGGACCTCCTTGACACAACAGCACCAGACGTCGCCTTCCTCACAGAAACCTGGATGAACGCCTCCTCAGCCACTGACATCGCCATAGCCATCCCGGACGGCTAAAAGATCACCCGAAAGGACCGCGTCAACCAAACCGGAGGAGGAATCGCCATCATCTACAGGAACATCCTCCTAGGGGACGTGAACTTCCACCTGGAGAACAACAATGACAACAACACCACCACCCTGCTCGACAACCTTGCCAACCTCGGACTCAAGCAACTGGTGATGCCGGCCACACACTGGACCCCATCTTCTCCGCCAGCAGCCACATTGCCTTTAGCCACTCCACCAGACTACACTGGACCGACCACAGCTGCATCCACTTACCCTTTAAGAAGACCACATCCCACCACCGCCCGCAACAGATACCTCGGAGATGCTGGAGCAAAGTCACCGCAGACTAGCTAACCACATCACTGAGCCAGAACCCACCAATCAACACTACTGACACCAACGACGCAGCGGATCATCAACTGTGCCGATGCCCTTGCACCACTGAAGAACCCCCAAGGCAAGCCCGGCAACAGGAAAACAACATGGTTCACCAACGACCTCAAAGAATCAAAGAAATACTGCCGAACCCTCGAGAAAGCCTGGCGCCACGAACAGACGAGAGAAAACATGATAGCCCTCAAGAACGCCACCCGCAAACACCACCAGCTGATCCACACCACCAAAAAGACATTGTTCAAAGAACGGCTGGACAACAACACACACAACAGCAAGGAACTCTTCAGCATCGTAAAAGAGCTCTCCAATCCCAGCGCCAGCAGCAACGACATCACACCATCGCAAGACCTCTGCAACTCCCTCGCCATGTTCTTTCACCGCAAGATCGCTGATAACCACGACAGTTTCAGCACCCAGACTCCACCCCCAGCCACCGAACCAACGCCCCCTACAACCACCCTGAGCGTTTGAACTCCCATCAGCACCGAAGACACCGCCCACGCTATGAACACCATCCACTCCGGCTCTCCCTCCGACCCATGCCCTCACCACATCTTCAACAAAGCTCACACCATCATCGCTCCCCACCTACGGAACGTCATAAACAACTCCCTTGCGTCTGCCACCTTCACAGAGAGCTGGAAGCACGCAGAGATCAACGCCCTACTGAAGAAACCCACAGCGGACCCTAAAGACCTCAAAAACTTCCGCCCCCTCTCTCTTCTTCCCTTCCGTGCAAAAGTTATTGAGAAGATCGTCAATAAACAGCTGACCGCATTCCTCGAGGCCAATGGATCCCCCGACCCATCCCAGTCCGGATGTAGCGATATCGTGGTCACAAAAGCAGAAACTCTCCTATCCCTATAAACTCCGCTGTTTGCCGTACCATTATGGTACAATGGAGAACAACAGAAAGACTACAGCTACCAGCATGCCAAGGGGCAGGAAGTGTGGAGACCTTGGGCGGATCTTACTAAAGCACCTTCTTTCCACTGGACAGGTGCTTGTCAATCAGCCTGTTACTGTTGGAATGGCGGATGGTGTTCCCCGCCGGATTACAGCTTGAAGAATTGGAGTTGCTGTCTGATTCTTCCTTCGATATTTTTGAGCCTTTGGGAAATCGTTTTGGATTAAACTCACAGGTACTTTTAGCGGAGAGAGCGCGGGCTCGCCTCCTCCGCTTGCCACGAGAAAACTTTTGTTAAGAAAAGCCGCGGTGCTTTAAACGTGCTGAAGTGCGTTTGAGTTGCATTGTGAGCGAGTAAAGAAATTGTTCAAGAACGCGACTGGAAGTATAGACGCGTTCTTTACAATTCCTTTCAGGGGTTTTTAGTGACCGATTGTTTGGAGATTACCGCTTCTACCCCCTCATTTCTGTTGATACATTTTGACTTGCAAAGCATCACTGCTCATGAAATACTGGTTGGGCAATTTTTTAACCTGTGTTGTGAACCTTAACAACACTCGCATTTCTACGGAGGGAAGCTCTACCGTTGTTGTGGTTTTTGTGACTGTGAAGAGACACTTGTTCTTGCTGCCAATCAAGACTACTTACTTTGCAGTGTGCTGACATCAAAAGGAATTCAGGAGTGGTGCTGCACAGTAATTCTTATTTTTGTTCCTGTTTTGTTTTGAAACTACCTGTGCACAATTATCTGTTTTAGCTGAGGGACTTCTGGTGAGTAGGGAGAAAGCACATCGATAAATTGTGTTGGAATTAAGAGAATAGATCTTATATCTTCTGCTTTTGTCATTCCTTACTACAGTGTCGATATCTATCCTGGCATTGAGCAGTTCCTTTGACCAGACCTTGAGGGAAGCACAGACCCTACAGCTAGTTTATTATTTTATCCACTTCCCTTTTCCCCTGGGTACAAATCCACACAGGAGAATTGCCTTCTTCTGTTGGGGGTTGTGCTAGGAGGAATTGGGAGGCATTTCTTCCGTCATCGTCTCTGCTAGTCATCAGAATAAGGTTAGTGGCGTTTTGTCTATTCTTGCGCTACTGGCAATCTCGACACCGGATTTCGAGCCAACCACAGCACCGAGACTGCCCTCATCGCAGCCACCGACGACATCAGGACCCTACTTGACAATGGGGAAACAACCGCCCTTATCCTCCTAGACCTCTCAGCTGCCTTTGATACAGTCTGCCATCGTACCCTATATCCCGCCTCCACAACGCCGGGATCCAAGGCAAAGCCCTGGACTGGATCACCTCGTTCCTCTCTGACAGAACCCAGAGAGTCCGCCTCCCTCCCTTCCACTCCGCGGCCACCAAGATCATCAGCGGTGTACCCCAAGGATCATCGCTCAGCCCAACCCTCTTCAATATCTACATGAGCGCCCTCGCCACCATCGTAAGCAAACACAACCTCAACATCATCTCATACGCCGACGACACCCAGCTGATACTCTCCCTCACCAAAGACCCAGCCACCGCCAAACTCAACCTCCAGGAAAGAATGAAAAACGTCGCTGAATGGATGAAACTCAGCCGTCTGAAACTGAACTCAGACAAGACGGAGGTCCTCATCCTCGGACCATCCCCATCCGCTTGGGACGACTCCTGGTGGCCCACAGCACTGGGCACCACACCGACACCCACTGACCACGCACGCAACCTGGGATTCATCCTGGACTCCTCTCCCACGATGACCAAGCAAGTCAACGCCATCTCATCCTCATGCTTCAACACCCTGCGCATGCTCCGCAAGATCTTCCGGTGGATCCCTAACGGAACTAGAAAGATGGTCACCCAGGCCCTCGTCACCAGCCGACTAGATTACGGAAACGCCCTATATGCAGGAACCACAGTCAAACTTCAGAAAAGACTCCAACGCATACAGAACGCATCCGCATGACTCATCCTCGACATCCCCTGCCACAGCCACATATCAGCCCACCTGAGAGACCTGCACTGGCTCCCCGTCAACAGAAGGATCACTTTCAGGCTCCTCACCCACGCACACAAAGCGCTCCACGACATAGGTCCCAAATACCTCAACGACTGCCTCACATTCTACACTCCAACACGCAAACTCCGCTCCGCCAGCCTCGCCCTCGCCACCATCCGACGGATCCGCAGAACAACTGCCGGAGGAACATCATTCTCCTACCTGGCGGCCAAGACGTGGAACTCCCTCCTCGCCCACCTACGACTGACCCAGGACCACCTCACATTCAGGAAACACCTCAAGACCTGGCTCTTCGAGCAGTAGCGGCAATCCCGCCCCCCTCCCCCAGCGCCTTGAGACCCTACGGGTGAGTAGCGCGCTCTACAAATGTATTGATTGATTGATTTATCAACAGAAGAGTGCTATGAAGTCCTATCCTGCAACTGAAAGCACTATGAATATGCAGGTCGCTATTTTCATATGTATTGTAGACAGTATAAGATAGGCTAGCACAAAATGTGCAAAGTGATATAGTACTTTTTTATATATGTTTCCCTTATAAGGACACACTGCAGCTGGTAGCGCGCTTACATTACATTTCAGAAAGAATAAACTTTGTCACCATGATGAAGCCTCGAACGACCCCATCAAATAAAGCCTATGATGGCCCCAATCGCCTTTACATTCACTGAATAACTAATTGCACCCATTTAATTTCTTCCATATAGAAGGCCCCTTGGTCAGGCGCTTGTGTCTTATTCAACTCTGTCTCTCCCTTGGCTTCGCAGCACAGGAGACCCCTCCTTCCCATTTTTCTGGAGGCACCTCAAGGTCCACATAACTGTTCATGAGCAAGTTTTTTTTTTTTAACAAAAGGTAGGAAAACTGATTTTGTACAATTAAAAAAAGATTAACAACGGTCCCAATAGGTCCTACCCACAACAACCACCGAGGAAGAGGAACGTACGAGTAAATTAAGAGGCTGCATGATCGACCGGTCTTTATGCAACAGGTGTGGGTCAGACCGTAGACCGGGCCTGGCCTGCTCGCCCTTCGGAGGCCAGCCAGACACATGGCTTGCACATTCTCAGGACTAACGGGCTATCTAAATGGAACCTGACAAGTGGCGTAGCCTTTCTCAGCCCAACTGGCCATTAACCATCACCGACCGGACGCACAATCGACCGATGCCCAAAAGGTATGGATAGCCTGAAAATATGGAACGGATCCGCCTCACCTGGACTTCCGTTGGCCGCCATTACAGCCTGCATATACTACTAGCACAAGTCACCAGCGTGTGCCTTGGCTAGGAAAAAACGCTCTGGATTGAAAGGGAAGAAAAGACAGCTGAGAAGTCAAGTGGAATCCGCACTTCCTTCCTCAAAGAGCAGCGCTTGTCAGAAGTGCCTAAGACATCTGTCTACATCGCGCAAGAAATCATTGTCCACACCTCTTTTAGGAGCAAGAAAGGCCACTTTAATTTAGGACAGGTGCATCATAAATTTCATGAACACATTCATTATTTATTTATTTACATAATTCAACTCTACAGTGAGCCTACGAAACCTAAATCCCAAAAACCCCGAACAAAAACTCCTGCCTACTACCCCTAGCCTACCCAACGCTACCCTCCAGGATGGCCAACCCGCTCCAGGCTGCCCACCCCCACTACCAAAAACCCGCCTCTAAAAAGAACAAAGGCACCCATCCTAACAGTGGCAAACCCACAGAAACGCGCAGCACCTAGAGCACCGCAAAAGAAAAACCCACCCAAAACGAAAAGAAAAAGAGGGAGGGTGGGTGGGGCAAAACAAACCTCCCTTCCAGCCTCCCGCCACGCAGTTCCCAACCGCCAGCCTGCCTCCCTTGTATCTGCTCGCTTAATCAGTCCCCACCTGATTACATGATCCTCGCGCGAACCTACCCAGGAAGAGACCGGCTCGCGCCTGGCTCTCCCTGGGTCCCCCCTCGCGCAAGAAATCATTGTCCACACCTCTTTTAGGAGCAAGAAAGGCCACTTTAATTTAGGACAGGTGCATCATAAATTTCATGAACACATTCATTATTTATTTATTTACATAATTCAACTCTACAGTGAGCCTACGAAACCTAAATCCCAAAAACCCCGAACAAAAACTCCTGCCTACTACCCCTAGCCTACCCAACGCTACCCTCCAGGATGGCCAACCCGCTCCAGGCTGCCCACCCCCACTACCAAAAACCCGCCACCCAGGAAAACCTTTAGCGTTTTCCTGCCCCACCCAAAGGAAAGGAAGGAGCACACCACAATTGTACCTGAAGAACTTTACTAATCAAATCCCTGAGTTACAGAAGGTAAAAAGAGATGCCCAAAGCAGATAGATGCACACCGTCCTCACAAAATAAATGATGTTCAGAGACTTTTAAATGATAATGGTCCAAACAGTAGATACCCAAATGGTGACAAAACACTCGCATTGTCCTGTTCACTTTCCGCCGAGCCTTTTCCAGGGCGGAATGGTTCCTCGCCCCACGCCATTGCAAACGAGGCACAAACTCAGTCCATACCAGCATGGTGCTCACCCATGTGGTCTTGATGATTTCCAGGTCTTGCTTCATTAGTTTTAACAAAGTCAACCCAGAGAGAGAAACCAAGTCATTCTCGCCCAAATGTAGCACCAGGAGATCCGGAGGGCCCCCCAAACACTGTGAAACCAAAGCAGCCAAGGCGGGAAAAAGCCCACCCCAGCGCATGCCCCCTGTTCCATGCCAGGAGACATCGTGTGTCATGCTGTTTAGACCAAGTGATCTCCCACAGAGCTGAGTGGCAGCGGCTAAAGCTGCTCGTTTAACAAAAGAGTGCCCCAGTATCCACACCCTCCGTTTGCAACCGGCGACTGATGGCCAAGGACCTAGGAGAAAAAGAAATGTTAGACAAGCAAAAAATTGCACTATTTTCTCACATATTTTTCACAGCACTTGGAACGCCAACGACCAATGCGACGAATCTGGGACCAGTCCCACCCCAATCGAGCGGCCTCCGTCGCCGCACCAATTCTGAATGAATGGGTACCAAATTGAACAGGATCCTTCCCCAAGCGCAACAAAACCTTGCGTAACACAGCCAACAATTGGGATGCAACTATGGGACTACCATCCGCATGACAAAATATGGACCCCTGGAAAAAATGAGGAGAGGACACAAACACTTCCCATTCCCCAACCGGGCAACATGCAGAGACACCACTCCTGCCAAGGAACACCCACTTACCCCTCCCCATCTGGTCGGTTTTGGATGCCCGCAGCCACAGCCGCACTCTGTCACTTTCCAACACCACCTCACTGCTGGTCATACCTACCTTGCCCCGTAACCCCAGCAACTCTGATGCCCGAAATGCCCCAAAGAACAACCAAACAAAACACAAACAAAATTTGGCACACTCAAAAGCATCATGGCAACACACCTCCAATTCCGGCAACAGCAGCTGGAGCAACTCAAAAGTCACTGGTTGCCGGAGCTGCTGCCCACCAGCCCGAAGCCTAGCCAAACCTTTCAACACTTTACGAACCAACACCCCCCCAACAGGATCCCTCCCCCACCAAAGCTGCCCATAAAAAGAAACCCCAGCCAACTTGCCAGAAATGGTAGTGGGCGATAGGCCTTTGTCCGCCAAATGTAAAACAAACTGCAAGATGCGTTGTTCATCAGACCAACCCGCCCTGGGCGGCCCCATCAAATCCTTACCGAACTGCAGAAACTCATTCCAGGCCTTCACATAACCCCGCCTGGTGGAGTCAGCCACAGAATTTTCCACCAATTGGTGAACCCTCAATCCCCCAGGTCCCATACGTACTGTGGGATCGCTGTTGGTTCCAGGTCCGCCCCAGGAGCTAACTTGCGGAACTCGGACCACTGAAAGCGAGACAAAGAGTCAGCGATGCAATTAGAAGTACCAGGAACATGCCGTGCTTTAAAAACAATATTTAATTGCAGACACCGCAGCATGAATGCGCGCAGGAGTCGCAAAACCCGCAAATCGCAAGCCTTTTGGCGATTGACAAGGTGTACTACTGCCAAATTGTCCACATGAAACAAGACTGAGCGATTCTGAAACTCATCCCCCCATAGATACAAAGCAACCAGCAGCGGGAAAAGCTCCAGAAACGCTATGCTGCGACCCTGTTCCTTCCAGTGCGCCGGCCAGCCGGCCGCGCACCATCGACCTTCCCAAAAGACTCCGAAGCCGTGGGCCCCTGACGCATCAGTGAACAACTGTACTTGCCACACCATGTCCTCATCCGCAAAAAACAAGGACACGCCATTGAACTCCTGCAGAAAACGAAGCCAGACAGTCAAATCGGCACGCAAAGCGGTGGTAATGCGCACCCGATGATGGGGAAGGCTTGCGCCGGACATGGACAGACCCAGACGTCTGCAGAACGTCCTGCCCGCCCGAACAACCCGGCAAGCAAAATTGAGGTACCCCAACAGCTTCTGAACAGTTCTCAAAACGACTTTCCGCTCCCCCAACACCAGATGTATGAAATCAGACATTTCCTTCACTTTAGCCTCAGGCAATCTCGCCACCATAGACAGAGTATCAATTTCAATCCCCAAGAAAGTCAGGGACGTACAGGGACCCTCTGTCTTGTCCGGCGCCAAGGGAACGCCCAATTCCTCCGCCAGAGCCTGAAAGACGTTCAAAGCCGACTGACATTGCCCAGAGCGACCCTCTCCAATGAAAAGAAAATCATTAAGGTAATGACAGACCAATACGTGGCCACTAACAAAAGTGAAGCGCCACTGCAGAAAGGTACTGAAGGTTTCAAAAAGGGAGCATGACACTGAACAGCCCATGGGCAACACCCGATCCACGTAGAAACTACCCTCAAAATGCATACCCAACAGACTGAAATCCCAAGGATGGATGGGCAATAGCCGGAAAGCCGACTGAACGTCGCTCTTTGCCAGCAAAGCCCCAACACCAGCCGTGCGCACGAGCCGCAAAGCATCGTCCACCGAAGCATAAGTGACAGTTGAGTCAGCTGGATCAATAAAGTCATTAATTGAGGTACCCTCGGGCCAGGACAGGTGATGGATAAGACGAAACTCCCCTGCCGCCTTCTTGGGCACCACGCCCAGGGGTGATACAATCAAGTCAGGCAGAGGACAATTCACAAAAGGACCAGCAATCCTACCCGCCGCAAGCTCGGCATCCAGCTTTGTCCGCACAACATGGGGACTCTCCTTCGCAGACTTCAAATTGTCTGACCACCTGCCGACCCTGGGACCCTGATACCCAATCCGAAAACCGATTTTGAAACCCCAAGACAAAATCTTAGCGGCCTCAAAATCTGGATAATCCACCAGCCAGAGATCGAGAACCTCCTGCCTAATAGGAGTAGGAGCCCTTGTAAACAAACTGCTGCGGCTGTCCCCTCCCCCCTGAACCCCTTCCCTGATCACCCAATCGCTGTCCGGGAAAACACTGAGTGAGGGCATGCTTCCCTCCACACTGTGAACACTCATGTTTGTACCTGCAAGCTGGTCTATTACAGGAACCCCTGTTAAAATGCCAGCATGTGCCAGAGGCGGCTGATTGACCTCTGCCCCAAACCCCCGCCCCAGACTGAGCGGGGCGAGCCGAAAAGGGCCGATAATACACTGGCTGCCCGCTAGCCGTGTGGGTCGTAGCAGGTGGGTTTGCCGATGCCATCCATTGCAACCATAACTCGGAATCAACCTCACCCCACGAACGCTCAGGGAAAGCGCTCATGCGCGCCCTGAATTCGTCATCGTAGGACAACCATGCAAAGCCGCCAAAATAACTGTGAGCCTTGCGGATGACATCTGCATATTTAAACATGTCTATTGCCTTCTCAGGATGACGTTGACAATAAACACTGGCATAAATAAGAAGGCCGAAGTCCAATTCTCTATGGACTTCGGAACACGAGGCCTCCGAGCCAATTCTAATTCCTCCTCTTTCGACCCTTCTTTTGCCTGGACATCCCTATGGAGAAGTCGAAAAACATCCACAAATGCCCCAGACCATATCAGATTCTTTGTTTTTTCGGACAAATGGGACCCCAAAGGCATCCCCACCCCAGAATAAGGCAACTTTTTCGGTAGGATACTATCCTCCGTAACCCTTGTGGCAGCCACCCCACCAGCCCCTGCTGTAGAAAACTCTTTTGCAACTTGCCCAGTAGAAACATTCGAAATGACAGGCCGCTCAAGCCCCGGTGCCAGAGCGACTCGCTCAACCACAACCCCATCCCCCGTACCGATCTTGTACTCTTAACAGGGAGACTCTCCCTAGGCTGCCACACAGACCACCACCCATCCTTACCTCTTGGCAACTGCTCCGACTGTGACTGAACCGTCACTCGATCCCCTTGAGTAGGTCCAGACCTCACTGCCCCTCGTACTGCTGCACGGTCCGCACGAGACGCCTGCAAAAAACGAGAAACAGGGGGGTGCCCCAACCCACCCCCCTGGGCCCGTGCTGCCAAAAGCCCAACATCTTGGTCCCTCAATTCCCCCTCTTCCAAATCAGCATCATGAAAATTCCCACCGAAAACTTCATCAGAAAATGCGACTTGCGCGCTGCCACTGGGCATAGCCCCATCGCCAATACCCCCATCATAAAACTGCCAATCAATGTGCTGAAAGCTGTGTGTACCGAAAGCTGTAGAAGAGCTATCCGCTCCAGATAACTCCCCTGAAAGCCCACCACTGGAAACAGCCGTGAGGACAGTTCCCGGGCCCGTAGAAACAGCCAACAGCCGCCCAGCCGGAGGCGCAGATTGAAAACTGCGGCCGCTCGAGCCTGACGAAGTGTTCGCAACCACCTGCTCCCTGAAAGCTGAACCGCAAGCTCCCCCCAGAGGACGACCCACCGACGCCAGACCAAGGGCACCATCTGACCCAGACGTGGGACCAACCTGTGGGCCACCCGGCCGACCCCTAGGGACCGGGAACAGGGCCTGCCCGGGATGCGGGGGCGCCCCCTGGTGTAACAATCCCCTCTCACCGGGGTCCAAGAGCGGGGGGGCGGCAGGTCGGGGGCCAAGTACACCGGGTGCCGCAGACTTAGTGACCATGGGGGGCAGCAAGCTGGGTGCAGTGCCCACTGGAACCAAGACAGGGGCAGGGGGGGGGGGTCAAAGGGGGGGGTGGGCCGGCGGCGCTGCAGTGTGTGTCCCAGCAGCAGGGCCACCCATAGGTGGGGGGCCAAAAGCGGGAAGAGGGGCGGGACCAGGCCCCAGCGTGGCAGGGGAGAGCATGAAACACTGGCCATTCAGCCACAAGTAAGGGGAAACCCCTTCCGGCAAGGAGGGCGCTGTGATGAAGGATTCTACAGGCAGCACAGCAGGGGAAGGGGACAGCGAGTGCCCGTGGGAATCCAGGCTCCGCCCCCGCTTGGGTTTAGGGTCCGCCTGCGGCTTCCCCGACTTCCCCGAGGCCAGGCCGCCTGAACGCGGGGCCTGCCGGCCCACGGAACGCCCCTGCCTCCCCCCGGGCGCCCCACGTGAACCAGCGCTAAAGAATGGTAAATCGCCTACCTGCTGGAGGGCGCCCGGGTCACCCGGCGGGGGCTCCACAGCTGCGGCGTGCACAACGAGCATGGGCCCGTCCCCCGGCATGGCCGCCTCGCCGTCTTCCCCCTCCTCCGGGCCCGGGGATAAACACGCCTCCACAGCCCTGGAAACGCCCTCCGAAGACTTGCGTGGGGGGCTGGGCATTCCGACCCACGCCTCTGCCGGGACGCCCGGCCTCGCAGAGTATCTGCACGGCCCTCCTGACTTCCGCCGCCTCGTCCATGACCAGTGAAAAAACAAGGTACACTAAAAGCGCGCCGCAAAACAAACCTCCCTTCCAGCCTCCCGCCACGCAGTTCCCAACCGCCAGCCTGCCTCCCTTGTATCTGCTCGCTTAATCAGTCCCCACCTGATTACATGATCCTCGCGCGAACCTACCCAGGAAGAGACCGGCTCGCGCCTGGCTCTCCCTGGGTCCCCCCGTGGGAAAAAAACTTGAAAAAGTATATAAAATTGGAAGAAACATAATTTCGTATCTGTTGACCGGAGGAAAGTTCAGCTCTCATCCCTCGCCAGAATCCAGCGACAGCCGCCCGAGGGGAGGTTGAAATTAAATTACTAGTTTCATCTCAGAGTGCGCCCCGCCAGCGGAACAGGTAACGGACCATCCATCTTGAGAGATGTTTTCTGTCCTGCAGCTTGTTCCTCTCTCCGACGCCATCTCGCGCCGCGCCGAAAAGTGAAGACTTGAACGGACCGGCCTAATGTACCGCCAGAGGGAGGATGGATTGGGTGCCAGGGCAGCCCGACCGACAGACGCCCTTTCCGGCTCTGAGAGTCTCTGCCTTCTTGCAGCGGCAGCGCCAAGGAAAACACGCACAGATAAAGAAAACAGATTATCTTTTTCAACATGGATTTATGCGCGTGGTTAGAATATTGAGCTTTGACAGACAGACTTTATACACTGCGCTGTTTGCAGACAGACATACGTGCAGACAGAAGGACTTATGCATTCAAACACTTCCTTTCATGTGAAATGTGTTGCCTTTCAGAACTTCCGGTCATGTGATTGTGACCTATAATTGTTAGTCAATGCCCTCTGCGGAAACAACGTATTTTAGGACCAAAAATGCTCTGTGAATGAAAACAGTTCCTAATAAAGAGGGCTCCTATGCAGCCCCTACTTACATAACAGCAAGAATAGCACTATTTCATGTTTACAGCTACTTATCATGCACCAGGGGCTGTTTTATACATACTTTCCCGGGGGTGCAGCAGGCGTGTATGCCCATTTCTTTTTGCTCCCCCTGGGGTACTATGGTATTACTACAGAAGAAGCTTGAGCGCCCCCTGCCGTATTACTGATAGCACCAACTCACATATAGGAACAGCTCCACATTCAAAGGGTGTTTGCTGATTTTCATGGGGGCGTGGCCTTTTGCAAATAAGGGAATCACTGTGCCAGCATATGCACAGAGTCATGCCCTTAGGAAGCAAAGGTGGCACACTGTTAGACAGCCCCATGAGGACAGCACTCTGGAGGGGACGAAAGGGGCCCCATGGACTCACTGAACGTGCCTGCAAGGGTATTTCTAACCCTTCATTAAAGTGCAGACGTGTTGCTATATGCACAGAGAAACACAGAGAGATTTTGGAACAGCAGCTCTGAATTTCACTGAATGCGCTGCCCCAGGACAGCACGTGTTTGCCGCTGCCCCTGGGGGCAGTGCATTCATAATACTAGGTGCACTCTTCCTATGTGTGGCGGGTGCACTTTTAAGAGAAATGTTGTTCAACCTATATGTACAGTCCCAGATCCGCACAGTTTCCCTCATCTCTCAGTACTCCTCATTTCCCTTAACCACTAATAGTCCTAAAATGTCGGGGCCGATTCACTGAACTAATGTACGACAAAATCCTAAACTTACTACTTTTGGTATTCACAAGAGGCATTTAGTAGTCTTAAATTAGGATTTTGTTTTAAGCTAGGATTTTGTCCTAAATTAGGATTTTGTCTTACATTAGGATTTTGTCCTAAATTAGGATTTTGTCTTAAGTTAGGATTTTGTCCTAAATTAGGTTGTTGTTTTAAATTAGGATTTTGTCTTATGTTAGGATTTTGTCCTAAATTAGATTTTGTCCTAAATTAGGATTTTGTCTTAAAATGTTCCAGTAGCGGCTCGTGGAGGTATTGCTGCGGGGCGGTGAGTCGGGGCTGGGAAGGGGCAACGTGGAGGATAGTAAACTACAGCTTACGGCTAAACAGAGTTAAGTAACTAAATAAATAAATAAAACAAATTAATTATTTAGTTAGTTACTTAACTCTGTTAGGCCAGATGCCATAGTTTACTACCCCCGACCCTGCCCTTTCCCCACCCCACCACCCCACAGCACTCCCTCCAAGAGCCGCTACTGGAATGTTCTTTCCTGAAGAGCCTCAATTGGCTACTCATCCAACCCAGGATAGGCTTAAAATCCAAGGCTTCTCCACCAATTTACAAAATTATTATTATATGAGCAAATTACCAAATAATTCCTGATTATTTGGCTCCCCATAATTCACATAATTTCTGTTGTTTTTCAATTTCATTGAAAGTGTTTTGCTTGCAGCAGTCTTGGTTTAAGTAGAAAATCTCTTGCAGGGACTCTGAAACTAAATGTGAGCTGCATGAGCTGTGCTAGGAAACATCATCCTGTAACATTAGAAACGGCATGGGTAATACACTGAGCTGCTACCCCAAGTGCCTTTTGTACGCAGGGACATACCTACTGTACAGTTTTATCCAGCGGTGTCTCCTCCTAGTGGCAGCTCCTCCACTAAGGGGGAGGAGTGTTGCCCCACTGCATTGCAATAGTGAAGAAAATGAAAATAAAAGTTATAATAACTTGATGTTAACATCATTTTACTTCTTCCTGCTGCGGCAGCATGGGAGCAGGGCGGGGCTGCTCACAGAGCAAGGCAGGGGAGCAGTGGTGGGCACACTGAAGTGCACATGATACTTTGTCCAGCCGTCTCAGGCCGCAAAAACAATCATGCGCACTTAGTATGTTTCCCACTCAGGCTGCATTAAAGCCTGGGTGGAGACCATGCCCAGGCCCAGGCCCCATCTGAGCGCCGAACTACTGCACTCAGACCAATCACAATGCTGCATTGCAGCGTTGTAATTGTCTCAGGGGAGCTTAGCTTCTCCCTGTTCGGCCGAGAGAGGAGAGACGAAGTGGGACAGAGGGGAGAGGAGGTAAGTGTATTTTTCTTTTGTTACACTCCCTTACCCCTTGCCCCCTGCCTCGCCACCCGAGATTCATGCCGACCACCACTGGCTCCTCCTCTAAGGCGGAGGAGCGTCATCCCACTGCTCTCTGAGCTGTGCAAATGAAAAATAAAATGATAATAATGGCACATGATTATCTTTTTATTTTTAGTATGGAAATTGCAGCCAGGTTAGGGTGGGGCAAGACTGGGCTGGGCTCGCTTGATGTCAGAGGGAGGATGGTTCACCGTAAGTGCACATGATGGTTTTTCCCGGCAGTCTTGGACCGGTCAAACCGTCATGCGCACTTAGCATATTCTCCACTGGGCTGTATTGCATAGCCTTGGTGGAGAACATGCACAGGCTCCCACTCCCAGTCTGAGCACCGAACTATGGCGCTCAGACCAATCACGATGCTGCTGTCATGCTGGTGACAACAGTGTTGTGTTTGGCTAGGGAAGTTGTGAGCCTTGGTGCTGCTGGAAGGCAGGAAAACAGCAAGTACAGAGGATAGGCGGTGGCTGGCGACCGGTGACCATCACGTAGGCCTTCTTTTTCTTTTCTTATTTTTAACGCTACACCCCCCACCCGCCCACTACCGTTCCCTACCAGCCACCACTGCTTTTCACCCAGATGACCCCGCCATGCTGGCAGTTCGACCCAAGGCAGCTAAAAATGCTTGTCCCGGCTCCCACTTACTTATCTTTGCAATACAGTTGTCCCATATGCTCCTATTTGCAACTTCTTCCTCCAAGACTTTCACCTCCTACTGACCCGATCAGTGTCCTCATACAGTTTCCTAACACAAGAGTTGCAATAAAAGGAGGCTGACAATTCTTAGTCCTGGCTAACAAATTGTAAAATTAGAACTACCCACTTCCATCTAGCTTTTAGAAAGGCTCTGAAAACATCCTTTACTGATAATACTTGTTCTATTCATGGGTGTAGCGAAGGTCCATGCAGCCCCTGTGGCTCGGGGGAGAGGGGAAAGCACCATTCAGGAGCCCCCATGTGCTAAGGCCTATGGATATCTGTGAGGTATAGGAATCTCAGGAGGGCCTCAACACATTCTGCAGGTGGCTCCTTCATTTTGTGGTATGCCACTTGTGCTAGATAGAAATTTGTATTCATCTTTTTGGGCACCCAGAGAGGAATCGGTTCTTAGGGTGTGGCTTTAAGGTAAACACATAAATGAATGATTAAATGTTGTGAAGAGATGTTTCCTTGAAATTAAGGATATTTTAGGAGGCTTGTTTCAAAAGTTTTACTTTAATTGTTACAAAGAGAATACTCACAAAGTTCTCTCTATTTTGGAAGGGCATATTTTTATTTATTGCATGATTTTAATTGATGTCCAAGATTTTATAAACTCATGTGCATTTTACTTTTAAGTAGACTGCAGTCAGATTATTATATTTAGACGAAAAGTAAGCTAATCATTCATTTAACAAACTTTATTTTGGTCAATATAGACCATAAAAAGTAGATGATAGAAATCCATACATAGCTAAATTTGAGCAATATCAAACATTTAGACAGATTATAAAAATAGCCACAATTCATTTCAAGTTAGTTAAGTATCATTACAACAATAGTTCAGAGAGTAAAAAGAATTAAAACCAGGCAAAAAAAAGTTGAAACATTAAAAAGGTTGAAATGAGAGAAAGTAGAAAGAGAAATATTTAAGATTGCTGTGGTGAATTTTACAACAAACCTACACCTATGCCACATAGAATTGAGGAATCGGGACATGGCAAAAACTGGGGGGGGGGGGGGGGTGAGTATCAGAGCTCAATATTCTGTATGCCTCCGAACACTGCCTACACCCCAGATTTCTACAGAGTGGAATGAGCCAACACAGCCTGGCTATTTTATAGGCAGGGCAAAAAAAAAGAACATGAATGTAGGACTTGTCCTTGCTATTGCAAACAGGACACCCAAAGGAAGGAGCTTTTGACCATTTGTTCGTGCATGTATGAACCGGCAAGGTCCCTATTCTAAACTGGATATAAAGCTTACTTGCCATGGAAGGTTGTATATCATCCAGAAAAGGCTGAAACAGGTACTGAGATTTAATATTAAGGAAATCAGCAGTTAGGTACTCAAGTTTAGTGTTCCCCTGGATTTCGGCTAGTCTGAGCGATCTATAGGCTCTTACTAGTTCTAGTCGTGGAATTGTCGGGGACACTTCCTCAGGGTTACTCCATAAGTTAGTAATGCCTAGTCTAAGGCATACATCTTTTATATATACAAACCATGGTAATTTTCCTGCCCCAGAGAGTTCCATAATCCCCTTGAGTTCAGACTGGTAGACTGATAATTCAGGGGTCGCCCACAGTCTACGCCAAAAGGTCAACGGTCTGAGTCCAATCACCTCTACAATAGGTCTAATTCCTAAATCCAGGCGTCCGGGGATGAGGGAAGTGCTTGGCGGCAGGCCAAAGAGCTTTCTCATAAATCTATTCTCTATTTTGGCCAATCTGCCAGAGGGACGGTGACCCCAAAGTTCCGCCCCATACATTACAGCACTCTTGACTTGTACTTTATATATCTCAGCTACCGGGCCAGAGGGTTTGTATGACGAGTTACTAAAGGTTTTTGCGATTCCCCCAACCATGTACACTAGCCTCAAGCTTGCTTTGTCTAGTTGTGGGCCCCATTCAAATGTTTTGGACAATGTGACACCAAGGTAATCAAAGACAGTCACCCTCTCTAATAGGGTGCCATTTAAGGAGGGGTTTGGATGAGATGTTCTTAATCTCCAGCCCCCTGTCTTTACAAAATAAAGAGAAACTGTCAAGAATCCCTTGGATGACCAGGGAAGACTTAGATAACGACTAGGTGTCATCTGCAAACATCATTGCTGGCACCTTACCATGAACCAGCTGTGGGGCGTCGTTGTCCACTACCTCATTAAATTGAGTCACCCGTAGCATTGATAAAGAGAAAAAACAGGGTAGGGGTCAGCAGACACTCCTGTCTTACTCTTCTGTTTACTAGGAAGCAGGGGTCAATTCCCTGGATTTACCAGACCTTACTTGGGCAAAATTACCTGCATGCAGTCGCATGTTCAGTGACAACAGGTAGGGCCGAATACCCAGTTGTTCAAGAACCTCCCACAGTTTGGCTCGGGGGACCAAATCGAAGGCCAATTTAAGATCAACGAATATCTAATAGAGGTCACCACCCTCTATTGACACCGTCTTCCAATATAATAATTGGAGCCTGAAGATTTGGTCGACAGTGGAGATATTCTTCTGAAAACCAGCTTGATACGCACTCAGGATATCACGCTCTTCCATGCAGGAGTGGAGGTGCTCAAGGAGAATCCTAGCAAACAGTTTCTGAGTGACGTCAATCAGGCTGATTGGCCTATAGTTAGTGGACAGGAGAGGTGAGCCCTTCTTAAAGACTGGAAACATTTAGCCCCTAACCAGGTGTCCGGAATCTTCATGCCATACAAAATTGCATTACATATTGCCCAAAGGTAGGGTACCCATATATTTGGTTCCTTCTGAAAGAAATCCCCAGGAATCTTGTCTAATCCGGGGACCTTTCCAAGGGGAAGCTTTCTGATTGCATTTAAAACTTCTGTTAAAGTAAACCCTTGGGGGTCTTCAAGAAGAATCCCTGGGATTGCTTAAGATGTTTCATCGGTGGAATACAGAGCTTGGAAGTGTTGCTTCCATGTGGCTGCAGCAATATTCGGCTCTAAGGCTGAGTTCTCTATACTACTGTCTGTACTCACTAGCGACCAGAACGACTTTATGTCCCATTTGAAAGTGTTGTTTTAATGGCATCCCATCTTTCAAGCTCCCAGTTCTTAGCTAACTTAATACTGTCTCGATAAAGGGCCCTGTTTAATTTGATTAAGGATATATCCTTACTTTTGATGGCATCTATAAGGGCATCCTTTACCTTGCGACAAAATTGTTGAACCAAGTTTATTTGGCCCCCTTATTCACCTTAGAATGGGTCGGAGGATTACAAATATTAGTCAGGCTAGTTGTCAATTCTATATGCAGAGCCTCAAATCTACTGATGGTTTGAGGAGAGTCAAGTGACATGGCAGCCTCCTCCATTTTCATTAAGGGTGAAATTTAGAGAATATAATGCGGATGCCTTGTCTGGTGACTGTTTGAATGTTCCCCATCTGATTTTCCTTCTGTTGTTGGCAAGTGTTAAATTGCTACCTACAGGGGTACTAGTGGCCGTGGAATTATAGAAGTCTGGAGGCTCCAGCTCCAGAATCAGGGCGTTGTGGTCACTGCATTGTCTCGGCATGACAGTGAAGTCAACAACCCACTTCCATATGCTTGTTTCCACTAGGATATAATCCAACAGAGAGGATTGTCCTATTCTATTAAAGGTTAGCTTCCCTGGCTGGTCTGACTTGGTACGGCCGTTACACGCCTTCAGGGAATGGATTAGTGTTACTGCATTAATCTGAAGTACCGGGGGGGGGGTCCAAGCCTTTACCAGTGGAATTTGAGGATCAGGGACTAGCCAAAGACAATCCTCATTGCTAGGGGGAGCATCAGTGGGGCAGCGAGGGGCTCGAATAGGCAATTAAAATCGATCCCTATAATCAGACTTGCATTCAGGGGTGCTGATTCAATAAATGTATTTAATAGATCTATGGTCAGGTATTCCTGTGCAATGCTTACAGGACAGGAATAAATGTTAATGAAGGCTATTTTGATCCTCGAGGAAAAGGTGAGTACAATACACTGGATGTCGTCGGATAAGGTGTTCATCTGCTCAACAGTGCAATCCAAGTGAGTAGCAAACCAGGTGCATAAGACCCCCAAATGTCTACCTCTTCCCCATCATAGCGAACACATTGAAAGTTGTATAACCCCTCTCACAATGCCCTCCCTTGCCCAAGTCTCCTGAAACATCACACATCATGGTTGCCTACAAATTGTCCCCAGTCTGGGCAGTGCATTTTACTTTTTATCCCAGCGATGTTCCATGATAAAACCCTCAATTTATGGCCGGGGTTAAGGTTACCACCATGTGCATTATGACTGTTAGGGTTGGGGCTTCGAATGATCTCTAGCTGGGCCATGGAGGCTGTTAAATTTGGGGGTCTCTAGTTGGCACAGGTAGGTACTTGTGACAAATAGGGACCCTCTCCTCTAGTCAGGGTAAGGGGATTACACTCCTAAAATAACCTACACTCAACTTCTAGGTTGTGTTGCGCGAGCAGTCAAGGCTTATTTCAGAGTTTTTGTAAGCTAGGCAGTTGTGAACACATACAGTAACCCAGTGACAACACTACAAATGGCCACCACACAGGTTTTATATAAAAAATAAGTAGACTTTATATAGAGTTACCACATGACCATAAACAACAAAAATACACACTATGATCACTTTAAGATGGTAGATTTAGGCTTAGTTCAGTTCAGTTCTTAGATGCAATACTCTGCGTCAACGTACCTTAAGTTGCGTTGCGCTTCCACGACAAGCAATGTCGCAGCGATGGGAAATGCGGCACAGTCAAGTGCAAAGAAATGAAGACGTGAAGATATTCCAGATGCGGCACGCTTCTCGGGTATGTGAGAAGTTCTCGGTTCGACGCATGGACTGCATCGGCGACACCCTTACGATGCGACGGCAACAGCTCCAGCGGCGACGCTCTTCTCCACGATGCGTGAAGCTTCCGCTTAATACGACAACTACAGCAGCGACATCCAAGATGCGACAGCAGCAGCTCCAACGGCGGTGCGCTTCTCGGGGATGCGAGGTGCTCTTGGTCGATGCGGTGCAATGCGACAGTTCCAGCGGTGACACCCTCCTGCTTCGGATTTGCGACGGCAGGCACAGCGATGGCGACACGCTCCAACCTCGTTGCAAGATTCTTCTCCTGATGCGGTGCAGAGCGACAACTACAGCGGCGACACCCTCCTTCTTCGGAGTTGCGGCGGCAGCAGCAGCGACGGCGGCACACTTCCTCTTCGTTGCGGCATGCTTCTCTATGATGCGGTGCAGTGTGACAGTTCCAGCGGTGACACTCTCCTTCAGAGTTGCGACGGCAGGCACAGCGACGGTGACACGCTTCTTCTCATTGAGTCGCGCTTCCAGCTCCATGCGACACTCAGTTCCTCAGAAGGCCCAAAACAGCAGCAGGCACTTCCACAATAACTCTGGGGAGCTGAGGGGTGAAGTCTGTTGTCCCTGAGATTCAGCAGGAGGCAAACTCTTTTCCAAGCCCTTGGAGATCCTTCACAAGTTGAAAGCAAAGTACACAAAGTTCCTTTCTCCTTCATTTGGCAGTAAGGCAACCACTGCAGGCCAATCCCCCAAGCAGAACTTCAACTTGGGAATAGTCTCTATAGTTTCTTCAGGTTCCTCTCATCAGTAAAGGTTTCTTATTGTAGTCCAAAGTGATCTAATTTAATGGGATTATGGTCCCAATATTTATACCCCAAAATCCTTTGTTCTCTGAGGGGAGAGGGGCCTTTGCCCAGTCAAAACCAGTTCTGAAGCACTCTGTTTACCAGACTTCTCCTTTCCTTTCACAGTGCAGGGCAGAAACATCAGACGCCCCACAGGAGGTGGAGCCAGCATTGTGGAAGGCAAGTACAGTCCTGAGCACTTTGTTTACAGGACTCCTTCTCTTCTTTCAGTGTGCAGGGCAGAAACATTTGGCCGCTCCCCAGGGGGTGGAGCCAGCATTGTGGAAGGCAGGCACAGCCCTATTGAAGGTTCAGGTGCAATTCCTCCCTCCCATCTAGATGCAGATCTCTCTATTCACCACTGGGTGACTCAGCCTGTCTCCTGGAATCCCCAGCCCTGCCATTCACAAAACCAGACATAGGAATACACAACCTAGCAGAGGCAGGTTTGAATGGTTAGACAAGAAAATACCTACTTTCTAAAAGTGGTATTTGCAAACACAGAATATTAAAATAAACGTCACTAAAAGATGTATTTTATTATTCTGAGTTTAGGCATACTAGACTCGAATTTCTACCATGTTCTCTCAGACAGTTAGGATTATAAAATGTAATAACTCTAACAGCCCATTCTGGCCTATAGAGAACAGGTAGCCTTGCAACAGTGAAAAACGAAAATGGCTGTAATTCACTATTAGGACATGCCACACACACAAGGGCTTGTCCTACCTTATACTTACAATGCACCCTGCCCTTGGGCCTACCATAGGGGTGACTGATAGAAAGAAAAGGGAAGGTTTAGGGACTGGCAAGTGGGTGCACTTGCCCAGTCAGCATGACAGTACCAGACTGCACGCAGGCTCTGCAATGGCAAACCTTAGTCACATTTTACAAGGCTGCTTCTCTGGGTGGCACAACCAGTACCGCAGGCCCACAAGCAGCATTTGGATTACACACCCTGGCACACTCAGTGCACTAGACTAGGGTCTGACATATAAACCAAATAGCCAAACATGGAATCACTGATCAATACATACATTTACAATAGGGAGCACTTGCACTGTGGCACTGGATAGCAGTGGCACAGTGCCAAAGCAACTAATACCAGCAAAAACACATGAGGCAACAGAAAAAATGGAAGGGAGACCCACGCCAATAGTGCCAGGTCTAACAGAGGCTACTTCAACAACTTCCTATAGGGGGCCGCTCCTAACTGAGCTACCAGTTAAAAAGTCAGGAGAAGTGAGAGCTGGGTTGTTAAGCAAATCTACACCATTCCCGTTATAATCTGAGGCTCCCCGATGGAATTCAAGTTGTTGGTCCCCTGGTTCATCTCCATTACTACCGAAGATATTCTGGGTCTGCAGCCCACTATTGCTCACGCCTAATTCGCTGTCGGCCCCCCAAGTCCCGGGGCTGAGAGTATGACCGCCTTGCAGCGTGAGTCAGTCCACTTCCTCAAGGGCCCTAAATCTGTTTGCTACTGGGATGTTAAAGAGAGGTCTAAGGAGTTGGCCTGCTATTGGATGGAATTGAAACCTATTTGTTGGGGTCCTGGAGGTTGGAGTCCAAGGTAAGGTGTAATTGTGAGAATAGAAAAAATCCAGAATATGAGCTTGTGGTGAGTGTAATTAACGCCACTGAATTACACTCACCTCGATGATTTTACACTCCTTCATTTCAGTGGTTTAATTATGTAGCTGCCTTATCATTCCCCTGATGAAGGGCACTGATGTGCCCGAAATGCATCGGGATGGCTGATTAATCATTTGTTTATGGATCTTTGTTAAACATTACCAATTGATGTTTGATATGAATCAATATCTGAAATCCATGTGAATAAAACAACAGATTGCCTCGAAAAGTGGAAGAATTTAAATTACTTCAATATTTATTGGATCAATTTGTTTTACCCGTTTTTACGGGTCTTTTACAGTTGTGCTCAGGGGGACATCTCCTAAACAGGAGATGCAACTTGTTCTTGTTATTACTATTGACACTTTTGGATCGGAAAGTGAAACCCCAGATGCACACTACAAACATAAGAATTGAATAAACAGGGTTGTGCGTGTCTTCACATATTTGTTGCTGTTCCCATATTTACTAGGCCATGAAAAGACATGTAGGGTGACTTTACGTGGCGTTGTAAATATTTGCAAACTCATTGCGCTGCTGGTGCATTAATAAAAGTGATGCACTGGTAGCGCAATGGGCTTGTAAATGAGACCAAGAAATAGCAGTGGGCATATTGGATACATTTCTACATCTTAACCTGGATTCCATTCACTTTTCTGACACTGATTGGCCTCAAGGTGGCACTGCATTATGCTCAGTTTATTAACACAGGCACTTTCTGCTCACTGCCAGACTTGGCACCACTATATCGCCTAAATCTGAAGGTAAATGATCTAGCATTTAATATGTTACTGGTCGGTATTTCCTCAAGATTAGCAGATGGGCAAGTAAAATTGTAGAAGAATGAGTGCCAATTCAATTAGATTATGGGTTGGTGAATTTCCTCTGTAATTACACAAGCAAGCTGCTGGTGCTTATGACTGATGGATTTTCTGCTGTATGACGAGGTGTTATTGTACCCGTGATTCAGTAAATCTGCTTGAAACTGGCGGGTTTCCAGCATATGTGAAACCAAACATATTTCACAGTCAGTATTAGAGGTAGGCAAGCCAACACATTAACAGGGAGAGCAGAGACAGAGCCTAGCCAGGGCTTGGCCATGGAACCAAGGACCTGAGCACGAGCTGAGCCCTGGAAATATTTGCCACGTAAATCATGCAACAAACATGTTAGAAAGTGATGAGGTGCCTTCAAATTCCAAGAAAGTGAATTTCTTTAACACACTGAAGCGTTTCACCTTAGTACATCAGATTATTTGAAAACTATTTATTAAAAGTGAGTGATTTTAAACATGAACTAAGAAACCCCTATAACTAGCTATTAGGGAACTAAGGGGCATATATCAAATACCTTCATTGTGATTCATAAATAGCGATTTTTAGAGAATCGCTATTTGAGAATTGTAAAACGTGATGTAATAAATAAATTGGCAAATATTTTGTGATTCCTTGGCATTCCTTATTTGCGATTAGCAAATTGCAATTAAGGAATAGCTTCCCATGCATTCCTATGGACTAGGAGGCCCAAAGGAATGAATGGGAAGACATTCTCAATTTGCGATACGCAATTAGAGAATCGCAAATTGAGAATACAATTTTAAGGGTGCCAGGGTGTCAAAAGGACAACCTGTTGCACCCCTGAAATACGTATGTGTGCACATGTGGCGTACATACATGCCCTAAGGGCATGTGTGCAGCACACAGCACTTTGAAAAATGCAAAAAAGTGAATTTGTCAAAGAAATCGCAAATTACCACCAGCAATTTGCAATTTCTTAAGGTCAAATCGCACTTTTTCTGTGCTTCATACATTGCATTTAAGGAATCACAATTTGAGATTCCTTAAATGCAATCGCAAAATAGAGAATCGCAAATTTTGCGATTCTCTAATTTGCGATGCCCTTTTGGGATGATACATCCCAAAAGTCCTTTTCCAGTTTGCAAACGGGCCGATTCTGAGAATCGACCGTTTGCATATGGGAAAAGGGCTTGATACATATGCCCCTAAGAGGCAAGTCAGTTATCATCTACTTCTAAATGTTTCTTTGATTCTTATTATAGATAGAGCAATATTGTGTACTACTAAATGAAAGACATGACGTTTTATGTACAGCACGTATCTTAACCACACATCTTTTTTTTTTTTACTCTTTTGATTTGTTTTATTGCTCATGAATCAACAAATGCAATATTTGAATCATCCGTACAGTTTACACTTTAAGCAGGGTGTTCAACAGTATAGTCTCGAGAGTTCTAGCCATTCTGCCTGGAGACAAAGTGTAGGAGAGAGATATTTTCCCTAGCTGCTTGGAACATAGCCTTGCATTAGCCCATTGATCCCACCGCGTCTTTCCTCTTTAAGCTCAATAGCCAGTTGCCCCTTATTTTTCCCATATCTGTGGTCAGCCTTAGCCCTAATACACCTCCTTGCCTGCCCTCAGACACCAATCCATATCAGTTTCCCAATCCGTGACCCTGGGTGGTGGAGGGGTGCAGCTATTCCCTATGCACTCATCACATTTGGTTTGTCCACTCCTGATCCTATCACCACCAAGAGTCTCTGGTATGTAGGCCATACCGTATCACTTTCAATATTTAGTAGGAGCCCCTTCGCCTCTAGTGGGACCTCCAAGTTGTGCACCCATGCAATTATTTGTACTACTCCTTTCCAGTAAGCTAAACACACATACTTGAAGATGCTGTCATGTGTGATAATCAGCAAAAGGCTGGCTCAGAGAAATAATGCATTTGCCTAAGGTTACACAATTTGATAAAGCTGGAGTTGAACCCAGATTTTCTAGGTTTAGTCTGTGCAATTCAGCCACTTGATTAATATATCATTCTGATATCATTAGTCAATGCTGTGTGCTTAACTCTTGGATGATGAGCTTTAGAATGTGTGTGACAGGTAGAGTCTCCCTTTTCATTTTGGGCAGTTTTACCTAGTGCAAACCTTGCTTTGGGACATAACAGTGCTTCACAATAGATACAGACAGAGTTACAGGTTTCTTTTTTTTAACAGGGAGATTTTCTGGGGTTGAACCCAGTTCCAGATGATGTATAGTTGACAGCTGTAGCCTACTGTGAAAGCTCGGCTCATTGTAGGCTCTAGGTTTCTGTGGTTCACCCACCTCTAGTTGGTGCAGTTACGGTATATCTCCAAATGATGGAGCAGTACATGTGCTCCTGCCTCCTGCCACATGCAATAGTAGTGCAACATATATGTTTTTCACACATTGGCAACAGCTCTTCATTGGGTTTCTACAACGCAAAGTACTGCTTTTAAACATAACAGGATTACGTTTATGACAAGCATAAAAGAGTAAAATCCATTTAAATGTTGTGTCGAACATTTGCATTCCACACAGCTGCCAACATATCACACAACCTACTCCATCATTAATACAAAATTTCAGCCCAGAATCAAGGCAAAAGAGAAAAAGTGGGCATATTTACAAGCTCCCTGCTCCACCCTAGCTTCACTTTTTTTGACACCCCGGTGGCGTTGTGTGGTGGCCCATATTTACAAGGCAATGCAAAATCACTTTGCTTGGCTTTACACGACCTTGTAAATATGGCTCTCTTTCACACAGTTGCGTGCATCAGAAGGGCATGTCATAGGTGTTGCAATGGGTGTTCCCATGCAACAAACATGGCTTTTTGACACTGCCATAGATTTACAAGGATTTTTAAGTCTGAAGGAGCGCGAGAAATAAATGCTTTTCCAGGGGTGGTATTAAAGTGGCACACTGAGGAGAAATACTTTTATTTCTCCTTGTTTTTGCTCTTTCTGTGCATGCTGCATTCTGCAGGACACATAGAAGAAGCAAAACACCATTAATGAATATTTTTGTATAGGATGAAGTCTCTTCCTGCACAAGCACAATAATACTTGCAATGCAGGCACCCTTGCACCATTGGGCAAGGGTGCCTGCATTGCTGGACAGCTGCTGTTTGCCATGATCCCTTGCGGACCCGGAAGCGTTCACATCGCGGACGCGGCTGGAAACAAACGAGACAGAATCAGACACCCGCCTCGTCTGCGTCAATAAGATCAGACGAAGGCACAGAACCCCACGTTCTAGGAACCAAGACTCCTCCGTGAGTGGATGTAAACTGACTAAAACAACATTACAGCACAAACGAGTGGTCCTTTTATAAAGTCCCTCTTTCGACGGGAACAATTGAATCCATTACGGTCTCTTGAGAACTGAGAGACTACGGTCCTGATGAGAACTCCATAACCATACGAGTTTGAAACGCGTAGACTGAAAAAGCCAGAAAAATCTAGAGTCATACAAAAAATAGAACCAATCATCTCTTTTTTTGTAGAAAATGTATATGGCTTTGTTGCAATAATTCATTGTTCCAACTGAAAATAATTGATATATTTTCTTATTTGTTTGTTTGTTTTGGATTTAAGTGTTGTCTATATTGTAATGTATGGAAGAGGTATGCCTGTTGTTTGATTGATAAGAAGTCGTCATAATATGTTGTAAATAGGTTTGTGTTGTACATAAGGTCGTAAAATGAAAAATGTTGGTGTAAGTAATTTTCCAAAAAAGTCAAAATTGCATAATTGACTCAAGAAAACTAAAATAAAAAGTGACTATTTGCATATAAAACATTGGTTCAAGTCAGATGTTTTAGCCAAGAAATTCAGGCAAAGAAATAGATAGCAGCACGTGCACTCTGTTTTGTTTATTAGTAGCTTGTGGCAAGCTGTGCTGTTGGGTGCCCAGACCCAGTGGTGGTGTTAGCTGTTTGCATGGCAGCACAGGGAAGAGCACATGGGTGCACCGTATTCTTGTAAATACTGCGCATCCCTGCATTTTTCGAGATGACGCAGCTCAATGCAACAACATAGCTTGCGGTGCAGCACTGCACCATTGCATTGTAAATATGCCCCTTTCTTTGCAGCCTCATGCTGAGAGAATTGTTTTATTAGCCTCAGTGATTTCAAGCCACAAATGACGTCAGAACACTGTAGGTATAAATCTTTTGATTAGGCTGGATTCAGGGGTCAGATGCTTGGATTAATTTCACAGTCTTCACTCTCCCTCTCTCTGAGCCAAAACAATAACATTCTCATCAGTCACATACAGGGCAGCAAGACTGACAATCTAAGTATACAGTTGTCCGTTCATGTGTGTACCCAGTTCACGCGAGCTTCCCAATGCAGCTGTTTATCAGTTCACCTCCAGTGGGGTGCATGTTCACAGCGCGAGGGAATCACCTTCTCTCATGCCGGTGTGCAGGCTGCACCAACAGTGCCCCTCCTTTTGTTGTGCGCTGTCTTGTGTCCACTGCACCTGCTGTGTTGAGCTGCTAATCAGCCAGTCGAACACAGGTGAACCTGAGGGCTCCATACAGCGTGCATCTGGTGGCAGTAGAAAGGAAAACAGTGAGGCTCCAATGATCTTCTTCTGCCCTTGTATACAACTCTAGGTCTATTGTTAACATTCTGTCTGAATGATGCATCCCCAGGTCTAGCGCTCTCCTTCTCAGGGTGTAAAATGCAAAAACAACAAGGTGATGGAAGGAATGCTTGAATTAACCTTAGCCACTGGCAACCGCTTGGGCTGCATCCTAATCCAGTGTTTTTTGCGCACCATGCCATCTCAGTTTGAGCCCAGCCATATGCAAATCAGTCTTGACCCTGTTTTTCATGGGAACAGTCAAACCTGAATTGCTAGGCCAGGTTCTTCCTGAACCAGAACACAAGCAACCTAAGACCAGTTTAACCCTAGTTATGTCTCTGTAGTCAGGAATAGCTTGGTTTCAGTGGCACAGTGAGCCCGGGACCCAGGTCTGGGCATACCCGGCACACTTAGGGCATCAAATGCAAAAACAACAAGGAGATGGATGGAATGCTTGAATAATCTCAGCCACTGGCAATTTCTCAGGGTCAAATCCCAGGCCTTCTTTTTCTGCCCCCCATGCCACCTCAGTTTGGACCCAGCTATATGAAAATCAGTCTGGACCCTGTTACTTATCGGAACAGTCCAGTCCGACCTGCAAGGCCAGGTCCTCTGCCAACAAGAACAAAAGCAACCTAGGACCAGTTTCACCCGATTAGGGCTCTTCAGCTAGGTACAGCTTGGTTCCAGTGGCACAGAGAGACCGGGATCCACATCTGGGCATATCTGGCACACTTAGGTCAACAAAGGCAAAAACAACAAGGTGATGGATGGAATACTTGAATTAATCTCAGCCACTGAAAATCGCTTAGGGACACATCAAAATCCATCAATATTTTCCCAAGACTGATTTTCATATGGCCAGGTCCAAACTGAGGTGGCAAGGTGGGTGAAAAACATTGGATTGGTATGCGGCCCGAGCGATTGCCAGTGGCTGAAACTAATTTAAGCATTCCTTTCATCACCTTTGTTTTGCATTCTCAGGGTGTTGGTACAGCCATGACAGCGCCTTATAGAGATTTTGCAAATTTTTCCACTGTATCAGTAACTCTAGCAGCGCCCATGCCCCTGGTTGTTCAAAGTTTGGACACCTCTGTTTCTGGCCACATATATAACTCAGTCCATTTCTTCAGAAAGCCAGTACCTTAACTCAGAGCACTTGGTTTTGCAGACCCTTGATGCAGACACATGAAACTCGCTTTCAGCTGCCCAATATATCTCTCAGGGTGTGTTGAAGTGGTTTCAGCCATTATCTGGCCTAAGGGCATCGTCACAGCTTGCTTCTGTGGGAGTGAGTAGGAGTTGTGAGGGGCTGAAGTGTATGTTGACTTTCCCTATTTTACTAATGGAATGCCTCTATGGATGGCATCCGTAATATTGTGTCTAATTACATTTGTGAAGAGAAAATCTCACTGTTGTGCCATAATTCAGAACATCCTTTCGCATCAGCATTACAAGTGGGCAATGTTCACAGAATAGTACTCTGCAGGATTCCACGCAGTTACAAAATAACTCTGAGAGATTTCATGGAGTTCCACTAACGGGCAGAAAAGATGAACGTTGCACTACAATTTAGCACTGATAGAGTATTCCATGTGGAAAAATCAGTGTGAACAGGAACATGCGCTGCATAAGAGCGTGCAGCCAATCAAGTTGATTTTGCTGCTGCTCAAGTAAAAAACCTACTTGAGAAACAGCCTGCTGACTGTGATTGCTTGCGCTACCACTCGCATTCAAAACATGCACCGGAGGGCTTCCTAGCGACCAGAAATCACGATAGGGGGTGCCAAATCCCACCCGCGCTTAGCTGCCCACTTGCTGGAGCCTCATGTTGTTCCTGTTGTCATCATCTTGCTTGAACTGGATAAAAGTTACGCCCCGCGGCGATTGGCGGAATTGGGGCAGAAATCTGCATTACTAGACTCCACAAGCGTAATTACAAATTCTGCCCAGGCAAAATCAGGATTGTGAATTCCTCCCACATTTAACAAGTATAAAAATGTGAACTGTCTGGTCATTTGGAATGACAAGATAAATACTTTTCAATGGGGTTTTGATTTCTACAACGCTGCAAATGCAATGGCCACTCTCTTCAACAGCTGCCTGCATTTGCTTCGTTTGTGAGGATCCTGTTTCCTATAAGATTGTTTGATTGAATGCTTGTATGCTGTGCCAAGTCTCAGCTCAGGGTTTACCTATAGGGTGAGCATGCACTGCGGCAAATCCTAATTGCAGTCCACTGACACTGCTTTGAGGGAGTGGGCCTAAGAAGCGCCCCTGCAGTAGCTAAAGGAAGCAGGCATGACTGCTTGGCAGGCCTACCTCCCACTATGCAAAGGATTTTAGATTATGGACCCATTAATCAGGTCTGGCCAGAAATTCACGGGCAGACATTTGCACTTCAGAGGCCTCAGTTTGATGGCTGGGGAGGGAGCTGCCAGAAGTGAATGAAGGTCCACTCTTGTTCGGATGTGCCATTGGCCTTTACATTTCCCACTAAACAGATGCTCGTGGCTTGGGGCGCTCAGTAGAGATGGCCTCTTGAGCAGGTCCTTACATCTTGTTACCCATACATACTGGCTCCGTTCCAGGGACTCGCTAGCTTTGCCTTGACTGTTAAACGTGTCTGAAGGAACCACACAACTGCCCCCGGGAGTGTCCATTCCGACAGGTCTCTTCCCGAGTCCCAGTGTGGGAAACAAGGGCCAAGAAGCCGTCTTCTGTCCGTTGTTGAGGACTGATGCTGGAGCAGAACACGTCTACGTCAGCACCGTAACCTAAGTGCCTTTACAGACCACCAGTGGCAGAGCTGTCCAGGAGTCATAACGGCCTTTCCTCTCAGCTCCTCGTTAGATGGCCCTTTCAGTGAAGCATCTGCAGTCAAGTGGGCTCCATTTTAGGACCGTCCATCCCAAGCAAGCAACCCAGTTACAGCACAGCGGTACCGCTGTTAATAGGGAAAACTTTTAATTGCCTTTCAGTGAGCTGTGGTGAGACGCTGAGTGACTTGAGACCCATAATAAAGGCTGCCTTATATATATCCTTCCCAAGTGATTCTTAGGCACGTAGATGCAGCTGCCACGTCTCTTTGCATACTAGAACCTCAGCAAGCCTACTTCATTTGTTGCCCCTGCGGGGGTCGCCTAGCAATCCTCCTTAGTGCCCCACCACAAGGAGCATTCCGAGACTGCACCATTTCGTTCGTGACCAGGCCCCTACCTTGAAAGACCTTGTCGTCTCAGTATCCACAAGTCTGCCGTAGTGTTTAACATGGAGGCGACAGCTGGTGCAGCACTAAGACCAGCAGCTCCACGTTTCAGCATCAGGACCCTGGACAGCGACCACAGAGACTTCCACAGGAAGAACTGTTCATAATAAGCACTGTGGGCAGCATCTCGAAAGACGGGCTCAGAGCCGCGTACTCGGCATCAGCACCATGGACAGCATCTCCAGAGTCCTGCATGATATTCAACACGCGCACGCAGGAAAGCACCCGCTTAGGGTTCCATTAGGATGAACATTACAGCACCGTGGACAGCGTCATAAAATAAAGGTACTTAGTATATC